>NC_090829.1:37450200-38050200 GCF_028021215.1 Eschrichtius robustus
CTTCAGAAGTCCTCTGAAAGGAGAATTCACACTGTGAATTCACGCTGTGAATACAGACGAGGAAACCCCTGACTTCAAAGTGGGACCGGAAGCACTGAAGGCTTGGGAAGACCTGAGCAAAGACAGGGGCCTGCCTGGTGGGAGAGGACCAGAGGGCTGTGCTGGTGGCTGGCATGGGCTGCGTGGTGCTTTGGGACGGAGGATGAGGCCAACTTTCTTCTTTTTGTTGCATTTACTTTTTTTGGAATAACAGGCCACGTATTTCTGTGTCAGATTTTCATAGTTTCCCCTTTGTTTGCTACGGTAACATTACTATTCAGTCGAGAATCTTGCCATTTTTATGCAGTATTTAAAGGGGAGAAGAGTTTTCACCTAAAATGTAAATGATCAAGTTCCTCCTGGGGCCAGAACCAAGTAAGATTCTGTACTTGGTTCAGTTGTTACTAATTTTGTGTGAGATCCAATTTGTTTTTAGAAAAACTCACTTTGAGTGTGTATATTTGGAAGGATCTCAGAATCATGAGATTCTAGGAATGGAAGAAACCTCAAGAAATGCTCAGGTTCAGTTTTGTCCGGTCCAGCAGACAAGCTCTGATCATCACCCTTTCACACGTGAGACCATTACATTTCTGTACATTTCAGACAGAGAATAAGCTTATATTAAACGGCAGGATTTTTTATTGTAAACATTGGCTAAGGGGTACAGTTCTTCAGATTTGAGGGAGTAACCATTGTCCAAGTGGCTCTGCCCAGAGTTGATGGCCCAGAGATCAAGGAGATAATCTTAGCGTGTGTGTGTGTGTGTGTGTGTGTGTGTGTGTGTGTGTGTGTGAATGCAGGGCTAAAACGCAATAAGAAGCCACCAATCTCAAGATTTATAGGGGTGAGGTGTCCTCATCTCTACTGATTGAGGGAGCAGAGCCAGTGAGATCTCCTAGAAGCAGATGTGGGGAATAGTAGAGACTGTTAATAGTCAGCAGCCAAAGTCCATCTGGAAAGTGTCTGTCCAGGGATTCCTTGGATACTGGAGCCATTTTAGGAAATTCAGGCTTTTGGCAGAGCAGACAGCCTCCCTTGGGGGGGGTGGGGTGGAGGGTGGATCTCCCCAGGGATCTTGAGTGCCTGTGGCTACCAAGAAGCACTCCAACCCAGATTTCCCTGAATCCAGGCTCCCTGGGGACCCTCCCACCCTGGTTCAGAAGCTCTGCCTTGATTACAGCTTGAACTGAGATGACCTTGTATTTTCCTGTGAAAAATGCACCCCTATTCACGTCAACATCCGCAATGTGGGGCTCATTGCTGCATCATTTGTCCCACTCCAGGGCAGGACCCACCCAAGAAAAGCCCTGATTTTCTTTCTAAGGGACATCCCTAGTTTACCATAGCAAATAGATTATTTCCTCAATAGTAGGCCACTCAGTGTGTGACTCAGAGAGCTGCTTTTGTCAGGTCATGAGATGAAGGAGGAAACAGTGTGGGGAAGCACCAGATCCTTGGCTACCCCATTTCCTAAAGCGAGCCTTACCCCTGGCGTCATAAAATGACTTTGGCAGCCTTCTACCTGCCACAAATGAACTGAAAAGACAGATGTGTAAACACCAGATCCTTTTTGTGTGACAACATAAATGCTTTACGAGATCCTTTTACGGCAGCCACTAATCACTTACTCATCTTTTGCTCAACCCAGGGATGATCCCCTTCTGCTCAGAAGAAATAGAAGAAAGGCAACTTCCTATAAAACAGACTTGGGAGGAATCCACGGCAGGGAGAAGAAAGTGGGGAGATCATTCCTGGGCATGACTTCTAGGGATTGGCGATACCTTCCAAGGTAACGCCAGTCAGGGTCATAGTAGCTGCCTCCCTCCCACCCAGGAGATGCCCAGGCTGCCCTATGGATTTTCAGGCTCCTGGTCACTGGCTCTCTGCAGGAAGTCAGTTGTGCATTTGCACTGGAAGTGAGTGCTTAGGGCAAAGGCACCGAGCTGTCACTGGTTAATATTTCTTTGGAGTAGAAGCAGGTACACATCAAATCTGCTGTGTGTGGCCCTTGACATCTCCTGAGCTTTCTAACACTCCTGGTGACATAGAAGTGATTTGCCAAAGGCAAAGGGCATTTGTGTTACACCAAGGGTCTGTTTCCACCTTGGATCCCTGGTCTTCTTGTGTGAGTCTGGGGGCCTGCATCCTTGTTCTCAGAAACTGTGGTTTCAGGGGGCACCTTATTCCTCAGCCTGATCCTCCCAGGTGCTCGGCCACTGCCTGACTGTGGCCATCACTTCTGGAGTTTGAACAGCAGATTATCCGTCAGAATCTTTGTGATGCCCTGATGCCCTGCTCAGAGCTCTCATTTACCAAGCGTTGATTCTTGCAAGGTGTTTACATATGTCATCTAACTTAATCCTCACAGGGATCCTGTGCTCACTTTATGAGAAAGGAATTCTGTCCACGCCGGCCACATTCGCCCAACCTGACCCACGTAGACCCAGCTAAAGGTAGGAGACCAGACAGCCCCTGTTTGAGCATCCTTATAGAACTTGCTGTCTCTTTACAGGTTTGATTTTTCAAATCGAGTTGCTATTTGATACTCTAGTCCTACTACTGGGAAAATGATACCAGGGAGATGGGGGTGCCTTGGGTATGGCTGGCCTGAGGTAGCAAACAACCCAAGGTCGGGAGCGGTAAGTCATGGGAAATCCCAGACAGCTGCGCCAGTAATTCAGCTTCTGTTTCCCCAAAAGCAGCTGAAATCTAGGTTTTGTTTTTGTTTTATATAAGAAAACTTCTAGTTTTAAATGTTGGCAACTGATTAAAAAATGAACGAAACAAAACTTGTTTAACACCCAGCAAGTGAAATAACACATTTGGGAGCTGGTTTGCAACTTCCAGGTTAGGTTTTCCATGAGATATAGAAATTCAAACATGGGATAGAACAGGACCCATTATTTTTTTTCATGAAATATACTTTTTATTAGAGTGTATTAAAATCCTCAAACTTCAGAACAAAGTTCTAAAAAATATAAATGCTTAGGCATTTTTGTCACTAACTTTATTTTTCATATTAATATCACCTTCTATTCGTACGACAGTTTACACGGTGCATTAAGATCGAGGATATTGTCCCATCTATTGCTCACAAGGCAGCTGTGAGGTGTGCACTGTTACTTCCATGGGTGCAGGCAGGGAAACTGAGGCTGAAAGAGGCTCAGCCACTGACTCAAAGCCCCAGGACCACACACTGTCAGCCTGAAACCCAGCCACAGCTTCCCAACTCTTCTGTTCTCTTCATTCAGTAAACCTTGATTTTTAGTTTCTTTCATCAGCACTACTATACCAACAAGTATCCTTCACTCCAGGCCACACAATTTTTTTCCCAAGTCAGCTCTAGCATGAAATAGAAAAGAAATCATAAACTCTCCTTTAACCTAGCACTTAGCTTTTTTTTAAGAGGCCAAAAAGGGAGAGGGTGATGGCTCTTAACCCAAGGTTGGGGGGCCTAAGAGTGAGTGGAAGGAGGAAACCTGTACCCCCTGCAATTGTCGGCAGCACTGTGTGGAGAGGTGCCCTGGGCATGTTCTGGGGAAGGGGACTGTAGCTTCCTCCGGAGGGTGTCCAGCTTTCCTGCAGAGGGTGAGAGCTGTGCAGGTTTGACTCCAAACCCTTGATCTTTATCGATACTGAGTCATAACTTAAGCAACCTTCCTAAATCTGCAAACTGATTTTTCCCCAATACGCTCCTCTATCAGGAAGATGTAACTCAAGCCACTTTGCGTCTGAAATTAGTCACCACCAACTAATTTAATCCCTTGCTTATCAATGGCTTATTACTATGGACCCGGCTGTGTTCCTGCAGGACAGGCCTCCACAGTTGTTACGACCTTGATCAGCCCTCCGACTTTATAACTGGTTTCTTCTTAAAAGGCCCAAGCCCTTTTTTCCTGTAATGGAAAACACTTTTGAACAAAATATAATCTTTTCATGAGGAATAATTACTTTGTGCTAACATGTTAAGAACCCTCATACACTGTTGATGGGAATGTAAATTGGTGCACCCACTATGGAAAACGGTATGGAAGTTTCTCAAAAATTAAAAACAGAACTGCCATATGACCCAGAAATTCCACTCCCGGGTATATATCCAAAAAAAAAACAACAAAACACTAACTCGAAAAGATACATGCACCCCATTGTTCATAGCAGCATTATTTATAACTGCCAAGATACAGAAGCAACCTAAGTGTCCATCAACAGATAAATGGATAAAGAAGATGTGGTATATATATACAGTGGAATACTACTCAACCATTAAAACCATTAAGAGAATGAAATTTTGCCATTTGCAGCAACATGAGTGAGCTTGGAGGGCATTATGCTCAAGTGAAATAAGTCAGAGAAAGACAAATACTGTATATCACTTATATGTGGAATCTAAAAACTACAACAAACTGGTGAATATAACCAAAAAAAAAGAAGCAGACTCACAGATATAGAGAACAAACTAGTGGTTACCAGTGGGGAGAGGGAAGGAGGGACAATATAGGGGTCGGGGATTAAGAGGTACAAACTATTAGGTATAAACTAAGCTACAGGGATATACTGCACAACACGGGGACTATAGCAAATATTTTATAATAACTGTAAATGAAGTATAACCTTTAAAAATTGTGAATCACTATAGTGTACACCTGTAACTTATCTAATATTGTACAACTATACTTCAACTAAAAAAATTTTTTTAAAGAGTATGTAAAAAGGAGAACAAAGTAAGCAATAAAGTAGCAGGCATTTCTTCTGTTAAGAAGTCTTTCTGGACAGTGCAAGAACCCATAGCAGAAACTTCTCACTAGACGGTACAAAGAGCATCCAGGGCCTAGAGTCTCACCTATTTCATCACCTTTGCAACTGTCTGTGGGAGACAACGTGCAGAGAATTTTTATAACAGGGGGTGGGGAGCCCCCCAAAGACGACATCATAGGGAACCACAGCACAGGTGTGGAGTCGGGTGGCCTGGATTTGATATCCAGCCTTGCACCAGCTCATGGTGTGACTGAGGATGTCATCTTACCTCTCCAGGGCTCCTGAGCTCCTGTCTCTCTGACAAAATGACTTCTAGGGACAAGAAGGTCGGAAGGGAAAAAGGAAACAGGAGTAATATCTACCGAGAACCCACCAGGTTACCAGGTCCCGTGTCTGGTATTATCACACTCAGCCTCTCATTTAAATCCTCACAATGGAGGGGCTCCCCTGGTGGCACAGTGGTTAAGAATCTGCCTGCCAATGCAGGGGACACGGGTTCGAGACCCGGTCTGGGAAGATCCCACATGCCGCGGAGCAACTAAGCCCGTGCGTCACAACTACTGAGCCTGCGCTCTAGAGCTGCGAGCCACAACTACCGAGCCCACGTGCCACAAGTACTGAAGCCCACGCACCTAGAGCCTGTGCTCCGCAACAAGAGACGCCACCGCAATGAAGCCCACGCACCGCAACTAGAGAAAGCCTGTGTGCAGCAACGAAGACCCAACGCAGCCAAAAATAAATAAATAAAACAAATAAATTTATAAAAAATTTTTAAATTTTAAAAATAAGTAAATCCTCACCATGGGACTTTTGGATCTGTGCCCAAGGCCACATGACTTGTAGATGGCATGGCCAGAATCCAAAGCTGGGTCTGTCCAACCCTAAATGGCAAGGTTCAGGGGATCTCAAACTCCGCCCATGAAGCACCTCCAGCAAGAGAAAAGACTGACCCCTTGGATTAGTTTGCTCAGAGCTCCTGTAACGAAGTACCATGGGCTTCAACAACAGAAATATGTTGTCTCACGATTCCAGAGGCCAGAAGTTTGAAATCAACGTGTCAGCAGGGTTAGTTCCTTCTGAGGCTGTGAGGAAGGATCTGTTCCAGTCCTCCCCCTAGCTTCTGGGGGTTTGCTGGCAACCTTTGGCATCCTTGCCTGGTAGACACATCACCCCCATCTCTGCCTCCACGTTCACACAGTCTTATCCCGTGTGCATGTCTGTGTCTAATTTCTGCTTTTTATAAGGACGCCCGTCACACTGGATTAGGGGCCCACCTAAGGAACTACATCTGCAATACCCTATTGCCAAATAAGTTCATATTCTGAGGTCCTAGGAGTTAGAACTTCAACATATTCGGAGAGACACAATTCAACCCATAATACTACCCACTTCAGGAGTCTTGGGGGTGTGGCTTATGGCATCTGCTACCAGCACGAAATGTTTCTGAAGCATCGTGCATTATCTTTAAAATGTACGCAAACTGAGCACAGAACTCCATTGGTAGATCACTATCTCATATAAAACAACGTTTCCCAAAAGTCTGTGAGTAAAAGTAGTGATCCAGAAAGCTGCTCCATGTTGATCCTAGGGATCCGGGACCTCACATCTTTTCATGTCTGTAGAGGATGCTCACACCAAGTGTGAAAGCCTCTGAGAGGCAGAGACACCTGTAAGGAAGAAAAGGCACATTTAACCTAAATGAGCACGAAGAATATTGACTGAGACAGGGCTGAACAAGCAGTCATGCGAACTAGATACACAGAGAAAATACAGAGCATCCCTGACCAAGATCCCTGACCAACGAACCAGACCAGTGTGGAAACAACACTTGCAGAGAGCCCTGTTGCAACCACACGACTTTTTTTCATTCTCTTCTCTTTCCTTTTGAACAGAAGTCAGCGTCGCACAGCACTGTTCATCCCGTTTCCCTAACACAATGGCTTTTGAAGACCATGCTTTTGAAGTGCAGGTGCCGTGGGGACAAAGCTGACGGTTGTGGTAGTAACCAGCTTTGTAACACACTGGTCAGATTCACATTTTTCTATTATAGTAAATGTGCCTCAAGTAACGGAACTTACCAGCAACACTAACCATGGCCATACTGTTCTTTTACTTCCTAAGAAATAACATTTTCAAAAGTGACAAAGGACTCCAACAAAGGCCCAGCAATGGGAGTGAGAATGACTCAAGCGGCAAAAAGGGCTCTTGATGTGGTTCGCTTATTGCCCCACTTGGTTTGTGACAGAAAAGTGGGTCGAGCTGATGCATTTCCACACGCTGAGGACCTACCGCCAGTCCCGTGGAGCTGCACTCCCACCAGAGCCCAAGCTGGAGAGAGCCTCTGATGGACAAGGCTCCAAAGACAGCACCAGGTACCTGGATGGCGTGGAAAAAGAGGTGGCTTTCTGCTTTCCTTGGTTAAAAACATGGGGACCGCGGTGTTCTTTTATTTTTTTCCCTGCCCCTCTATTAGGAGACATACGAACTTCACAAAGGCATTCCTTGTCCACTTAGCCGAAATGTCTATCAAAATCAGACCACAGTCAAGGAGAAGACATCCCACAGGATATGGCCAAGTGACAAGCCTGGAGAACACACCTGACCCAGGGTTATCGCTCAGGGCAGCCATGAGGCTGCAGCTCCACTCAGGAAAAACCCCTACTGATGCCTGGGTTCTGAAAGCTGTGCACAGAATGCCAAAGGTCACTCCTGAGAGACCCGGTGTTAGCAAACACAGTGGCCAGACCCTTGAGTAAAGTATATGATGACAGAGGAAGATGGTCCTCAAGGGAAGGAGGGAGATGGGGATCAGAAAAACCAGAGCCTGCAGGGGCCATCGGCCCCCTTTGACGAGTGATCAGCTCCCCCAGGGCAGTGGGGACTGTTCCCTTCTCTAGGGAGATGAGCTTTCCTCAGAAGCAGGGCTATTTCATCAGGCTTTCCCACAGCCCGAAGAGAGTATCTCATGAGATCATCCAAGTCCCTCTGTCCTGATCCCACATCCATCACAGCTATTGCTGTTTCCCAGGCCTCCCGATAATGGAAGGTACGGTGTCTACTGGGAAGGTGTCTGCGCAGGAGGGGTAACTGGCACTCGGCCTGTAATGAAGCAGAAGCTGTAAATGATGTCTAAAGATTGTGCACATCTTTCAGCTCTCACTGTCCTCTCAGATCCCAGCCTCCTCCCTCCCTCCCCCGTCAGCCCACAAGGGTCATCCCTGGGCAGCTGAGACAGACAGAAGGGGCCAGGTACCCAGCCAGGGCCTGGAGCCCGTGGCCTGGGGGCCCTGCACGCACTCTGGACCACATCCACGCTGCCCACATTCAGAGCTCAAACCCTCGGTAGAGCTCTGAGGAGGTAAGCATTTTAAGGCAATACGGTCGCGCTCTGGTTTGCAGCCTGGTTTCTGGTGAGTTTGTTTTGTGTGAGTTATTGCCCCCAGTGGCTTATTCATTCCCAAGGAAGAGATAGAAATCTAGTTTTTCCCAAAAGAGAGGAGCAGATCCCCAAGCACCATGTCCTCAGCAGGGCGGTGTCCAGGCTGGGGACAGCAGGCAGCCCTGCCCAGCACCTCTGGCCAGCTGCGTCTCCTAGAGGCTCGTCATGTGCCCCTCAGAATTTGTTGAAAGTCAGTGGGATTCCTGAAACAAGATGGGATTAAGCCACAGAAAGCAGGGCCCAACCCAGTGGTAATGTTGGGGGGGAAAAGTGGCCCCTAAGGGGAAAAAAAGGCAAAGAGGTGAAGTACTGTATAATTTAAATGCATTTTGGGAGGCTCTCCCTGAAACTGGCTAGGCCAGGGCACCAGACTGGTTATATTTTCTAAAAAAAACCCAGAAAACCTCCAAAGAAAGGAAGAAACCCTGGTTATGATCATTGTTTCCCTCCAGCTTTTATCCCTTAGACAGTGGGTCCCCAGCAGCGTGTCTGCCCCCACCCCAACTAAAAGGGACATTTGACAATGTCTGGAGACGGTTTTAGTTGCCGCAACTGGGGAACACGACCAGCATCTAGTAAGGGAGAGATGAAGAATGTTGTTAAACACCCTGCAACACACACGCCAGCACCGCCCCCCGCTCCCCCTCCCACCCTCCCCCCCGACAAAGAATTATCCCAAAATGTCAAAGAGCCACTGCTGAGAAACCTTGCCTTCAGAGAATGATTCTCCTGGGCTCTCACCAATGCATGTGCTGCTAAACCAAACAAAATGTATACGGGGGATTCATAACAAGAGAGGGCTCGATGGTGACCGAGAACATACAGCAAGTCCTGGACCATCAAACACTTTGAAGAAGACCAGCGGTCAGCTCTAGGGAGCCACTTCTCTGATTTTAAGCATCGTCTTCTGAAGTCCGTTAAGCATCTAGCCTATCACTGTGTTACAGTCAAGTTAATTGGCAAAGGGAGTTCAATGGAACCACTGTCCTCTAAGAGTTTACAATATGAGATGGAGAGTAATAACTAGGCAGCGCTTTATATAAAGCTGAGATGAACAAATAAAGGGAGAAGTCAGGCCATGCCGATTGCACAAGCTGGGAGCCGAGTATATTCTGAGAGATGGTGAGGGAGGGTAAGAGTCAGCACAGGTGAGTAAGGTGGCACTGAAGGAACGTAAAAGAAGACCTTCAGATAGTGTCCACCTGTACCTTCATTTATCTGTCCTTTCACTAAAGTATGCACTGCATGCTTCCAGGCAGTAAAAGTACAGAAGGCACAGTCTCTGTGCCCCTAAGATTCACACAAATAAGCAAAATACAAAAATGTCACTTTGAGACATTACAGCAAGCAGATGTTTTAGTGTTCGGTGAAGGGGGTGATGCCTGCACGTGGTAGAACTTGCATTTGACCTGGGCCCGGAGCCTGGGTACCGCTGGGGGGAGCTGAGCTTGCCTGAGAACCCCAGACCAGGGATGCAGGCTGGGGATTAGGTATCATGCTGACAAGAATCTCTGTAAAGGGCGTTCTGATTTAAGGTATCTGTTCTGGCTTGCCTTTTGGCCACTCAACAAAACTCTCTGTGCTTCAGTTTCTCTCTCCTTCCCATTTCCAAGCAATTAAGACCATACCTACTCTTATTAGGAACCACGACCGTGTGAAGCCCTGTGGAGCCTAGTGGCAAGATGATCAACATCAGTGAGGTTCAAGAGAGATGTTAGCAGTTCTAACTCACAGGGCATCTAGTGTTGTTTACGTGCCTCTGACCTCACTCAGTAACAGCAACTCAGAAACCTACCCAGGCAAAAAGTCACATGTTTTGAAGACATACTAATATTTCAATGGCCTAAACATTTTCCAGGACCAAATCTTTACCAGAGCTGCAAACAAGCAGTCAGATGGACTGCCCTGTGAGCTTTCTCCTCTACCATGAACCCACAGAAAGGTCAGCAGCCGGACACAGAAAGAGGAGAAGGGTCCTGAATAAACACAGACAGTTTAATCAACCATGAAGAAAACCAGGAGTTGACTGAAAGTGCTTTGTCAGGAAGAGAAGCGAGGCCCCTGCCCTCAGAGAAAGGCGAGGAAGGTTGGAGGTCATTTAGCAGCAGAGATGGCCACTGACCACAGAGGCCACTGCGGAGGCACCAAGGGCCTGGTGGGGATGTCAGGGAGGGGAGGGGTGGAAACCAGCGTTTGGGTATTTTCCAAAGAATAGGACAAATAAACGTTCCCTAGAAAGAAGATGAAATTTTAGCTCAATAAGAAGGGAAGATACTGTTTTAAAACCACCATAATTACTTAAGAGTTGGTTACTCCTTCAAGCTTATGTCCATCAAGCCTGTCATTTCTGATTCCAGACTCCTCAGGGAATTTTAAAAACTGGTTTATTCAAATTACATCAGTATCCTTTACTTGCATCTAAAAAAATCAAGGTCAAGCTATGTTGATGTGAGAAAGAGAATTTAGATGAATGAGGGCTGACACCGAGTCTCTGGCCCTGTAATTACTTTCTTTGTAAGCCTGAATACCGGATCAGATGGATGCCTTCTCCACACTTTTTGTGGTATTTATGGAATACCTTTAAACAATGGAATCTGGAACCGCCAGCAACATTGTGTCCAAATATATCCAATCCTGTTTGTTTATGTTTTTAATTGAAAGTCAAACAATTTTAGACCAACTGGTCTATGGTATCATTGGAAATGCATATTTTTAGAAAATTCTTGAGAATTTTGCATACCATTAAAGTAACTTGACATCATACTTTATATTTCCCAGCTTCCCATCATACTTTATATTTCCCAATATTGATTGCTGTTGGAATGAAATCAAGGGAACCATTCAAGAAAGTCTGCAGCCTGAAAGGTTTGCTTAAGAATTCTGATTCCACTAGAAAACCATTTCTTTTAAGATGGCTTTACCATTTTCCAAAAAAATGGTTCATGTAATATGGTTGGTTTGTTCTCATTACAATTAAAGATGCAATTCATTAAAGAGTCTTTAACTTCATTAAAGCAAGGCTTTCTATTAATGTTATCAAGCACTGATGGGCTTCTAATCGGACATTCTCAGCAGGCAGGAAAACAACTTTCAAACTCTCTGATTTTGTATGAAGCAATGCTCATTTCTACACAAAGACTTTCATTTCTGTGATCTGGCCTGGTAAAATGTTTATTCCTTCATGCTTATTTGAGTCCCAGGTCTGTGGGCCTGATAATATGTATAGGAGGATAATTTATATGGGAAGACAGTTGTGCTGTTTATATTCAATACTTTGAGGATTAGGAAAAATTTAAACCAATTAAGAATTCCCATCATCAGGAGTTTCTTAGAAGGAAATGACTTTTCAAGGCATGTGGGAATTATCAAGAACATAATTTTCCCCTGAGATGATGTGTTGGTACACAAGAGGAGTGTTGGCAGGGTATCCAGAGGAACTGATAACTCGCACATGAGGAAATGAGTCGCTACTTTCAAGGCTACATGACAGGAGACCAGGGCATATTTTCCCCATTTATCTTTTCATTTTAAAGAGTCGTGGAATTCGGGTACATCTTGATTGTTCAGGATAATAAAGGATATGTGAGACAGGGATAGAAAAACCACAAATGGGAGTAAAATAAGAAAACCAAGGATTACTTTTTTTTTCCTGTTTATTAACATTCACACCGAGCTGTGTACTTTGGTTACCATGGTCTCGTGGTATCTCATGTCACAGGCCACACCGTATAAAATCACAGAGGCCACGACAGGCAGGAAGAGAGGCGGGGCCTTGTCTGAGTAATACAAACAGCCCAGTGTGTTGGATGTGAGCCGGGGTGCACTGCGGCCTGAGGCGCCCAGCCCAGGAGCCGGCTGGCTGCCGCCTCCCCTCTTCTCCTGCCTCCGCCTGCCCCCTAGTGGACGGCCGTGGGAAAGCGCGGGAGTCCGCCTGGGGGTCTTTGCGGGGGCTGAGATGCGGCTCCCCGAGAGCGGGCCTCCCCCAGCCCTGTTCCCAGGCACTCTCGGTCAGTTTCCTGGAGAATCAGGGTTCCGCCTGGCATGCTCTGAAGTCTCCCTAGGATGAGCACCATCATTTCCTATGTCGTTTTCCCCATTTTCCTCTACCTCTGCCTGCCTTGATCCCCCGCTGGCCGGCACCTTCCCTTGTGAAATCCCCACACGAGACATGCCTTTTCTAGAAAGGACAAATTATTCCTTCTCTGGGTCCTGCAAACTGTAGAGAACCAACACAGTACGGTGCTATTGAACCCATTCCCACTGTAGGGGCCTCTTATGCCTCCTATATGTCCCTATAGCCATTCATTTATTCATCAGATACCTACTAGATGCCGCACCCTGCGCCGGGCCCTGGAGACACGGACGAAACCGGGCCAAGGTTCCTGCCCGCCTGGAGGAGCACACAGCCCAGAGGGACAGCTCATGCATCAGCTGCCGTGTGACGAGGCTCACACCTCTAAAAAGACAAGAGTGCGGCGCTGCGGGAGCGAAGGCGGTGAGGGCAGAGCCTTTCTGGGTTTGTTGTGGGTTCTCGCCACAGCGAGCTTAGCCCCACAGCTGCTTTGTTCGAACGGCTCGGAACAGTAAACGCGGCTGGCACGGGCTGTCCGGACACCACACACCTCTAGGATACGCTGGCTGTGCTCCGCATTTTCATCCCTGCCCAAGTCACAGAGATCCGATGGTGCTGACAGGAGGCGGGCATCACCCGGAGCCCCTCAGATGACGCCCTGCCCCATTTACACACCGTGGCATCCCTCAGCTCCTGCCAACACTCTGCTCTGGCTTGCTCACTTCAAGCCTCCCTTAATTTTTCTGAGGCCTGGGTTTTCCACATCGCTGATTCACAGAGATGGAAGACCTAGAAAAGAAAAAAAGGTAATTATCTCAAATGACTCAGGAGCCCTCTTGGACCCTGTGATCTGTGTATCGACCTTCACTGTAAAAGCTGAGAGTGATAATATTGTCATCTGTGTAAGGAAAGCTGGAAGAAAAACAGATTAACGTTCTTTTGAACTCCTGGCTCCTGGCAAAAATTAGTGTCGCGAGGATGGATTCTCAGCCACGGTCTGACAGCTGAATGCCTCATCCAGAGGTAAAGGTACCTGTAAAGAGCCCCGGAAGATGACAAGTTCCTGGGGCCAGGGCCGCATTTGCTCACCTCTCTCTCTCTCTCTCTCTGATGCAGTAAATGTTTGTGGGATGAATGGTTGCCACCTCCAGCCCTGTCAGGCCCTGGAAGAAACACGGACTGGGAAATGAAACCAACTGGCAGGCCCTAGACGCTTCCATTTAAGATTCCTGAACAAATAAGAGGAAATGACTTGCGTGCTACGAAACTACTGAGAGATATGACAGCCGAGGAAGGATGGGAATCGCCTACGGGAGAGGAGCGGGTGGGGGGACAATTCTCCGCCGGGGGTGGGGGGCGGTGGTGAGAGGGCGCAGAAGCACCCGCAGGGCAGCCAGAGCAAGGCGGTCATTACGCCCCCAGCGGAGAAGGGTGGAGCTGCGGGTCAGCAGCGGATGGCGCCTGCGAGGTGTTCAGAAGGCAGAGCCAAAGACCTCTGGGAACTGACCCGAAATCCTTGGTTTTCCCTGAGGCGGCTGTGGCCTGGGGGAAGGGAAGTTACATATAACTATAAATGTTGTGCACTCTGCAACTTTTGCAATTAGTCTAAAGAAACTCCAACATCCTATTTTAGGATGGCGTGCATTCAAATTATCATTCTGTGCCCCAGCTCTGGGTTCCATTAAGTCCTTATTCTTCCTGCATTTCTGCTTTTCCTCCATGTACCCTTAATAGCACCCATAATTCACTCACTTCAAGTCAACAAATATGGATTGAATGCCCACTCTTTGCCAGGTTATACTAGGTACCAAGAATACAATGTCAGCAAAAACAGACATGGTCCCTGCCCTCATGGAACTTACACAATAGAAAAGGAGACGACCTTGATCAAATAACCACGCAAATTAACATGACATTGCAATGTGTGGTGCCCCAAGTACATAATAAGGGGTTTGATTTAATAAGGGATATCAGGGAAATCTCTAAGGAATTGATGAGTGAAATGAAACCTGAAGGAACAGGATTAACCAGGGCAGGCGGGTCTGTGCATCTCCCTGTGGCATGGCACTTGTGTCCTCAAGGTCGTGAAAGACTCGAGTGTGACCACAGCACAAACAGGGAGGTGGGCAGCATGCATGACAAGGCTGGATTCGAGCCAGGCCATTCACAGGGGGCCACTGAAGTGTTAAAGTGGACAGGCGATGTGATCAAATGTGCATTTTAGAAAGATTGCTCTGGCCACAAGAGTTTGGAAAGAAGAGCTTGGAAAGGGTCATAAGTGGACGTCATGAGACCAGTTAGGAAGCTGTTATAGGTGAATTCAAGACTAGGAGAAGAGCCACGGAGGAGAGAAAGGGGGAAGATTCTGTATAGGAGGCACAATTGTCAGGACGTGGTGACGGAGTAGATAGGCTTACAACGTATTCCACACCTCTACCATCTTCCAACAACCTCCCCTGCAATGAGCCCTCTCTTCATGGGCTAGATTGCTATACAAATACAACTGAGATACAAATACAATTTACCCCTCTTCCAGGTTTATCCCTAAGGATGCCTTCCTTCATGGTTTCTTTCTAGCTTCCTCTAGAAATGAAGGGAAGGAAGGTCTGTGATGCCTGGAACATATCAAAGGTCATGGGTTGAAATGAAAACAACTCAGATTACAGGACTGTCAACTCCCATGACCTTAACTGAAGGTCTGAGGAGTTGATAGCAGACCAAGAGAGCCTTACAACACTGCAGGCTGCTACAGCGTTGGATCTGCTGATTGAGTGCTTAAAATTCATGTATTGTCCAATTAATCAAAGTATTCTTCTACCACACATTTAGAGGATGCTATGTAAAATTTCTGCATCAGCTGGGGGTGGAACTAGCTACCTAGGATCCTTGCTTCTGCAAAACAGCCATTGATCTGTTCCAGAAATGGTGTTTTATCACTGTGCTGTGCTAGGTAACAGGGACTGGAAGATGAATAAAAGTGTCCTGCCTTCCAGGAGTTGCAATCTAGCCCGTCTGCCAATCAGGACAGCACAGCGTCAGTGACGAAGCACAAGCAGAGGCAAAGCCTGAGGCAGGGGACAGGAGCGCTGTCTGGCGGAGTTAGGAAGGTCAGGAAGGTTTTCCAGAAGACACATCTGAGCCAGGTGTCAAGGGGTGAGCAGGAATTTATGTGGAGAAGAGGAGACTGCTCATTTCAGGCAGAAGAAACAGCTCATATAAAGACACAAAAATACCTAGGACTAAGATGTGGCCAAAAAGTGGGCCCAGAGGTGATGGCGGGGGCTATAGCAGGAGGTGAGACTGGAGACAGACCTCTGGTGAGGTCACTGGAAGCTCCTAACTACCTGCTTAAGGGAATATTAGTATTAATATTAGTATTTCTATTGTATAACAAGTTACTCCAAAACTTAGGTGCTTAAAACAACAGTCATGTATCATCTCACAGTTTCTGTGGGTCAGCAGTCTGGACATAGTTCAGTGGTCCTCTGGCTCCGGGTCTCACAGGCTGCAGTCAAGGTGTCAGCCAGGGCTACGGTCATGTCAAGGGTCCACTGAGGGAGGCTCCCCCTCCAGGCTCGCTCACGTGGCTGTTGGCCGGCCTCAGGTCCTCACTGGCTCCTGGCTGGAGACATCGGTTCCTTACCACATGGGCCTATCCATAGGGAAGCTCATGACATGGCAGTTATGGCAGAGAGACAGAGGGAGATAGAGAGATAGAGAGGGAGAGGGAGGAGCCAAGGGAGAGAGAGAGAGATGTACAAAAAGACATCTCTCGTTATCTAATCTCAGGAGTGACACCCCGTCACTTTTGTCATCTTCTGTTTGTTTAGAGGGTCACTAGGTCCAGCCCACATGAGAGGACGGTTCACACAGGGAGTGAATACTAGTAGGTGGTGATCCTTGGGCTGTTTTAGAGGCTGCCTGCCGTAGGTACCATAGCTATTTCAGGCGCGATCCCAGCATTATTGCGTTCTGCATAAGTTATAGGGAAAGACGTATAATTTCACCGCATATTAGTTTGTTTTTGTCAGTGGGTACACTCTGGTCCCCAGGAGCCCTGAAGAACAATGTGCTTCATTTCACATCTCTCCCTGAGGATTTTGTACAACCCACTTGGCATTCGTGCTGTTATTATTAGATGGATTCAGCCAAAGCTGCCTGTGAGGATAGAGATAGATGGGAAGGTAGGGAGGCAGACAAAGGAAGTGATCAGGACCCCAAATTGAATAAAGAAAAAGGTTACACGCCAACTGAAAATCAGAAATGAATCTGAGTGGAACTAAGTATCGAGGTTGACAGCTCATACATGATGCCAACTTGCCACAGCTTGGCAGTGCCCTTGGTTTTCCCACATGCAACTGAAAATAGCTAGCATTCATCCTGAGGGAGTGCTTCTAAAATAAGTAACTACTGGGAGCTATACCTCACTGCTTATTCAGGCTGGAAGCAGTCTGCAATTATTTTGCTGAAATTAGATACAAATTAAGTTGCCACTTCCGGAACCCTTTCTCCTGTACCATATCACAGGAAAAAGACACTGAATTTTGAGTTCGAATAGTTTAGATTTCTTACAAATAAATGTGATAGCTGATAGGATATATGCAAAGGCAGATTATTAATACTAATCTCTTGTGAGACCTAATCTGTTCAGGAGCCTGGTTTTCTGATCTTCAGGCCTGGGTTAACTTGCTATGGACACAGAGTGACAGTCCGGTAAAGGTGACTGGAGGGAGGGATCAACTTGCCCACACTTGAATATACTGTGTGGCACCACCGTTAAACCTGCTGGGGACAGAAGAGAGGGGACCAGCATAGGATCGTCCGCTGGGATGGATACGGATGGCTGTGCTCCCACTTTTTTTAGTGATCTGAAAGCTCTCAGGGTCTTTATCCATTTGGATACAGAAGTTCTACTATGTTTTTAAAAGCCAAACAGCATAAACAAACATACATGCAAACAATAATAATGATCATTTGGGGGCATCTCCCCTCAACCTCGGCTAAAAAGGAACTGGAATACAGATAATGGGAGTGTTTGGCGGCCGGGGCGGGGGGGTGGTTTCTGCTATGAAAGAGCCCCTGAATTATACTGTCTCCTTAATAAAACACCATCTTCTTTGAACTGCCTTTGGAAGAAGTGGACGAATATCTAAGAGCCCAGCTGTGCTGGAACCTGGGAGGCTGTGGTGCTGCTGGGTTGGATGCTTCTCCACAGCTTTGACTTCCAGCTTCCCTTTGCAGAGGGAAAGATTACTTTCTTCTCTTTGTGGGAGACATCAGTCACAGATGAAGCACCTTCATCCTCCCCCCCACACAACCCCAACCCTATACCCTTACTGTGATCTGGTGAATCTTCGAAGTGCCAAATGAAATAAAGAGCTCCAAGTAACCTTTCCTCCTCCGTGAAGGGGTTTGTTTTGTTCTGTTTTTGGTCACCATAATTCTCAGACAAAAACTTCTAAAAGGTTCCCCTAAGCAAACTCTTAAGATGGTGAACCTCTACAACCTCCCTTTAATGTCAGGGGTCATTTCATGCCTCGTTTAACTTTTGAAATTATTTTCTGTGCCTCCTTTTTCCAGATTTGTTAGGGCTTGGGGAGTCAGCGAAATGAAGTTCAATGGAATCAAAGTAGCCTGAGCGGTGTGAAGTGAGCTGATGTCAGCAGTGGTTCCCCACGCAGCTCGCGACTGTCTCCCATAGCACATCTCCTTGGACTGGTGAGTTCGGCACCATATTTATTCTGACAGACGAAAGCACAGGCACAGGCTCTGGCTGCCTCGTATCAGCTGAACATTGAAAGCAACCACCCTTTCTGGACATCCTTCTGCCTTCCCAGAACTTACCATGGCCTGAAAATCCCCGTTTGAAGAAGCAGGCCTTTCAAGACAAAGTCATACAGTAAACAGTGACGACCTGAATAGCATTCTGGTAGAAGGCCTCCCCTTCCTTGTCTCCTCCAGCCCACTGACCCAAACCTCCTAGAGGCCATTCCATGATCCCTGAGCAGGGAAAAGAAAATTCAGATCCATAACCTCGGACCTGGGCATTCAAAAGATGGCAAACAAGGGGAGAAAGGACTGAGGGGACCGACAGGGGCAATTTCAGAATGTTGAGATCTCATTTATTTTCACCGTTCAGGGAACTTTTTGATTAGCGTCCTTCTTCCTTTTCTGATTTCAAAGTAATAAATAATTCTTAACTTCCGGTGAGGGAATCCGCATTGGGAAGAGGAATAAGATCACGGGATGAGTAGGGAAGAGGCTGCACTTGCTCTCTCCCTAGGTCCTCTCCCCTGTTGCTCCCACCTCCTCCCGCAACTCTCTCCCTCCCTCCCTGTCTCTCTCTCTCTCTCTCTCAGCCAGTGTAAAAATAGCTGTCTAGGTTCTGTTATTCATCCCTAAGCAGCAATGAAGGGTGGGCCTCCCTGCAGTGCCAGCTGCCCTTTAGGAGCTTCTACTATCAGGTGATGTCTCACACCTCCCATTCCCCACTCCTAGTTGGATAAATGTCCTCGGTGACCTTAGACGTTTTCATTTTAATCAGCAGTATGGTTTTTGAGAGGAAAGTCCTCCCCGGCTTCCCGAGTCGGCGGAGCTGCGGGGCCCTCCCCTCCTCCACACCCCAGGCAGCAGTGCCAGGGGAGCGTTTCCATCTGTGTTGGGAAAGAACGGCCTCTCTGTGCCGCCCAGCACGTCCAGAGCGAGGGCGCGGAGGCTGGAACACCCTCTCCCGCACGGGAACAGCTTTCCAAGGGCCTTGGGGGAGGCTGTCGCCTTTCCTAACGAGGGCCAGGCGCATCCCACGTGGGCCCCGGCTCGTCCCTGCCAGGATCACCCCTTCCCTACCGAGGGCACTGATTCCGCCGCGCCGGGGGAGGGAGCCGTCTCTGCACCCGGGGCCCGCAGTCGGGCCACCAGGGCTTGCACATGCGCGGAGAGGGGCCGCGTTGCTCCGGGCTCCGCGCCAGGGCGGCGGGCGAGGGCGCATGCGTCAGCGGTAGGGTAGGGGAGCGCCCGCAGAGAGTCCTGTCCGTTTGATCACGCTCTCCGTCCAGATTCCTGGCGGCGTGCTGGGGACACTGCACTATTGGAATAGAGCCACGGAATGCTACAGGCTCCTTGGAGGGCATTTGCTTCGTGCCCCCCTTTTACAGATGAGGAAACTGAGGTACAAGGAAGCATTGGGAACCGCCTAAAGCTGCATTTCTGAATTCTGCCAGCTGGGACCAGATCCAGCTCTTATTGGCGTGGTTTAGGCACTACTTCACCGAGCATTTATCTAGCGCCTGGATGTACCATGTCCTAAATGTATGTATGGTATGGAAGATAACCACGAATACATCAGAAGCAGTGTAACTGTGGCCACCCCAGACTTACACATAGAATGATACACACCTGGGTTTGATTTGATGATTTGCAGGACTACACTGCTAGCTGGATAGCCTTGTGAAGCAATTAACCTCTCTAAGCCGTAGTTTCCTCGTCTGCAAAGCGGAGATAAAAAACAGGACCTACCTGCCAAGGTCGCAGGGCTTAAATGAGATAAGGTGCACATTGCTTAGCACAAAGCCTGCACTTGGAAGTCACTCAAACAGATATTCATGCAATGTTTTGAGAAGTCGAAATTGCTAGGCACACAGGCTTTCATGAGACAGTCAGGGTACTCATTTCCAGACAGAAGTCGGCTGCAAGAGAGGGAAGGTACTTTCCCGCGTGCAGCACTTGGGAAGACTCACACAGGGTTACGAGACCTGGCAAGACAGGGAAAGGAGGAAATGACCTCTGTTTATCTTTCCTCCTACTGCCCCGTCCTTCCCCCTCCCTCTTTCCTTCCTCCCCTCCCAACCCTCACTGTGACTCCTGGTGGCTGCAGGGATACATCGGGACCTCTTATCAGGGTGAAATGTGTTCTGCGAGGTGGTGCAATTTACGTTTGAAGTTCTACTTTATCACAGGGGCCTCCCTCCTCTTTTCCTAGGCGGGACAGGCACAAGAAGGGGCAATGGGGTTAAGTGGATAAGAAGGAATGGTGGTCAAGCGCCTAAGGTAACAGATTGGAGTCATCTGGAATCATAGATGACCAGCGGTGAAGACCATCTGGTACAATGATGGTCCCTCTTGTTAAGGAAGAAGCAGTGAAAAACTGTGAAAGGTAAACCGGCATCAAATTTTAGACTCAAGTTAGAGCCCTGGTTTTCTGTGTCCCCCATAGTTCATTCATCCATTTACCCACACTGCTTTGGGAGACCCATTATATACTGCCAGGTAAAAGGGGTCTGCCTCAGTAAGCAGGGAAAGGGGAAAGGAAAATAGGAATTCAGGACTCCCAGGTACTTTGTGCAGCTTCACGGCTGATGATACCATTTACTGTGATAGCAAGTAAAGGAGTAGAAACAGGTCTGAGAGGAGGATGGCGTATTTTGAATATATATTTTAATGTGCCTATGGAACTTCCAGGGAAGACATCCAGGAGGCAGTCAGGAGCATAGGTGCCAAGCATGGGAGAGAAGCCCAGAGATGCCCACTGGGAAAGGGTCGACACAGCTAGTCACTGAAGCTGGGGCGGGGCTGAGATGACCCAGAGAGAGCAGGCAGACCGAGAAGATCATGGGATGGATGAGAACTGAACCCTGACACACACCAGCTTCTAAGGATCAAATCAGGATCCTGAGGAGGGGGCAGAGAAGTGAGAAGAAAACTGGAAAAAAAGTGGCATCAAACAGTCCAAATGAAGACATTATCCAGGCTCAGGAGGTGGTTGGGAGTGGGAAATGACACAGAGAGGTTCAGCGCACTAGTCCTGGAATGTGCCTGTTGATCTCAACAATGAGGAAGTTATTGACACGTGTGACTCCAGTTTCGGTGGGGACGTGAGAACAGAAACCAAGCCACAGTGGGTTAGAAGTCAATGGAGTCAGGGCAGAGGAGCAGCAGGGGTAGTAGATATGGCCCACTGCTGCAGGAGAGTTGGTTGGCAGGCAAGGGGAAGTTACAACTGGGCGTGAGTTGTTTTTTTGTTTGTTCGTTTGTGTGTTTGTTTGGGCTGTGCTGCAGGGCATGCGGGATCTTAGTTCCCCAACCAGGGATGAACCCCGCACCCCCAGCCCCTGCAGTAGAAGCTCATTGTTGTAACCACTGGACTGCCAGGGAAGTCCCTGGGCGTGAGTTTTTTGTCGTTGTCTTTTTGCTATGGGAAACTGAAACATGTTTAAAGGGTAAGGAGAAGCAGGAAGGGTTAACAAGGAGGAATAGGATGGGGTCTCAGTAGAGCCTCCACAGAGATGAATGGGAGGAGAGGGGATTCTGACCCCAGATAACCCAAAGGAAAGATTCCTCTCTCTTTGTTCTTTTCCTTCTGCCACGTGAGAGGAAGCAATGCATTTGCAAGGTTTAGGAATGGACTTGAGGAGTTCTTCAAAACCAGCTTTGTCCTTGTCAGGTTCTAGCCATGGCAGCAATCTGACCATCAAATGCATTTAACCAGCCCCACTTGCATGTGAAGCTGTGCCGAATGCTACACAATCATGTGAAATAGCTGCTGTTATTCCCGCGTCAGTCAGGACTCCAAGTAGCAAGTGACTGAAACCCAGCTCTAACCAGCTAA
Organism: Eschrichtius robustus; assembly: GCF_028021215.1. Classification (NCBI taxonomy): domain Eukaryota; kingdom Metazoa; phylum Chordata; class Mammalia; order Artiodactyla; family Eschrichtiidae; genus Eschrichtius; species Eschrichtius robustus. The sequence goes on from NC_090829.1 coordinate 37,472,110, forward strand.
ACCCAAAATGGAATCCATTGGTTTGCTAAACTGGGCTACTGGCTTCAGGCATGGTTAGGTTAGGGTGCTTGAAAGATGTTGTCAGAAGGAATAGGGATTATGTTTTGAAGTTATTAGTGTGCTTTTCTCTTTTGCCTTTCAGAGCATATGAATTCAGTCTACTCAAGTTTGGAGGAGGGGATGAAGATTCTTTCCAGAAGGTATGCAAAGAGAAAGAAAAAGTAACACTCAGCTTCTGACATTCAAAAATAGAGTTTGTAGCAAAATGAGAGCCCTGTAACCCAAGCTCTTACCTTGAGAAAATAGCCTCTACGTTCCATTACCTTCCTCTTTAGAAGATCAAGGACTGGGTTTGGTAGACTAAACCTTGGGTTTTATGTATGACAGGTCTAGACAGAGGGAGAAAGGGGGATTGTGGAAGGACAGAAGCAGCAGAACAAGACCAGAGGCCTGGGAGGAGCAACTGTGGTGGAAAAGTAATGATTAGCCCCACAGGCATGGGAAGACCCTATCCCCTGCCACGGTTCCAGAAGTATGAGAGGGAGAGCCTGGGTAGCCTGATTTTGGTCTGACAGAGGGAGGCCCACAATGGACTTTTTAAGCTATGCTAGGTCCCCGTGTAGCTTGGACCCTACCCAGATGTAGCAGCAAGTCTGTGGCCAGCTTGCCAGGGTGATCACCGTGGTGGGGTGACTCAGTGGTACAGGCTGCAGGGTGGACCCCTGGGACCAGGACTGATAGGGATTCATGGCCAGAAGTCAGAAGCACCTGGAAGAACAAAGAAGAGGCTACGTCAGCCAGGGAGCACTGCCTCAGACTTGTGGATAGACTACAAACTCGCCATCCACAGACTTCACATCAGAGGCTGGCAGCACACCCAGTCCAGGCCAAAAGTGGACCTTGTCCTGACATGGGCAGACACTGGACAGCTATACCCAAGGGTGGGTGCAAGGCCAGGAGTTCCCTTTCTCTCAACACCATGAGGATGCAGAAGCACAGTCCCCCTTTCTACCTCCACTATATATACCCTACAGGGATGATGGCCAAAACATTTAAAAATCTTACAGGCTCAGGCATTGACCAGTCTGAACGGAGTGCCCTGCTGTGTCCAGGATTAACATTTTCACTGATGGATTGTGGGGAGCTTAGGGAAAAGTCCCAGGGAGGGGGCAGTGGGAGGTGCTTAGGGAACTCAAGGCAGCACCTGTTTACCAGCTGCTCCAGGCATATCTCAGTATTTTATCAACAAGGTCAGCCATAATGAAGGGTACAGGTGAATACTGGCCAGACACCATCATCTTTATTGGTGGAGCAGGAGATGGGGGAGGCCATCTGAGAAACTGAGCATGTTCTCAAAGAGGATATTGGAATTATTGGATTGCACCATGATTTAAACCGGTTTCAACCCTTACTAACCAGTGGAGGGCCAGATTGATTATGGGTAAGCTAGAGAAATTACGTTTGTTGATACATCCAAGTTGCAGTGTGAGTTGAATTTACCATCTGTCTGCTTTCCTTTGTGTTGGCTTCACTCTCAGGCAGCAGCTCCAAGTGTTAGCAATCCCAAAAGGGAAAGCACACCTTTTTCAATAGCACCAGCAACAATCCCAAATCAGATTCCTATTGGCCCAGCTTTACTCATGTCCCTGCTTCTGAGTCAATTCCTGATTGGCCAAGCCTAGGTCACATGACTATTCCTAACCTCTGGAACTGAGAGTGGGGTGGAGCATGGCTCCCCCCAGAAACAATCTGGATGCTGTTAGCAGAAATGCCGTACTGGTTGTTATGTAGGCAGGCACAACAGAGGAACACCACGCTGCCTTCTGGGGTTTAACTTTCTAAAACTCTCAGGGACGAATGGAGTGTTTCCACAACATGAAGTGAACTGGCACCTGTACACTTATCCATAAACTGTGATCGGCATAGATAACTAATGTTGAAAATCATAGGACTTCCCTGGAGGTGCAATGGTTAAGAATCCGCCTGCCAAGGCAGGGGACACAGGTTCGATCCCTGGTCCAGGAAGATCCCACATGCCACGGAGCAACTGAGCCCATGCGCCACGACTACTGAGCCTGTGCTCTAGAGCCCATGAGCCACAACTACTGAGCCCGCGAGCCACAACTACTGAAGCCCATGTGCTCTAGGGCCCACGTGCCGCAACTATTGAGCCCGCGTATTGCAACTACTGAAGCCCACGAGCCTAGAGCCCATGCTCCACAACACGAGAAGCCACCACAGTGAGAAGCCCACACACTGCAACGAAGAGTAGCCCCCGCTTGCTGCAGCTAGAGAAAGCCTGCATGCAGCAACGAAGACCCAATGCAGCCAAAAATAAATTAAAGAAGAAAATCATAAAGCAGAATTTTTCTCTTCTTAAATTTTCTTACCACACTGACTAAATTAATTTCTGATCATTGAATTTGAGGAATATAATCAATGAAATGTCCAGTCTGGTTTAAAACTTAGTACTATTTAGTATCCATAAATAGTTCCATTTAGAAATTGTTTGGTCTCTCCTCTTTTGGATGTGACAACAACTGTCTTACTTTTTCTCTGTGTATTATTTCCTCTTTTGAAAGTAAATCACCCTCTCCTAAATCCAAGAGAAACTGGATAATTAGTTGTTGCCTGTTTTTTGTTTTTTTAAAAAAAAGCTTTTTGTAATAAATACGAAGTTTAATTATTCCAAGAGAGATAGTAAAGACAACATCAGCTTTTCCTCACAGACTTTTATTTTCAGTATCATAAAACGCTCCACATTATTTTTTTTTTAAAATCGGCCCTCAGTAAAAGGAGATATTTAAGGTCTAGGGAGAGAAAACATAACCATCAGTTTTACTCTAAAATTTATGCTGTATCTTTTTTGAAAGGAGGGATATCTTAAAATTTACGGTATATAAAACTTAAATCTCAGAATTGAAAAACTCTTTGGAAAAATAAAATCATTAATCACAATAAAGGAGAAATAAACTCATCCTGCCCTGGCATTTTGAGTCACATAATTAATTCAGAAGGGGCTGCCTTTCTCCCGTGGAATCCAGGCATTCATCACATATCTATCACACGCTTCATAGCTTCTCTGCACTGTGCCGGGCACTGGGGTGTAAAGGTGGGTAAGACAGCTCGCATCTGGGAAGGAGAGACGGCGCGGCGCGCTCGGGGTATGACAGGCCTAGGGCTTGCAGGAGCAGCAGGAACAATCCCTTTCTCAGCGGGGTGGATGGCTGAGTCCAGCCAGGTTAAGAAGCTGCCGGAAGGCTTTGCCTTTCCCACACCCAGTGCAGTGCTGGGAAGCCCTTGTAGACGTTTTATTGCCCCGGCTAAGATGGAGGAGGTGTGGAAATCCTCTTTGGCAGCCCTGAGGCAGCTGGCCTCTGTGACAGCTGAGAAACGAGAGCTCCTGGTCTTCCCAGCGCCTCGGTGTGTGCGCTCAGGTGCTGCCTGCCAAGGCCGCGGGCATTCCACTCATCGGTCCCACAGAGAGTTATTGAGCACCCACCATGGGCCAGGTGCTCAAGCAAAGCAGCCTTAGGTCTCAGGGAGCTCACTTCTCTACTTGGAGAGGGGGACACATAGGATATCAGAACGGTGATAAGGGCTATGGAGAAAAAGAAAGAATGGGAGGACCAGGAATGTGAGGTGGGGGGTATGTGGTATAAAATAGGGTATTTAAGAAGTCCAACTGCAGACTCAGTTCCCCCTACCCTCATCCCTGCATGAACTGAGCACCCAAGAACCGTGGCTGCTGGTACATTAGGAGCCCACCAAAGAAAGTGACAAGTCGCCTGACCCCAGGAAGTGGCCGGCTCAGGAGGCCAGGCTGGTGTGCATCCCCCCCCCCCCAAAGAGTTTCCTCATCTGATGAGTGGAGCTGGTACAGCCCAAGTCTAGGGCAGTCGAGAGAGTTCAAGCTTAGGGAGGAAATGGGGGTCAGGAGAAGGTTTGCTTAGATAGGAGGCAGGTCCCCTGGCAGCATCTTGGGAAAGAGGGGCATCTAGCTCCCCAAGAAGAGCTTTGGCAAGGCCACGATAGAAAGTCAAGGTCCTGGGCCAAGGGGGCTGGGGCCAGGACTGGGTGTGGATCCCTGCTGGGAACTGGAGTGTCAGTGAGGAAGGGGGGCAGACGCCAGGTCATTGGAATGGGCTGGGAGGGACAGCTGTGTTAGTGTGAGCACATGGGGGCGCAGGCCACACCCCTCTAGGCACCAGGCTACACTGGGGACAGAATGAGGAGAACTCAGGGTCAGGACCTTTCTGCTGGAGCAGAGGGTTGGTGTAGGGTGGCCAAGTTGTAGGGGCTTCAGGAACCGAGCCAAGGGGTTTGCGTTTTTCTCAAATCTGCTAACACTGGCTAAGGTTGACCTGCTTGTTCTCTCATCTGTATAAGCACCACGGTACTTTTAACCACGAGCCAAATAACATGGAGATAAATTATGAGTCTAATGGGGGGGAGCTAAGGAGGGTGAAATGGCAAGGAATCCCCAGCTTTTTATGTTGAAAGCATAAATCCAAATAGAAACCAAGCAGAAAGAGACTGAAGTCTCTGGGGAGGAGAAAAGTACGTACAGTAAACAGTGACCGGCACAGCGTGCCCTGCTGTAGGGACGCCAGGGTCAGAACAGCATGTCACGTTGCCACTTTGATCATGGGATTTGGATCAGAGAGAACATGGGATTTGGACTTTGCTCTGGGTTTGGCTGTCTGCCCCCTGTTGGCTGCGTGACCTTGGGTAAGTTCCTTTCCCCTCTGAGCCTTCCTTTCTTCATTGGTGTAGTTGGAGCCTGCACTGGGATTCAGTCCCATCTGCTGAGCTAGTGGGGAAACCCCAGGGGTCGGAGTGGCTGCCAGAAGCCCAGCATGGTGAGCTCGCCAAGGGGCAAAGCATCCAGGTCCAAGAAGGGAGTAGGTCTGAGTACACTGTGTTAACAGTGGCTAATCTATTCTGGGCCCTACCCCAAGTCTGATTCCTGGGCAAAGCTGTCTCTAAAAGCTAACAGATTGTTTGCAGAGGTACAAGCTCACCGTAATGGGGACCCCAGAAATGAGCATAACAGGGAGAAAGGCATCTTCTCCACGGTGCAGTCTTGCCTGGGCGAAGAGGCAGAGCAGGGAAAGGGGTGGGACCTGGCACCCAGCCATTGATTTGTTGGTGAGAACGGGTAAGACATCTTACCCCAGGGGCTCCCCAAATGTACAGGAGGGAAGGCACTTTGCTGGGATTAAGTTCTGCGTAAGAGATGGTGGTAACAAACTAATATCTGCATTATTAGTCTTGATGTGGTTCCATTTGCCACACACGTGGTGAGGGAATCTTGGTTAATACCGATCCCTTGGAGATTGCACAAGCTGTCCCCAGGCCTGAGCCTGGACACGGCGAACGCACAGCAAATGTCAGATTCTCTGCAGAAACCACCTAGGAACACTTGGGCCCCTTGGAGGACTGTTTGGGACAACCCCTGGTGCGTTGGAGTGTTGCACAGCATTCCCATGGCAAAGATTTGTAATCAAAACGTAACCTAATGTATATTTTTGAGCACCTGCTATGTGCCAGTGAGGTATACATGCTAAGAGGGATTTGAATTCTTTTTTTTCTCAGCACTTTACAAAATACTTTGACATGCATTTTATTCACATTGGTCTTTATAACAACCTAACGATGTAGGATCCCCATTTACAGATGGGAAGACTGAGTTTCAAAGAGGCTAAGTAATTTATCCATAATAACCCAACTAATAAAGGGTGTAGCGGGGCTCAAACTCATCCTTTCTTTGGTGGGAAGCTGAGACCAAAGAGATGAAAGAATGAGGGGAAAACCCAGCAAATAATAAAACCTGAGGTTCTGATGGGAAGAGCTGGAGAAGTCAGCGGGGACTGGAGCTGGACCTGACCAGGGGTGGATGGCAGGGGATGGTGTGTAGGATGGAGGCCGCGTGTGGGCATGGCTGGGCTCCCAGGGACCTTGCCTGTGCCCCTGGAGCTGCCCCCGACTTATCACACTTCACAGAGAATTTTTAAGGAAACTTTCAAGAGGAAACTGCTGCTACTCACTCCTGCCGAGTCTCTTTGCTCCTGTCTTTCTGTCTGAGCGTACAAACCACCTCTCCTGACTTCAGCGACTGCTGGTCTTGGGCTCTGTCTGCTGATAATTTCTAATTTTTCCTGGAGGATTATTTATGACATTCTAAAAGCAAAACCACATACTGAAATGTGCCAATATTAGAACATTAGTGAGCCAGAAATGATGCTCATTTCAAATAGCAGGGGGAAAGGGAGAGACGTGAAAAGGAGTGCGCCTCTATGGGTCAGACTCTGTGCTGGCAACTGTCACATTCGTGATCTCTTTTAATATTCACTACTATGCAGTGTGGAAGATCGTATCAATTCCACTTTGGCAGTCGAGGAAACATTCAGAGAAGTGCTGTTAATTTGGCCAAAGTCACACAGCTAATAAGTGGTGAACCTATGATTTGAATCCAGGTCTGACTTCCAATAAACCACAATTTACAGCCTGTGGAATTCAGGTGGAATCAAGAGAGGACGAATAAACACAGTTTAATGGACAGTAAAACTCTTGACCCTGCTTTTTATTAATTCAAGTTTATAAACAATGCAGTTTCAAAATTAGCAGCTTCCAGAGAGTTCTTAAATCAGTGAAGTACTCAGAATTCATGAAATCCCAACAATTAGAGCTTGACACTGCCTGAGATGCCAGTAGAAGACCCGACACGGAGGTGACTGATTCTACCTATGAACTTTCAATTTTGAGAGTGCCCTGTCGAAAACGGGGCCGCTGTAGCACTGGGTAGAGGATGTGGTAGAGATTCTCAGATAAACCTGATTTCTTCAAACGCTGTTTAGGACAAGTGCCAAAGTTTGACACATCCTAATCACTTTACTTTCTTTGGCAGCTCCAACCTTGACGAGAGAGTAGGAAATACATCTCCGCTTTGACAGGAACAATGTGTGACGTGAAAGACCTCAGATGCTGTGCAGGTTTGTGACGGTTCTTCAGAAGAAAGCACCTCCTGCCTGTTCTGTTCAATGCCAGTCCAGGTGAGTCACTGCCAGCCAAGCAAGTATTTTAAGACATGAGGAATCTAAGCCAGAACCAGCAAAGAAAGGTGAAGGATGGATTATCGCCATTCTCTTTGATGGTTGTCACGGTGCTGGGAAAACCTTTTCCGGTTAGGGTCCGGCTCACCGCTGCTTTGCTGGTGGCCACCCAGACACAGGTGTGGGACAGGGTGTGTGCACACACACCTGCAGCAGACAGACACCCACTCTAGAGGCTCACGTTGGTTCGGTCGTGGTTAATCGGCTGTGCTCGTGCAAATGGTAAATCCACGCCCGACATCAGCTTACGGGGAGCCGGCATGACCCCACCTCCCACGACATCACTGGATGTTTTGGAGCAGAGTCAGCGGATGCAGGAACCACCTCACTCTCTGCTCCCTGCTTCAGCATGTGGCTCTGGAAAATGCCCCATCGCTGTCTCTTAAATACGATCCAAGGCTCAGGTCTTCTGCTAATCTGAGGGGCAAGGGAGAGCTTCCAGGTCTCCAGGAGCTGGGGAGAGGGGCAGGGGTGCTGCGCACGGGAAATGACTGGAGCCCGAGGTCAGGCTGCACCCTGGCACTGCCTGGGAGGACGGCCTCCCCTGCTGGCACCTACACTGCAAAGCTCTGCTTGTCTGCGCTGAAGGGGACCCCGAGGCTCTGAGTGGGACAGTAGGCTCTATGTTGCCCTGTAGGGTGACCCACACTATAGGAGCCATCAGGATGCACTGTGCTCTCCCCTCCAACTTCCCATAGGGCTGCCCCTCTCTCTCCAGCTCCTCTTTCACCCATTTTTGGGGTGGGGTGTCAGAGGTGGGGGAGGAGACTGCAGGGGGGATGGGGATGGGGTGGGAGCTACCATGCTACCTGACTTTTCCTGAATCTCTTTAATTAAACTAAGCCTTTATATAAATGTAAAAAACAAGCAAGCTCCATACCTGGGGCCTGCAATCCCCTCCCCCAGATTCTGATTCACAGGCTGGGGGGCCAACCTTATTTTTATTAAGGGCGCAAATGATTGGACTCTAGGTGATCCTGGACCACACTTTGAAAAACACTGGGGCAGGAATGAGCCAGCATGTGTATGGGGTACAGCTAGTGTGAGAGGTAATTCATCTAGTGTCTTAAAATAGTGGCAGGGGCTGAATTGTGATCCATACCCCCAAATTCATATATTGAAGTCCTAATCCCTGGGACCTCAGAATGTGACCGTATTTGGAGACAGACTTTAAAGAGGTAATTAAGTTAAAATAAGGTCTTTAAATGAGCCCTAATCCAACATGACTGGTGTCCTTATAAGAAAAGGAGATTAGGACACAGGCACGCACAGAGGGAAGACCATGTGAGGACACAGGGAGAAGGCAGCCATCTGTAAGCTAGAGAGGGGCCTCAGAAAAAAAACCTGCAGACACCTTGATCTCAGACTTCCAGCCTCCAGAACTGTGGGAAAATAAATCTCTGTTGTTTAAGCCACCCTGTCTGTGGTACTTTATTATGGCAACCCTGCCAAACTAATACAAACAGGAGACCTGGTTTCACTGAATAATCCTCTCAGAAGGTAGAGAGTGCTTCAGCTTACTGTATAAACAAGGCTAGTTTTAAGGACCAAAGGACATGAGTCCCAGCCCTGGTGTGTCAGAGGTGGCTCAGGCTACACAGAAAGCACAGCTTCCAGTGTCAGACATGCCTGCACTCAGTGGCCAGAACCTTCTCTCCTGGTTACCACCTGAGTGATTTAAACAAGACAGTCATTATTTTTTTTATTATTTTATTTAAAATATGTGCACATAGTGCTTACTATGTGCCAGGTAATGTTCTAAGCACTGTGCAAATATTAACTCATTTAGTCCTCATTACAAACCTGTGATAGATAGATAGATAGATAGATAGATAGATAGATAGATAGGTTCACGATCACTTAATTCAAAATATTCAAGGCTTCTTTCTCTAGTTGCTTTAGGTGTAGGGTTAGATTGTTTATTTGAGATTTTTCTTGAGGTGAGACTGAATTGCTATAAACTTTCCTCTTAGAACTGATTTTGCTGCATCCCATAGGTTTTGGGTCATCGTGTTTTCATTGTAATTTGTTTCTATGTATTTTTTTATTTCCTCTTTGATTTCTTCAGTGAACAGGAACAGTACGAAGAAGAACAAAGAAAACCCAAAGTCAGTAGAAGGAAAGAAATCATAAAGAACAGAGCAGAAATAAATGAAATAGAAGTGAAGAAAACAATAGCAAAGATCAATAAAACTAAAAGTTAGTTCTTTGAGAAGATAAACAAAACTGATAAAGCCTTAGCCAGACTCATCAAGAAAAAAAGGGAGAGGATGCAAATCAATAAAATGAGAAATGAAAAAGGAGAAATGACAACTGACATCACAGAAATACAAAGGATTATAAGAGACTACTACAAACAACTATATGCCAATAAAATGGACAACCATGAAGAAATGGACAAATTATTGGAAAGGTACAATTTTCCAAGACTGAACCAGAAAGAATTAGAAAATATAAACAGACCTATCACAAGTAATGAAATTGAAACTGTAATTAAAAATCTTCCAACAAACAAGGGTCCAGGACCAGACGGCTTCACAGGTGAATTCTATCAAACATTTAGAGAAGAGCTAGCACCAATCCTTCTCAAACTCTTCCAAAAAATTGCAGAGGGAGGAACACTCCCAAATTCATTCTATGAAGCCACCATCACCCTGATACCAAAACCAGACAAAGATATCACCAAAAAAAGAAAATTATAGACCAATATCACTGATGAACATAGATGCAAAAATCCTGAAAAAATACTAGCAAACAGAATCCAACAGCACATTAAAAGGATCATACACCATGATCAAGTGGGATTTATCCCAGGGATGCAATGATTCTTCAATATACACAAATCAATCAATATGATACACCATATTAACAAATTTAGGAATAAAAAACATATGATCATCTCAATAGATGCAGAAAAAGCTTTTGACAAAATTAAACACCCTGTTATTATAAAAACTCTCCAGAAAGTGGGCATAGTGGGAAGCTACCTCAACATAATAAAGGCCTTATATGACAAACCAACAGCAAACATCATACTCAAAGGTGAAAAACTGAAAGCATTTCCACTAAGATCAGGAACAAGACAAGGATGTCCACTCTCGCCACTTTTATTCAACATAGTTTTGGAAGTCCTAGCCACGGCAATCAGAGAAGAAAAAGAAATAAAAGGAATCCAAATTGGAAAAGAAGAAGTAAAACTGTCACTGTTTGCAGATGACATGATACTATACATAGAAAATCCTAAGATGCCACCAGAAAGCTACTAGAACTAATCAGTGAATTTGGTAAGGTTACAGGATACAAAATTAATGCACAGAAATCTCTTGCATTCCTATACACTAACAAGGAAAAATCAGAAAGAGAAATTAAGGAAAAAATCCCATTTACCATTGCAACAAAAAGAATAAAATACCTAAGAATAAACCTACCTAAGGAGGCGAAAGACCTGTACTCAGAAAACTATAAAACACTGATGACAAAAATCAAAGATGACATAAACAGATGGAGAGATATACCATGTTCTTGGACTGGAAGAATCAATATTGTGCAAATGACTATACTACCCAAAGCAATCTACAGATTCAATGCAATCCCTATCAAACTACCAATGGCATTCTTCACAGAATTAGAAAAAAAAAATTTTACAATTTGTATGGAAACACAAAAGACCCCGAATAGCCAAAGCGATCTTTTTTTTTAAATAAATTTATTTATTTATTATTTTTTTTTTTTTTTGGCCACATTGGGTCTTTGTTGCTGCGTGTGGGCTTTCTCTAGTTGCGGCGAGTGGGGGCTACTCTTCGTTGTGGTGTGTGGGCTTCTCATTGCGGTGGCTTCTCTTGTTGCGGAGCATGGGCTCTAGGCATGCAGACTTCAGTAGTTGTGGCACTTGGACTCAGTAGTTGTGTCTCGTGGGCTCTAGAGCGCAGGCTCAGTAGTGGTTGCACACAGGCTTAGTTGCTCCATGGCATGTGGGATCTTCCCAGACCAGGGCTCAAACCCATGTCCCCTGCATTGGTAGGCAGATTCTTATCCACTGCACCACCAGGGAAGCCCAAGCCAAAGCAATCTTGAGAAAGAAAAATGGTGCTGGAGGAATCAGATGCCCCAGCTTCAAACTATACTACAAAGCTACAGTAATCAAGACAGTATGGTACTGGCACAAAAACAGAAATATAGATCAATGGTACAGGATAGAAAAACCAGAGATAAACCCATGCACATATGGTCACCTAATTTACAACAAAGGAGGAAAGAACATACAATGGAGAAAAGACAGCCTCTTCAATAGGTGGTGCTGGGAAAACTGGACAGATACATGTAAAGGAATGAAATTAGAACACTACCTAACACCATACACAAAAATAAACTCCAAATGGATTAAAGACTGAAACGTAAGACAAGATACTATAAAACTCTTAGAGGAAAATGTAGGCAGACATAATATAGACATGATATAAACCACAGCAAGATCTTTTTTGACCCATCTCCTAGAGTAATAAAAATAAAAACAAAAATAAACAAATGGGACCTAATTAAAGTTAAAAGCTTTTGCATAGCACAGGAAACCATAAACAAGACGAAAAGACAACCTTCAGAATGGGAAAAAAATATTTGCAAATGAAACAACAGCCAAAGGATTAATCTCCAAAATATACAAACAGCTCATGGAGCTCAATATCAAAAAAACAAACAACCCAATCCAAAAATGGGCAGATGACCTAAATAAACATTTCACCAAAGAAGACATACAGATGGCCAAGAGGCACATGAAAAGATGCTCAACATCACTAATTATTAGAGAAATGCAAATCAAAACTACCATGAGGTATCACCTCACACCAGTCAGAATGTCCATTATCAAAAAATCTAGAAACAATAAATGCTGGAAAGGGTGTGGTGAAAAAGGAACCCTCCTGCACTGTTGGTAGGAATATAAATTGATACAACCACTATGGAGAACAGTATGGAGGTTCCTTAAAAAACTAGAAATAGAACTACCATATGACCCAGAAATCCCACTACTGGGCATATACCCTGAGAAAACCGTAATTCAAAAAGAGACATGTGCCACAGTGTTCATTTTAGCACTATTTACAATAGCCAGGACATGGAAGCAACCTAAACGTCCATTGACAGAGGAATGGATAAAGAAGATGTGGCACATATATACAGTGGAATATTACTCAGCCATAAAAAGGAACGAAACTGAGTTATTTGTAGTGAGGTGGATGGACCTAGAGTCTGTCATACAGAGTGAAGTGAGTCAGAAAGAGAAAAACAAATATGTATGTTATTTTTGTATACTATGTATGTATAGTATGATCTTATGTATGTTAACGCATATATATGGAATCTAAAAAAAAAAAAAAAAGTGGTACTGATGAACCTAGTGGCAGGGCAGGAATAAAGACACAGACATAGAGAATGGAGTTGAGGGCACGGTGGGGAGGAGGAAGCTGGGATGAAGTGAGAGTAGCATCGACATATATACACCACCAAATGCAAACTAGATAGCCAGTGGGAAGCAGCAGCATAGCACAGGGAGATCAGCTTGGTGTTTTGTGACGACCTAGAGGGGTGGGAGGTAGGCTCAAGAGGGAGAGGATATGGGGATATATGTATGCATATGGCTGATTTGCTTTGTTGTACAACAGAAACTAACACAGCATTGTGAAGCAATTATACTCCAGTAAAGATGTATCCCCAAAAAAATATTCAAGGCGAGCAGTGTTTGGTGTGTCAGAACTTGGGGACTTGAGAAAACGAATGCATTGCATGTACTGTAGGCTGCATAATATCCTGTAGCATCTGTGACAGCATCCTGTAATCAAACGTACTCATATTTCTGTAGTGAGATGTACATAGTGCATAAATAAAGTAGCCTCATGTAACTCAGGACAGGTTTCTCTAGCAAATGAGTTTATTTCAGATCAGGTTTTGCTGCCAAATGAGTTATAATGTTTGGCATTCAGAACTTTTAAGGTTTTGAAATTATATTCTCCCTGTTTCTTCAGATGAAGACACTGAGGCACAGGGAGGTGAAACAATGTCCCACATTCATTAACTCGCGTGAGGTGAGGCTGGGCCACCAACCCGGGCAGCCTGGCTCCAGACTGCAAGCTCTTCACAACCACCTGGCTGTGCCCCTCGGTGCTGCCCACTTCTCGAGCGGGGCCTGACCCATCCATAGAATACGGACCATGCCAACCTTGCAGCCTTGCTCTGAGGACCAGATACAATGTAAGTAGAGTTCTGTTATGGGTTGAATTGTGTCCCCCCGCCAAATTCATTTGTCGAAGCTTTAACCCCAGTACCTCTGAATATAACGTTATATGGAAATAGGGTCATTGCAGATACAGTTAGTTAAATGAAGATGAGGTCATTAGGGTGGGCCCTAATTCAATCTGACCTGTGTCCTTATTTAAAAAAAGAAATTTGGACACAGACAGGCATGTGCTCAGGGAGAACGCCAGGTGAATATGAAAGCAGAGGACAGGGTGATGCTTCCACAAGCCAAGGAATGCCCGAGATTGCCGGCAAAGCACCGGAAGCTAGGAGAGAGAGGCATGAAACGGCTTCTCTCAATCAGCGCTCAGAAGGAACCAGTTCTGCCAACACCTTGATCTCAAACTTGTAGCCCCCAGAACCGCGAGACAAATTGCTGTTGTTCAAGTCCCGCCCCCCCAGTTTGTGGTACCTTGTTACAGCCACCCTAGCAAACTCGTACAAGTTCTTTACACAAGCACTGGGTTCCGAGTGGGAGGCCAATAAATGGTAGGTAACCAGGCTTACTATATTTTTAATATTTCTTTATTTATTTATGTATGTATTTATTTATTTTTGGCTGCATTGGGTCTTAGTTGCGGCACGCGGGCTCTTTCGTTGCGGTGCGCGGGCTTCTCTCTAGTTGTGGAGGTTTTCTCTCTCTTTTCATGCGGGTTTTCCCTCTCTAGTTGTGGTACGTGGGCTCCAGGGCACATGGGCTCCCTACTTGTGGCATGCGGCCTTAGTTGCCCCGTGGCGTGTGGGATCTTAGTTCCCTGACCAGGGACTGAACTGGCATCCCCTGCATTGCAAGACTGATTCTTAACCACTGGACCACCAGGGAAGTCCCCACTCTTATTATTTTTATGATGGAGGCTTCAGATTCTTCACAGAAGAATAATCAGTCAGTTAGATGATGTCTAAGGCCTCTTCCACTTTCCAGGTCTAATTTTGCATGATTATCACACGAGGATAATTCAACTCCGCTTGTCACTTGCACCAATGGTCCAGGTCTTATAGCATTTCTTTGCTGTTTTAAAGATGGGAGAGGTGGTCTTAATAAGCAAAACAAAACAAAACAACGCAAGGAATTTCTTTTCCTGTGTTACGGTTACATCCCTATACATTACAACTGAAACCCCTGAGCCCTAACTTGCCTTCTGATGTCCCTGCTTGTATCATCAACTCACTCAGCCATGGGGTTTTTCTGAATCCCTTTCCCTTGTGTCTTTGGGGCTGCCGAGGTTAACCCACAGTGTGTGCTGGGCTACAAATTCTGCAGAGGAAAGCAGAAATCTAAGGTAGAGATTGTTTCCTGTCAGTTAAGAGTGTATCATTGGAACCCTATTTAGACCTGGAAAGTTTGGGTTCTTCAGGTGGAAATGTGTCCTCACACTGCCATGTCACTGAGCAGATAAAAGCTGCTTTAAGAGAGTCTAAAAGCTGTCGAACACTTTTTCTGTTCCTAGGACAAGGCACGGTTGGCCCCAATGTAGGGAAAGAGGTAAAATGCTAAACAGTTTTCCTTAGGCTGCAGTGACAGGTCCCCCATTGTCAAAGCTGCCACATGGTATGCGGGATCCTTAGTTTCCCCGACCAGGGATCGAACCTGTGCCTCCTGCAGTGAAAGCACGGAGTCTTAACCACTGGACCGCCAGGGAAGTCCCCCTCTGCCTTTTAGATTCTACACATCAAGTCAGAAAGTGATTTGCTGTAGGTGGGGTGTGGCCCCCAAGTCCCCATCTGTGGAAATGGGACTTTAATGGCTGTGCATGTTCAGAGAAAGGACTTCAGGTTCCTTTGGCATCCCTTTGCACCTGTTCTCAAGGCTGCCTCTCCGACGCCCTGTCAGCCCCTGAGCCTTGGGCCAGCGGGCTGCTTCCCACTGGTTTTCTGGAAGCACTTCCTGACCAAGCCAGGGGCCTCTCTCACCTCCCTGCAGCCCAGGCCCCATCCCAGAGCCAGGGGTGGCTTTAACATTTGCTTAAGTCTTTCATCTTTGCTCCCTGTTCCTGGTTATCCTCCCAGGAATTTTAGGAGAAGCGTACCTTTTCTTATCATAGCTGCAGCCTGCTGGAGTTCTGTTGGGATACAAAAGTGGTTGCAGAGTGGGAGGTTTTACTTTGAGGATCTCATGGTTGGTGATTCCATCCAACACCAAAATGGGAGCTTTAATTAAGCAAGAGTAAGTGCCTAATAGATGGAGCTTCTCCGAAGTGGAGACCACACCTTGTTCATTTTTGAATCCTTGGTGCCTAGCCCAGAGCTTGGCACATAGGAGATGCACAGTAAAATTGTTTGTTGGATGAATGCACCTTTGTTTTCTTTCTTCTTCAGAAAGATGTCTGATGTGTGTTAAGTCCGAGAATCATGACCACAAACAAGGCTGGAGAATGCTTCTGCTTTGTAATAGCTCTCCTGGGTCATGTCTAAGGAAAAGGTCCTGAGGCCAGAAGAAGGCAGAGGTCCAGATCTGGCTCAGCCATTATCCAAGAAACCCTGGGATCTTCGGCCTCCCTGGAACTCAGCGTCCTCCACTGCAGCATGGAGGTCATCCTATCTCCTCTGCCTGCCTCTCTGGATGGTTATGAGAACATGACACGAGAATGGATGTAACAATTTTCTGAGAATTTCAAAGACCATGCCAAAGGTATTACTTTTATATATTTTTTTTGTTACAGATATTTGTAGAGTTGAGCTGCTCATAATTATTTTTTATCTCAATCTCTTTTCTTCTACAAGTTCATGCTTAGGAACCAAAGCCAGGTTTACCTCCTTCCCCAGCTAAAGAAATATCCATCCTGGTAGGCCAGGCACTGCCAAGTGCTGGCCTCCTTGGAGTTCAATCTCCTGTTTGGTCAGCAAACATTTCTGCATCACAGGTGGCGAGGGACAAGTTAAGTCTTAGAAGACTGGCTGACAAATAGTTGCCAAAGCCACCGAGAGCAGAAACAGTACGGTCTTCTCCCCAGCGGACCGTGCTCCTCTGCGCCTCCTTGAGCTGCGTCCAGAGAGTGCTTGGCGCCCATTCTGTCTAGAACGGGCCCAGGGAGGAGGTAAGTCGTTGGGAGCAGCCAGCCAGGGCGCAGGAGAGCCTGGGCAGGACCCTCGCCTCCTGACTTCCGAGAGCTGCCTCCGCCCCCTGCGCCTCTCCAGGGACTGACGGATGAGGCCGTGGTGGGTGGTGCTTGGCCTCCTGCTGTCTCCTGTTGCTAAAGCAAATGAGTGAGATGAAGCAGAAACAAGCCACGTGACCTTGCTGCCTCCACCCACGCGTCCAGACAGCCCCCATCTCAGCCAGAGAGTCACAGTCAGGCCATTCGATCTGTACTGAGCGTGTTTCTGGGGTCAGGGACCCCTCCCCGAGGAGAAACGCCTGAGCTGGGTGGCAGCCAATATTCTCTGAACACTGTTCTTGAGCAGACAAGATGTTGAAGCCGGGGTGGGGTGGGGGGCAGAGGTTGAGGGATCAAAATGATTTGCGTGTGCGGCTGCCAGTATGTCACATAGCTGGAATTGTGCGAGGCCTGGGATCTAGCTGCCTGTTCTTGGTTTACTCAGGGAATCTATAGAACGAGAGGGCAGAGGGCATGGCCTTCTAACCCTCACCTTTGAAATCTGTGCTCTAGCTTTCCCGCTTGCCCCCACGATGGGCCTTCCCAAGCTTTCAGATAAGGGCATTTCTTTTTTTTTTTTTTTTAATAAATTTATTTATTTATTTATTTATGGCTGTGTTGGGTATTCGTTGCAGTGAGCAGGCTTTTCATCGCGGTGGCTTCTCTTGTTGCGGAGCACGGGCTCTAGGCACGCAGGCTTCAGTAGTTGTGGCATGTGGGCTTCAGTAGTTGTGGCTCGCAGGCTCTAGAGTGCAGGCTCAGTAGTTGTGGCACACGGGCTTAGCTGCTCCGCGGCATGTGGGATTTTCCCGGACCAGGGATTGAACCTGTGTTCCCTACATTGGCAGGCAGATTCTTAACCACTGCGCCACCAGGGAAGTCCCAAGGGCGTTTCTTAAGCAGCCACATGATACCATGGGGATGAGGGCAAGTTCAGCTGGGAAAGAGGTAACTCCTTGCAGGCCACAGAGAGGGGAGCTAGTCAGAGGAGAGGAGAGGAGAGGTGCTGGGCAGGGTACCCCACAGACAACCACTGCAAGGTCTCCCTCCAGCCTCAAGGCCCAGCTTAACGATGACCTTCTTCTAAAGCCTTTTCAAATCCACCTGGGCTGGAAATACCACCTTCCTCCTCTCTACTTACCCAGTGTTTTCATCTGCATCTCCCTGTACACTTAGCACCTGTTTACCACGTACTCACCTTTTGAATAACTCTTGTTACACAAATACTAATATATGCTTATTGAAGGAAAAATTAGAAACACAGACACTCACAAAGAAGAGATTAAAAACCACTCAAATGTGCTACCTGGAGGTAACCACTGTTGGCATTTGGGGGTGTTAGCCCTATTTAGGTTCATGTCTCTTTTCTCTGCCTGCATTCAGCTCTTCAAAAGCCAAGTCCAAATCTCCCCTCCTCTCTGTGTACCCTCACAGCCACCACAATGCTTCCCTTCAACAGGGTCTCAGTTCATGTGTTTTAAATAAATGGATGGATAAACAAAGGAACGAACAGATGGATGAGTGGACAGAAGGTGGGGGAAAAAAAGTTCTGCTACCCAAAAGTAGCCCCAGCGGAGGAACCAAGAAGAGAAGAGAAGGTGTCAGCCCTCAAAGTCACCTGCAGCCACCTCCCTCTCCCCTCCCCAACCTCTCTGCTCCCATCAGAGCAGAATCAATGCCAGGAAGTGAGCGTGCACAGAGAGTGGGCCAGATCTGGACAATAATTATTAGCGGAAAGATAAAGATGAAGCCCGATCCCTGCCATCTGACTTGGAAACGTCAGCCATGGCTTAAGGGAAGAGAGGATTCATGGAAACAGCCAAGTCAAGGTCGCCACATGTGTGCAATATTTTAGGCTCAGCAAGCAATCTGGCCAATTCAAAGCCGCTGGTAAATGGGTTCCAAGAAATCTGATTTCATCAGCAACGTGGACACGGGAGTACGTCCCCATGACTTGCCCCTCACTGGGTTGAAGATTATCAATGATTTATCTGGAGCAGAAACAGCAGGATTCCACATTACATCTTGGAAGGCAGCCGGAGCAAAGGCAGAGAATTAACAGACCTTTATTATTAATTCCAATACCACAACGCCCCATGGGTTCTGCAGCAAATCACGGGCTCTCTTAACAGGAGTTTCTCTGTGTTTAAGTGGAGCTGATTTTTTGTTTGTTTGTTTTTTGGGGGGTTTTTTGTTTTTTGTTTTTTGTTTTTAATGGCACTTGTCCTCATTCTTAACTATAAAGACAACCTCAAAGTCACAAATGTTCATTAATCATGCACAAGTCCAGAGCATGCTAGGTGCTACAGGAAAAGCAAAATAAGTCAAGACAGTCCCTATATTGCATTCACACAAACATCAAACCTTTACTGAGGCTGTTCTCTGTGCCAAACGCTGTGCAAGGCGTTGGGTTTTACAGCACACTGCAGTTATGATCCTGTTTTAAAAGTGGAGAGGGGCTTCCCTGGTGGTCCAGTGGTTAAGAATCCGCCTTCCGGGGCTTCCCTGGTGGTCCAGTGGTTAAGAATCCGTCTTCCGGGGCTTCCCTGGTGGCACAGTGGTTAAGAATCTGCCTTCTGGGGCTTCCCTGGTGGTCCAGTGGTTAAGAATCCGCCTTCCGGGACTTCCCTGGTGGCATAGTGGTTAAGAATCCGCCTGCCAATGCAGGGGACACCACGGGTTTGATCCCTGGTCCAGGAAGATCCCACATGCTGCAGAGCAACTAAGCCCGTGAGCCACAACTACTGAGCCCATGTGCCACAACTACTGAAGCCCGTGCGCCTAGAGCCTGTGCTCCACAACAAGGAGTAGCCCCTACTCACAGCAACTAGAGAAAGCCTGCGCACAGCAACGAAGACCCAACGCAGCCAAAAAAAAAAAAAAAAGAATCCACCTTCCAATGCAGGGGACGTGGGTTCCATCCCTGGTTGGGGAACCAGGTGCCACGTGGGGATCCCACGTGCCACGGGGCAACTAAGCCCGCACGTCACAACTACTGAGCCCGTGCGCTCTAGAGCCTGCACGCCACAACAAAGATCCCACATGCCACAACGAAGATCCCAAGTGCCGCAACTAAGACCCGACACAGCCGAATAAATAAATTTTTAAAATAAATTAAATAAGTAAATAAAAAATTAACAAAAAATAAAAGTGGAGAGATGAGCGTCGGGGAGGTTATACAACTTCCCCAAATTGCCCACAGGCACAGAGTTTGTAAGAGACTTGGGATTAGAATAAAGGGAAAGAATCTGGCAGTTTATTATTTTTATTATCATTTTAGCTCCGTTTAAGTAACCTTAGAAATACTCAGCCAACATTTGTGTGAGCCTCCCTCTCACTAGCCCAGAACAAGCCCCACTTCATGCCAGGGGAGTGGGAAAGAGGTCTGCCCTCATTTACTCTCCCACTGCTATGTGCAAAGCCAAATGTCAACCAGGCCCTGCTCTCTGCTTATTCACAGTGATCTGCTGATGCCTGCCCTCCACGTGGTGCCCAGAGATGGCCCTGGTGCAAGGGCTGGTCATGGGCCCAAAACCAACAGCGGTGAGCAGGAGGAGAGGAAGTTTTGCTCCCAACTTGAGTGTTTTTTCCCTCAACCTCAGAGCAGCATTCAGGTGCTGAGGGAAAGGAGCCTGAATTTTGGAACCCTGCAGACTGGGGTTCAGACCCCAGCCCAACCTTTTGCAAGTTGTGTGAGCTTGGGCAAGCCTTTCAGCCTCTCTGTGGCTTCATTTTCTCCCCCACTAAATGGAGGCCATACCTACCCTGCAGAGAGGCTCAATGCGGTAACGTCAGTCCTCTGTTGCTCAATCAATAGTAGCCATTTAGTATTGTCCAAACTAAATTCCACCCAAGAAGCAGAGTCATGATTTTTTAAGCCATGAACTAACAAGTATTTATTAAAGATCTATTTTTTAAGTAGGAAGATCGAGAGAAACCTTGCCCACCCTCTCCAGGCGTGAGGGACCCAGGCAGGGAGTAAATAAAACCCATGGCAATGTGCAACTCTCCTGCAGCTCAAGCATCCGAGATACAGGAAGTGAGAGATAAAATTCTCCGGAGTGTCTCCAGCTTTGGAGATAAAGACCATGAGTGTGGGCAGATGGAGGCCCCTAGGAGACCCCTAAGGCTGCACCACAGGTCCCCCTCACAGGCTGTCTTTCCACGCCCTGTTCCTTTCTCCCTGTTCCCCGGAGTTTGCTTGTTTGCTTGTGCAGGTATTTTCCTTCTTGAGAGCCACCGAGGACCCCGAGTATCCTCAGGTTATCTGCCCCGGGCCAGCCGGCTCCTCGCCCGGCTCTGACCTCACCTCGGCGTCAGTCTTATCAGGTGTGGACAGAACCGTCTCCCCACTCCGGGAGCTCCAAGCCCAGGATTCTCCCCACACCCAGGCAGAGGAGGACCAGCCACCTCTGGCACTGAACATAGTGGCCACCTGCCAAACCGGCAGCGACCACAGGGGTCTGCGAGCACAGCCGTGAGGCCCAGAGTCGGGAGGAAGGGGGAGGTTTACGTAAGTGTTGACAAGGAACAGAGCAGATGCTGAGCTCCACCAAGCAGGAGAGAGGGAGGGGGGCGGGGTGGCAGAGAAAGACAGCGACTCCCGCCTCGGCTCCGCCGGGGGCAACACGCAGAGGGCAGCGGGTCAGGGTGGGGATTCAGTCTCCTCTGGGAACTTGTTTCCTCCCAGGCAGCAGGGAGATCCAGCTGAGCCCAGTCTGTTGAGAAGTGGGTCTTGGGGGACTGGAACAGGAAGCGAGGAGCCCGCTGGGGAGCAGGGAGGTGGTGAGGCCTTTGCTGGGTCCACGGCATGGACGCCACTGCTCTGTGTCAGCCCCTACTCCGCACAGCAAGGACACTTCACACCCAGGCCGCTCTGGTTTGTTTAGGTTTGTGGCTCGAACACTCCCTGGGGTTCATGGCCTGGGGGTGCCGTCAGGGCAGAATTCATTCTACACAGGCCCCTGTGTCCTGCTGCCCCAGACACTGGTTTGTTTGTACCAGGACTCTTGCCTTTGTTGGCCTTGTTAGTGTCTGTCAGTAAACGGGAACTCGTTTGAACTGTCCCCAGAATCACAGCTGTGCACTCCCCGGAAGCTTCTCATGTCAGTGTTGTCACATTCTAGTGCTTGGAAGAGAGGCGGGGGCAGAGCACCCCTCACCGTGGTGTCCTGGGTGGTAGAAGGCCAGGTGAGCTGGACAGACTCAAGAGGGCTCATTCCTGGCAGGTTTGCCCTTGTCAGCAGAAGAGACAGGTGGGGACACTGTGGGGATATGCAGCTGCACAGCTGTGGCCCACAGAAAAGAGGCAGCCCGAGGAACAGAAAGCTTGTCCTTCCCTACAGCTTGGGTTCCGTGTGGTGCCCCACTGTGCTTGCACCCTGCGAGCACAGCTAGGAATTTGTCCTCCAGAAATACTCCCATGTGTGCCGATGATGGAGTTCATAGCAGAAGACTGGAAACAATCTAAATGCCATCAACAAAGGCCTGATTAAGAAATGTATGGTGTGTGTATACAATGGCACGCTGTAAAGAAAGCTCCTTGCGCACTGGTAGGAAATGATCTCCAAAATACAGTTACGTCCAACAAATATGACTAGGTTAGGAACTGCATGTTATTGTTTGCTTAAAAAAAGAGGGGAGTGGGGCAGGGAGAATATGTATTTACATGCTTGTTTATGCACGGACTGTCTTGG
The DNA here is from genome assembly GCF_028021215.1 of Eschrichtius robustus. Classification (NCBI taxonomy): domain Eukaryota; kingdom Metazoa; phylum Chordata; class Mammalia; order Artiodactyla; family Eschrichtiidae; genus Eschrichtius; species Eschrichtius robustus. The sequence goes on from NC_090829.1 coordinate 37,494,304, forward strand.
AAGGTTGCACGAGCTGCTAGTATTATATCCCCTGGGAAGGAATGTTCCCCGGGCGGGTGGGAGAGCTGGGAAGGTAGCAGTTGACTTGTGCTATACACCAACCCAGGCCAAACTTAGTAGCTGAAAACCATCACCATTTTACCCAGCTCACATTTATGTGGGTCGGCTAGACTGGGGCTTCTGCACATGACAACAGAGTCCCTAGAAGCAAGAGAGTGAGCCCAGTGTGCAAACACTTTCAAGCCTTTACCTGCGTGATGTTGGCTAAAGTCCCCTTGGCCAAAGCAATTCACACAACCAAGCCCAAATTCAACGTAGAGAAATGGACTCCGTGTTTTTGTTTTTCATTTCTGGGGGTTTTTTTGGCCACGCTTCTCGGGATCTCCCTGACCAGGGATTGAACCCAGGCCCTTGGCAGTGAAAGCACAGAATCCTAACCACTGGACCGCCAGGGAATTCCCAACTCCGTGTGTTACTGGGAGGAGCTACAAAATGCAGTGGACATTAATCCACAATACAGTGAGGCAGAGGCAAGGAGGGAGGGAGCGCCTTTCTCTTTGTAGCCTTTCGTACTTTCAAAATTTGAGTCATGCCAATACACCCTACTCAAAAAGGACTAAAAATTTAAAAATTTAAATAGATTCCCTGAGATTAGCTTTGAAATAATCCAGTTGTTGAAGGAAACATGGGAGGGAGAGAAGAGGTGGAGATACAAGTGAGACAGGATCAGCCGTGAGTTGATAACTGCGGAAGCTGGGTGATGAATGAATGAGACTCATGGTGTTCTGCTACTCTGTGAATGTGGAAATCTCCTGCAACAGAAAAGTTTTTAAATAAAAGTAAAACAGGACTAATACCCGAAACTCAAGCTTATTAAAGCTTACTTCCATGGTGAGAGCATTGGCTGCAACATCCTCTCTTGCCTTCCCAGCCACCCTGGAGGCGGGGACTGTTTGCGCCCTGACTGCGGCCTTCCTGAGGATGCTGGCTGCAGAGGTCCCCCGCAGAGTGGGCCCACGGGGCAGCCCCAGGCAGAGACGCTGGGCCTTGAGGAACTGTCTGACAGCAGGGAAGAAAGGAGCCTCAGGGAGCTGCCTCCACAGCGTGGGCAGGACTAGAGGCTGAAAAATCCAAGGGATGGGGTGGTATTGGTGGTGGCAGGGGAGGTGCAAAATACTTGGCTCTTTCTGAACCATGTACGGAGCTTCTGAGGGTGGGGAGCAAGAAGGGAGCCTTTCCAGGGATTCCAGACAAAAATTATAGAGCGTATGGGCACATCCGAAGGAAAATAGCTCAGTGAGAAAGGTACGTTTCCTTGCCTCTTCTTCATCACTCAGGATGGCCACATGTGTGTGCTGGCGGTGTGCCCAGGGTGAACCTTGAGCCACCCACGTGGTCTGGGCCCAGCTCTGAGGGCCCCCAGCTTGGAGCAGCTCTGAGAATGCTAAGCGCCCCAGGCTTCCCTTCTGTGGGCAGACAGGGAGATCTTTCACCATCTCTACACAGTCCTGTGGAGGCCCTAGCTAACCCTGAGAACTTTCTCCTCTGTTCCAAATGTCTACTAAAAGGCAGTTACCAGAGGTTCTACCCTCTGAGGCCATGCTCACTCGCTTTCGTGCGCATGCCTGTGAATGCCTGTGTGTGCATCTCCTGTGGCCACTACAGGACAGGGAAGTGAGGGCCATGACCGTGGCACTTTCTAGGCATCCAACTGTGTCCCCTACCCCAACTCCAGGCCGGGTTAGTTGACCCTCCCGCTCATCATGCCCTACACCTATCTTTATTGCTGGATTCCCGCATTGCTTAAACTTGTTCCTCACTAGTTAGAGACCTAGTATTAAAGAATTGCTGTTACATTTTGAAGTATGGTAATGGTGTTGTGGTTATGTTTTGTTTTGCCTTTTTATTGAAGTATAATGTATACACTGAAACAAACCATATGTGTCCGGCTGATGAATTTTTTTAAAGGGAAAACACCCAAATTGCCAGCCTGCAGATCAAGAAACAGACAACTGCAAGCATTATAGGATGTTCTTTAAAGAAGAAACATTGTTTTTTTAGTAGTACATTCTTAAATATCTACAGATGAAATGATATGATGTCTTTGGTTTGCTTCAAAGTAATCTGGAGTTGAGGAAAGGTACAGATTAAACAAGGTTGATAATTATTGAAGCTGAGTAATGTTTACATACAGGTTTTCCATCTCTCTCTCTCTCATACACACACACACACACACACACACACACACATTTAAAATTTCCATGATAAAATTTTTAAAACAATCACTGTGGAGCCCTGGCTTCACCTCAACCCAGTGACTCTGAGGAGGCATGAGGTAAAAGCTGAGCAGGTGGGGTGAAAAATGTCTCTTTGGTATATTACTTGGTAATCAAGAATCTGAGAGTCTAATGGATTTAATAGGCAAATTATTATTTTTTAAATGGGTTTTCATGTGCCTGTCTCCTCTGTGTAACTGAGAGCTCCCTACACGTGCTGCGTTTTATTCATGTCTGTATCCCTGACCCTTAGCACAGTGCCTGGCACACAATAGGTGCTCATAAGCATTTGTTGAGCAAATGAAAGCTTGAAGTCATATCTTCCACAAGGCCTAACGCAGCCCCAAGATGGCACAGGTGCACAAACTGCTTTATAACTTGAACTGAAATCAATACTACCAACCTCTTTTTCTTCTTTGTAGCTGCTTTCAAACAATAAATTGTTCAAATCCTAAACTGTCAGAATTGAGAGGGACTCAGAGACCACTGTGTACAAACTTCTCATATGATAGATGAGGAAACCAAAGTGCAAAGACGAAAGTGACCTTTTCAAGGTCACACAGCTGGTAGGGACAGAGCCTGAATTGGAACTCAGGCTCCTGGAGCCCAGGCTGGCCTCTTTTTGTTCCACCATCCAGCTCCACAGCTGTGAATTTGACACATACCCACAATTCTATTTTCACAGGTAAAGAAAGAGAACTTCAAAAAAGTAAATATAATTTTCTCACGGTCTTGGGTTATTGTGACTCCATAGCTTTCTCCAGAACAGTGTTCTCCACATTGCATTTTGTCTCTTACTTCAAGAAAACTTAAAATTCAAAAACCTTAATTTTCAAAACAAACAGAGCGGTGATTATTCTCATTAGAAACGGCTTTGGTGCACATTTCTTTTAAAGAGGTGAACTCTCTCAAGTGTCTTTGAAACATGAGTCAGTTTTTAACAATTCCATCTGCATCCAGCTTGTTAGGAATGAAGCAACTGAATAAAATCAGGCACAGCCCAAGCCACAGCCTCACAGTCCTATCATGTCAAGTGTCACGAGGGCACTTTCAACATACCCAAGCCAAAAAATAAACAAATCAATCAGAGATAACACACCAAGAGTGGAAATAAATGGAAAACACACACACACACACGGAAAAAACTCAAGCACTTCATAACATATCTTTTTTAAAACATATGTTGATTTAAAGAAGTTTTTAAATTAAAATATTAGGATAATTTTTGCCTTATAGTTTAATTTTGTTGGCACTAAAAGCAGCATAACTCAAAAAAAAAAAAAAAAGCAGCATAACTCTAGTGATCTTTTGTGTCACTCATGTATTCATGTTCTGGGCTTTTCCGTGCAAAAGTATTTTGCAGCTTTGCCCAGTACTTCTTTCAAGAATCTTGTGACACTTCCATCCCCCGACCCAACAGGGGCGGCCAGATGTCTTTGCTGTTAAGAGGATTACTGAGACGTTCTCCTTTATATAATCCAGAAGACTCTGGGAATAACAGGAAAGAGCAAATAAGAGATGTCAAGGAGAGAGGTTATAAGCAAGGGCTGCTCTTCAAAGACGCTCTCTAAGCAAGGAGAGGTCAAAGAATGTTTTAACGGACACTGATAAAGCAGGGGCTCGGGAAGCTGGGTACCGGGCGCCAGTTTCCTAGGCAAACAGAGGGGTTGGCTTACATCCTCCATTAAGGGTTAAGCTTTAAGCCCAAGAGCTTTGGGTGAGTCAGGGCCAGAGCCCAGTGAAGAAAGGAGACACCTTATCTCCAATCAGCCCAGCCTCAAAATAGCTCTCTCTTCCTTCGGGCAGAGACCCGTCATCCCTGCACAGCACAGCACAGCACAGCAGTGTGGAGGTGCCCCAGCCCACTGAGTCAGAAAGTCAATGAATGTGCTTTATTCATCTCTTGCACAAGTTAGAGCTCTCTGGGTGAAGCATTGCAAAATTTAGCAACCTTCAAGATGGCTTGCCTAGAATCAGGATGTTCCAGTCAGGAAGGACCTTACAATTTACCTGGATCAACCGGTCATTTTACAGATGGATAAACTGAGACCCAGGGAGATGAAATGATTTGCACAAGAAAACACAGGGAGTCCATGGCTGAGCCAAAGGCAAAAACCTGGAACTCGAGCAGACGTTCTCTTTCCCTGGCAATGCTGCTGTGCTCATCTGAAAAATGAATGAAACACTCATGCCCCCCGGTCAATTTTCCTTCCGTTGTTAAGGAAATCATTTCCAGTGCTCCGAGAGCTTCCAAGTCAACACTCTCACAGGCAGCTGTTGTTAAACTCTTCCATCGTGAGTTTCTCAAACTTCCTCTTCTATCTTCATTATCCAGGCAGCTTTACTTTTGAGGTTCTATATATGGGATGCCACGGTTGTTTTTCCCCCACCCAGGCTTCTGGAAGAGAATGTTACAAATGGGTGATTGAAGGACTCGGGGAGTTGCTTAGAATGGGGTCAGACAAAAATGCCCACCAGCCTCATCAGCGGCTCACCCCTGCCGAGGGTTATGACTCACAGCTCGGGACGTGCCCTCCCAGGGGCCATCTGTGAGATGGCACAGCTGAAACATTCCTGCTGCCACGCTTCCTACACGGCCATTTGCATACTGTGCCCTTTTGTGCAGCCGCTACACAGTATGGGCTCTGTCGAGAGCTGTAGGAGGCACACAAGTTCTAAGCAGGAAAGGGGCCAAGCCTGGGGCTTGCAGAGGCTGCTGGAAACTGCGCAAAGTAATGGGATGTAGAATGTGGACGAAGGGCTGGAGTGTGCAGTTAGGAAATGCCTGGCTCCATCGAGCTTTACGCAGTTTTGTTTCAGGTTATCACCATCCAGGACTTTGTGTCTGAGACCAAAGAGAAATAAAGTACTATGAGGCAGAAATTGAATTTCAGCTCCCTTCCATTTCTCCGTGTTTGTCATCTCTTACACGTTCCCAGTTATTTCCTGCATGAGTCACTTGGCTGGACTTATCACAGCTCTTAGGTGGAAAGTGGCCCCTAGCTGTTCCTCATATGTGGGATTTATTTTCTTCCAGATAGGCTCCAAGCTACTCCCCATAAGGCCCAAGGCTTTGTAATTCCCCTAGGACCTCCCACTATAGTGCTGGGCACACAGCAGGTGCTTAATAAATATTTAATAACTATGTCCTACTGGGTCAGCATCGCAGTTCTACACGCACTTTGTCCTAAAGCCAGATCATGCCATGAAGGCCTTCATTTTACTCATGAGAAGGCAAAGGGCAAAGAAAAATGGTCATCCAAGGTTTACACACAGTCAGTGGCAGAGCCACGCCTCAATCCCAGGTCTTTTGAAACTAAATCCAGTCCTATCTATCTGTCTATCATTTATCATAGGATGGAGACAAAAAATATTATGCTAAAGACCTTTAGGCTAAAGTTAGTGAAAAGGGAAATAGTATTAGCTCATTGCTTGAAGGGTCTTAAAATTGTCATGTCAATTTTTTAAAAAGGATATTTTAACTGATATATCCTTAGCTTATTACACGAGTTACATAAACATTCTCAAACATTCATGTAATTATAAAAGTATTTCTTTCCTAGCAGGAGTTCAATCATAATCAATTGTTTTATCAGAATAAAAATGTTTCCTTTTTAGCCGAAGATCTGAAAATTGGATGCAAATTAATGCCTAGTAAGTGAGATTAATCTCTCTCTATGAGGTAAGGTCTTATTGTTCTAATATCAACCCAACATGGATTTTGAACTTCTCAGTAACATGCATATTCATGTTCAAAGATTATCCTATCAAAAGAGTATCAACAAGTATTCAGTGGGTGCCTACTGGTTGCACTGCATGGTTCTGACTGGCCTTTAAGTTTGGCCATTAACTAGCTTTGAGACCTTAGGTACATTCTAAAGGACCCAACATTTTTGAATGTCAACTGTGTGCCAGGAACCTTGAAACACACTTTACCTATGTTATTTCATTTAATCTTCATGACAATCTTATGATTTACAAATGAGGACTCTGAGGAGGAGGAAGGTCATTAACCTACTGAAAATCACACAGCTAATAAATGGCAGAGCTGGGATCTGACCCAGATATGAGTGACTCTAAAGCCCATATTTTTCCTGCTATACCAGAGCTTCTCAATCCTAGGTCGTATTAGTAGCACCTAAGGAACTGTTAAATAATACAGATGGCTTGGGTCCCACCACAGACCAATGGCATCAGAATACCTGGGGGTAGAACCTGGATTTCTAAAAATCCCTAGATGATTATAATATGCAACTAGGGTTAAGAACCACTGTATGAGGTACACTGAGCCTCAGTTTCTTCAAGAAGGAGTTTAGATGGACAGCTCTGTAGTCACCACGTCTACTTCTGTAGCCACCACGTCTACTTCTTCTGTAGTCACCACGTCTACTTCTGTAGTCACCACGTCTACTTCTTCTGTAGTCGCCACGTCTACTTCTGCAGCCGCCACGTCTACTTCTGCAGCCGCCATGTCTACTTCTGTAGCCGCCACGTCTACTTCTGTAGTCACCAAAACTGTGGTGACAGTTGTGGCGGACACACTGCTCCTTGAGAAGTCCCAATGTACTGGGAGTAAGCAGCTGTTACCCACCCTGCCAGATACTCCACCAACTTTATACTTCAGTGTAGGCTATGAGTAAAGCTAGTTAAACATCCAGGGATAAGACTTTAAAGCATACAATTATTTCATGTATTTTTGAAATTTCATCTATTTATTTATTTATGTTATTCAGAATAAGGCCCTAACTCTATATAGATGCCCCATGCCATCTTTCCCTTTCTGTCCTCTTTTCAGGTATTTTCATAGTTATTCGTTGAAATCCCTATTGCTCCAAAGTATCTTAGTGCTACTTCTGTACATCATTATATCAAAAAGTCTTTTGAAACTGTTCATAAACATTGACCCAGAGTTCCTCGTATGGAAATCTATTCTAAGGAGGTAAACAGCAGAAAAAGCTTTATGAAGATGTTCATTTCAGTATTATTTATTATAGTAGAACATTGGAAACCACTCATACGTCTAATAGCAGGGGAATGAGTTAGTAAAATATGGTATAGCCTACTAAATGGTGAAATAGCCATCACAAATGATCTTTACATACAGACTTGTAAATGATGTGGAAAAATACTAACACTTATGATACTGAATCAAAAATGTAGGGCGTACCAAATTACATAGAGTTAATCTATGAGTTAAATTACATGGAGTTGAGTAATCTCAACTATGTTATTGAACCAAACTTGGGTCTGCTTGCCCACGTGCAGTAAAGCCAATTTACCGACACCAGGTTGTGGTGAAGAAAAGTGCAGCATTTATTGCAGAGTGCTGTACAGAGTCCAGGACAGCTAGTGCTCAAAAAGCCCAAACTCCCTGATGGGTTTCAGCAAAGCATTTTTAAAGACAAGGTGAGGGAGGGGAGTCCCAGGGTACTTGATCAGCTCGTGCACAATCCTCTGATTGGTTGATGGTGAGGTAACAGGGCTGAGTCACAGGGGTGAGTATAATCAACCCTTAGAGGCCAGTAGGTCTGGGGGCTATGTGCTCATGATCATCAGCTAGTTAATTTCTTCCATCTGGTGGTGGTTTTAGCATCTGTGGAACAACTTAGGAAACATGCATCAGATAATATTATCTAGGCACTTCAGAGAGGAGCTACAGCAGAGGATATGGGGGAGGGGTCTGTCCTGGGAAGACCCCATAGGGTCCTGCTCTATTACATGTACTTATTTTTATACATAGAAAAAAGAAGAAAAATACTCAGGCAAAGGTTAAAATACCTGAAATTGTTTTCACCATCAACCCAATTCTAAATGTTTGGAGAAGAGAGTATAAGTGGTTCTGGGGACTTCCCTGGGGGTCCAGTGGTTAAGACTCTGTGCTCCCAATGCAGGGGGCATGGGTTCCATCCCTGGTGGGGGAACTAACATCCTGCATGCCCTGTGGTGCAGCAAAAATTAAAAAAAGTAAAATAAAACAGTAGTTCTAAAACAGGCCCTGTCCAGAACATCTTACATCTGGCCCTTGGCCTATAGGCCTATGTAGACACAGGACTTACAAACATCAGAGTAGAAACATGAAACCACAGGTCAAATAATTCTTTTAGGTGAGGGAAGCAAAGATCCATTTAAAATTAGAATCAATATAAGGGAAGAGAAACTGAGGAAACCCACTGGCCAAAATCAACTCTAATCTAGGAAGGCTGTCAAGAAGGAAATGGGATTCACAGGTGAGTTAACTTAGGACAACCAAGGCTCCCATTTTCTGAGTATTTTCACATCCCTCTGATGCGGGTAGGACGCTTAGTGTTGGGCTTGGCCCCATTTCACTGATGAGGAAGCCAGAGCCTCAGGAAGATGCAGGGACTCGCTGGGTGTCACGGCGGCGGCAGCGCGCGGTCCAGGCCCAAAGCTCCATCCTCTGCCGCCACCGCGGGCCGAGACGGGCGTCGGGAGGAAGGCAGAGGCCCCGCCGCGGCTTTGTACTGGGGGTCCTCCTGCCGGCTGGGACTTTCGACGTTATCAGCCCGTCAGAAGCAAGGTAGGCCCCGCGGGCAGGAATCCGCAACCGGCTGGGACGTGTGGTTGACGGGCTGGGGCCCGAGGGTCACCCACCGCGGGAGGGACGAGCGAGCGTTCAGGCCTCCCGTCCCGTCGCCGCCGTGACGGCCGCAGGCGGGCCTTGACCTTGCCTGGGCTCGTCGTGGGCCCCGCGTGCCTGTGTTCCCGTGCTTTGGTGTCTGGTTTTCCCTCTCTGACAAATTGAACCTTGTACTTTTTGCAAACGACCTGTGTTTGTTCAGCAATCGACCAGCAGCGGGAAAATTGCAGGCGGCGGCCGGGTTTGTGGAGGGCTTTCCAGATGCCAGGAGGTCCTGGGGGCTCTCCAGGCCTTCAAGTCAGCTGGTGACTAGAGCTGAACCCCAGGTCCCTGCCCTAAACTCTGAGGGCTCCTAAAGCTTCCTTAGGCCAAGATTTGTAATGAAGGATGTCCTGGGCCACAATTCAGTGACCATCTAGTATATTTTGACCATCTGAAAGCCCTCTTTAGCCTTAAGAAGCAAATATATTTAATGATGATAATGATAGTAATACATTTAGGAAGACTATGGTGATTCTTTTGTCCTTAACTTCTGTCTCCCCCAGCTTCTTTTAAATTCAAAACAGGTCCCCTTTTTGCTGTTGTTAGCTTCAGAAACCAAAGCAAGCTATTCCAGCTTTTGTTCAAAATAGGACTTAATCCACAATGGAGGTTTTGTTTTTCTAGATTTGAAAATCTGTTTGGAATTTACACAAATGGCTTTCACCTCAACACCTTTTGTCCAAATAGAAATACAAAACTGTACTTCTCTTTCCTTCCACACACTGCATTTCCGATATCTTGCATACACATCAAATTGTTCGTCATTAAACACTCTTATTAAAGAGCTATTAAATGCTGCTCTCAAATAATGTTTATCTTTGCATTTAAAAAGGAAGTTAGATGTTGCCAAGACAATCAGCAATGGTAATATGTAAGGTACTTGGCAATTCTCTAAACTTTTCCTTCTCTGGAATCACAAGGTTCTCTTCCTGGATTAGATTACTCTGGTACTCAATAGAGATGTGTTCTCAGGTCGTTTAACATCATACCCCTAAACTTTTATCCAATGTCATTTTAAGAAATGGTCAGTGGCGCGCCCCGCCGCGCGTCGGGACCGGGGTCCGGTGCGGAGAGCCCTTCGTCCTGGGACACGGGGTGCGGCCGGAAAGGCGGCCGCCCCCTCGTCCGTCACGCACCGCACGTTCGTGGGGAACCTGGTGCTAAACCATTCGTGGACGACCTGCTTCTGGGTCGGGGTTTCGTACGTAGCAGAGCAGCTCCCTCGCTGCGATCTATTGAAAGTCAGCCCTCGACACAAGGGTTTGTAAAAAAAAAAAAAAAAAAAAAAAAAAAATAGAAAAAGCTAAAAAAAAAAAAAAAAGAAAAGAAATGGTCAGGTGAAGAACAACTTTAAATTCTCTGTAAAACTGCTTGTATGTACATAATTCTCTGTATTATGTTGCTGAATATAAAAAGCCCTTGCAAATAGTTTCCACTTGGACTTTAGTACTAAGATAAAGTTTGGCTGTGCTTTCTTTTATCAATTAGTGAAAGCCACGGAAGGCATCATACAGTTCTTTTTGTCTTCAGCGCCAGGAATCTCAGAGCTTCATTTTCTGCTCCATTTCAAGAATCCCTCCTAACCTAGCTTTTCTGGATTAGTTCCCATTCTATGACCCCTTTTCCCCAACCACCACCAGATTTTTCTTTTCCTGACTTATTTATACCATCTTTGTTTGTATCTTTTTTTTATGATCCCCTCAAAACTTCCCAGAGGTGAGAGGATATAAAAATTAGTTATTCTAGGTTGCCTCAAAGTGTTCTTTCAATCTGCCTACGACACTATCTGCTATCTTTTTTAGTTTTGTTGTCTGTTCAGGTGACATTCACTTTCAAGATTACCAACGGCCTGCCCAGAGTTGTGTACAGTCCCAGCGATCTTGGCTCTGCTCCTTTCTCTCCCACTCTCTCTTCACTCAAGAAAGATAGCTAGTCGAATGTATTACTGTTTCTAGTGAGTCACTCACAAGCTTCAGTACTTTTTTTTTTTTATTAGTAACAACTGACACGCAGCACACCTTGCAGCTCTGGGGGCCTCACCCAGCGCCCGGACCCTGGGTGCAGTGCCACTGATCTGGGATGTGCTGGGACACCGCAGCTCATGAGTCATTCCTTATTTTCCCTCAAGTGGTATCACAGATTTCCTTAATTCAAGTGTGCTCAACTCATTGTTCAAGAAAGCCTGACATCTGTGCTTCCTTCCATACCGCAGGAAAACTTTCTCATTTCCCTAGAATTTATTTGTACAAAGGTATCTGCCAGCTGTGAGGAAAGGAGTATTAGCAAAGTTACTCAGGAAGCAACTGGGAAAAACTCTTGGGGTTCTGAGGACATTTAGAGGAATGGCTAATGGAGAAGGGAAAGAGAATAAACATTTCTTGAACCTCAGCTGTGTGCCAGACACCATATATGTCGAATACTAGGCAAATTTTTTTAACCTTCCCTGCTGGACTCTGAGGGAGGCACATTTATACTCATCTTCCAGATGAGAAAAACAGCTCGGAAGGGCTAAAGGACTTGCTCAAGTTACATCACTATTAAGTGCTGAGTCCCGGATTCTAACCCAGTTTGATAGATGATGGGGCTCATTCCATGTTCACTGTAAATTCTGCTCTCAGAGAGCAAGACTGTTAATAAACTACCACGAACTGAGGACACAGGGTCTATAGTGCAGGCCTCAGGCAGGGGCTCAGAGACCAGGGTGCCTGGGTTCAAAGCCCAGCCCTGTCACCAGGTGCATGACCTTGGACAGATTACTTAACCTCACGGGCCGCCTGTTTCATACATCTACAAAATGGGTATAGTTGTTGTGAGAAGCAAAGTAGTTAATCCTGGCACAGTGTCAGCCTTCAATAGGTGTTATCTGTCATTCCCCAGGTATACCCCCAGTGTTATTTTATTGCTGCTTTCTTGCCCAAATGATGGTGTTTTTATGTCTGCCTATGTTAAGAAATCATTTACTTGGAATGGTAGATCTTGATAGTGGGGTCATCTTTGGAACTGCCTAGGTAGGTTTTAAAATATTGATGTCTGTCTCCCACCCCTAGAAATCCGGATTCAGTTGATCTGGGGAGTAGCCTAGGCAGGGGGAAGAAGGTTCTTAGTGGTTCTTAAAGAGTGATCCCTGGACCCGCAGCTCAGTATAACCTCGGAGCTTGCTTGTTGAAAACATAAATTCCCAGGCTCCACCCTGGACCTATTGAATCAGATCCTTGGGAGTAGAACTCAGCAAAACAGGTCCTCTGGGTGATCTGGCATCCATGAAAGTCTGAGAGCCATTGCTCTAAGGGGAGGCAGAGCCCTGAGATAACCTCATCCTAAATACAAGGCCTGGAGACTGAGGCTGACCTAGAGGACCTATGTATTCGTTTACACTGAACAGTGAACCACTAGTACACTAGTCTCCCTAGAACCCTAATATGCTGTGACTCTATCAGCCCATCCTCTCCCAGCCCCAAGGAAAGCCAGGCCCCCAACAGAAGTCTCTTTATTAAATGTCGAAGGACATCAAGCTAAAATAACCCAATTTGCACATTTCATGATGGGGATCATGAAACCATGAACCAAAAATGTTGAATTCCTCTGAATCCACATTACCCAGAGTCCATTGGCTACAGCCCCTCCCCTCATATCAGAGTAGCCCTGCCATAGGCCTGTGGCCCTAAAACTCCCTCCCCTCTTCTGGGCACTGAGGGATGGGTACTGCTATCCTTTGCCTTGGTTACTCTCTTTCTTTGCTCCTGCCACCCTGCTCCCTCTCCCATAATCGGTGCAGTCTGTCTTGTATTAATACACTTCAGAAGGTTTTAGTTGGATATTGCAGTCCATAGAGCTACTCTGTCCCTTCTAGTGACTCTGTATAACTCTGTTTTGACACCTGACATGACGCTGTGACACTCTCGGAGGCATGGATGTCTATTTCCCTCTTTTTCTTATAGAGCAACTCCCAGAGCACTCAAAATTCTTCGGCACCTGTGTCTTGTTCCTTCTCCTTTAGCCATCATTAGTCTCTTTTGCAAATAAGAAATGTTTGCATTAAACTTTTGCCTTCATTGTTTGTCCAGATTCTGTGGAACTTGTGATCAGAAGATGTCTCTCCAATGTCACACAATGTATCTTTCATCATCTGATTAAAAGAGAAAGGCCATTGTAACTTGTAGTGAAACAAATGCCATCTGTGCATCTTTGGTGGTGTAACTTCTCACAGGAAAAACACTCATGTTTTTCTCATGCCTCATAGAACCATCCACGGAGAAACTTGCAGTAAAACTTTATACTTTTTTTTAAACGATTCATTTACTTCTAGATAACTTTGCCTCAGCTTCGCAAGTGAATGAGCAACAGAATCATCAAAGCAAGGGCAAAAGAACAACAGCAGAGAGTGTGTGTGGGGCGGGGGGGAGCAGAAGAGAGAAGGTGTGAATGAATTAGCAGGGAAGCAGGGGAAGGAGGCAGAGGGAGAGACGGAGGCAGGGGGAGAGACGGAGGCAGGGGGAGAGACGGAGGCAGGGGGAGAGATGTATCTAGGAGTATCCAAACTCTAGGCCAAGGAGAAGTTACTGCAGACGGGTATTAAACTTAGTCTTAGCAATAGAGGCGAAAAGGAAAACAAGACAAATTCTGTTGCTCTGTGGCAGGATGCTAAGGGGGGCTTTTCCTCTTGCTGCAGAATCTCAGCCGATCCCTTAAAGCCAAGAACAAGGGGTATTATGCGGCCATTCCACATTCTATGGAGGGCAGAAGACCATCCACACAGAACTTGCTAAGCAGTGACCCATAAAATGGAGCTCAGTGACCCTGAGCCCATCACCTCGGGGTGTGGGGAGGAGGGAAGGGGCTTGATGAGGAAGACAAGAGTCGTGAGTTGTCAGGATGCTGAGAACATGACTCTTGACCTCAAGCCAAGCGGAGGGAGTTCCCAGAGAACCACTGGGAGAAGGTGGGGTGCCCCCCAGGAGGGAAGATGGACATCTTGTCTCCTGGCTGGTCCAAGCAGAGCAGTGGAAGTGGTTGTGCCCCATGCTGTCACAGGACAGGGACAGAATGTGCAAGAGGCTTCTCGGGAGAGCCTGACCTGTGTCCCCAGGTGTTTAGGAGGACCGGATCCGGACTGTCATAATGTCTGTAACATACACTGAAATGCTTCTGACTAGGCAGGGCGACACTGTGTGTTAAACTGTGCCCTTCCGCACACTCTAGAGGCAGCTACCACAGGAGGATATACAGTTCTCTCTACCTCTGAACAATATCAGAGGCTTTGCTAATGAGCATAATGAGTGTTTAAAATGGATTTTATTTTTTGTGAAATTAACAGGACTGGAGTTATGTGGATTGGCCAAGTGTTTGCGACTCTCCTCACACTTGCGTGAACTGAGTGTGGATCTAGGGGCCTGTAGCCTGTACCCTAAAAGGCACCAGAGGTCTGATCCCTAAAGGGTCCCGTGGCTAGCAGTTGGTTCGAAGGAGTCTGGTTGTCTGATGCTAAACCCGTAGTTTATTTGAATCTTCCCTCTACGACACCGTGACGTTTCCCTTGAGTGAGTCTCTTGTGCAAAGACAAAGAGCTTTCATGATAACCTAATAGCAGAGTTGTGAAGAAATAATCAACCTCACCTACTTCTATGGATCGGCAGCTGCTATTACCTCCCACAAACAACCCAATGGTCGTGCCAGGCCAGATTGGCCGAGGATGCTTCGTAACACTGAAACTGACCTGGAAAAATCTAAAGGTGAGACCCTGGCTAGAGCTGCCTGGGACAGGAGAGTGGAGAGGAAGGGCCGAGTGAGGGTGGCCTGCAGGTGCAGTGCTGGGTGAAGCAAAGAAGTATGTTCGCTGTGGTCAAGTGGAGACTTGGCAGGCGTCCCCACCCAAGAAGATGGAGTGCAACACTTCTGATAGAAAGTCGGGTTCCTTCCGGGCACACAGTGGGTGGAGGGACTGAGGGAAGAGTTTGGTAGGTGGGAGCCAAGGGTTGGGACACTTTGCTGGAGACCCATGTGGTTGGAGAGCTCCAAAATGCTCCTTGAGCAAGGAGCAGTCATTTGGACGTCTGCCACTTCCGAGTCTGTGAAATCGACCTGCCTCTTGCCTCCCCACCTTGAAGGAGCAGGAGCCGGCAAAGTGAGTGGCAGACAGTGGGAAAGTCACGTGGGAGACTAGTCAGGAAGCCAACCACCTTTGTGCCAGTGCCTGCCTCCACACGTCTGCAGGCTTCAGATGGGGAAAGCTTCCTATTAGATGAGAGATTAAAGCTCTGATGGGAGACTGGACTGGACTTCCCATACCTAAAAATGAGATGTTTCTTAATACCCGAAAGTGACCCAAAAAGCTTTAGGATACGCCCCACATTTCACCCCCAAAAGTTGAAGAAATAATTCAACAGAGAGGGCTTAAAAGGGTGCTGATGAGGGGGAAAATTGTTTATTTTTTATATCCAACTGAGTCCAACTTGATCAAGTATGTACAACTCTCATTATTGAAGAAAAGGGACTTCATATTTTTACTGTAACCTTCCAAATTATGTTTATATCGCATTAAGTAGAACTCAAGGGGTGGCAAATTAGTTTTCAAACATAATCTTTAAAACCACCGACTGAATAGCAGTGGGAAGGAGGGGTAAGGAGACATGTGTCAGTTACCCATTGCTGCTATAACAAATTACCACAAACTTAGTGGCGTATAGCGACACAAATTTATTATTTTACAGTTCTGGAGGTCAGAAGTCCGAAATGGGTTTCTCTGCGCTAAAATCAAGGTGCAGGCAGGGCTGATTCCTTCTGGAGGTGCCAGGGAGGAATCTCCTTACTTGTCCAGCTTCTAGAGCCTGCGCGCCTTGGACCGGAGCCCCTTCCCCCATCTTCAAAGCCAGCAGCAGGGCATCTTCCGATCTCTCTGACTCTGCCTCTCCTGCCTCCTTTCACGTATAAGGATCCTTGTGTCTGTGGGATTATCACCCAGATAATCCAGAATGATCTTTCACCTCAAGATCCTTAACTTAATCACACCTGCAGAGTCCTTTTTGCCATGTAAGGTGATATGTTCACAGGTTCCCGGGACTAGAGGGTGGACGTCTGTGGAGCGAGGGCGGGCGGCATTATTCCGCCTGCCACCGCACAGGCCTGGGCACATGAGCTGGCCTGTGGTTCATCTCTCAGAGGACCCCTCACCCTGGCCTACTGGTTAGCCAGGCAAAACGGTGGCCTCGAGGAAATAACCTCTGTGTAATCTTGGGAAGAGCACATAATTAGTCCATACTTCAGTTTCTTCATCGGTGAAATAATAGAACGGTCTCTAAAGCGCCTTCCAAATCTAAATCCTATGCTTCTCTTTTCTTTGGCAAAATAAGCATTTGAAGAAATCTGGTTGCTTAACTCAAAAAGCCAAACTGACGTTGTTCCAGTGCACGCTGCCCAGCCCACAGCCCTGCCCTGGGCCGGGGAGGCTCCGACAGCCCTCTGGACGGGAGACTGGGAGAAAGCAGGCAGCCCTTTGCTCTCCCAAAGGCAGAGGAGGGGCCTGGAAGGCACAGGTGGGAGGTTCCGGCTGAGAGACCTCTCCAGAGGAAGGCAGTGCGTTGAGTCACCATCAAAGGCCTTGGGTGATGGTGCCAATCTCAGAAATGGCTGCTGACTCAGAGCTGCTCCAGTGGTCCAGGGAAGCCCCAGCAGGACGCGTCACGGCCCTCTTAGGCCTGCTCCTCTCACGTTGGCACACAGGCTCCCTCTGATCTCCCTGGAGCCTCAGGCTCCTAGAACAGCAGGTCTCTGAACACTGGAGATGGAGGGAACCTCAGACACCATGTCACAGATGTCCTTCCCTGTCACGTGATCTCGGGCTGGTTGTGTTTTGGCTCTCCAGCTACTCGGATAAATTGTACTGTTTTGGTGGCCCACCTCCCTCCCTGGTCTGGCCTTAAAATTAAGGTTCACTTTGCACCCTCAGCCCCATGGGCCTCAGAGAGGCACCCCAGGTCCTCAGGACTCCTGTAGGCCACCTACACCTTCCATTTTCGAGGTAGTGTCATCTATCAGCAAGAGCTCTGGGCCATAGATCAGGGAAGCAGGGCTTCCCGTTCCTGTCCTCTGAGCAGCTCTGGGGCCTTCGGGCCACGTAGGGGTTTGATGATATTTCTTCCAAAGCCCCTTCCAGCAGCCATCTGAGGGGATCAGAATAGATCATCCTGGAAGTCCTCTTTGGTTCTGGAAGTCAGTCATCCTCTGTCACAGAATTCCTGAATACGGTGAGTCTGGCTTGGCTTGGGGAAAGCCACAGCTACCCCCAAATGCAAGCCTTCCTTGGATTAGCTTTTCCTGTGGCTCTTGACCGCCACATCTGTCCCCCTGCCACGAAGCTCCTGAGCCACAGCCTCCGCACCCAGGCGTTCTGCCGAGGGCCCCTTTCCTTTCCTGAGCAGGTTTCTCAGTCCTGCTCCTGCCAACCTATCTAGGTGATAGGCTAGACTGTCACCTCTACGTGCCAGTCCCGTGGGGGAGGCGGTCAGAGGTGCAACTGTGGAGACCAGAAACTGGACCGGGACTTATTCTCCATCCACGTGACAAGCCTATCATTCCTCCTTCATCGTCGGGCCTGCCTAACCAGACCAGCGCTGGGGTCACCGTGTGTGCGAGACGGGAGAGACTCCTGCCTGTGTGGTGACCCCGAGGGCAGGCACTGCTCAGTGGGTGGATGTCACCTCTGTCCCTGGAGCCTCTAGAGCACCCAGGGCCCCCATTCACCCACTCCACCCTTCCAGGGCCTCTGTGTAAGGCCTCGTCCCCCTGCCTCAGGCCCTGCCCCACTTTGCCAAGGTTCCAGAACCTTCTTGGCCCCTTTGAACCAAACAGGGGGTCTCTGAAAGAGAACAGGGTTGCCTTTTGCCACATCCATTTCAGAGTCAGCGGGCATCTCATGTTTCCCCTTAAAAGAAAAGAAAAGAGCAATCTTTTTCTGCTCATCCAACAGGAGAAGCATGTATTTATGTCATGGGTTTAGGCACCACCCTCACCTCTGCCGAAGGATACAACGCAAATTATGTGCGTTGTAAACTAGCTTCCCCTGGGGTCCAGGCTCCGTGCAGAGGGGGCCTCCAGGAGAGGGTCTCCCCTCCTCCTGGACGTGTGCTCAGCTGTGGGAAGGGAGAAAGGCCTATTGTTCCCACCGGCCATGTGCTGGCTGTCCACACCCCCCCCCGCCCCCCACCCCCCACCCCGGAGGCAGAAAAGCTGCTGGGAGATCGGATCGTCTCCTGCCTGGTGTTCTGTTTGGTTTTGTTTCTGGTCTTTCCTTTTTTGCTGTACCTCCTGGCCCAGGCCACCCAGCCCCCCGGCCCCCGTGCCGCGCTGAGTCCGTCCTGTACCCTATGCACAGCAAACGCCTTGTGTGCGCCTTTGATGTCCGCACTCAGTTCTGGGGGAGCGGAGGGAACATGTCCCACCTGCGAGGCTCCCGGGGGGGCCGGGCAGAGCGAGTGAACAAAGGCACGCGGGGTGGGGCTGGGGTGGGGGGCAGGGCCTGGGTCGCAATGCAGGGTTCCCCCGCTCCCCGCCGGGATGGGAACGGGGGCTGCTGCTCCCCGGCGAGTGTTGGGATGCGGGACGTGGCTGGGCTGGGCCGCCGGCATCACCGAAGTCTCAGGTCTTCGGAGCACCCAGGCCGCTGAGGCTCCGAGGGAGAGTCTCGCAGGAGGAGCCAGGAAATTCTGGTCGGCCCATCTCTGTCACCGTGTGACCTCGCGCGACCCGCGCCTCCCAGGGTGAGCCTCTCTGCCCCGAGGGGAGCAGTAAGTCCCGCCCCGCCCGCCTGCTCCCTGGGGCCGAGAGGCGCTAACACAGCCCTCTCCGAGGAAGCGCTGGGAGAAGCAAAAGGCCTTTGTGAGTCAGCGGTGGGAGTCCAGTTGCTCGGTCCTCACCCACGATTTACCCGCCACCCCGGGTCCCATAAGCATCTGGTGAGCTCGTGCTGCCCCCTAGTGGCCAAACCGCTCCTCATAATTCGTTTCTCTTTTATTTATTTATTTTTTAAATAAATTTATTTATTTATTTTTGACTGCTTTGGGTCTTCGTTGCTGTGCGCGGCTTTCTCTAGTTGCGGCGAGCGGGGGGCTTCTCATCATGGTGGCTCCTCTTTTTGCGGAGCACGGGCTCTAGGCGCACGGGCTTCAGTAGTTGTGGCACGTGGGCTCAGTAGTAGTGCATCGCGGGCTCTAGAGCGCAGGCTCAGTAGTTGCGGCGCACGGGCTTAGTTGCTCCTCGGCAGGTGGGATATTCCCGGACCCGTGTCCCCTGCATTGGCAGGCGGATTCTTAACCACTGCACCACCAGGGAAGCCCATAATAAGTTTCTTTCCAATTAAATTTCAATCCTCTCAAAATCATCAGAAAAATTAAGGATGAATATGTAATAATGAACCCAGCGTTGATTCAATCTATTTTCATACCAATGCAGTCATAAAAATATATGTTAAAATATTTTTTAATGGAGGAAGTGGCCCATGAGGGCAAAAGTGCATAATGCAGCCCTGGTCCCAAGGTGGGAAGCATGTTGGAGCTCGCCCTTCCCCAGGCTGCTACCCGGCTGCTGGCTGCTCCTCCAGGCCCGCGGGGAGGCCTGCCCCGTGTTTCCCCCAAGATGATGGAGATAAGATGCAGGAACAGATGGAGAAACCAGAGCAACTTGGCTGCTTTTCTTCAGCCTTTAAAAAGCCTTTTAAAATCCCCAAGGATTACAAAATGCCTTGATAAATAGCTACCTTTCTCTTTGCTGATATTGAGACAGCACTAGTTGGCCTGGAGAGAAATTAGGGCTCTTGCATATTAACAATAACAAGTGACCAATAACAGTTGGGTTCCCTCTTTATGAGAAGTGTTCTCGCAGACTGCTCACAACAGCCCCAGGTAGCAACTGCCCCTGTTTTCAGATGAGGAATTTGGGGTCTGAAAGGTCACATGCTGGTGAGAGTGGAACCATAGCTTGAACCCAGGGATTCTGGCTTCACACCCCTCGCCCTCGAGTGCTGGGAGTTGAATCACCCCCTCTCTGCATGGTGGAGAGGAGAACACTGCACCAAAAGTCAACAAGCCCTTTTCCTCCATACCTGTGGAATTAGTAATCTCAACGGCCATCCTCTAGTGATGATGAATTATCAGCTGAAGTCTCGTGCCCTTTCACCTGGTTAAGCATTTCCTTTTCCCTTCTCATCTGACAGAGATTCCTTGAGAGCCTTGGACATTCCAGACAGCTCTTCACACCCCTCCCCGGCCTCTTCCCAGGCTTCAGAGGAGCTTCCTTTTAGACTTAGCCTCCTGGCATTGGGACAGGGATGAAAGGTTGCTGGACTTCTGGAGGCTTCCCTCCATGGCTCCCTCCAGCCCCTCCTCCTAAACAGGCAGGCTGATGGGCAGAACTGGAAAGAATGTTGTCAGTTTGGTGCCAAGTATCGTCTTGCTTTGAGGAAGCTAAGCACAACACTGAAGAACATGGACTGACAGTGGAGCGGCAGGTGGGCAGCCATGTCACAGAGGACTCGGGGACCCAGGAAGGCAGTTGACAACCCATCATAGGTGCTGGGCTTGCTGAGAAGGGCTTCTGACACCCACAGTGCAGTGAAGTGACACAAAGACTTGCTTCTTTACCCGTATGAGGCGTGAAAATTCGAGCAAGTGTGCAGAAAGCCTTCTTCCAGATCTTTCATCTCTGGTGGAACTAAGTGAGATTATATGTGGGTTCTTACACAGGCTAGGAACACTCACATTTCATAAGCCTCTCTTGCATACCAGCCCCTGGCCTTTTTGCATATGTCAAATCATTTAACCATTGGAAACCCCTGTGAGGTAGGGATTATCTGCCTGGCTTTACGTATTAGTAAATTGAGGTTCAGAGAGGCTGAGAGATTTGGCCAGGATCACAAAGCTAATTAGGAGAGTATCGATTCAGGGCATGAGATAAGCTCCAGAAAATGTGTTGTTTTGGGTTTTTTAAATAAATTTATATATTTATTTTTGGCTGCTTTGGGTCTTCGTTGCTGCACGCGGGCTTTCTCTAGTTGCAGCAAATGGGGGCTACTCTTCGTTGCGGTGCGCGGGCTTCTCATTGTGGTGGCTTCTCTTTTTGCGGAGCTCGGGCTCTAGGCGCACAGGCTTCAGTAGTTGTGGCACGTGGGCTCAGTAGTTGTGACTTGCTGGCTCTAGATCGCAGGCTCAGTAGTTGTGGCGCACGGGCTTAGTTGCTCCGCGGCATGTGGGATCTTCCCGGACCAGGGCTCGAACCTGTGCATTGGCAGGCGGATTCCTTAACCACTGCGCCACCAGGGAAGCCCTAGCTCCAGAAAATGTTGCACCCTTGAGACCATAGTTTGCCTGACCCAAGACACCTCTGGATACTTTTCTGCTTTGGGGCCGAAGTGAGCCCCTGGTAGCATGTTAAGCATGTTAGGTTAATGTGTACGGTCTCCCCACTGATTGGATTTATAAGTTGAGTGATTGGATAACTTAGTTATGCATTTGTGCCTGCCCCCGCTCCGCTCCCAGCAGCCTTGGCCTTTGGCCCGGTTTCCTGTTCCCTTCCTCCACCACGCATGAAGGCCGAGTCCCGACTGTGTCAATCCCAGTGGCCTCATTTGTCTGTCTGCCACAGATGTCTGGGCAGCTATGGGCAGCTGACCAAGATAAGAATGGAGAGTCCATGGGCTTTGGAGCCAGGAGGGCTTGAGTTTAAATTCCACCTCTGCCATATTTTCAGGAAAAACAACTCAGATTTTAGGATACGGATGGGGACAAGGATGTTAGAGTCAGAATCCTGTGGTCTCAGCCGGCTGCCAAGTAGAGGAGGGGAGGAACCAGGGCCAGCCCTCTCCAGAGCAGGCTGGACCTTTCTGCGCGGAGATGGGGAATGAGCCCACCGCTGGCAGCTGGCAGCCTTCAGCTCAAGGGATACAATTTCAGGGCCCAAATAAGACTCCGGTGCCTCTGGTTCTCCAAATTCTCTCCCACACACTGGTCTAACACTCTTTTAAGACTTAACCATCCCTGGGATGGGACCACACTTTACACTGTCAAGGAGAAACAGCGTGGGATTGGGGGGAGCATTTGCATGGAGCCCACCAGAATCTGTGCTTTACACCTGATCCATGGCCTCTGTTTTCTCATCTTTAACATATAAAGCTAATACTGTATGATGATAAAGCTAATACTGTATGATGATAACTAACACTGCTGCTCTCGACGCTATTTTTTTTTATAATTTTAATTTTTTGGCTGCGTTGGGTCTTTGTCGCTACACGCGGGCTTTCTCTAGTCGTGGCGAGCAGGGGATACTCTTCATCGTGGTGCGCGGGCTTCTCATTGCGGTGGCTTCTCTTGCTGCGGAGCACGGGCTCTAGGCGCATGGGCTTCAGTAGTTGTGGCTCACGGGCTCTAGAGCACAGGCTCAGTAGTTGTGGCACATAGGCTTAATTGCTCCGTGGCATGTGGGATCTTCCCGGACCAGGGCTCGAACCCATATGCCCTGCATTGGCAGGTGGATTCTTAACCACTGCGTCACCAGGGAAGACCCCGGTGCTTTTTTACATAAGTTAACTCCTTCTGTGCTTTCAACGGCCTGATTCCCATTTTCCTGGCAAGGCGGGCATGTAGGTCAGATCACCCGCCCAGGGTCACACAGAGTGAGGAGCAAAGCTGGACTTTGAGCTCAGGCGGTCAGGCGGCAGCGGCCCTGCTCTTGGCCTCGGGTTCTTATGGGAATAATGAGACCTTCTGCTCAGGTGAGAAGGCAGGATTAAGAGAGATCCCGCATCTGAAGGTTTTGGCACAAAGCACGAACTCAGTTAATGCTCTTTTCCTTCCTGGCCTTTTGGATTTGTGAGGAGGGAGCCACAGCCTACCTCTCTCAGCAAAGGTCTGCCTTGCACATGTAGGTCCTGGGTCAGTCTCTGAAGGATGAATGAAAGGGCAAGTGTTGACAAGGTGGGTGGCAGGAGGGAGGGGAGGGGAGCGCTAGAAATAGAGGTGCCTATGCGAGGCCGCGGTCAGAGGGCTGAAGCTGAGGCCGGTGCCATCGTTCTCGCAGGGCCTGGCCTGCACACCCAGCTGCCACCACGCTGGCTGCGGGTTCAAGTCCATGAGAGGGGCTTCGGCTCCTACTGCCCCTTACATCATGGCATTAGCCTCAGAGACCCCCAGCGCCTGGGAGCCCTGAACAGCTGGGAAGCCACTTGTCCCCTCTAGTGCCGAGAGAGGACAGAGGCTACTCCTCGGGCTGGCGGTGTGGGCGGTGGGTGGAGCCTGGGGGGCTGGTGTGAGGAAATAGGGCTGTTCCGTTCCAGGCCTAAGATAGCCAGGCCCACACCCAAGCAGTGGCTACCCTACCCCTGGCCTGAGTCAACGACTGGCAAATGGAGAACCAGAAAGAGGGCTCTGTAGGGGCCAACGGAGCCCAGCTCTCTGATGGAAGGACTCCAAGCCCCGCTGGCACAATTCCGCCAGAAGCCGGCTTCACCAACCCAGGCAGTCTGGGCAATGGTTACTGAGGTACATTCATCTCTGTTTATCGAGATCACGCAGGCCAAGGCCAGGTGTTCCCCGGGCCAAAACAAGCAGACCTTGACCGGACAACATACCAATGTATTGGTTTCACCATGTTCTCTCTGAATGTCCCTCAGCTGAAGGGATACAGCGTGATCGGGATGGTTTAAGATGACAGATGCACTGCCACACCCTGCTCTGACATTAGTTGTGTGCTCATAGGCACAGCCTGCTTCTCCGATGCACAGGGAAGCAGGGCAGGTTTTTTCCACAAAGTGGACTCACTGAATCCCAATGGCTTGGATGTTTTGGGAGTGGTTGTTTAAAAAATCCTACCCATGGCTTCAGTTTGCTCTGCTCTTTGGAAGGACAGTCACAACCCCAGACTCTGGGAGGGATTAATCCACTGTCCTTGTTCGGTTTCTTCCCACATACCCAGCTGAACTGGGCTTTTCTTGTTCAAGATTTGCCAAGGATACTGGAGATCCTGCTTCAGTTGCTGGCATTTCAGTAGGGTTCTTGAGATGACAGAACCTTTGCACTCTCGACATTTTCATCATTGATGAATATTTATGAAGTGCCCACACCGAGGTTGCTTGCCTGTTCTGAACCTAGATAAGAGGGAAGGTTCCTTATTCAATTGCAAAGGGTGGGGAGGGGTTTACTCAGTCAACTGTGTTTCTTTTAACTTCTGAAAGCCTTCCTTTTCCTGGAAAAAAAAAAAAATGTCATTTTGTCTTTGCAAAGGAAAGAGTAAAGCTTTTGCTAATGCATAGTATTTCTTCAATTATCATTTGGGTTTCTGGAAAGGGCTTGTTTTCTGAAATTCTCAAATTACCTTATTTCTTTGCACTAAAAATACTTAGAGTCACTTGAACATTGGTTGAACTCATGACTGTGGCAACTTGCGAATTCAACAGATGGTTTCATTTTTTCCGACCCATTCTCTCTCCTTTTCCCACTCCACCCAAGAACAAATCATGCAGACACCACATTGCCGGAGTGAGTCACCAGGGAACCCATCACTGACTGAGTTTTCTGCCGCCTGCGGTCTAACACTGCCCCCTCGTGGTGAGGAGGGCGTGGCCATCTCCTCGTTCTCCATCTCTTGCCCCCGTGAGAGCAGGGACTGCTGGCGGGTCTTAAGGAGCAGGTGGTTGGAGCAGCTTGTAAGGTCCAGAGTGGCCCCCGGGGCCTCGGGCACTAAAGGCCATGTTATGTGCTCTCCAGGATGAAAGGCTCTGGGCTGTGGACTTCGCTTTTGCCTCCTGTTTGAAACGCAGTGAACCAGACTGCCTCGACCAAGAAAGCCCTCCCCTGGGAATCGGATGCTTGGAAAAGTGCACGAACTACTTACTCCAGGCCTTTGCAGAAAAATTTAGCCTTAGCAGGAGCTCCTTCAGTGGGGGGCTGGGTTTTAATCTCCTCCCTGTTCCCAGAGGCTCACCCATGGCCTGACACTTGGTAAATACTCCATAAATACTTGTGAACTGACTTCAGTTAGTTTCTGTCATCAACAGTCATGTGCTGGGCACTGTTTTGGGTCCCTGGTTAAGACAAGGTGTCTAGAGTTTGTATAAAGGACCGTCCCAGCTCTGATTGGAATCGAGTTGGAGAATTAGTCCAGGCACAAGAGATGACACTTGCCAGTGTTTTCATTGCTCAAGAAATAACACAGGCAGTAGGAAGCACCCGTGTTTGGTAAAAAGGAGAGCTCCACCGAGGCTGTGACCTCAGGTTCAGCTTTTCTGATTGGTGGGGATTGGGCTGTGCCTTTAAGGAAGTGATAATAGTCAAATCTATCAAGTACCTCCTACCCTGTACCGGTGTCCTTTATGTATATCATTAATTCTCACAGCATTCAGGGAAATGTTATCACTGTCTACACAAAGATGAGGAAACTCAGGCTCAGAGGAGTTAAGCAATTCTATCCAAGGCCACACAGCACTGATCAGGACCAACGGGTTTCTAATGCAGGCTGGTCTAATTCCAGAACCCATGACCCTTCCACCACCCACTGCCAAGGAGGAAAGACCTCAAACCTTATCAGGTATCTTTCTTTGGGCTTAATCTGAAGCAGCTTCCAAAGCAGGCTGCTACTGCTTCTAGGAAGAAAGGGCCAAGTGGGGGAAAGCTGGTGGCCTCGGATACTCTGGGCATGACACTGAACAGGGCCACAGGGTTACTGGGAGCAACCCCGAGACTGGCCAGCTTGCCGCCACGAAGGCAGGCTGGGCTGAGGTGTGGGCCAGGGCACGACTGCTGGACGAGCTCCCAGGGCACAGCAGGTGAGCGGCATCCACTGCCAAGCTCTGAAAGACTCGACAATTTCAAATCTCATTATGTGAGCAGTTTATAAAGAGGCCAGTGATTCCAGGCTCGATATGGAAAGATGGGATCAAAATGGGACTCTAGCAAAGCCGTGCAGGTGGATACACAGTACAGTGGGTAAGTATATGTACAAACTGTTTCGGGTTGAATCCTGGCTCAACCACTTACTAGCTGGGTGAAGTCACCTCCTCATGGGTTCCCCACCACCACCACAGGGTTTTTGAAAGATGCTAAATGAGTCACTATATGTGAAATAGAACGGCACCTGGAACTCGGTGCACATATATATTGGGGTTGCTGTCTATTCTTCTGCCAGCAGAGCTTAGCAAAGGCATATACTCTTAGAGTTGTTATCAAGGGTTCAAGTCTGATTAAGGGCCAAAATGAGGCTTAAGTGGACATGTCTAAAGATACTGTTGCTCCTTTGAAAAACAGACAAGTCCTCATTGTGTTCAGAATAAGGCTTACGAGTCAGCTGATGAGAGTGAGATCTTCCAGCGCCTCCAGCCAAACAGTGACCTCTAGTGGCGTTAGTACTTATTACCACCTCGTACTGCAAACTAAAAGGCTCCTGTCAGGAAAGAACAGATTGTCAGAGTACGGAAACTATTATATTATAATCCGTGAGGGAGGGAGGTTGTCCTGGACTGAAGGACAGTTGTTCTGGAAATTGCAGCCATGAGAAGCCCTAAGAACTGGCAGTGTAGTCATCTTGACCTGCAAAAGTCACTTCATCCCCTCTAAAGCCAGTGCTGATGAGAAAGCCTGAGAACTTGTTTTACACTTCCAGAGAACGTACAAATGGTGGAATCTCGGTAAATCACACATGTGAAGAAAAGTTTTAAAAATGTTCATCTCAAAGCTTAAGGGGGTTCCCATTGTCCACATTTGGGATAATTTGAACAACAAAATACATAATGATAGTAATGAATTAACAACCCACAAAATTAGTCCGTTTACAAATGAAGAAATGCTCTTCCTTCCAGTGAGACTCTGATACATGTAGAAAGGATGGTATTATAGAATTAGAAAATTATTTTATTTATTTTGGCTGCGCCGGGTCTTAGTTGCGGCACGCAGGATCTTTTAGTTGCGGCAGGCGGGCTCCTTAGTTGTGGCATGCAAACTCTTAGTTGCGGTATGCATGCAGGATCTAGCTCCCTGACCAGGGATCGAACCCGGGCCCCCTGCATTGGGAGCGTGGAGTCTTACCCACTGGACCATCAGGGAAGTCCCAGAAAATTATTTTCAGTAAATGTTTCTGGCAAAAATCATCAATGGATGCTAAAGTTAGCAGGCAGAATTATGATGAAAATATATGATCTTAAAGTATCTGATTAATTACAAAGGTAAAAATTGTAACATTTAAGTAGAGAACACTGGCAGACACTACCTTAACACAATGATCAAAGCTGACACCATCAGTAATGGGACAAATCGACATGATATGCCTCCTAAGAGGGTGCACTGAGAGGACACTCACTTCTGTTGTATCAAAACCCAGATCTAACCACAAGGAAATACTGGACAATACCCAATTAAGGGACATCCTACAAAACCACTGTTTTACCCCGGGGGGGAAAGAGGGAAAGAAGCTTATAGTGATGGATTGGAATCAGAGGTTTCATACAAAAAGGTGTAGAAACAATGACACCCCAATAGCCAGAATTTGGTCCCTCACTTAAAGGAACCTATACTTCTTAGAGGAGTGGCTCATTCCCAGGTTGAAAGCAGGGAAAGTACCAGGTGAGCCTGGATAATCTTGTTGTACAAGAAAGTAATGTAGGGCTTCCTTGGTGGCGCAGCGGTTAAGAATCTGCCTGCCAACGCAGGGGACACAAGTTCGAGCCCTGGTCTGGGAAGATCCCACATGCCGCGGAGCGACTAGGCCCATGAGCCACAATTGCTGAGCCTGCACTCTAGAGCCCGTGCACCACAACTACTGAGCCTGAGCTCTAGAGCCCGTGAGCCTCAACTACTGAAGCCGGTGTGCCTAGAGCCCATGCTCCACAACAAGAGAAGCCACCACAATGAGAAGCCCATGCACCGCAACGAAGAGTAGCCCCCACTTGCCGCAACTAGAGAAAGCCTGCGCGCAGCAACAAAGACCCAACTCAGCCAAAAATAAATAAATTTATTTTAAAAAATAATAATAATAATGTAACGCCCCAAAACAAATGGGGGCATATCAAAAGGTCAAAGGAGCTGGCTTAAAGGAGCTTCCACTGGCCTAATTTGGCATGATTTCAACATCATAATGAATAATGATAGGAATGAATTATAACACATTGAATTTTAAAAATCTATGAATCCATAGATACTTTAAAAAATTAAGGAGGTGGAGGGACTTCCCTGGTGGTACAGTGGTTAAGAATCTGCCTGCCAGTGCAGGGTGACACAGGATCGAGCCCTGGCCTGGGAAGATCCCACATGCCGCGGAGCAACTAAGCCCGTGAGCCACAACTACTGAGCCTGAGCTCTAGAGCCCACAAGCCACAACTACTGAGCCAGCGTGCCACAGCTACTGAAGCCTGTGCGCCTAGAGCCCGTGCTCCGCAACAAGAGAAGCCACCGCAATGAGAAGCTCGCGCACCACAACAAAGAGTAGCCCCCGCTCGCCGCAACTAGACAAAGTCCATGTAAAGCAGCAAAGACCCAACACAGAGGGAAAAAAAAAAAAAATTGAAGAGGTGAAGGGAAAGCTCTTCTTTTCAGAAGAATAAATGTTTAAACAAGCTAGAATTGGAAAAATCATTTTCCAGCCAAGGCCACGAATGGATGCTAAAGCCACTGGTAAAAACTCTCAAGGAACAGGAAATTCACTCAGTCTTCATGTATAACCCCACAGAGTACAGATTAAAGATACCTTTACAGTGAAGAAATCTGGTAGACACCACCTCGGTCAAGTGATCAAACTTAACATCACCAATAGTGGGACGAATTGACATGTGCCCTCTTAGTGACACACTGAGAATATGCAATCATCTATGTAGTATGCTTCCCAAGACTGTTTAACATGAATCTAATCACGGAGAATTTTCTAGATTAATGTGGCCTAAGAGATACTCAACTAAATACAATAGATAATCTTTGATTGGATCCTGGATCAAACAACCAACCCACAGTTATGCAGGACATTACTACAACTGTCTGGAGAATTCAAACATAAACTGTGTATTATATAACTATATCAGTGTTAAATTTCCTGAGCATGAGGACAGTTGTATTGTGGCTATGTAGGCAAATGTCCTTGATCTTGGGTGTTACATGCTAAGGTATTTAGGGGTGAAGTAACTCAAATCGTTCAGAAAAGAAAAAGAAAAATATGCGTCTACACATAGATATGTAGAGATACAAAGCAAGTGTAGCAAAACATCAACTATTAATGAATCTTAGGTAATGAATATAAGGGTAGTGCTTGTACTACTCTTACAATTTTCCATAAAGATTTGAAATTTATCAAACTATCATATTGGGAAAAATAAAACAAATCTCCCCCAAACAAAAAACAAACAAAAATGTCAAAGTGATGAAAGACAGACTGAGGAACTGTTGCAGATGAAAGGACTAAAGGCATCGTGTGATTCTAGATCGCATCCTGGACCAGGAAAAGGACATTGGCAGGAAAATTGGCAATATCTGAAAAATGTCAGTGATTATAGTTTGGGGTCAATTAAGTTAATTTCCTGACTTTGATAGTTATATTGTGACTATGTAAGAGAAATGTCCTTGTTTTTAAGGGAGTATGCACTGAGATACTTACAGGTAAAGGGACATCGTGACTGTAACAACTTCCTCTCAAAAATATCAGAAGATCTTGGGCTTCCCTGGTGGCGCAGTGGTTGAGAATCTGCCTGCCATGCAGGGGACACGGGTTCGAGCCCTGGTCTGGGAAGATCCCACATGCCGCGGAGCGACTAGGCCCGTTAGCCACAGTTGCTGAGCCTGCGCGTCTGGAGCCTGTGCTCTGCAACAAGAGAGGCCGCGATAGTGAGAGACCCGCGCACCGCGATGAAGAGTGGCCCCCGCTTGCCGCAACTGGAGACAGCCCTCGCACAGAAATGAAGACCCAACACAGCCATAAATAAATAAATAAATAAATAAATAAATAAATAAATAATCAGAAGATCCATTACATACACATACACACACACGTGTGTATGAGGGAGAGAGTGGTAAAGCAAGTGTGGTAACATGTTAATATTTGGGAAACCTGGGTGAATGAAGGATATACAGGAATTCTTTGTAGTATTTTTGCCAAATTTTATTTCAAAATGAAAATGTTTTTTAAAATGTTTCCAATTTCTTTCAACATTTTTTTTCTTATGTCCCTGTAGTGAGTTGAATAGTGTCCCCCCCAAAATTCACGTCCACGTAGAACCTTAGAATGTGACCTTATTTGGACGTAGTGTCTTTGCAGATGTAATTAGTTACGATGAGGTCATGCTGGATTAGGGTAGGCCCTAAATCTAATGACTGGTGTCCTTATAAGAAGAGAAGAAGACACATACAGAGAAAAAGGCCATGTGAAGACGGAGGCAGAGAATGCAGTGACACAGCTACAAGCCAAGGATTGCCAAGGATTGCCAGAAGAATCGAGGAAGGATTCTTCCCTAGAATCTTCAGAGGGATCATGGTCCTGCCGACACATTGATTCCAGTCTTCTAGCCTCCAGAACTGTGAGGGGGAAGATATTTGTTTTAAGTCATCAAGTTTGTGGTAATTTGTTAGGGCAATCTTAGGAAAATAATAGCCACCCATCTGCTTAAAACGGCTCTCCGGTCTACAAGGCACCTTATTCTGGCATCCCCAAGCCTCCGATGATGTTAATGACAATACCATTATTTATTTAACACTTACTACAAGCCTAACACTGCACTAAGTGTATTATATGCACGATTCCTTTAATGCTTATCTGAATACAGCAGGTTCAACGACTAATTCACGGCTGGAAAATGGAAGATTAGAGTGGTTAAGTAGTATGTGCAAAATTAGACAGTAGACCCCAGGCAGTCTGACTCCATAAGCCTCACCATTTCTGCTCCAATATTAGTTCATTATGCCCCAAATGAGCCCCTCCTGTCAGAGCAAACAAGCCTAGTGTGCCCTCTCGGGGCACACTCCAAGCTGCCCTGAGTCTATAACTCGAACCTTGCCTCAAGGTTACACTGCCTCTTCCTTCTTATCCTTTTAAATCCTTCCCATCCTAGGCCCAGCCCATGCTCCCTATCCTCTATGAACTTTCCAAGGCGCCTAGGCCACAGCGGTCCCTCTTCCTTCTTGAACTCAGCCCTCAGTGTACTGCTTGCTTGGACCTAAAATATACTCAGGATTACTTTGGATGTTACTTGGCTTTTAAAAAAACTGTCTCCACCCGGATAGCAAGCATCCTGCAAGCAGGTATTAATTATATGCAGGTTATCTGCCACATACCTGAACATCAAGACTTTCGCTACTCTTATTTCTCTAGGTAGAAACCTATCATGAAAGCTATCATCAGGTGTATATGCAATTACGGTAGAAACGACATTTGCAATTTGACTGTTTTCAAGTTTGCTGACTCTCACTTTCAATCGTGTATAAAATGTAGTCTGCTACAACAAAAAGACCATAAATAAATGCTGAGGAGGATGTGGAGAAAAGGGAACCCTTGTACAGTATTGGTAGGAATGTAAATTGGTGCAGCCACTGTAGAAAACATTATAGAGGTTCCTCAAAACCTGAAAATAGAACTACCACATGATCCAGCAATTCCACTCCTGGGCATATATCTGAAGAAAATGAAAACATTAATTCGAAAAGATATATGCACCCATGTTCACAGCAGCATTATTTACAATAGCCAAGACATGGAAGCAACATGTGTCCATCAACAGATGAATGGATAAAGAAGATGTGACATATATATATATATATATATATATATATACACACACACATATACACACACACACACACAATGGAATACTACTCAGCCATAAAAAAATGAAATCTTGCCATTTACAACAACATGGATGGACTTGGAGGGTATTATGCTAAGTGAAATAAGTTAGAGGAAAACAAATACTGTATATCACTTACATGTGGAATCTAAAAAATAAAACTAGTGAGTATAACAAAAAAGCCTCACACTTAGAGGAACACATAGGCAGAACACTCTATGACATACATCACAGCAAGATTCTTTTTGACCCAGCTCCCAGAGAAATGGAAATAAGAACACAAATAAACAAATGGGACCTAATGAAACTTAAAAGCTTTTGCACAGCAAAGGAAACCATAAACAAGACCAAAAGACAACCCTCAGAATGGGAGAAAATATTTGCAAATGAAGCAACTGACAAAGGATTAATCTCCAAGATTTACAAGCAGCTCATGCAGCTCAATAACAAAAAAACGAACAACCCAATCCAAAAATGGGCAGAAGACCTAAATAGACATTTCTCCAAAGAAGATATACAGATTGCCAACAGACACATGAAAGAATGCTCAACATCATTAATCATTAGAGAAATGCAAATCAAAACTACAATGAGATATCATCTCACACCGGTCAGAATGGCCATCATCAAAAAATCTAGAAACAATAAATGCTGGAGAGGGTGTGGAGGAAAGGGAACACTCTTGCCCTGTTGGTGGGAATGTAAATTGATACAGCCACTATGGAGAACAGTATGGAGGTTCCTTAAAAAACTAAAAATAGAACTACCATACGACCCAGCAATCCCACTACTGGGCATATACCCTGAGAAAACCATAGTTCAAAAAGAGTCATGTACCAAAATGTTCATTGCAGCTCTATTTACAATAGCCAGGACATGGAAGCAACCTAAATGTCCATCGACAGATGAATGGATAAAGAAGATGTGGCACATATATACAATGGAATATTACTCAGCCATAAAAAGAAATGAAATGGAGGTATTTGTAATGAGGTGGATGGAGTTAGAGTCTGTCATACAGAGTGAAGTAAGTCAGAAAGAGAAAAACAAATACAGTATGCTAACACATATATACGGAATCTAAGGGAAAAAAAAAAAAAAAGCCATGAAGAACCTAGTGGCAAGACGGGAATAAAGACACAGACCTACTAGAGAATGGACTTGAGGATATGGGGAGGGGGTGGGGTGAGATGTGACAGGGTAAGAGAGTGTCATGGACATATATACACTACCAAATGTAAAACAGATAGCTAGTGGGAAGCAGCCACATAGCACAGGGAGATCAGCTCGGTGCTTTGTGACCACCTAGAGGGGTGGGATGGGGAGGGTGGGAGGGAGGGAGATGCAAGAGGGAAGAGATATGGGAACATATCGTATGTGTATAACTGATTCACTTTGTTATAAAGCAGAAGCTAACACACCATTGTAAGGTAATTATACTTCAATAAAGATGTTTTAAAAAAAAAAAAAAAAGCCTCACAGATGTAGAGAATAAACTAGTGGTTACCAGTGGGGAGAGGGAAGGGGGAAGAGGCAAGACGGGTGGGGGATTAAGAAGTGCCAACTATTATGTATAAAAAAAATAAGCTACAAGGATATATTGTACAACACAGGGAATATAGCCAATATTTTATAATAACTACAAATGGAACGTAACCTTTAAAAATTGTGAATCACTATGTTGTACACCTGAAACTAATATAAATC
Source organism: Eschrichtius robustus (assembly GCF_028021215.1). Taxonomy (NCBI): domain Eukaryota; kingdom Metazoa; phylum Chordata; class Mammalia; order Artiodactyla; family Eschrichtiidae; genus Eschrichtius; species Eschrichtius robustus. The sequence continues at coordinate 37,527,716 of NC_090829.1, forward strand.
AACTATACCACCCCCCCATATATATGTGCATATACATACGTGTGTGTGTGATATTGTCCAAAGAATGAAACTTGGTTTATTTGAAAAAGCCCAAGAAAAGAATATATTTTGAGCGGAAAATTAGTTTTGTAATTTAGGGTGGAATACTGAACCTCAGGGTGGCTTAGCGTTATGATGTGCCTTGTGCTTTGTTCAAAGATCTGATGTGTCATATGCTCTGTGTAAAAACAGGAAGAATCCACTTGTGGAATTTTTCTATAAGTGCTCCAGCAATGAAACAGCTGCTCGAGTGAGGAATTCCAGTTTGAAAAGGTAAACCACATTATACTGCGGGTAACTAGTGGAGAGATGTTGGGCACAGTAAACAATCTGATTTTCACCTGACCCAGGAGCCTATACAAACAACGCCACATTCAGATGGGGAGATTCATATAGGTCTTGGATATCTTTCGAGATGTCAGGGGTCTACTGCAAGGTTCAGGCAGGTAACATCAGTGAGCAAAAGGCGTAGGATCCAAGAAAGATACCACCGTCCACACAGTGATAAATGCAAACTGACACCTGCTTCGCTGTTGCAATTAAGAGGGAGTAGACAGAACTGTAACGCACTGTAGTGTGCACACCCCAACCAGAGGGCTGCTTGGTGCTAGTCAATTGTTGCCTTGAGGGATTATAGATCTCACGTATTCTAATTTTTATAAAAAAGTTGGAGGTCTAGGTTTTTATGTATTTCCAATTTAAAAATGTTAGCAGCTAGTTCACTAAAACAAACATTGCACAAACCAAATACCCATGGCAAGCTAAGATTCGGCCCATGGCCCACCAATTGGCTACCCCTGGGCTGTAGTTTATCTATCTGCCCCCTTTTGTCTGTGAGCTCCAGGACCCTAGAACCTGGTAAAAGGAATATACACATTCACTGAAGGGCAGTTGGAATAAGAACATGCACTCAAACTTGAAAGATGAGGGCTTAAAAGTCCCATTCAGCAAATTAGTGTATATGAAATTCATTCATTCCTCATTATTTATTGCATATCCTAGTACAGGCCAGGCACTGTTGTAGGATTAGGTAAGGGCCATACAGTAATGAATAAATCACATTTCTGCTGCTCTCTTGAAGCTTATATTCTAATAAGAGAGTCAATGATAAAGTAAAATAAGGTAATTTCAGATAGTGGCAAGCATTATGAAAAAGTTAATGTTAGCAAGGAGTAGAACGTTGATGGGGGTTGTCAAGAGGGGCTTATTTCTGGAGAGATGACTCTGGAGAGGGGACCTGAATGATGAAGCCTATCACACAAGATATGGAAGAAAAGCATCCCAAGCAGGGAGGACAGCAAGTGGGAAGGACCAGGAATAGATGTGCACATTTGAGGAAGAGGAGGAGAGGTTGGTTGATGGAAGAGGCTGGCAGGGGTCAGATCACATACAGCTGGAGTCAGGGGTTTGTAGAGTGAAATGAGTAACCACTGCAAGTTTTATGTATTAGAACAACATGGGATTAACGTTTCCAATACATCAACTGTTTGATGGACCGTGGCAAAGACATACAGATAGAAATGCTACTACACCTACTATTGAGATGATAGTTGATAGAGGAAAGGAATTTGATGACATAGAACCAGGCAGGGTAGGAATTTCCTGTCCTTAGAACTGGGTTAGAATTATCCTGAGCAGAGGTGGCAAAAGCAGAAGGGTCAAAAGGACAGCTGGAATCAAGGAGGCTGGTGTTTATTTCATGCTTTAATTATTAAAATCTTGTACTGTTCAGATTCAGAGCTAATCTCAGTGAGGCAGCATTCTGAAACAGCTGTATTTTGAACTGTGTTCATAGGAAATGCAGAATTCAAACTTCTCTAAGTAGTTGGGTGCTTTCTAACATGAATTGTTTGTATTGCAGGGGTAAAAATAGAACCCCCTTATGTCTAACACACATACTCTGCACAATGCTGGGAGGTAAGGGCCAGTTTGCAGACAAGAGGTTAAATAACTTGCCACATCACCTTAGTAGAGGAATGACTTGAATGCAGAGCTGACATGGAAGCCCATGTTCCTTTTATTCCAGAAGTGGACAAAGTTCAAATGGTTACAAAGTCAAGCTGTGTCTTCCAGCCACAGGAGTGGCTACTCTAAGGGACACAAGGGGATCAAGGCTGGACCTAGAATTGATCATTACTTTTGGAGCCAAGAGGTGGGTACTCGACTTTCCCCATGAAAGGGCTTGTATTAAGAATCATTAGGATGAATACTAAATATCTTATATGTAGATTTACAGCTGCAGTGGGAAACAAAGGTGAGCGGACAGACACAAATGGGGCGCATACATACAAGGCTGTTGAGGTACAAGCAGTAATGTATTAACATCAGGAACTTGGTGAGATACCTGGTGAATGAGGCCGCAATTTAGTACTTTTCAGAATAACACATAGCCTGGGTTCCCAGACTTCTGAACTTCAGTAAAAAAATTAAAGTTACCAAGCCTTGAGATCTACAAGGAACAGAAAAATGTGTTCAGGGACACCATAGGGTTACAATCAGCCAACCCAGAATACGGAAAATTCCAAGACAAATGACCCAATTTCTCTAAATTTCAAGGGAAAAAAAAGATGGACAATCTGTGATTTAAACCAAATATAGACCTTGTTTGAACCAATTATAAAAACAAATGAGAGATAGTAAGGGAAATCTGAATAGTAAGACATTACTCTTACTTTAAGTATAATAGAAATATTATGGACGTTTAAAAAGCCCTTACCTTTTGGACTGAAATACGTGATGAAATCATTTGTCTGGCATTTTCTTCCAAGTAAGGGTGGGAGGTGGAATGGTGAGTTGGTGAGGTATAAACAACGTTGCCTGACCTAGAACTGATCATTACTTTCGGAGCCAAGAGGTGGGTACCCGACTTTCCCCATAATAAAAATCTGAAAATTAAGTTTTTCAATTTGGGTACAGCAGCATAAGGTTGTCAAGCTCTTGACAACCTAGAAAACTGATTCAGTAACAGCACAAGACAAAAATTAGGACACAAGGAAAAGTTATCATCCCAAAGCAACGTCTAACATAAAACCCTCACCTCACACGCAGATGTATCCTCCGTATCTTCCATCTTCACAAAACCCCTTCACCTGCGTACTATTTCCAAACAAGGATAGGGTAGGTAAAAATTTCTACACTATTAAGAATTCAGGATTAATTTGTTAAACAGGGCCTTGACATTTGCCTGTGCCTTTCTTCATGCCAGTCTTGTAAAGAAACTGTTTGCTATTTAGAGGCAGTTTAAGCTCTGCACAAATACTGTTACAGTTCAGCAATTGTATCATAAAAGCACATGTAGAAAGAACACTCTAAATGAACTGTTTATCCTTCCAGAAGTTGCTCATTCATACTAGGCCGTTAGTTTTTAGTTTTTATAGTCAGAAATGTAACTGATTATCATACCCGACATTTTTATATCCAAATGAATCTTGTCTCCCTGTGAGGCTTTCTACTTTTTCCAGCCCCACTGCCCGCCACTGCTGAAATGTGTTCGGAAATCTTTGGAATTCTCTTCAGAAGCTGTAACTATTCTTTTTAAACATCCTTAGTGGCAGTAAATCTTCATCTCTTTGTGGATGTATTTGATTTTTTGAAACAGCAACAAGTCATTTGGAGCCAAGTCTAGTGGACAAGGTAAGTAACCAAGATGGGTGAAAATTTTCATGGAAAATTTTAACTATAAAGCAATATTTTATTTATTATGGCCTTTACAATCTCTAAATTGACTTCTAAAATATTGGGGAAATAACTCTCCATGTGAATAATTCTAAAAATATTCTTTTGGCTATGACTTCTGGCTTTCTTTGTGGTCAGACTTGACTTTAACAGCCAGCCGGCGGGGGGGGGGGGGGGGGGGCGGTGGGTGGGCGGCTCACCTTATTAGTTCTCCTAGCTTAGACAAAAAGCGTCATTAAATACCTCAAGAAAAATGTTAACGCTCAGTAGTTGTCTCTAATTTGCTGTCATGTTGAAAGTTCTGGTTTGCTCACCTTTGCAACAGTACTTAAAACAGACTTAAAATAACCTTATGCTGCCATTTATGTGCAAATCAAGTTTTGACTTAGTTTCATGCTACAATAAAAAATTTAATGTTATATTGTTGGGCCACACCCATTTGCTTTTTCCATATATAGAGAGAATATTTCTACGCTAGCTCCCAATGCAGGTAAGAATTACATTTTAATAATCTCCAACTTTATGTAACGGAGGAAAGAACAGGTCTATCAGAAAATCAGTACAGCCATTTTACTATTAAAATTTTTCTTTTTAATAATTTATTTAAATAAGATGTATGAAGCAGTTTAGAAAAACAAGATTTGTATTTTATTTCCTTGTAAAAATCTTTACACATGCAGACGAACCAGTGTTAAGAAAGTATTCACCATCATTTAAACAAATAACCACTTAAATAGAACAGTGTCTGCAATTTCATCTGTATAAAAATAAGATACATTTTTACAGAATCCACGCTCCAGTTCTTATAGCAATAAACAATACACAACTATAATAATTACAATTGAACCTGACCAAGGTTTTCAATTAGATACTGCTAGGGCATTTTATGTGCAAAAAAAAAAAAAAAAAAAACCAAACATAGTTCTTTCCAGAAGAAAATGTCCTCAGTGTTTCTAGAGACCTAGAGAATTTTAAGAAATCAAATCCTAATCGGTTTGCTTTTAATGTTTGTTTCAATTATGAGTCCATACATCACACTGTAGAGAGCCAAAATCAGAAGTTGATGCAGGCTCAAAGGAAGAAAGTCAGCGCCTGTGCCTGCCATGTCCTGAGCGACTGCCACCATGGTGCTTGCCTTTATGAGACCTCTCAAAGGAGCGAGATCTTTCACGCCTGTCCCTATGGTGTCCCCTTTCATGCCTGTGTTTCTTGACAGCGTCTGAGTGATCCCGAGACTTGCTCTGAGATCGAGAACGAGACTTTTTCCTTTTATGACCATGTCTATTTGAACTTTTTAAATCATCTCTGGTATGCTTGGCTTTAAGGTGAGGAGAACCATGATTGTGATGTCTTCTTGGGCTTTCACTGTGACTGCGGGACCTGCTTCTTGATCTCGAGCTGTATGTTCCAGATCGACTCCGCCTATTATTATAACTTAGATAATAAAAATTTGAGGTTTAGATTCAGTTTCTACTGGGAACAGATTAGTTTTGGTGGTGCTCATCACAGCAGGTTCAAAACAAAACTATCGAATGGTGTCAGTGACAGGCCAGACTGAAGACTTTTATTGTATTTCCCCACCCCTCGCTACCTCTCCTCCAGCCTGTTCACATATTAGACAAATCTTGAACAAATTTACTATATGTCTATATTCCGAGGGGAGTAATTAATTTTTAGTGCCCTAGATAGCTATTTACTGAATTATCTCCCACATGCTCAAAAGACCCACTGAAGAGCCACAAGTAGCTAGCCATCTAATTATAAAGCTAATTAGTGAAGATTCTTTGGCTATGGCTGACCTGATTATTGGTTATTAATTATTAAGTGGTCAGCCAGGCCCTACACTTCAAAAAACGTGGACAAAAACAGAATAGAATGCCATACACCACCACAAAACAAAAAAGCCACATGCCTACAGAGCATATTTACAAACTCATTTCTCACAATTTACCTCATATTAAAAGACTAAATCTAGCCTAACTTTGAAAACAGTCTATGTGCAATTTTTTAAAAAAGCCAGAACCTTTACTCCAAATAAGACTGCTTTCCCTAAGAGAGTATTTACTTACTGTCTTCTTGGAGTATGTGATCTAGAACGTGATCGTGTTCTTGACCTTGATCGACTTGCACTTCTGCTATTTCTACTTCTCTTGCTGTCTTTTCTTACACTTAAAAAAAAAAAAACAAAAAAAAACCCACACAATATTTTAGTTGCATACTAAGTATGTTAGAAATTAAACACATAGAAAGATTCCTCAGGCCATTTTTCTAACTCAAGTATACTCACCCATTGTAAGGGCTTTTGGAAGCCTGTTGTCTATCCTCAGGTTCTTTTTTGACTGTCTTCACATTAATGGAGATCGGGGACTTCTCTTCAGCTTTTACTTCTCTTGGTGATGCTGTTAAAAAAAAAAAAAACATAATAAGGCATGTTAACTATTAGATTTTACAGAGGGCCAATTCTGTTTCTAAATGTGACTCCAAATACCATCCAAGTATCAGTCCTCAGTTGGCTGTCATGAGAGAAAACAGTAATAGCCTCTTAACATCTTTGTTTCTATGCAACTGTTAAGTGCTAAAGCTTTCTAATAACCAAACATCTTCAGTACTCAAGTCATTTCAATCCTGAATTAATCTTACATGGTTTAGAGGCTGGAGAAAATCCACCAAGGGTTGAAAGGGCTGGAGTTCCATCGGGATTCAATCCCTTTGCTTTTAATTTGGCTTCTTGTAAGGCCACTTTTCTTTTCTCTACTTCTTTTTCCAGCAATTCATAGTTTGGCTGTTGAAGAAAGTGAAGTTAGTATTTCTCTTTTACAGAAGTTCAGATTCTTAGCACTGACAAAATATTAACACAAACACTAGTAAACAGAATTACCTTTTTTCTGGTATAAAGCCTGAGCGTTTCTATGCAGATTTCCTGGATCTCCTCTTCAGTAGTACCAAAAAGAAGAAACCAATGGGGACGAGTTGGCAATGGAATCTAAACCATAAAAAAAGTATAGTTTAGATGAAATTTTCACTGTTTTTATTAGGAGAACTGATACTTCTTGTGATTTATCCTACAGGACTATAGAATATATATATCAGGCTATATATATATAACCTACCTGAAGAGCTCTAGCTGCAAGGTAGATGCAAGCACATGCTATAGTCTCTGGTTGAAATCGAACAAATACATTGGTTCGAAGACTGTCATTCATATAATTCCTGAAAAATATTTCAACCATAAGCTTTGTATGTAAATAAACCAGTTCTTCTGAAGCTTACATAAAATTGGAGACTCAATCTACTTTATTCTTTTTTCTTCTCATATTATCTTCAATATTCTAGCATGTAACAATTCTTAACTCAAAAATCAGTAAGAGATAAGAATTTAACACTAGAATCATTCTTCATGTCTCCTATATATAAGCAAAGTCCTTTAAAATAATTCCTTATTATTCCAAATAGAACGTAAAGTTTTTTAAAAACATATTTCTATGAAAAGCAATGAGAGTCAGTTCTGACATGACTAGTTTCAGAAATAAACCACTCCAACAATACTTCAAGCCATTAATTACTGACCATCTCTCTCCTTTATCCACAATGAAAAGCAGTGTCAATCAAGTTCTTTCAAAAACTCAATACTGTGAGAGGGGTAAAAAAGGCATTTTCAGTAAGCACTCACCAAATTATATTAAGAAAGCTAAGTAAGCTACTTCAGAAAACCTAGGTTGGGAAGTGAAGAGCAAAAAACACATACAACAGCCTTGTTTACATACCTTTTTGTGTCTAAGTATAAATAAAAGCAGTAACTACTTCAGTTAATAAATTACTGGACTTTTATATTAGTGAACCCTCCCCACAAAATTCCTAAAGTATTGAAGAAATTTTACAAATAGTTCAAAAGGTTAAACTAAAAGACTATTTCTTAAAATTCCTTACCCGTGAAACTGCTAAAAATCTGTTGTATAGAACATATGTTAAAAAATGGCATGCATTTTATAAAAGTAATGAGACTTTTCTAGTATTACTAGTATTTATTGAGCCCAAAAAGAAGCATGGCAGTCATAAGTCCAGAACATAAGAATTACATCACTTAAGTACTGCACATCATCAACAGTCTTAAGACAGTAGTTGTGGCTGAACCACGAACTCCTTGTTTTAACTTTAAATAAGTCAGCACTGCAAATCACACAAAGTAAGTTCTAAAGTGCTATGTTAATATTAACATCTCTTAAAAATGAAATACTTCTTTCTTCTAATACTATTGCCTCCAATAGCCCAGCAGCTATGAATTCATCAAGTATGGTAATGGTGCCCATTTTAAGCTGCCGTCTCCTTTGGTAGAATTCATGCTATACATACCAAAAAAAAAATAGAAATCTAGTCAAACTCCTAACAAAAATCATTTAATTCATAATGGCTGGACAACAAATCTATCAAAAATGAACTATTCATTTTGATAGTTACAGGTATACATTAAATACATAGGCATGTTGAAGAGTTACTTCTAGAAGCAAATATACAAATCCTTTTGACACCCCGACAGAACTAGAAGATGCTGCCAGATGGATATGGACCACTTCAGTGAATCTCGGATGAGAGCTTGCACTGGATTGGCTGGAGAGCAGGGCAGCCAATCAGGCCATCCTGAGGTCATGGGCTGAAGTGCAGAGGGCAGAGTTCTATGACTTACCATCATGGACTACCCTTTAATTAAAGAGTAGAAAAAAGAACAAAGTTAAATTGAGTTCTCCATTAAAAGTAATTAGTCAAGCCAAGAAAACAGGAAGCAGAAATAAGCATTATTTACCTTTTCATTAAAAAACAAAAAAACAAAAAGCACCAAAACAAACTCATCTCATTATTTTGGAAAGGGAAAATGAAACTTACTTTATTTCTGCTTCTGTTTTCCTGGCTAGGAAAGAAATGTAAAAAAGCAACTTACCAGGCAGTTTGAACCAGGGTTTGATTACGTTCACATTCTAAGACTTGTAAATACATAACAATGATCTGAAGGACAAGGGAAAAAAACTCAGTTTAGCATACTGGTGGTTCTTTCAGAGTACAGAGTTCAATGAACATAAGTAACTGAAAATGTTAGGTGCAAGTTTTAATTCTTCTATAAACTGTATAAACAATACAGACCAACTAAAATGTACCCGAGAGTCAATGTAGGTTATTATGCTACTAGAGTTCATACGGAGACGTAATGTTCCAAAATTGTGCAGGAAAAAAAATGGAAGTTAAATCAGTTAAGAACAGTATCTAAGTTTCACGTGACAGAAACTGATTATTTCATTTACTTTCCCAAGGTACAAAAACCCTAGAGACTGCTATGTTTTTAAAGTTACACAATGGGCATGATACATATTATGTACAACTCAGACTGGGTAAGTAATCAAACACTAATATTTCTACAGTGAAGCTTATCACACTAACGTGTGATAAATTTAAAAACTCATATAAATGAGTTTACCTCAGTTCTGATCTTTCTGGACCTGTATTATCATCACTCTCATTTTACAGTTTTAGAGATGTGGAATCTGAGAAACAGATATCTGCCGAGGTCACACAGCTAATGGTAGAAACAAGTTTCTATGCACAGATGGTCCTGCCCGCAGAGCACCTGTTCTCTTAACCACTGTGCTACAGCTTATGTTGAGCATATGGAAGCCAAGAGACACTGGAGAAACCTAAGAACATTCAACAACGCTAACAGTGAGCAGCCACACGCAGCATTTCACCACGCAACAGGGTAGCGCACTGTACTGCCAGGTACTTCTGCAGATACACGTGTAATTTATTCCTTGGCTAATATCTAAAAATCTCCGTTTTCTAGGTATGGAAACTGGGTTACCTCAGAAACAAAAAGAACAAAATAAAGAGTAAAGATTTGAACCCAAGTCCTTTCAACTCCCATTTTACTGATAAATATCAATATCCAAAAAGTTGCTTTTTAAAACCAACTCTCAAATACAAATTCATGTAAAATGAAATTTTAAGAAAACCCCTAATACTTACGAACGTTAATTTCTGTATTCTACAACTCACCTTATGGGGATGCTTGACATGAACACAAAATCCCAACTCCTTTAGCACCCTCCTCTCTGCCTTGATAACTTGATTTTTGGTGTTAATGTAGTTCTGATCAAGGATCAGGGGGCTTGGAGTCCTATAGTTTGTAAGAAATAAAATCAAAACTGTTTTGCACATCCAAAAAATTTTACTTGTGGCATCTCCATTTTCCCTTCCAACCAACTATTGGCAACAGAAACCAGCTTTTTAAACTCCTGCAAACAAGTTAAAAGCATTAATCTTGTGCTGTCCAAGTTATGCTAATTAAATATATACTTTCTCGACTCAGTTCCTAGTTTACTAACAAAACCCTGCAATGAAAAAAATTCACTCTAATGCTCTTAGATACATCCTTGTTGATTTTTTTCATCCAGATATTTTAGGTATATGTATTAGGTGATAGCCTGATTTATTTCCACAAACCTCGTTAGTCTCCACAGACTCCAGGAACAAAACTAATGTGCTCTTGAAAATATGTATTATAAAGACCTCATAAGATTATAGTGATTTTACTCATTTTATAAAATATCAACTCTTGGCTAGTTTAAGGCCAAAATTAAAATTCTGGAAAAAAACGGTGGGTAGCTAATTCAGATTCCCCTAAATGGGCAATTTGTTTAAATAAACTGATCTAAGAATCTCTGTTAAAGAAAATAATCTGGAAACTATAGATTCAGCTCAATTACCAAAGAAATGTTTTAAAAATCAGATTTAAAATTCGAAGTGATCAATAAAAACCAGGCCAAAATTTGGTCAGAGTTGTCATTATTAGGTAGTAACTTTAGTATGCAATGGTGAAAGAGATGGGAAGACCAACCATAATGAAGAAACTAGAAGAGTACTCAAAGGTCTCTGTGCCAGACTAAATTACGATAGCTTCAAAAGTTATGATGCAGAAGGCGATATATCAGTGGTTCAATGCTTTGGGAAAAAATGCTTTCAATTAAAACATCTTTAAGTCTTAAAATTGAAAACTAGTTTCTTAATGAGAAGTCAGTCAGGACTTAGACTTTCACTTTAAAGCCTATAAAATGTCCCAATGTCCTTCATTTGAGACATTCTTAGATCTAACCAACAAAAAATACGTTTTTATTAAGACCTGATAAGGTATGTATCTGGGTAGAACAATTAAATACTTTTCCCCATACTCAATTTATTTTCAGCCAAAAGATTCAAGAGTTTTTGCTCTGGGCAGAACACAACATTTTAAAGACAGTCATTCTGAACACTGCCTCCACTTATAACTCATTTTACCATGCACACCAAATCCAGAAAAATTTAAGCCCATGTTAGCCAAAAACCTACATATCCATTTGAAGATCAGAAAAGAATCTGAAATAAGCTACATTACCCTGTAGTGATATGCTACCAGAGTAAAAACAATCAGCTACCATATTTATTTTCCATTCTTTCTCCTATTTCAAATTATAAACCTGGAATGCTTAACTAAACTATTTTTAGTTATTCTATACTATACGATTTCTATCAAGTTGGATATAAGACAAAAGTTGGCAAAGCTGACAAGATGGAAAATAGCATGTTAACAGTATTTAAAATGGCCTTCACTCAATTATTCTTAACAGCTTTGAAAGGTGTGAGAAATGCGGCCACCAGCTGGGGAGGGAGCTGATTTCTAACATAAAAACATAATAATGAACCCATTTTTATCAGGACAAATGGGCTACAAGTTCATTGTTCTTTGGAAAAAAATCAAATTTAACTCAAATGAAAACAATTAATGTACATATGAAAGCATATTCCAAAGATCTTAAGGTTTATGATTTTTCAGATATTAAAACAGGAAATTTGGAAAAAAAGTGAAATCTACTTAAGACTCTAACCGATGGACTAGTTATCTGATGGCCCTTTCATCAGGCATTCATTAGGAGACAGAATACCTCTGGTGTTATAGTTGTGCATCACCTTAACCCTTAACGTGCAACTCAAACAGTAAACTGCACCATTAGAATCCTTATAAAATTATTATAAAAGCAGTTTTGTCTCATTTTTTCCCACTTATGTTGAACAAATTCATTATACCTCTTACTAAACTTGCTTTAAGAGTTGATTTCAAATTCTGTTAAAATTCATTTTCTTGCAATCAACCAACTAAACACTTGAATTATGGCTATTAATCCCAAATCAGGTTTAATCATTAATTCTGCTTAAGCGAATTATTTTCCATCCATTCTGCCACAATCTTTACTTTCCCATTTTCTTGTGTCAAAATCCCAACATTAAACCAATTAAGGAAACCAAACTACTATCTACTATAATTCCACTAGGTACGCAGCTTATTGCTTAGGCCTACTATTACCTGTAGTCTTCAAAGTTAACTTTGTAGGTGTAAAATCTGATACGTTCTTTTTGTTCAGAACTGGTTTTACCTCACAAATCAAAGAAGGCGCGATGAATATAATTTACACTACTTACAAAGACTATTTTGTATCAGAAGTAGAAAAATGTGGGCTTCCCTGGTGGCGCAGCGGTTGAGAATCTGCCTGCCAATGCAGGGGACACGGGTTCAAGCCCTGGTCTGGGAAGATCCCACATGCCGCGGAGCAACTAAGCCCGTGAGCCACAACTACTGAGCCTGCGCGTCTGGAGCCTGTGCTCCGCAACAAGAGAGGCCGCGATAGTGAGAGGCCCGCGCACCGCGATGAAGAGTGGCCCCCGCTCGCCGCAACTAGAGAAAGCCCTCGCACAGAAACGAAGACCCAACACAGCCATAAATAAATAAATATAAAAATTTTTTTTAAAAAGTAGAAAAATGTGTCCCCATATAACAGCAGTAAGGAAAGATTCAAACTGCCTAAGCAAATGGTTTCTTTAAAGTATCAATTAGTACCTTACATGGTAACAAGTACATCAAATTGAATTAAGCCTTGCTAGAACTTCTTCCTCCGCAATTAGGTAAACTTTCCTTTCCAATAAAAGTTTGAACAGCTAACATTTTAAAATCTTTTTAAAAGAAACCATCTGTTCAGAAAAAAACTTTCATGATCAAAAAACACCCAAACCTAACTCTACCTACCTCCTCTGCTTTTAACTTGGTCAGATTTTTCAGATTAATTTATATGAAAAGAACAATTTTCAAATTTTAGTCTTAGTATGAAATTCTGGGTTCTGGTCATTTGACGTTTATTATCTGGTCTCTCAGAATAGCTATCCTTCCTTCGGCATGATCTTGAAATACAACCACAACAACAAATTTAGGAGCAGATCCAAACATGGTTTGTCTCACTCACGTGGTACAAAGGACCAAGAAAATGAAGAACAAGTTCCTTAAGAGACTATACTTAAACGAGATCAGTTTACAAGAAGGCAGACTGCTACTCAACCTACAGGAATTCGTAATTCCTACCTCAAAAGAATGTTCTTTCTTTGGCAGTGTTCAAACAAACACTTTTAGAGCCACCAAAATAAACTGCAGAGGAAGGCTGGACTAAATGACAAGATCTCTTCCCTTCCAACTCCATGATCTATATGCATGTTGAAAATACCACACCATATTCACCAATGAGTGGGTTGCACCAGGCTTTGAATATTTGTCTTTTAGAGAAGCCTTATAATATGAAGGTAGGTGCCTTAAAACTATATCTTTCAGAGAAGCCTTATAGTATGAAGGTAGGTGCCTTAAAACTACATAAAATTCTTAATTTGCTGGGAGTATGCTACATCTCAAAAGCAAATTATAATTGGAAACTACTGGAAAAAAGCAATCTTACTTTTTTAAATTCAGCCATTTATTCTGAGCTTAAAAAACCATTCTCAAACTACAAAAAATTGAAGAGAGAAAAAAAAAAATCCAGGATGGGGCTTGGGCATTAGTTCTTTCTAAAAGCTCCTCTGGTGATTCTAATATGTAGTCAGAACTTAAATACAGTGACCTAAAGTCTACAAAAACGATGCCTCTGTTATTACCAAGGTCACACTTCAATTTAAAGCTATTCATAAACTAAATTAAATAGCACCAATAAGACAAACTGATACATACTTTACCTAACTAAAGTGTGATATTGATAGTACTTTCTAATAACATTAACCTATACAAAACATTACTAAACTATCATTCTAATAACTTGGACAGCAAAGACAAACGCTTATAACAAGAAACAGGAGTTTTTCTAAATGGTTCACCAGTGGCCAACCTGTTAGTCCCCGATTCCAGTGACCTATTCTCAGAGCACTGGCTTCTCCTTGGGGATTTTCGATACTTCACTCACTGTTGCCATGACGACAGCTTCATCGCTATGTACCACTCCACATCACCCAGGCTTTGGTAAATGTAGCTGGTCGCTGTATAGTCGGTTGCAAGGGAAAAAAGAGTTGAAGTTAATAACATATACAAGCTACCTGTCTGAGTAAACTTGTAATATGCATAGAACACTTTTACATCCTGCCTTAAAAAAAAAGACACTTCCATGCAATTAACAACTCCTTTTAAATTTCATGCTATAATCAGACTTCTGAGATTGAGACACAATCAATTTCTCTGCGATAATGACCAAAAGAAAAGGAAAAACAAAAAAAAAAAACCACACTGTTACATCAGACACGACAGTCAAATCACGTGAGATGTTTTAAATTCCAAGGTTTTTATAGTTAAGAAGACCTACTCTGAAATCAAGGAAGAATACTCAAAGAAAAATTTCAAAGTAGATGATACTAAATAATAGTTATTAGCTCAATGGTCCAAAGAATACTAACAGAAAACTACTTCCTTTAAGCAAACACAGAATCCTTTGACGAAAGATAAAAATCCTTTTTATTAGTGTCATTTTGTTTAAACACCCTGAAGAATCACCTAGATCTAAATATAAGTTTTAGCTCAGACCATGCTAAATACCAATTTGAAAACGTCCCAATTTTCAGGAATTCCTAAGAAGCTAAAAGACATTTTTAAATGAAAACTAAAAAAAATCCGTCTATCCCTGGAAATGGTTACGGTTAATGAGAAAAGATGGCAGAATAAAGAATGTAGAAAACTGAAAAATGCTGTGAAAACTATCTGGGGAGCCATGTTTCAGATTTTAAGATAACTACTGGCTTGTCTCTGAATAATTCCATTACTACCAACTCTTACAGACTCAGCAAATAAAGACCACTCACGTAAGATACTAATTGCGTACTAACCGTTACCCAACCCCAAAACGACTGAAAATCCTTTTATAACTAACTTCCTTTCAAACTCAGTACAAGTTTATCTAACACACAATTCCTTAAAAAGTGAACCCAACTAATCTACACCAAGCATATCCTTCTGTAGCATGTACTAGAGATCGTCTATAGACAAAAGCACTGCAACTAAAACTTTTTGGTACTGCCTCACACGAACACATAAAGTGTTAGCAGGCATCCACGACACCTAAAACACAACACTATTTTGGTCTCTGTTTTCTTACAAGATCAGATAGATGTGCCTTACCTAAATGCAACCCACTCACTGCAACTGTCATCTGAGCAAAACAAAATACCTGTTTAATCCCTTTGACTCCAAACTTTATCATCCTGCAGTCCTTTCAGATCCGGTATTATAGGATATATCGTAGTTCAATGTTGAGAAATATTCTAACAAAAGCCAACCTCAAGTGGTAAGGAATTAACTGGGACTTCCCGTAGAAAAACAATCTACACAAAATTTTGCCACAGTATTAACTTGAACTGCAGTATTTACACTTCCAGCCTTCAGTCTTCCAGAGAAAGGAGGGGAAAAATAACTTACAGAATACACTCACACTTGAGTCAAACGTATTCCCTTTCTTGTTTAATCTTAAACCACAGGACTGGCTTCACAGCACTGTCAGGATTGTCCATAAACGCAACTGCCTCTACAAACTTTAGATAACTGGTTAATTGACTTTTCAAATTCAGTACCAGCGTGTTCCTATGTGAATTTTAACACCTAAATTAAAGTCAGTTTTCCCTTGCATCGGTTTTAACTTGAGAGGAAAGAATGTTTTGATCTGATGATTTGTGCACAGCACAGTAGTATCAAGAGATCTGTGTTCAGTAATGCCAATCTTACCTTTTTCCTCTTAACTGGCGTAGGTAGTGAAATACATTAATCACATCTCTTATTCTTCTAGGCGCTTCTTCGATTTTTGATGCAAGATTAATACAAGCCATGGCAACAATCTGAAAGAACCATGATCCAATAAAAAGTTGTTAGATTATGGGACTACAGAGTACTGCTAGAAAAAAGTACCCCTCTCAAAGTCTAAGGAACTTATCCTGTTGAAGAAACTTTAGGACACAGCTGGGAACTTTAGGACCTTTGGCGAAATGAAATCGCAATTGACATTTCTAGGCCATAGACTTACCGCCTATGCTAGTGCAATGCTTTCTTTTTATTGCTTAATCCCCCTTAATTGTGAATCGAGAGCCAAGCTCAACCTCACAGGAATTTTGCATTTGGTTGAAAATTCTAATTCTTGATAACAGGGCACCTGGGCTCAGGATCCATCTTCTGGTTCTGAAACACTTTCCAAAAGTCCCTACTTCCCGGTGGGTGAGAGCTAGGTACAAAAGCCTGAAACTAACCACTCCCTTTCTGGAAAGACTGGCTGCTGACACCACCTCCGCCCTCCTTCCCATTTCCGGATGAAAAAAAATCCCCTTTCACCCGCCCCCGCTCTGCTTACCTCGAAACTGTGCTTGACGAAAGATTTGGAATAGAAAAAACGATGAAACAACACCTGCCCCGTTGCCATCGCCACCTGCAGACAAGAGAGAAGAACGGAAGCGCAGGGGTCAGGCGGGCCCGCACCAGGCGCCGCCGCCATTTTGTGCCGCCGCCGCTCGCTCCCCTCCCCCTCCCCGCCGCCAACAGCTCCCGTCCCCGTCCTCCCGTCGCCCGGCGCCCTCCCGCTCTCGGCATGCCCGGGATCCGGCTGGGACCCGCGGCTGGAGAGCCCCAGGGGGACAACCCCAACCCGGCCGGAACCTGGTGGTACCAGGACGCAGCGGAGAGGGAGGCGCAGCAGGTCGGCCCGGGGTCGGAGCACTGACCTGCGGCAGCCGAAGGAGAATGCCGGCGGCCTGGATAAGCTCGCAGCCCAGGATGCGCAAGTCCGTCTCGCTGGGCAGGTCGAGCCCGTCCTGCATGGACGGGGTGGGTGAGAGCCGCTCCTCCGGTATCAGCGAGTGGTCGATGGTGAGCGAAACTTCCGAGTACAGGCGGTCGCCGATTAGGATCCCTCCCGTCGTGGTCGTCGTCGTGGTCGTCGTGCCGGAGCTGGAGCCGCCCGCACTCGGGGCGGCCGAGGAGGCGGCGGCGGCAGCGGTCGCGGTGGGGTGAGGCCCGGACGCCATGGTCTCAGCGAGCTGCACACACGCCCAACGCAGCCGGAACCCGGAGAGAGACTAACCAGCGTCCTCGGCGCGACGGATATTCCCGTGACCGCCGGGTTCTGGCCGCTTCACGCAGCGTGCGCTTCCGCCCTGACGTCACCACGCCCCTCCGGCGTGCGCCAACTAGTCCCTTCAGGCCTCGACTCCGCCCGCGGCGCCTCAACCCTGTGCTGGCCAGGGAGCGGTGGGGCCCTCGGGAGACCTGGGTTCCCTCTCCGCTGGGCCTCCAGAGTGGTCGAGGAGGTGGTCTATCTCCTAAAACAAGCCCAAGTCGCCTCGTTTGTAATATTTTTAACCACAAGTATAATAAGGGAGGCTAACAAGATAGCTTTACAAGATACCTTATCCCCAAGTTCGAGTCTGCAAAATTTACTGTAACCCCTGCGCGTTGACAACTTGTCTAGAACGTGCGTCCCTATGCTCCCATCTCTCTTCCTGTCCTAACTTTTCGCATTTAGGTGGCGTAGTTTCGGCGAGTACAAAGGGAGGCGTTGGGTCGACCTTCGCCTGCGTTGGCGGGTGGAAGTGGCTACTCCGATGTCGTGTACGGACGAACTTGTAATTTAAAGTGACCCGCAAGGAATCTGGAGAAGGGTGCTTTACAGTATTTTTAGAAAACAGGAATGTGAACTACTTCGGCTCAAAAAAAAAAAAAAAAAACCTCCCCGATGAGCGTGTGGTTCACAGGGGTTTCGAAGTAAGGCGAGGGATTCGTATTGACTGGGAGGGCGGCTGCTTTAGCAGCTTCGCTTGCGAAACTCAGGCCTGAGCCAGTGACAACGCCACAGCTTTCGCTAATCTGGAAAATCCCTAGTTTCCAAAAATAGTCTTAGGGCGAGACTTTACAGAGGTAATTTGATTATGCCTGGGGTCTATGTATTCCTGCGTGGTTACTCCAATTAGGTAGTATGGGAGAAATAAAATCTCCTTTGTGTACATATTTTTCCCTCTGTGATATTAGCAGTTCTCCAAATTTCCTCAAAATTGAAGTAAAAACAATGATACTGATCCAGACTACTAGAAGCTAGAGTGGGAGGAAAAGGAGTAGATCTTGATTTACTCCAGCCATTTTTTGTCCCTTGCCTGAACCTCCGAGACGCAGGGATGAGAAGTCCCACTGCCTTTCTATTACATAGCTCAGTTTTAAGGCTTAGTTTAATTATAGAAAGTTGAAGCCTGGATCTATAGAACAAAGGGAGTTTGAATACATTGAAATATTTGTCAGTGATGTCACTAAAGCAAAACATATTCAAGGGACTTCCCTGGTGGTCCGCTGGTTAAGAATCTGCCTTCCAATGCAGGGGACGAGGAGCTAAGATCCCACGTGCTGCAGGGCAACTAAGCCCATGTGCTCTAGAGCCCAAGCTGTAACTACGGAGCCTGTGAGCCTTCACGCTCTGGAGCCTGTGCGCCACAGCTAGAGAGAAACCTGCGCGTCACAACGAAAGATCTCGCATGCCACAACGAAAGATCCCGTGTGGCACAGCTAAGACCCGATGCAGCCAAAAAAAAAAAAAAAAAAAAATTCAAAAACCTCATTTTTAAAAAAGCATTAAATCAACCTTACATCAGTATTTCTGAACTCTGCCTGCACATAAGGATCTTCAGAGGAGCTTTTATTTATTTTTGGTCGAGCCACGGTGGCTTGTGGGATCTTAGTTCCCTGATCAGGGATTGAACCCAGGCCCTAGGTAGTGAAAGCACAGAGTCCTAACCACTGGACTGCCAGGGAATTCCCCAGAGGAGCTTTTTAAAACATACTGATGCCTGAGTCTTACTTGTAGGGGTTGATTTTATTGATTTGGGGTGGGCCCAGCCAGTGGTTGAATTTTGCCCATCCTCCAGACATTGGAATGTTCAGCCAGGATTGAGAAACATTGCTCCAATAGAGATACCTGACCTCTCTGCATGTCATGTTCACCTTTCTGACTAGGCTGCTTCCAGGGAAACTTCCCTCTCCAATATTCAGCAGGGATTTAAAATGCTTTAACAAACTTTGAAATCTTTAAAAACTAATTGATGATATGCTATTTTCCTGGTTCTGATCATCTAGTATGGTTGTGTAAGATAGTATCAGTGGGGGAAGTTTCAATTATTTCAAAATAAAAAGGGGAATAAAACCCCTAATTGGTGATATGCTTCATTGAAACATTGAGCTTCAGTGAAATCACCACCTATATTTGTAATGACTGGAGAGTAATATAATTTATTTTTAATTTCTTAATGGAACATTTTTCTAATATTTAGAGGATCTCCCACCATGCCTCTCCAATAGGCTGATTTGGTGATGTCTTGATATATTTTATAATTTTTTTTAAATCTCTAGGTCTATGATTAATCTAAAAAAGTTCACAAGCATAGGAGTGAGAAGTTCTGGGAGAAGGAGGGGTTACTTGCTCTACTCCTGGTATCTTTTCCCAGCGGACCTCCCTGTTCCCCACACCTCCTGTGTCTGGCAATCATTTCCAGAAGTGCAGAACCACCCAAACTATTCCACAACTTTGTGCCCATTTCCCACTCCCTTCTGACTGTACCCCAAATTATATCCAATAGACATGACAATTTTCACTGTTCCTCCCTTCAGGCTCAACAACGGTGGTAGAGGAAGTGGGCCGACATTTTATATGCTTAGCATTAACTCACTAAACTGTGATGTTATTGATACTTATAATTTTAACTTTAAAAGAAAAAATTCATGACTAATCCAGAAGATGGAAAGTAACGGGTCTAGTGGCTCTGCTCCACAAGGTTGTCTAAGGACCGGAGTTGAAAAAAAACTTTTGACTATCCTTTTAAGAATCAAATTCCAGAAAAATCATGGTTTGAAAAGGTTGTTACATTATTTCTGAGTTATTTTGAAGAAAGTTGCTTTTCCATGTACCTACTTCCAAAACACCACCATTAAAATGTGGAACGACTAAGACCTATTCAGAGTTATAAAGGATCCAGAATTGGGAGGGGTAAAGCATATGTTTTAATTGCATAAAATCTTTAGTAGCAATGAGTTCAGACAAGTGGGACTGTTCCATTAAGAAGGTAAATGAATATGAAAAATATATATAACTGAATCACTTTGCTCTACAGCAGAAATTAACACAACATTGTAAATCAACTAAACTTCAATAAAATAAATTTTTTTAAAAAGAAGGTAAATGACTGAGTTGTCATTCGAAATAAAAATAGAATGGTAAGTCTATAATATATTTTGTATATTCTTTCTCAACAAACAGAGGTCCTAGTACTAGTAGGCCCTGAGTTCACCCATATCTAAAAGGAAATCAATGATAATTAAAGTTGCATTTTTACTTACCAAGACCTGCAGGCTTCAGATGATGACTGAAGAGAAAAATGGAATTATCTGTGACCTCCTGGGGGCTACTGAAGAATCATATTCCTGATACTTAAATCAGTTCTCATTCCATTAGTCTCTGCAGCCTCTCAGGGGAGCATGTTTTTCATTAATATTTAAACGTTCAGGTTCTTTAATCCTAAAATTACAATTGGCATAATTTCATTAATTTCTTCAGCAATTGGTTAGACCAGCAGAATTTAATAACACAACACTGTAATTTAGGCTAAGGACAAATGAAATGTAAGTCCCCCGCCTAGATGGAGGTACACTCTTAATAAAGGGAATGGTACACACAAAGACAAATGTCAAGGTGACTAGTAAGTGCAAACAGCAGTCAGAGAAGGTATAAGTCATTACGGTTAATGTCAACAGGGAGCACTTAGAACCTTAAGAAGTTGCTCATCAAGTTTCTATTTATGGCAGAAATCAGAGACTGTCTGACTTTACACATGAACTATTCATGTAGTTACATGACTTTTTCATTTAGTCCTGTGGCAGTTATATGACAATGCATTCTGGTCTGGTTGCTCTCATCATTAGAAATAGCCATTCTGGGGAATTCCCTGGTGGTCCAGTGGTTGGGACTGAACGTGATTTATATGTAATTAACACTTAGGCATATACTGCTTGGTAAATCTCATAATAGCACTGGCCTGGGCATTCTGCTGCTGGCTCTGCAGAGAACTAGTTCTGACACTTAACCACCGTTTTCTCATTTCTTAAAGTGAGGGAGTCCAATTGGACCCCTTTCAGGTCTAAAATTCTTTGACTCTGGTCATCCAGACATCTTGAACCTCAGACTCATCTTTGGTTATTTCTTCTTTATTGTATTTTAGTCACTAAGTCCTGTTGTTCCTTCCTTCAAGGAAGGAAATTGTTCTTGAATCTGCCTGTTCTATTCTACTATATCTGCTGTTATCTCATGCCTGGACCATCACAGTAGCTTTCTAAATGGTCTTCTTGCCTACAGTCTCTCCCATCCCTTGTTCATCCTGGGACATCTCTAAATTGCTCTTGAAATATCAGTTTACTTCTTCCACTTCCTCAAAAAAAAAAAATGCTGAAGATAAAAGATAAAGATCAAACACCTTTCGGCAATTGAGGCTTTCCACAATCTTAACTTACCTTGTCACTCATTTCCTTACCCCATTACCACCTCACTTTATTCCCCTCTATGTCTCAACTTGAACCAAGACCTAGCATTTACGACCTTTAGTATATATTTTGACACATGATTCCATACTATCATGCATTGTTGTTACTTGATTAGTTCATGGGTGAATTCATTGACTCCTTAAAAATAGGACCATTTTTGCATTTATTTGCGTTCTCTACAGAACCTGATAGACACTGTGTATATGGTAGATACTTAATCAGAACTTGTGGACTGAATTGCATGTTTTTCTCCGAGGGCCTTCCATAGGCAGCCTGGTCTTGCCTTCTCCTTTCCATCCAGAAGTCAGTTCCATCTTCAAGTGCCTGTCCTATCACCACAGCCCTCTCTCCCTAACGGAGAGCTACAGGTCCCAATTTACCGTTATTTTTGCAGCACTTTGTAGCAGATCAGCCATGTTTCCACTTCTGCTCTATTCTGTGTCCTCACAGTGGGCTACTTAAATAGCCCACAACCTCTGTTCTGTATAGGCCTGGACTGCAGAACAGGAGGCCTGTTGGAATTGCTATACCCAGAGAGTTGCAGTGGGGGGACAGGAGCTCACAGAAACAATATAGTGAAGTCGTTTGGTGACTGAGTATGGAGCGAAGCTCTGAGACAGTTTTTGGAGGTGTTTCCAGAAATTGGGCATGTGTGACCAAGAGTTAAGGCCAGTGCCAATTTGATAAACTGAACTGTAAAGCTAACAAAACCACAGGTTTGCTTTTGGAGCTAGATTAAAGTTAGTATCTACTCTCATCTCTTTTATTCAAGCAAGGAAATTAAGGTCCAAAGATGAGGCTGCAAATAGCTACTCAGTAAATATCAGCTGATTGCAAATAATCCAGTCAAGCTGGTCCTTGGATGGATTTATTCTTTATGGTACTTCATGTCAAAAATTGGCCAACCAGGGCTTCCCTGGTGGCGCAGTGGTTAAGAATCTGCCTGCCAATGCAGGGGACACGGGTTCGAGCCCTGGTCTGGGAAGATCCCACATGCTGCGGAGCGACTAAGCCCGTGAGCCACAACTACTGAGCCTGCGCGTCTGGAGCTTGTGCTCTGCAACAAGAGAGGCCGCGATAGTGAGAGGCCCACGCACCGCGACGAAGAGTGTCCCCCACTTGCCGCAACTGGAGAAAGCCCTCTCACAGAAACGAAGACCCAACACAGCCAAAAATAAAATATAAAAATAAATTAATTAATTAAAAGAAAAAAAAAAGGGCTTCCCCGGTGGCGCAGTGGTTGAGAGTCTGCCTGCCAATGCAGGGGACACGGGTTCGATCCCTGGTCTGGGAAGATCCCACATGCTGCGGAGCAACTCGGCCTGTGAGCCACGATTGCTGAGCCTGCGCGTCTGGAGCCTGTGCTCCGCAACAAGAGAGGCCGCGATAGTGAGAGGCCTGCGCATCGCGATGAAGAGTGGCCCCCGCTTGCCACAACTAGAGAAAGCCCTCGCGCAGAAACGAAGACCCAACACAGCCATAAATAAATAAATAAATTTTAAAAAAAGAAAAAAAAAAAGAAGTTCATTTAAACACAGTAATTTGAAAACATACACAACAGGAGACAATCTATATTATCTTAAAAAACAAAAAAATTGGCCAACCAGTCTTAGTTTTAGTCAGCAGCTCAAGAGTAAGAAGAGCTTATTGGCATGACTTCCAAACAGACCACATCAAAGGAGTGTGACCCTGCCAACACCTGGGTTTTGGCGCATTGAAACTGATTTAGGGTTTCTCACTTGCAGAACTGTAAGATAATATAAATTTGTGTTGCTTTAAGCCACGAAATTTATTGTAATTTTAAACAGCAGTTATAGAAAACCAGTGCAGTGAGAGTTGACATTTCCTGATATTCTTTAAGAAGTGCTTCTCAAACTTTAAGATGTATACAAATTACCTGGGTGGAGACTGAGAGCCCCATTTCCAAAAAAACTCCCAAGTGATGCTGATACTGCTAGTCTAAGAGCTATACTGAGTGGCAAGGCTTTAAAGCACATTAGATGATTTTATCTCTTTTAATAATCTCAGTATGGAGGAAGTGGAACCCAACGGCTGAAAGTATTGGAGGCTCTGGAGTTGACTTACTGGGAAAAAAAATCCTGTCACTCAATAGCCATGCAAATATAGGCAAATTATTATTATTATTAATTAATTAATTAATTTTTTTGGCTGCATTGGGTCTTCGCTGCTGCGCGTGGGCTTTCTCTAGTTGCAGAGAGCGGGGGCTACTCTTCATTGTGGTGCGCAGGCTTCTCATTGCGGTGGCTTCTCTTGCTGTGGAGCTGGACTCTAGCCGCACGGGCTTCAGTACTTGTGGTGTGTGGGCTTCAGTAGTTGTGGCACGCGGGCTCAGTAGTTGTGGCTTGCGGGCTCCAGAGCGCAGGCTCAGTAGTTGTACAGCACGGGCTTAGTTGCTCCGCGGCATGTGGGATCTTCCCGGACCAGGGCTCGAACCCATGTCCTCTGCATTGGCAGGCGGATTCTTAACCACTGCACCACCAGGAAGTCCCGTGAATTGTTTATTGTTAGATTCAACAGACATAAGGTTCTGTCAAATTGCCAAAACAAGTTTTAGACTCACTCCCAATTTCTGTACTTATTGAGGACCGTAACAAACACTTCAGAGTTTGGTGACAGTCCAAGGGCCACTCTTTGAGTGATATTACTCTTCAAATTTTTTAATAATGAATATATATTACTTGTATAATTGCAATTAATTGTTCTAAAGAAAATCCAATTCAGTCTGATAATAATAGAAATAGGTATGAGGCACAGAAACGGTTCCAAGGATGGAGTAATTTTACGGACAAAGAAGGTGGCAAGAAGGAGGTGACGTGTGATCTGGCTTTTAAAGACTACATAGGCATTTGTCAGAAGGATAACCGTGGAAGAGCATTTTAGGCAGTGGAAAAACAGGGGCCAGGGCAGGGAGGTATGAGATTGCTGCGTGTGTTGAGAAATACAGTGGACACCTGTTGTTTCAGCCTGCCCAGCATTCAGTCTCCCTTCTTTCATTTTCCCTGGGGGACCCACAACTTCTCCGTTCTCGCTGTAGGTGGCTGAGGTGGGGCTGACCTCTTCCCCACTTCCTTCCAGTGACTGGTTCAGGACAACAGCCAAGACCGGGGCTTTGGCTGTACCCTGGCCAGGGGAGGGGAGAGAGGTGCTTGTTCCTGCTGGGACTGCTGAAAGGAGGACGTAAGCCTGGAGCTGCAGAAGAGAACCAGTTTGAGAATGAAGTCAGCAGAGAAAAATAGCAGAGACCAGAGATAGAAACCCAATCCAAGACTTCATATGGGCCCCTCCTTGTAGTCATATCCTATATGCTACCCCTGGGATTTTCAGTTATGTGAACAGATAACTTCCCTTTTATTCATTTCATCTTAAACCTATCTTAATTGAAAGAAGACTTACACAAGGAATGTTCTGGTGTGTGAGAATACAGTGTGTGTGTACACCAGGAATTGATGAGTCTGCAGAGGTAGGCAGGGGCTGGAAGGTGAAGGACTCAGGAACAGGCCCTCATTTCTAGAGGCTCTCAGGACCTCTGCAGGGTGTAAAGCAGTGATTACCTCAAGAAAATCAAGAGCTATAATATTAAGAATAATAAAATAAAAGAAAAATATTAAGAACATTTACTTCCTCAAGCTTTTCTAGTAGTTTCATTTTTATTACTCTTTGTTTCCCTCTAACTGGGCCTAGGCAATTAAAAATAGAAAGGGCCAGCAAGTCCCTAAAAATGACATTTTAAATATGATTCCATTTTCCTTTTGAGGATGGAGTTATAATTTTGAGCAGTGAAGTAGCTGACCTCATTTAGTAGTGTGTTCTGTTTCCAATAAGTGTTTAACACGAGCGGTCTTTCACAGAAGAAACTTTTAGGAATAATAAGAATCACCTTTTCTGAAGCTCCCTACACATTTAATTAGTTTTCTCAGAGGGAACAGGAGGTAACTTCTGGGAATCTCAGGACCACATTAGCCATTTTGAACATTATGAAATAAAAATAAATAAGCCTCATTAAAAAATAATCAAATCAAATAAAAATGAGCCTCATATCAAGTTCCCTGCATACAGTTGTCACATTTCTTTAATTTAGAACAATTCCCTAGGGTTTTGTCTTTTATGATATCTTTCATGATTCCAGGTCAACTATTTTGCAGCATGTTCCTTAATTTGGAGTTGTCAGTGATTAGATTATGATTAGATTCAGGTTAAATATTTTCCCAGGACTACTCCATAGATGATGTTGAATCTTTCTCTAGGCTTCACAGCAAGGGGCACATGATGTCCAATTATTGTCCAATTTTTGGCTAATTTTGATTATTTGGTTAAGGTGGTGTCCACAAGATTTACCCTCTGTAAAGGTAACTGTACACCTCTGTAATAAGTCATCTATGGAGTGATTCTTTGACAATAAATAGCATTCTTAATAACAGATCTTACATGTATTGTTTCAAAGAATAAAAATGGCTCAACACCAAACTTTGTAGAGTTGGAAAGAATTATTTCAACAAACCTCTAGTGAGTACTCACTAAACTATGTTATGCTAAGGTGCTAAGACCAAAGAAGGAAAGACTGACCAGCAAACAGGAGAATTCAGGAGAGTGACAAACACCACATTAAATGAGAGGAAAGGGAAATCCAGAGAAACGAAAAGATTTTAGACGATTTTAGATTGAGTGGCAGGGTGACATTAGAACTCTGGTTTTTCTGATTCCCAATCCAGTGTTCTTTCCATGACTGCAGCCAAAGGCTCTATTGTAACACTGTTTCTCCCTGGACCGGTGTAACATTTGTTGTTACAGTGAAAATAACTTATCTTACTATGTAACTAAAAGAACAAGCTTTCTCCAGGCCCACCATAAGGTGCTTTAGAGGAATTGTTATTTGGATTGATTTAAATTATATACACTGTGACATTAAACTCACTGGAGCCATAGTCTAGTTTTGTCTCAGGGAAATGTTTCCTCATAGTGACAGCGACACATGCACACTACCGAACCGGCTATCGCTCCTCTGCCACACCTTAAAACTACCACAGATTTCTCTATTCACAAATCAGGAAACAATTCAGAGGTATCTAAATCCTACATCCTGAGAGCAACTGCTTAGAGCTGACATATAATTGCTTTTGAGCGTACAGTGTTTTCATACATATCACTGGAATCTCAAAAGCAATCCAGTTACTCCTTAAGGTGGGAAGCATGAATCAGTGGGAGATGTCTGCTGGGTTACTAAGTGTTTTGCCTTTAGGTTTAAAAATATCTAGTGCATACCTAATTTTCAGAATAGAAACGTAACAGACATAGTCTTATACATACGTTTAATCACTAGTGTATATTTATTCATTCAGTCCCAGCAGGACCATCTCGGCTTCCAATTTAAAAAAGGATCTGGAGGTGGTCTGTTTTAGGCATTGTTCATGTGATTCCTTCTAGGCTGCTTTGGATCTGTAGACCCGGAAATCCCAACCTGGTCTCTCTCTTCCCTGGGCTGAGAGAGTTCAGGGAGAAATAGGTGGCTGCAGGGAAGAGACAAGCTGGAAAAGCTCCACTGTATCCCCTCAATAGTTTCAGGAACTGTTTTTAAATGCGAAGACCAAGCATCACTTGCCCTTTACTCACCCTTCTCAATAAAGAACCTCACAACATTCTGCCTGCTTTGCGGAAATGAATTTAATCAGATAGTTATTACGGCATTTACAATTTTTACGGAAGGACTCTGGCGGTAACTCCCTTCTCCAGCTGCTAAAGGGCCATCCCAGATCTAGAGGCGGGTTTCCCGGAGGGCTCTACCGTGGGGGAAGTGAACGAAGTGGGTGGTCAGTTGGAAAGCCCTTCAACCAACTCGGCGTCAGCCTGGGGCCCACACCCCGCGAGACAAGTGCCCGGAGTGTAGACCCCACTCCCGCCCCGCCCCAGGCCCCGCTACCCCCGCAAAGTTTGACCTCACTCGGCCCGGGGACAATGAACACGTACAAGACCTGGCTAGGCTGCCGTGGACTCCGGGGGCGTAATGATTTCACAACGCTCATGAGGGAGGAGAGCGCCAACCGCATCATTTCTAGGAAGGCCTGAGCCGGCCAGGCCGCGAGAGCAGCCGGGAAGAGACGCTCACATGCGGGAAAAACTGCATAACTAGAGCCACGCCCCGCGCACGCGCGGCGCGCCCTGCCCTCGCGTGACCGCGGTCGTGCGGCTCCCTCCGCCAGCTGCCGGATCTAGCTCGCCTGCCTTCTCCGTCCGCCGCAGGCCTTCCGCCCTTGCGCAGTCGCGTCGTCGCCCGCCCTTCCCTCCGCCCCTCGCAGCAGCCGGCCTCTTTTGACGTCAGCGGCAGAATCCTACCGCTTAGTCCTAATCTGATGTCGAGTGCAGGGCGGGGTGGGTAGGAAGGTCGCCTGCTCCTTCCCTGGCCTGAACCTCTCTTGGAAAGGAAACCTCTTTTGTAATTTCCTAAGACTTCGAAGTAAGCCTTTAAACTGTGCCCGTTTCCTAATAAGGGTGAACACGACCTCTCACCCTAGTTGATCTTCCGAACTGGGAGTTCTGTTAAAAGGGAACTGTAAAATGTGTTGTTATTTGGGTTTATTTGAAGGCTTTCGCTTGTCGTTTTTATGTGTGCCCTTAGTGCGTAAAGTGGAAGAGTGACATCCATAAAATGACGACTTTGTGTATGGAGGCTGGAATAAGCAGTACCTAGTCCGGCTTGATGAGATTTATGTGATTTTAACTTAGTTTCCATTTGAATAATCCAGGGGTGGCATTTTGAAAGGCTGGGTATAAAAAGCTGTTAAAGAACTTGAAGCCGTGGTTAATCATTTTGTAAGCTGCTTAAAGACAACGTGAAAAGGTATCAGAAATAAAATGAGAATTTAAACTTATAAGGGGCAAAGGTTTTGTCTACCTTTTACAGGCAATGAAATTGACCCAAGATTTCTGTGATTTGCCTGAGAGGGGTGGAATTCAGGCCACTGCTTTCACTATGCCAGTACTCTGGCCAGCGTGACTAAGGCTGTCTTTAGAACCCGCTGAGCTTGAGCTTTTATTGCCTCTTTTCTTGTCTTCCTACCTCACTTGTCTTTTTCCACTTTCGACGATTTTCGTTTTCTTCCTGGGTTCTCTTTCTCCCCGCCCCCCCCCCTTTGCTTTCTCTATTTCTTTAACTGCCTCTGTTTTTTTGTTTTTTGGTTTTTTTTGTGATAGTTGAGCCAGCCTTTCCTTCCTCCTTTAAATGCCTCTCCCTTAAATGACCATAAAAGGAAATAGAAGAATTTTTAAAGTTTATTTTCTTGTTTTAAGGGTGTTTTGTTTTGGGGGGGGGATTAGTTAGATATATAGTATGTATATAGTTAGATATAAAATTTCCTCTTCTAAAGGCTGCCTCCTACTTCTTTCCATAGATGTTCAGTGAAAGTAGGAGTGTGTAAGAGACAGAGTAGTGAAGGAAAGAAAAGAGAGGGGAGAGATAGGAGAGAGGACGGAGTGTGTGGTGAGCTGTTTAGAATCAGAAAGAGGAGAAAAAATATATACAAACAGAGACATGCTCTAAATTATACAAAACTCAACGTAAAATAACAACATAGCTGTAGGTAGGTTCTATAAAACTCAAGAAACACATCACTTTTCGATCAATCCCTGCACATGCCTCTGTGATGCATTGCCTCAGATGAGTTGTGTCTTTCACAGAATAAACCTGTAGCTTTAGCTGCCCCAGAAGAAACAATCACAGGGGTTCTACCTGTGAAATAACAAAATAATATACCAGTGATTGCAGACTACATGCCACCCCGTAGGCTTCTCAACGTGTTGGCCCCTGTGCTCAGTCCTGCCGGTGGTTCTTGTTATCCTTGCTTTACACTTGGGGAACCTAAAGCCCAGAGAATCCCTTGCCCAGTGTTATAGGAGGCAGAACCTCTGCTGCCATTTCCAATTCCATAGTCTCTGAGTGATTATGTATAATAGTAAGGAATTAACATCTAATTTAAAATGAATAATAGAGCTCATTAAAGTACACTATTGCCAACTGACTGAAGTATGCTCCCTTATTATCAATTTCTCTCTTTGGTGTCTGTCTTATTCTGCTTGGTTAACAATAACTTGCAGAAGTTGGTTGGAAACATATTTTGTATTTTGCTAAAACATTCAAAGGTACTCCTGAAGTTTGGTTTATGTCTTAGTTCCCTTCATGAAAGAAAATACACTGCTCTGTATTCCATCATTTAAAAATAATCGGAAGCTTGAGGGCATTATGCTAAGTGAAATAAGTCAAATAAAGAGGGACAAATACTGTATGATCTCACACGTAGAACCTTAAAAAGTCAAACTCAGAAACAGACAGTAGAATGGTGTTTACCAGGGGCTGGTAGAAGAAATGTGGAGCTATTAGTCATAGGGTACAAACTACAGTTGTAAGAGGAATGCATTCTGGGCATGTAATGTACAGGATGGTGACTATAGTTAACAATACTGTATTATATACTTGAAAGTTGCTTAGAGAGTAGATTTTTTTATTCCCCCAGCTTTATTGAGATGTAATTGACAACACTGTATAAGGTGTGCAATGTGCTGATTTGATACATTCATATATTGCAAAATTATTACCACCATAGTTAGCTAACACCTCCCTCCTGTTACATAATTACCATTTCTTTTTTTGTGGTGAGAATATTTAGGATCTACTCTCTTAGCAACATTCAAATATAATACAGTATTATTAGTTATAGTCACCATGCTGTGCATTAAATCCCCAGAACTTGGTAATCTTCTAACTGGAAGTTTGTACCCTTTCACCAGTACTTTCCCATTTCCCCCACCCCCTAGCTCCTGGTGACTCTGCTTTCTGAGTTTGGCTTTTTTAGATTCCACATATAAGTGAGATCATACAGTATTTGTTTTACTCTGTCTGACTTATTTCACTTAGCACACTGCCCTCAAGTTTCATCTAAGTTGTCTCAAACAGCAGAATTTCCTTCTTTCTCATGTCTGAATAGTATTCCATTATATATACACCACATTTTCTTCATCCATTCATCAATTGATGGATGCTTAGGTTGTTTCCAGATCTTGGCTATTGTGAAATAATACAGCAATAAACATGGGAGTGTGGATATCTTGATGAGATCCTGATTTCAGTTCCTTTGAATATATATCCAGAAGTGGGATTGCTGGATCATATGGTAGTTCTATTTTTTGTTTGAGGAAACTCCATACTGTTTTCCATAGTGGCTGCACCAGTTTGCATTCCCACCAACAGTGCAAAAGGATTCCCTTTTCTTCACACCTTTTGCTAACACTTGTTATCACTTGTCTTTTAACTATGGCCATTCTAACAGGAATGAGGTGATATCTTGTGGTTCTGATTTGCATTTCCCTGATGATTAGTGGTGTGGAGCACCTTATCATGTGCCTGTTGACCATTTGTATGTTGTTTTTGAAAACTCTATTGAACTCCTCTGCCTACTTTTTAATAAGGTTTTTTGTTGTTTTTGCTGAGTTGTATGTGAATTTTTTTTTTTTTTTTGAGATGATCATATGGTTTTTATTCTTCAATTTGTTAATATGGTGTATCACATTGATTGATTTGCGTATATTGAAGAATCCTTGCATCCCTGGGATAAATCCCACTTGATCGTGGTGTATGATCCTTTTAATGTGTTGTTGGATTCTGTTTGCTAGTATTTTGTTGAGGATTTTTGCATCTATATTCAGTATGAATTCTTTAAGTACTTTGGAACCACTTATCAGATATATGGTTTGCAAATATTTTCTTCCATTCTGTAGGTTGCTTTTTCATTTCGTTGGTTGTTCCTTTTGCTGTGCAAAAGCTTTTTAATTTGATGTAGTCCCACCTATTGATTTTTGCTTTTGTTGCTTGTGCCTTTGGTGTTATATCCAGGAAATTGCTGCCAAGACCAATGACAAGGAGCTTTTCAGCTATGTTTTCTTCTAGGAGTTTTAGGGTTTCAGGTCTTATGTTTAAGTCTTTAATCCATTTTGAGTTAATTTTTTTGAGTGGTGTAAGATAAGGGTCAAATTCTTCTGCATGTGCTTATCCAGTTTTCCCAGTAAGAGTAGATCTTAAATGTTCTCAACATAATAACAACAACAAAAAATGGTAATTACTGTATGTGAGGTGAAGGATGTGTTAACTACTCTTATTATGGTAAACATTTAGCAATATATATTTGTATCAAATCATCACATTGTGCACCTTAAACTTATGTAATATTATATGCCAATTATATCTCGATAGAGTTGGAGGAAAAATAAAAAGAATTATTCATTTCAATGACATTTGGTAGCTGAATAGTAAAAATAGAAAAAATGATAAATTCTATTATTCCCATAATATTTGTTTAATACTATATGTCTACCTTGAATTCAACAATTCACAGAAGCACTGTTCTACATTTTTTTTCACATCTTTCTTTTTCTGAATTTTATCTTATTTATTTGTTTTTTATACAGTTCACATCTTTATTGGAGTATAAATGCTTTACCGTGTTGTGTTAGTTTCTGCTGTACAACAAAGTGAATCAGCTATATGTATACATATATCCCCATATCTCTTCCCTGTTGAGCCTCCCTCCCACCCTCTCTATCCCATCCGTCTAGGTCGTCACAAAGCATCGAGCTGATCTCCTTGTGCTATGCGGCTGCTTCCCACTAGCCATCCATTTTACATTTGGTAGTATATATACGTCAGTGCTACTCTCTCACTTTATTCCAGCTTCCCCTTCCCTCCCTGTGCCCTCAAGTCCATTCTCTACGTCTGCGTCTTTATTCCTGCTCTGCCACTAGGTTCATCAGTACCGCTTTTTTAGATTCCATATATATGTGTTAGCACATGGTATTTGTTTTTCTCTTTCTGACTTACTTCACTCTGTATGACAGATTCTATGTCCATCCACCTCACTACATTTTTTTTTTTAATTCTACATTCCAGGGTGGTAATTCTTCAACTTGTATATCTTGTACCTTACCATCAGTTGAGAACCTGGATTCCAGGATGGTAGAAACACAAAGCTTGCTTATTCTAATGAGCATTTTATATATTTATAGGACTTTATCATTATCCTTATCATATACTGTGTTTTAAGGACAAAAAAAAAAAAAGCAGGAGCATTGTTGGGGGTTTATTTTTTGTGGCTTTAAAATACAAACAAAAATAAGGATCATATTAGTTTTTAAAATGTCAGCAACAGTATTAGCATTTTTACTGCTAGAACTGTGAAACATATAGACATGAAATAGCATTATCACCTGAGAAGTTATGCTAATCCATTCTCTTATTAGGAAGCTTGAGGATGCAGTTTACTCACATCTGCATTCATGGGATAAAATTTGAAATGGGGGTTCGAACAGCAAGGTTGACTAACTTTATCCTTCTGTCTTATGACTAAGATAGAGGTTTTCACAATTAAGAAGCAATTTGAACAGAAAGCATGAGCAAGGGATGGGCTTTATATGTTTCATTGCTCTGAAGCTATAATAGAAAACAAGTGCAAAGATTACTCCAGATTATTTTGGAAAAACTTTTATTCCAAAGTATTGTAAACTTCCATTCTGCAGATGACTGGAATATTTTTGGATAATGTATCTACCCATTCATACTGATATGTCTTTGACCCTCATACTCTCTTGCAGTTACTTTTGCTGCATAATGAATTGACCCAAATTCAGCATCTTGAAACAACCATTTGATTATGTTCACAGGTTTTGTGGGTCAGGAATCAGACTGGGCACAGCAGGGATGGTGGACCTCTCCTCCTTGAGGTTTCAGGTCTCATCCCTTGGGCTGGGCTGCCTCAGGGCCTGGGACTGCCAACAGAAGTAACTGCACTTCTCTTCTTTATGTGGCTTGACTTCCCTACAGCTAATGTTCTCAGGGTAGTTAGACTTTTACATGGCAGCTCAGGGCTCCAAGCTTGAGTGTTCTAGTGTGTAAGGCTGATGCTGCATTACCTTTTATGACCCAGCCTCACTATTGTGTCCACTGTAGTCTCTTGGTTGAAGGAGTCATAAGCCTGCCCAGATTCAAGAAGTGTGTCCAGTGCTCGTTTCAGCAGCACATACACTAAAATTGGAACAATACAGAGAAGATTAGCATGGCCCCTGCCCAAGGATGACACGCAAATTTGTGAAGCATTCCATATTTTTTGCAACTAGAGATTATCATACTAAGTGAAATAAGAGAAAAGCAAATACCATATGATGTCACTTATATGTGGAATCTAAAATACAGCACAAATGAACCTATGTACGAAACAGAAACAGACTCACAGATATAGAGAACAGACTTGTGGTTGCCAAGGGGGAGGGGGGTGGGGGGGATGGACTTGGAGTCTGGGGTTAGTAGATGCAAACTATTGCATTTATTTATTTATTTATTTTTAAAAAATTATTTATTTATTTATGGCTGTGTTGGGTCTTCGTTTCTGTGCGAGGGCTTTCTCTAGTTGTGGCAAGTGGGGGCTACTCTTCATTGCGGTGCGTGGGCCTCTCACTATTGCGGTCTCTCTTGTTGCGGAGCACAGGCTCCAGACGCGCAGGCTCAGTAATTGTGGCTCACGGGCCTAGTTGCTCCGTGGCATGTGGGATCTTCCCAGATCAGGGCTCGAACCCGTGTCCCCTGCATTGGCAGGCAGATTCTCAACCACTGCGCCACCAGGGAAGCCCAAACTATTGCATTTAGAATGCATGGACAACAAGGTCCTACTGTATAGCACGGGGAACTATAACCAATCTCCTGGGATAAACCATAATGGAAAAGAATATAAGAATGAATATATGTGTATAACTAATAAGTCATTTTGCTGTACAGCAGAAATGAACACAACATTGTAAATCAACTATACTTCAATTAAAAAAAAAAAAAAAAGAAGTGTGCCCATAGGACCCCCACCCACCATCACCTGTCCATGAAAGGAGTGTCGAAAGACTTGGGGCCATGTTCTAAAACTGCCACTTACTCCAATACCCAACTCTCTCCCATGCAATTCTAAAAGAATTTTCCTTCAGATGTTTTCTCAAAGTGAATACAATGTATTAGTAAAATTCCCTACATGGGATCCAAGGCCACTGAAACTGCCATGTAATGATTTTTCTTTCTCAGGGGAAGCAGATGGAATTATCAGACTGTGCTTACTGTTTTTAAACAAGGCTGCCAATATCTGTATGTCCCTCCTGAGAGATGGGCTGCATTTCTGCAATGAGGGAGGAAAACATGTAATCATCCCTTGTTGAAGAAATCAACTTTTTATTTAAAAACCATGCTTGCTTGAGCAGACGCAAGAAGAACTACAATTCTGCAGCCTGTGGAAGGAAAACCACATTCACAGAAAGATAGACAAAATGAAAAGGCAGAGGACTTTGTACCAGATGAAGGAACAACATAAAACCCCAGAAAAACAACTAAATGAAGTGGTGATAGGCAACCTTCCAGAGGGACGTTTATAGCAATACAATACAATCTCAAGAAACAAGAAAAATCTCAAATAAACAATCTAACCTTACACCTAAAGGAACTAGAGAAAGAAGAACAAAAACCCCCCAAAGTTAGTAGAAGGAAAGAAATGATAAAGATCAGAGCAGAAATAAATGAAATAGAAATGAAAAAAACAATAGCAAAGATCAATAAAACTAAAAGCTGGTTCTTTGAGAAGATAAACAAAATTGATAAACCATTAGCCAGACTCATCAAGAGAAAAAGGGAGAAGACTCAAATCAATAGAATTAGAAATGACAAAGGAGAAGTAACAACTGACACTGCAGAAATACAAACGATCATGAGAGATTACTACAAGCAACTCTATGCCAATAAAATGGACAACCTGGAAGAAATGGACAGATTCTTAGAAATGCACAACCTGCCAAGACTGAACCAGGAAGAAATAGAAAATATGAACAGACCAATCACAAGCACTGAAATTGAAACTGTGATTAAAAATCTTCCAACAAACAAAAGTCTAGGACCAGATGGCTTCACAGGTGAATTCTATCAAACATTTAGAGAAGAGCTAACACCCATCCTTCTCAAACTCTTCCAAAAAATTGCAGAGGAAGGAACACTCCCAAACTCATTCTATGAGGCCACCATCACCCTGATACCAAAACAGACAAAGATACTACAAAAAAAGAAAATTACAGACCAATATCACTGATGAATATAGATGCAAAAATCCTCAACAAAATACTAGCAAACAGAATCCAACAACACATTAAAAGGATCATACACCATGATCAAGTGGGATTTATCCCAGGGATGCAAGGATTCTTCAATATATGCAAATCAATCAATGTGATACACCATATTAACAAACTGAAGAAGAAAAACCATATGATCATCTCAATAGATGCAGAAAAAGCTTTTGACAAAATTCAATACCCATTTATGATAAAAACTCTCCAGAAAGTGGGCATAAAGGGAATCTATCTGAACATAATAAAGACCATATATGAGAAACCCACAGCAAACATCATTCTCAATGGTGAAAAACTGAAAGAATTTCCTCTAAGATCAGGAACAAGACAAAGATGTCCACTCTTACCACTATTATTCAACATAGTTTTGGAAGTCCTAGCCATGGCAATCAGAGAAGAAAAAGAAATAAATGGAATACAAATTGGAAAAGAAGAAGTAAAACTGTCACTGTTTGCAGATGACATGATACTATACACAGAGAATCCTAAAGATGCCACCAGAAAACTACTAGAGCTAATCAATGAATTTGGTAAAGTTGCAGGATACAAAATTATTGCACAGAAATCTCTTGCATTCCTATACACTAATGATGAAAAATCTGAAAGAGAAATTAAGGAAATACTCCCATTTACCACTGCAACAAAAAGAATAAAATACCTAGGAATAAACCTACCTAGGGAGACAAAAGACCTGTATTCAGAAAACTATAAGACACTAATGAAAGAAATTAAAGATGATACAAACAGATGGAGAGATATACCATGTTCTTGCATTGGAAGAATCAACATTGTGAAAATGACTATACTACCCAAAGCAATCTACAGATTCAATGCAATCCCTATCAAATTACCAATGGCATTTTTTACAGAACTAGAACAACAAATCTTAAAATTTGTATGGAGACACAAAAGACCCCGAATAGCCAAAACAGTCTTGAGGGAAAAAAACGGAGCTGGAGGAATCAGACTCCCTGACTTCAGACTATACTACAAAGCTACAGTAATCAAGACAATATGGTACCACAAAAGCAGAAATATAGATCAATGGAACAGGATAGAAAGCCCAGAGATAAACCCACACACCTATGGTCAACTAATCTATGACAAAGGAGGCAAGGATATACAATGGAGAAAAGACAGTCTCTTCAATAGGTGGTGCTGGGAAAATTGGACAGCTAAATGTAAAAGAATGAAATTAGAACACTCCCTAACACCATACACAAAAATAAACTCAAAATGGATTAGAGACCTAAATGTAAGGCCAGACACTATAAATATCTTAGAGGAAAACACAGGAAGAACACTTTTTGACATAAATCACAGCAAGATCTTTTTTAAGCCACCTCCTAGAGTAATGGAAATAAAAACAAAAATAAACAAATGGGACCTAATGAAACTTAAAAGCTTTCGCAAAGTAAAGGAAACCACAAACAAGATGAAAAGACAGCCCTCAGAATGGGAGAAAATATTTGCAAACGAATCAACAGACAAAGGATTAATCTCCAAAATATATAAACAGTCCATGGAGCTCAATATTAAAAAAAACAAACAACCCAATCAAAAAATGGGCAGAAGACCTAAATAGACATTTCTCCAAAGAAGACATACAGATGGCCAAAAAGCACATGAAAATATGCTCAACATCACTAATTATTAGAGAAATGCAAATCAAAACTACAATGATGTATCACCTCACACCAGTTAGAATGGGCATCTTCAGAACATCTACAAAAAACAAATGCTGGAGAGGATGTGGAGAAAAGGGAACCCTCTTGCACTGTTGGTGGGAATGTAAGTTGATGCAGCCACTATGGAGAACAGTATGGAGGTTCCTTAAAAAACTAGAAATAAAATTACCATATGACCCAGCAATCCCACTCTGGGCATATACCCAGGGAAAACCATAATTCAAAAAGACACATGCACCCCAATGTTCATTGCAGCACTATTTACAATAGCCAGGTCATGGAAGCATCCTAAATGCCCATCGACAGACGAATGGATAAAGAAGATGTGGTACATATATACAATGGAATATTACTCAGCCATAAAAAGGAACGAAATTGAGTCATTTGTAGAGGCGTGGATGGATCTAGATTCTGTCATACAGAGTGAAGTAAGTCAGAAAGAGAAAAACAAATATCATATATTAACGCATATATGTGGAGCCAGGAAAAATGGTACAGATGAACCGGTTTGCAGGGCAGAAATAGAGACACAGAGGTACAGAACAAACGTATGGACACCAAGGGGGGAAAATGGCGGGGGTGGTGGTGGTGGTGTGATGAATTGGGAGATTGGGATTGACATATATACACTAATACGTACAAAATAGATAACTAATAAGAACCTGCTGTATAAAAAAATAAAGTAAAATTCAAAAATTCAAAAAAAATTCATGCTTGCTTGCTTTTACTCTTTGTTCTTTGGATAGATAGTATATGTCTCTGCAAAATGACTGACTGAGGAGAACGTTATGTGTTAGCAATTCAAAAAAAGTAGTTAAAACATGCCCCAGGGCCTGGATTTCAGGGGCAAAATTTAAGGGGGTGCCAAAAAACTCATTTATCAAGGTATTTTAATGTAGTATTTTAAAAAAAAATCAAAATTAATGCCAAGCAATCCATAATAAAATGTCAACATTTTAAATAAAGCCATATCAG
Organism: Eschrichtius robustus; assembly: GCF_028021215.1. Classification (NCBI taxonomy): domain Eukaryota; kingdom Metazoa; phylum Chordata; class Mammalia; order Artiodactyla; family Eschrichtiidae; genus Eschrichtius; species Eschrichtius robustus. The sequence continues at coordinate 37,566,221 of NC_090829.1, forward strand.
TTTCCTAGGGCTGCTGTAACAAAGCACCATAAACTAGATGGCTTAACAGAAATGTATTGTCTCCCGGTGCTGGAGGCTGGCCACTTGCAGGGAGAAACCTCATGCCTCTCCCCTAGCTTCTGGTGATTGCTGAAGTCTTTGGACTTTCTTGGCTTGTAGCTGCACCACTCCAATCTGTGCTTCCATCTCCCCCTGACCTTCTTCCCCGTGTGTCTCTGTGTCTTTCCTCATCTTCTAAGGACGCCAGTCACTGGATTTAGAGCCCACTCTAATCCAGTATGATCTCATCTCATCTTAATCTAATTATATTTGCAAAGACCCTATTTCCAAATAAGGTCACATTCTGAGGCTCCGGTGGACATAAATTTTGGGGAGACACTATTTAACACTGTAGACAGGATCAGTATTACTGATTTTCACTTTTGCCTCAGGATCTAATATGACTCAGCATGGTCTCCCCCATTTTAGTAGCAAGCATAGGCTGGCCACTGCCCAGTGAGCTGCTATTACCTCAGCTTTGTGGTCCAAGACTTAGAAGGCGGCTGTGTGTGTTCTTCCTGACAACTTTCACCTACTCACCTGCCTCAGCTTCCACATACTTGTATGATGACTCTGAAATCTATCTCTCCAGCCTTGCTACTTTTCTGAGTTCTGGTTTCCAGTATGTTCTTTTTTTAATTTTTTATTTATTTTTTTATAGATAAGATTTTTAAAAATATTTTATTTATTATCATTTATTTTTGGCTGTGTTGGGTCTTCATTGCTGCGTGCGGGCTTTCTCTAGTTACGGTGAGCGGGGGCTACTCTTTGTTGTGGTGCGTGGGCTTCTCAGTGTGGTGGCTTCTCTTGTTGTCTAGCACGGGCTCTAGGCACGCGGGCTTCAGTAGTTGTGGCTCGCAGCCTCAGTAGTTGTACAGCACGGGCTTAGTTGCTCCGCAGCATGTGGGATCTTTCTGGACCAGGGCTCAAACCTGTGTCCCCTGCGTTGACAGGTGGGTTCTTAACCACTGCACCACCAGGGAAGCCCCTCCAGTATGTTCTGATTACCTGTTCTATGCATATAACTATACTATACCCCCCTTCTCCAAGGCTTTTAGGATCATTTCTTTATCCCAAATGTTCTGAAATTGTACAGTGATGTAACTTAGATTTTTTTTTTTTAATTCAGTAAGCTGGGTATTAAGTAGATGCTTTCAATCTGGAAACTCATTTCTTTAAGTTTGAGGGAATGTTCTTTTATTATTTATTCAATAATTTTTTCCCTTTGCTTTATTCTCATTTCTTTCCAGAACTTCTATTAGTCTAATGTTGGGGAGCCTGGATTTTTCTCCTAATGTTCCTATCCTTTTTCCCTTTTTTGTTTTTTGTTTATTTTATGGGAAGTTTCCTTAAAATTCTCTTCTAACCTTTCTTTTGAAATAGTTTTCATTCTGGTTATTATACTATACCCTAATTAGGGTTAGGGTTAGTTTTCAAAAGCCCTTTCTTTTTCTCTGATTGCTTCTTTCTTCTTTAAAAAAACTTTTAAGTAGCACTTTATTCTTGTGTCATGGGTCCAACAGTTTTTCTTCTTTTTCAGAGGACACTAGTTACTTTGAAATTTTCTTCTGTTGTCTGCATTGTCTCTGTTTCTTCAATTTTTTTCTTTTTTTTTCCTTTTTGCCTTGCTCTGTGTCTCTTATGTTGGAGATTTCCCTAAAATGTTTGGTGATCCTTGGCTGTCTGTTTGTACATAAGAATGAGGATGGAAAAAGCTGATTTGGTGGGAAGGGGAAGCCTGATGCATGGAGGATTAAGGCGGGAGTGAGCGGGAGTGAGCCAATCTCTGGAAGCCTTGCCCTCTGTTAGAGCACAGGAGGATCTATGGCTCTCTAGTTTTGGAGGGGGTAAGTCGGCCTGGTCAGAAAGCTTTCAGGGAAATGAGTGGGCAAAGGGGATGGGAAGTCTTGCAGACCAGTATGTAGGTTTCCCCCCAAACTATTCTATTTTCAATTTATTTCTGGCCCCTGCCTTTCCACTGGCAAGGGGGAGTGGCACTTTTGATCTCCGAGTCTCCAGAATCCTGGGATGGGATAGGCTTGCTAATCACTGCTCCCTGCTCTGCTGGTGCTTTGGTTTCAGCTTTTCCCTAGGTTAGTCACATTCAGCTATTGGGTTGCCAGCTTCCTAAAAATGTGAGTTGGTCTGCTGTTTACATTTTTCTTTATTTCCTTGTGGATTTATAACTTTTACTTTCCTTTTCCATCTTTTGAGGGGAGTTTGAGAGGAGATAAAAAGCATATGTTCAATTCTCTTTTAGGTAATTAATAATTCATTATTAAACTTTGTAGATGATCACTGCATGGTTTTCCCTTAGAAGAGGACTTCTTCAATCACAAATATAATTAAATATGTCAGTACTTTATTTTATCATGGGATTAAATGTTCCACCGGTTAAAGGAACTCATATGTATTAGGGACATCTAGTGGACAACTTTAATTTAGCACCAAAGGCTTTAAATGCAGCAGGGCACTTTCTGAAACCTAGGAGAAGAGCTAGAAAGCATCACTTACTACCATCACTTACCTTGGTGTCTGTATGCAAAATCTCCCCAAACAGAAGTGTTTCCTCTATTATATGGAAAGAACATACACACATTTATTTTGTAGTTTATTTTAGTACATATTTTATTTCATCTTTATGGCTATCTTAAAGTCTAATTGTTGAAATTTAAAATGTTTCTCTACTAATATCCTTGTGGGAGATGAAAAAATAACTGACCTGACTGTTCTCCTTTCTTTATAACAGGCTTTTTATTCAATGAGGATTAGATTCTATTTCTTTCTCCTCTGGGATATTTCACTAGTCTATGGCTGGCCTTTCCTAGGAATTAATTGAAAAGGAAATGGCAGATAGGATTAAGCTGCTGGACCCAGCAGAACATTAGAGGCCAGGCTTGGAGGTACCTGTGGCTAGCTGAGACAAGCTGCCTGTGAATTATGCTGCTCTGTGGTTATTAAGACTTCATGTTACACCCGTGAATTGAAAAGATGTAAGTTATCCAGTCTCTCAATCTTACCCTCAATAATTTACTTTAAAAAAAAAAAAAACCAAAAAACCCTGTTCTGGAGATTTCAGGCAAAAATTTAAAATTACTTCTCTCTTTTCATAACTCAAAAGGATTTTATGATTTTATGTCCATAGCTGCAGGACCTGCTGTAGATATTCCTAAGCCTCCATTCAGCCAAATCGTGAGAGTTCCCACAGTGTCAAAATATATGAATAGCCAGTGCTTGAGCCAAGTGCAAACTAATTAGGATTTTAAATAGATCAAGTATGAGCTGAAACTTGCTACATAATTTAAATGCCATCTAGTGGCCAAATGTCATTTTTAGTCCTCAATCAAAACAGTTTTGGTGCCTTCTAGTATTTTTCTTAGAGTGATTTACCAGAGAGTTTTGAATTAGGAATACTATAGCTGCTTCTGCTCTTTGAGTGAAATGGAATTGGAATATTTCCTGACCATAAAAAATGTTTAACAGCTTGAAACGTGCCTAAGTCCTAGCTCTTATTCCAGATGCACCTGCTTGTATGGCGGCACAACAAAGAATTGTTGCTTGGTTTGGCTACTAGGTCATTAAATAGCACCAGTAGTTATAATTTATTACTTTGTAACTGATAAGTAAAAAGAAGTATTATATGTATTGTGAGGTAACTAGTATAGGAACAAAATTCTAAATAATGATGGCCAAAGGGTTTAAAGGATCAACAATTTTCAGTCTCAGAAAATTGAAGAGCTATGAGAGAGACATATCATTTGCCCATAAATGAGTGCCATGGGCAAGCAAATTAGTGTGATATAATAATGGTGGTGGTAGTAGCAGCAGCTAACATAATGAATGCTTAAGTGCCAGACACTATTCTGAATGCTCTACTTGTATTAACTCACAACAACCTAATTAAATAGGTACTATTGTTATACCCATTTTATAGACAAAATTGAGGCACAGAATGCCCACTAGTGAAAGGCTGAGTAGGGATCAGAATATTTGGAGTGTCCTTTGGTCTCTGCTTTGGATTTTGGTTAGTACTACTTTGGTTGAAGGATTTTTGGAGAATCATGAAAGTCCCTTTAATAGAACCAGGGCACAGTCAGCCTTGATCATCCTGGGCTGGGGCTCCACGTAGGGTTGGAGATGTTGGCTCAGGGATGAGGTGGAACAAACAGGGTTCGCTCTGGCCCCTGAACTACCTGCTGGGTCCTTGATATACCTTGGTTAGACCTACCTGCTCTCTTGGCTCTGTGGGGGTAAACTGCCCCTGGAGAATTGAGAGTAAATTTGACTTTTGTATGATTGTGGTCTGAGGTTATTTATAACCTCCTCTTCAGCTTTTTACTCCAGATAGTAGAGAGTTGATTGAGTGTAACCAAACTAGCTGTCTGTGTTTATGCAATACATAGGACATCATTAAGCATTCTTCTTCTTGTTGGTCACAAATCTGGTTCTATTCTTTCACTTCTGGCATGTGACCAGTTAAAACCTTAACGATAATAAATAAGTTAATACCTCACACAGTGCTTTGTTGATTTCAGTGAGCTTCACAAAGTATTTTTGAGGTCGATAACAATGGTTCCATTATCCTCAGTATACAGATAAGGAAACTGGGACTCAGAGAGATTAAGTGGCTTGCCAAAATACACATGACTGCCGGCATAAAATTAAGACTAGAACACCTAGGCATTTCATTGCATTTATTAACACACACACACATTTTTCCAGGCACGCAGATGAATATGTATGCATGAATAAATGACAATGCCAACTGCATGTTAAGTAAGGTAGCCTCATATAAAAGTGAAACCATGATAACTGCAATTTTATCTGCCATCTCCTACTTTCTCAGTTACTGTTAGAGATCTTTGAAAGAAAGTCACAATTAAACCAGTGCTATAGGTTAGATAATTTAGATGTTTTATACTCTCTCTCATAGGCAGAATCTAGGTAATCTTTCAAGGCTTACTCTAGTCCTCTAATTTTATTTTTTAATGAAAAAAAGTAGGATTATAATTCTTTAAAAATTGTTTTACTTGTATCAAATAGGCAGTTTTAAAAGCTTTTATGCCTAACACGATTTATCCAGAAGGAGGCAGCATTTTACTATTAAACTGATGCTTCTGCAAAGATTCTAACAAGTTGTTTTTTCTCCTTTTCTTTAAAGTTGTAGACTACCTAAATCACACACATCCAAAAATCTTTCAGGGCAAAGATTCTTGGATATCACCAGAGCTTTTCATATTGAACAGTTATAAAATCCAAATCCTGCTCAGATTAAACACATCTAAAATTACAAGTAGCAAATCCATTGATAGGAACTGTTTTTCAGTAAAGATAATAATCAAAATATAGAGTTGAACAGAAGTTGGAGTAGAAGAAAGGGAAAATGAATGGTTCGATTATTGTGGAAACTTGTAGAAAATAGGTATTTGATCAATAAAATATAAACTTTAGATTAAAAAACCCTTTAATTCATTCAGAAATAAGGATAATGAATTAGTTTTAATCATCTATCTAGTTTCATAAATGTAACTTGCTTTTTCTTTCCTTGTTTTCATAGAATCACAGGATCTTTAGAAGGGACCTTGAAATTTCACATGACATATTTCAGTGATTGCTGGTTAGAACTCATTTCACCCATCTGGGGAAGTGCGTCTATCTGTTTTCAAAGAATTAGGAAGAAAGGGATTCCAATATGATAGGGGAAGTGCAATTATGAGAATGACAGGATGGCAAGGGGGACTTTTTCTATTGCCCTGTGTTTGACAAAAAGGGTCCAGAGCTCAAAACACTAACTGGGGTCTGCCACTTTCTCCAAAGTTTTCCTAAGGGTCTGAAGAACTGGGCATCAGTCCCCACCTACACCCCCTGCCCCTTAATACTCAGTCCCTGGTCTATAAAAGATGAGGGGAGTAGGTGATTCCTCCCCTTCATATTGGGGAGGGATTTCTCCTGACTCCCATTGCCAAATGAAGAAAGAGGCTCCAAGACAATGGCTTTTAGGGTCTACCCCTGGTGACCTCTGCTTGGAGAGCAGAGTTGCTAGGCTATCCCATTCCTACCAGAGCAGAGAAGACGGAAGCCAGGGAGAGCTGGCTGGCCATGTGGAAGAAGTGACAGTGGAACAGTGATCTTGCCCACCCTTATGTGGCATGGCCAGGGTGTGAGAAATTCCTTGGAACAAGGGAACATACGGAAGGCAAATATTCTTGAGCCACCTTGCTGTACAACTTCCCCCCCCCCCGCCCAGGACTATGCACCACGACTTGGGTTATATTACTGAGATAACTGAGGGCGTGGGTGGGAGACGTCCAGCTAGAGCTGAACCTTCCAATGGGAAGATCGCTCTGGATAATTTTCACCTGTGCTCCCAGAGAGGTGGACTTTGGATACTGACATGCACACTCAGGGCTCACTGGAGAAGCAGAGCAGCCAACAGAGAGATGGCTACGGCTGCCCCTTTCCTTCCCCTTCTTCCTGATTCCAACACTTGAGAGAGAGAAGCCTAGCCTGGGACAGGTAGGAGAGGGTGTTTTGCAGCCAAGACTCCCTCCAACTCCATCTCAGGCCAAGCAGTCAAGATTCCAATTCATGCCTTCTTTGGAGTGGTGGGCTAGGGAGGAGAGAGAATTTACATAGAGTTTGAAATTGAAATTTCATACATTTTTGAATAACCAAAAGTGAATAGAAAGGGATGCAATCTGGCCAGGATGTCATGGAGTGATAGGAAAGGGAAATGTGGAGTATAGATGAAGGCAGGTACAGTTCTGATCACCAGTTCCAGTGGGTCTAGCTTCCCTAGAAACAGACTGGAAAAACTTCAAGACTTCTAAGAGAATCACCATATCCAATATGGAACCACCCAAGCAGCAAAGTAGAAATGGCTGAAGGTAGCATTTAAACATAGACAGGGTTAAATACAGAGTCCCAAGAATCCCTTGGCCTCTATGTGATGTGGAAGGATCCAGAAGTTCCTACTTGACCTGATGAAGGGAGAAACCAGAAGCCTGCTTGGGCTGTGGTAGCAATGGGTAGGACCCCAGTGCAGGCTTCTCTTAGGCGCTGCTGGAAGATGAGGTGGAGATAGACTCAGAGGATTTAGAGAGCCAGCCTGGGATAAGGTGGAGCCAGTTAAGAGGAAAAGACCCTCGAGACCCCCAGCTTTGCCAAAAGATCTGACCACAAATGTCTGCAGCAGGGTACGAGCAGGTGGTGCAGGGGACATCTATGAGAACCCCAGTCCTGGAGTCAACCACCCCCTTCAGCTGCGCCCAAGGATATGCAATCTCTGCCCTACCTGTTAATTCCCCATCTTGGGAGGAGGGAGGAACAAGAGAGGAGAGAAAAGTCTTAGAGGGAGTTTGAACTTCAACTGACTGCGTATTTATCTGGGACTGTTTAAACCAAAGTAACTGATTGATTCTTAACTGGTAAGTTTGTATCTCCCTTTATCCCATCCCATCCCACCACCTCAAAAAGTGGGAGTGGGGATATATTAAACTTTTGGGGCTGCCATAACAAAACACCACAGACTGGGTGGCTTAAACAACACAAGTTTATTTTCTCACTGTTCTGGAGGCTGGAAGTCCAAGATCAAGGTGCCAGCAGATTTGGTTCCTGGTGAGAATCCTCTTCCTGGATTGCAGATGGCTACCTTCTCACTATGTCCTCACATGGCAGAGAAAGCGAGCTCTCGTGTCTCTCCCTCTTCTTAACAAGGGCACTAGTCCCATCACGAGAGCCCCACTCTCGTGATTTCATCTGAACCCAACCATCTCCCAAAGGCTCCATCTCCAAACACCATCACATTGGGAGTTAGGGCTTCAACATCTGAATTTGGAGGAGGGACACAATTCAGCCCATAGCAGTGGGCTTGTGAGGAAGTTTATATCATTTATAGAAAAAGCAGGACACCACCATCTTTTGGTGTGCCTAAATTATAGTGTGTCGTTAAAAAACAAATTCCTTGTAAACCTCCTGAGGGCAGAGACTTGATTTAGCTCACTGCTGTGAGCTAAATCAAGAGCCTACCACCACAATGACTGCCAGAGAGTAGCAGTCAATAAATATTCATTAAAGAAGTAAATAAATAAGTTTTCTTTTCATTTAACTGTTGAATAAATTCAATAAAGCTAGAGATTTTTGATTAAAAATCAACAAAGAAAAAGAAATTCTACGGCTTCCCTGGTGGCACAGTGGTTAAGAATCCACCTGCCAATGCAGGGGACATGGGTTCGAGCCCTGGTCCGGGAAGATCCCACATGCCGTGGAGCAACTAAGCCCGTGCACCATAACTACTGAGCCTGCGCTCTAGAGCCCACGAGCCACAACTACTGAGCCCACGTGCCACAACTACTGAAGCCCACGTGCCTAGAGCCCGTGCTCCGCAACAAGAGAAGCCACTGCAATGAGAAGCCCGTGCACCACAAGGAAGAGTAACCCCCGCTCGCCACAATTAGAGGAAGTCGTGCACAGCAACGAAGAACCAAAGCAGCCAAAAATAAATAAATAAATAAAATAAAATAAATTAAAAAAAAAAAAAGAAATTCTACCACAAGTGCTTTTAGTTCCCCCCCTTCCTACTGTGGGAAAGGTGTTTGTGTGGGGTGGGTAGAGAAAGAGAGGGAGGGGTGGAGGGAAGGAGAGAGGAGGAAGTACAAACAGGCTGGGAAGGAGAAAAAGAAAATTAGAGGGAGACGAGGAGGAAGAGAGGGAGTGTCCTGAGGAAGGGGGAGAGAGATAGTGGGAAGGAAGGAGAGACCCGAGGGGGCACAGGGACTCAGAGATGATCGGAGTAGTGGAATTTGCCAGAAGGATTGGAATTTCGGGGGAAAGAGGAATTAGAGAGGGTTCGCAGGGAGTCTTGCTCTATAATGTGTGGTGTGACACCCTCCTGATCTCAAGACCTATTGTCAAGAAACCCATTCCTCTTCCCCTCTCTTCCAGTTGCTTTCCTGTTTCCATCTTGATACTTGAGTGTGTTGGAGGATTCAGTGTCACACGCTCTTCACAGTGGTGATCCGGGCTAAAGTTTAACAGTCAGACTCTGTCTGACTTATGTCTAATTCCTTGTGTTGACATTCATGACATCCTTTCCTGTTTTGTCTTATTGGAGAGCCGTCTGTCCCTGACCTGTTTAACAGCCATTTTAAACTGAAGTCTTATTGGAAATCAGCCTCCCAATTTTTCTTTCCTCACTGGAATACCTCAATTTCTTTTCTTTCTCTTCTTTTTTAGGCTGCACTGTGCGGCCTGAGGGATCTTAGTTCTCCTACCAGGGATCAAACCTGTGCCCCCTACATTGGGAGGGTGGAGTCTTAACCACTGGACTGCCAGGGAAGTCCCTCAGTTTCTTTATTCTTTCCTCCTAGGTTGCTGTAGGCTTTCCTTCTGAGTCCTTTAATCATCTTTAGCCTTCTTTGGATTTGCCGTGGGCTTCTTCAGCTAATTAGCCTGGAGGAGGATTAGCAAACACCACAAACAGTGCTTGGCTTGTGTATTTCTGAGCCATGCTCTATCTCTTTCAATGACTTTATATTTCTTCAGACTATTTGCTTAATTAAATAAAAGGCCAAGTTTTAGTTACAATGGTCCCAGTGATTTCAACTATCAGCTGAGTTATTCTAACTCCTTCATACTTAGATCTCACTGCCTTTTGCAACAACATTGGCTGGAGTGTCGAGACTGGTGTTATATGAGGTTTTTTTCTGGTAGTCTATTTTCAATGTAAAACTCATAGTGAATATTTAGAAGTATGATTTATTAAAACGTTTAGAGTACATGTTTACTTAAAACTAGAGAACTTTAAGTCTACCACAAATGTCTGTTTTGGTTGATTACTTGCCTAATGAGGCATATTACTTTAAAAATGCTGAACATTCCATTCAACCATGTGGGACAAACTGGGAATTCTGAAGGATTAAATTTCAGTCCAAGAAAATGGGAAAATTCCATATAATTAAGAGGAGACGGGAAGAAGGAAATGGTAAGTTTGTAATTTTCTGGGAAAAAAATTAAAGAATTTTTTTCTGTATAGAAAAGTAGGGGAAGGGGTTATAGAATTTTAAAATATATTGACTTTGTGTCTCAGGGTAAATTTTGTGGTCCACTTTAAGGCTTGAAAATAATGTTTGCAATAGCCAATTGGATTAGTTATACTGAGAGCATCTTTCACAGTCAAAGACTATGTGGAGATAGTCCTGTGACGTTCGAGAATATTAACAAATACTTCAGTACACATGATCCCAGGCATGAAGTAATAGATGTAGTTTTAAAGGCTTTCTGGAGGCTCTGTTGAAATTTTTTGGATAAGGTCAAAGGTATTTTGAAACGTCAAGTACTTTATTTTGTTTTTGACCAAAAGAATAGAAAAATAAAGCTATGCTTAAGTCAGTGTTATAGGTGCAAAGCAAAGTAAAAATTTGAGCTGCTAGGTGAGGCCAGGAGTGGGTAAGAAGTATAAAAATTAAGGAGAAATGTATATAACAACATTAGCCAAAATAAATCTGGAAATGTAATTCCAACAAGTCTTCACCTTATTTCATTTTTTGCCTCTTTCCTTCCCAACAGCTCAACATTCTTATAGTTAATTAAACCTGATATTAAGAATGTTCTAGAATCCAGTCTGTGAATTTCAGCCAGTATATTACCTCCTTTAGAGATACATTATATTTTAAGTCTTTTCTTTCTTTCTGAAAGATGAGCTTTGTCCTCAGTAAAAGGAATTTCAGAGTCAACAGAGGGTGATGAAGAACTTTTTTTTTTGAAGTAGGGAGTCCTTGCTAGTACAGTTCTGCTTGCCTCATCTGTATGTATTGACAGTTTTTGTCTATAAATATTTCTTCACGTAAGTAAGGTACAAAAAGTCAGAGAGTCCCAGTTGATTAAGTGGAAACTCATCAAGTAACTTGGAGATGGTCATACTATTAATAGAATTTTTTGGCCGTTCCCTGACATAAGCCAAGAAGTCTTCACTGGTGTGTTTTCTGGAAATATTGCAACAGCATATGTTACCAAGTTAGTAACAGTTCTTCCCCAATACATCTACCCCAAGAGTATTGGGAGAGACTTTTTTTTTTGAGAGACTTTTAATTAAAGAAAAAAAATAACAAATTTGTAAAATAGAATATACTAAAAATCTGGGCTATTTAAGTACAATGTTTTAAAAGAATGACTCTATTACACCTGTGAAACATCACCCATATTCTGTCTGGTAAAATAAAAAAGGAAATACTTGGTTGAAGACAAGAGCAGAGTTCATGTCTTCATGATCACATATCTCAAAATCAAAATATAAATTCATTAAGTTCATTCCAAGGATTTGTCAGTTTGCATATGATTTATTCTTGTTAACAAGGGCCAATATATTGAATTAAAGCTTTATATCAAACTTCTGTCCTATAGGACTTAAAGTAAACCAGTCTGGATGACACATGGGTATGATGCAGAAAATCACTAATGAAAATAAGGCAGGATTCCAAGTATATCAGATGTCTATGTTTGTGTATGATATATATTAAATAATGGATTTGCGATTTCACAAATCTAAGGTCTTGTCTTGGTTTTAAGATTTTGATATTTCAATGACCCATCCAGACCCTTTCATCATCATTCCTTGACTATCCCTAAGCCTCTACTTCTCCACTTCTGCCAACCCTTGGTATGTTCATACCCTAGACTTCATCATCACATGGAAGTACTTTACCACTGAACTTTTTTTTCCCTTTGACTACAACTTTTTCCTCAACCTCCCCCATTTCTCAACCCCTCTGAAATGGTTGTTCTTTCAATCTCACCCTTGGCACGCCTCCATGTAGCCTGCGACAGGCCCATTCTAGCCTCTTGTCTCTCTCTGTTCACTTGGGTCCTGGAATCTCATCTAGACCAGACTTGGTTCTTGAGAATGTGTATTTAGGAAGGAGAACAGCCTTGATCTCATTGTGATGTCCTTCCCCTTAACACCTCCCTCCCTCTTCTTCCGGTCTGTGGGCCCACCAATACCCTTTGCTCCCAGCTTCATGTTTGGGAAAGAGAGAGCCTGGGGAAAGCACATCATATACGTAACTACCTCTGCTCAGAAGTGACCCACATCAATCACTTCTGCTTACATTCTATTGTCCAGTAGAGCTGCAAGAGAAGCAGAAAAATGTAGATGTACACAGAGATATCCACGGGCATTAATAATTTCTCTGACATCTACCTTGTAAGATTGTTTTGAGAATTATATACGATAACATTTGTAAAGTATTTAGGTCAGTGCTTGGTAGATAGTTTTCTCAATAATTATCTGTTATTTTTTACTTTGATGAAAGTTGTTTTTCTCACTGTAAGTGGATGAGTTAGTGTCCCACTTTATATATTTCTGTGAGTTTGGTTAATGCGAGCCAAAGTCAGAGAGGCTGCTTCATACTCAGAGTGTTGATAAAACCACATTTCTGGGTCTGCATATACAAAGACTACCTAGAAACCACTTAGAAACACCACCTTGTGAAGTCACATCTTGGGGACAGTCGTCTCTGAGGTGAAATTGCTCAGTCATATTTTTCCTTCTGATCTTAGCTGGGCTTTCAATATTAAGAGCCCTGGGGCAGAGTATATATGTGTCTATCTATCTGGATTTTGGGGGTTGTCCTTAGTTATCTCTAGCAGGCTCCCTTGTCCTATTCCCCACAGCAGTTCCTGAGGTTTTTGTAGGATACTTGCTATGGCGTTTCCTCCTGGCATAGCCTGGTGTGGGCTATCCTGCTGCTTACTCCATAACCACCAATACTCCAGCTGTTTTACCCGCTAATACTGACCCTGAATATGTCACCCTTTCTAATAATTTCATGCCTTTATATCTTCTAATGCTTCTGCCACTTGCTTCCCAGATCAGGTCACCCCCTGACCTGATCTGGGAAGCAAGGAGGGGCATGGCACATCTGCCCCACCATCAATTTTACTCAATGGTGACAAATAAAAACTATTATTTTTTATTTTGGAACAAACATAAACACATTAGGGAATAGAATGTAAATCCTCTTGAATTTTAAATCTAGAACTACAAGAAAATTTCTTCTATAAATTGGGTGGAACTCTGGCTCTGTTTCTAGTTTGATTTCCTTTGCTGTGTGGATACACTGGGGGAAGAGGTAAGGAGCACATCTTTTCTCAATTGCCCCTCTGGTTAACTTGGACTTGTTCTTGCTGAGTCTCATATAGAACCTGTTCCAGCACGGTATCTTCTGATAGGCCATTCCTGATGTTGTCTGGCTAGCAGAGATGCCTCTTTTTCATTCTCAGAGTCGTACAGGGTTCTCTTATGGACTTTGTTTATAATTTTATTATTTAGTTATTTAATAAACACATGCAGCACTTACTAAGGGCAAGGCAATCTTCTAAGTGATGAATATATGTTAACTCTCACAACCACCATATGAAAGAGGAACTGCTTTGTGTGTGTGTGTGCGTGTGTGTGTGTGTGTATGTGTGTGTATGTAGGTACAGTTGACCCTTGAACAACACAGGGGTTAGGGGCACTGATCTTCCACATAGTTGAAAATCCACGTGTAATTTATAGTCTGCCATCCATATCCCCAGTTTCTCTGGATCTGAGGAGTTATCAGCCAATCACAGATTGTGTAGTACTGTAGTATTTATTATTGACAAAAATCCCCATTTAACTGGATTTAAGTGGAGATCTGTGCAGTTCAAACCTGTGTTGTTCAAGGGTATCTGTAGATATGTGTGTATGTGTGTGCACATGTGTGCGTGCGTGTATGAAACACTGAGGCACAGAAGTCAAATAACTTTCTCAAAGTCACACAGCCACTAATAGGCTACAAGCCAGAGCCAGAATTCAAACTCAGATATCTGACTTCTAAATTACTATGTTTACTGCCTCTTGCAGTAATTGTTGGGTAACTTCTCTTCTTCTCTAGACTATTAGGGCCTTGAGGACAGAGTTTTATTGATCTCTGTGTCCCTCCAGCCTAGAATGGGGCCAGGTACACAATAACGGTGCAGCAAATGTTGGCTAACCCTCTTTACAGAGAGGGTGGAAGTCGCTAGGACTGTGTGCCTGGGCCGAGTTTTACCCCCTTAATCACCCTGTCACCTTCTCTATGTAAACAGCCCATGACCTCTAATTGCTAGAGGAATCTTAAACTCATTTCATCCTGGGGCTTCCCTGGTGGAGCAGTGGTTAAGAATCCGCCTGCCAATGCAGGGGAAACGGGTTCGAGCCCTGGTCTGGGAAGATCCCACATGCCGTGGAGCAACTAAGCCTGTGCACCACAACTGCTCAGCCTGCGCTCTAGAGCCCGAGAACCACAACTACTGAGCCCGCGTGCCACAACTACTGAAGCCCACGTGCCTAGAGCCCGTGCTCTGCAACAAGAGAAGCCACCGCAATGAGAAGCCCAAGCACCGCAAGGAAAAGTAGCCCCCGTTCACTGCAACTAGAGAAAGCCCGCAAGCAGCAACGTGGAAGACCCAATGCAGCTAAATATTTAAAAACTTGAAAAGAAACCCCAAACTCATTTCATCCTGTGCTTAGTGGAACAAGATGTGAAATTTTTGTATAAAATAACTTTTGACATTTTTCTGGAATATTTCAATAATATCTTTGACTGGGAATTGTAGGATCCCAATTTCCCTCTGCACCCTGTTGTTTATGATTCTAGGAAGTTTGGTTTGGTTGTGCCTGTTCAAGGTTTGTGGAAGTTCGGGAATCTGCATGCCAAGCTCTTGAGACTTCAGTCTGTATTACCTGTCCTAGAGCCATGATGTCAGGGGCGGACTCCACCAAAAAAAAAACCCAAAACACCCAAAACACCACCATGACCACCAACAAAACAATGACAGCTTTAAATGATTTGGAAGTAGAAGAAAATGTCACTACCTGCAGCTTCCCTTGAAATCTTTCCTAAGCCACATCTCGAGAGGGTTTTTTTGGAACCACAACTTTATATTTCCTGTTAGCTAAAGCATTTTGAAAACATACTTGTTGCAAGTGATGACTGATTAGAAAGAAATTCACCGACTGTTAGCTCCACAGAGAAGTAATCATCAGAGCTTAAGAAATCAAAACCATATTTTTCTTAGAAAATATGTTTTTCATGAGTATCAAGCTGGGGATCTTCCTAATTTTGTTTATAATCAAAGGGAGGGCTTTGCATTGAAGCACATTTTGACTCTCCTGTGGTCCTGGTTTTCCCTGGCTGGCCTCACCTTCTCTCTCTTTCTCACACACACACTTTTTTGTTTGTTTGTTTCTATTTGGAATATTTTGAGAAAATGTGGTCTCCCTGCCATCAGCCCCCATGTCAACATTTATTGATTCACTAATATGGTAAACCGCTGTATAACTTTTACCATTACCTAATGTGCATCTGATTTTCTTTTTCAAAAACTGGAAATAGTTATACATGTCTTTCTATGATCAGATAGTTAAAATTATGTCAAAATTATTCTCTCTCCCTGTTTCCCTCCTACTCTTGCCCCTCTTCTCCCATCTCCAACTCTAGAAACAAGTCATGGATGTTTTTACAGTCAAAGAGTACCTTGAGGGAGGAAATACTTCTATTTCCTCTTGAGGGCAATCTAGAAAATTCTGCTAACACTCTAAGAGGTGTGAATCACTACAGCAAGGCCAAGGGGATCATATAGTTGAATTCAGATCCTGAAGCAGTTACTTTGGATAGAAATGGCTTTGCCACTAATTGCTCATGACATATTAAGGGCTATGGGCTGCAAAGATTATAAATAACAAGAATTTAGGGTAGTATATTTTAAGATACTTGTTGAGTATTACCTGTAGTAGGTAGACAGGGTATGAAAAATATAACTGACAGTCAAAAATCAATGCTTCACATATTCACAATAAGAATGTATATGTATGTATGTATAAATAAATACATACATATATTTATTTATGGCCTTTCTTATCCTCCAAAGGATTTAAGATTATTTACCAAAATATACATGATATAAAGAGATAAATAAAATAGAAAGCAAGTGGATGGGGGTACCTAAGGCCCTAAGAGGGTAGGAAAGATGCAGATGCAGCTAGGAGTGATATAAGTACCTGCAGTGTGTGCTGTAAGGATGGGTCTCTGCTCATGTTGGGCTACATGGGCTCTTTGCTACATGTCTCTTCACTACATGTTGGGTTATATTTGCTCAGCAGCTAATATAAAAAGAGACATAGGCCCAAAACTGACTTAGCAGGAGAAAAGCCATTTCTGATACTAAGAAGAACAGGAGAACTTCTCATAGAGGGTATAGTAAGATAATAACCACAGTCCTCAGCAATATCCCCCGAGTAAGTGCAGTGATGAGTTTTATTTGGTTGTTCCACGATCCAGAGTGCCCTGAGGCTGGCTGATACTCACTTCTCCAGAAATAGTTGTTTTTCATTTGTGAGCTGCATATAGTTTACTATGGCTCAGGAATCTTTGAGGAAGGGAAGATGGCAAAATGCTATTGTTTTTCTAGATTAAAATAGGCAACAATACTTTGGTAGCTGATGTATAGCCAATGTAGAATCAAACAAACTACATATATATTTTTAATCTCAGAAGTAAATACAATTTTTCTTAATTTCACTGAGTAGTTATTATTATTATTGCTTACGGTCATTCAATGCTATTTATTTGAATATTCCTCCTATACCTTCTAGCATGTGTATAGAGGAAAGGGGGCAGAGGTTAAGAGATTCAAATAAAATTTCTTACATGTTTCCTGTGTTTGCATTAGACTCAAATTTTTTTATGAAAGTGATACATGTTCATTGTAGAAGATTTAGAAAATACAAGACAGACAAATGGTCTAAAATCTCACCATCTAGAAATACCTTTGAGGTGTTATATAGTGTATGTCTTTATGTATGTGGTGTATGCATTGGCTTAGTTTCCTAATTTTATGTGGGTTACCTAACCACAGCCATAGAAACTAAACACCATAGTTTCTCTACTTATGACTAAGCAAGGCTATTGATTTTCTATTTACTTTGAATTTACTTTGAACACACAAGTAATGTGGAATGGGAAGAAAAACACAAAAACAGAGCTTTGAGTATAAGGCCAAAACCTGAGATAAAGTCTGACATTCACAACTGGCACCTACCCCTTTCTTAAAAAAAATAAATCCTTTCAGGTCTCAGCTTCCACAAAGCAAAAATTTTACCAAAGTGCTGGTGCTTCAGAAGGTGGGATGCATACTCTCACCACTTCTATTCAACACAGTGTTGGAAGTCCTAGCCACAGCAATCAGACAAGAAATAAAAGGTATCTAAATTGGAAGGGGAGAGGTAATATTGTCACTACAGTAAGTCCTCTACATACGAATGAGTTCTGTTCCAAGAGTGCATTCGTAAGTCCAATTTGTTTGTAAGTCCAACAAAGTTAGCCTAGTTACCCAGCTAACACAATCGGCTATATAGTACTGTAATGTAATAGGTTTCTAATACTTTTCACACAAGTAATACATAAAAAACAAACACAAAAAATAAAGAAAACATTTTTAATCTTACAGTACAGTACCTTGAAAAGTACAGTAGTACAGTACAACAGCTGGCATACAGGGGCTGGCAACGAGTGAACAGGCAAGAAGAGTTACTGACTGGAGGAGGAAGTGGAGGTGGGACATGGCAGAGCTGAAGGATCACCACCAACAGGAGACGGAGGGCAAGTTGCAATTTCATTCACACCTGACGTTGTCAGCACAGGTTCTGGTTCCTTGCTGGATTCAATTCTATCTACCCTCTTGAAAAAAAGATCCAGTGATGTCTGGGTAGTAGCTCTTTTTTATCTCATCATAGATGACACAGTAGCACTGGATTGCATTCTGAATGGCTGCTGCAACCTTTGTGTACCATTCTATGTTCAGGCCCTGTGCCTCAAAAACTAACAGTGCCTCCTCAAATAAAGAAAATCCCCTTGCCATTTCCTGCATCATGAATCTCTTCAGTTCTTCAGTTGCTTCTTCCTTTTCTTTCTCTTTGTCCTTTCTCTGGGCCTCCAATTCCATCAGGCCTTCATTAGTAAGCTCCTCATGTTGCACAGCAAGGAGTTCAATGAAGTCGTCCTCTTGCAGATCTAGCTCCAGCTTCTCGATGAGGGTCAGTAAGTTGTTGAAGACCTCTTTGGACTCCTCATCCACCTTCTCAAATCCACAAAACTTGTGAACAAACTGCGGGCAAAGGTTCTTCCAAACCCCATTCATGGTGATGGCCGTAACCTTACTCCAAGCAAAGTCAATGTTTTTTATGGCCTTGTAGATGTTATAGTCCATCCAAAATTGTTGCAAGTTTATTCCTGATTCGTCATTCACCTTTACTGATGAAAAGTGTGACGTAAATAATATTTCTTGAAAGTCGCTATAACTCCCTGGTCCATAAGTTGGATGAGCGATGCAGTCACATCTTTGAAAGTTCGCAACTTGAAGGTTCATATGTAGGTGACTTATTGTATATGCAGATGACATGTACTATATATAGAAAACCCTAAGGACTCCACACAAAAACTACTAAAGCTATAAATGAATTCAGCAAAGTAGCAGGATACAAGATTAACATTCAGAAATCGGTTGCATTTCTTTACACTAACAATGAAATATCAGAAAGGGAATGTAAAAAACCAGTACCTTTTAAAATTGCACCAAAAAAAAAAAACCAAACCTAGGAATAAACCTGATTAAGGAGATGAAAGACCTATATGCTGAGAACTATAAAACATTAATAAAGGAAATTAAAGAGTATTCAAAGAAATGGAAAGCTAGCCCACAGTCTTGGATTGGAAGAATTAATATTGTTAAAATGGCAATACTACCCAAAGCAATCTACAGATTTTTAAAAAATATTTATTTATTTATTTATTTTGGCTGCGCCAGGTCTCAGTTATTGCATGCGGGATCCTTGTTGCAGCATGTTCAGTTGCGGCACGCAGGATCTGTAGTTGCGGTACATGAACTCTTAGTTGCAGCATGCATGCGGGATCCAGCTCCCAGACCAGGGATCGAACCCAGGCCCCCTGCATTGGGGGCATGGAGTCCTACCCACTGGACATGACGGAAGTCCCCAATCTACAGATTTAGCGTGAACCCTATCAAATTACCCATGACATTTTTCACAGAACTAGAACAAATAATCCAAAAATTTACATGGAACCATAAAAGACCCAGAACTGCCAAAGCAATCTTGGGGAAAAAGAACAAAGCAGGAGGCATAACCCTCCCAGACCTCAGACAATACTGCAAAGCTACAGTAATCAAAACAGTGTGGTATTGGTACAAAAGCAGACATACGGATCAATGGAACAGAATAGACAGCCCAGAAATAAACCCACACACTGATGGTCAATTAATCTTCAACAAAGGAGGCAGGAATATAAAATGGGAAAAAGACCATCTCCCCAGCAAGTGGTGCTGGGAAAGTTGGACAGCTGCCTGTAAATCAGTGAAGTTAGAACACACCCTCTCACCATACACAAAAATAAACTCAAAATGAAGTTTTGAGTTTTGGAGTTAAACATAAGACATGACTCCATAAACCTCCTAGAAGAGATCATAGGCAAGACATTCTCGGACATAAATAGTACCAATGGGGCTTCCCTGGTGGTGCAGTGGTTGAGAATCCGCCTGCCAATGCAGGGGACACGGGTTTGAGCCCTGGTCTGGGAAGATCCCACATGCCGCGGAGCGACTACGCCCGTGAGCCACAACTACTGAGCCTGCGTGTCTGGAGCCTGTGCTCCGCAACAAGAGAGGCCACGACAGTGAGAGGCCCGCGCACCGCGATGAAGAGTGGCCCCCACTTGCCACAACTGGAGAAAGCCCTCACACAGGAACGAAGACCCAACACAGCCAAAAATAAATAAATAAATAAATTAAAAAAAAAAAATAGTACCAATGTTTCCTTAGGTCAGTCTCCCAAGGCAATAGAAATAAAAGCAAAAATAAACAAATGAGACCTAATCAAACTTACAAGCTTTTGCACAGCAAAGGAAACCATAAACGAAACGAAAAGACAAACTACAGAATGGGAGAAAATATTTGCAAATGATGCGACTGACAAGGGCTTATGTATGTATGTATATTTCCAAAATATACATACAGCTCATACAACTCAACAACAACAAAAAAACAACCCAATCGAAAAATGGGCAGAAGACCTAAATAGACATTTCTCCAAAGAAAAAATACAGATGGCCAATAGGCACATGAAAAGATGCTCAACATTGCTAATTATTAGAGAAATGTAAATCAAAACTATAATAAGGTACCACCTCACACCAGTCAGAATGGCCATCATTAAAATGTCTACAAATAACAGATGCTGGAGAGGCTGTGGAGAAAAGGGAACCCTTCTACACTGTTGGTGGGAATGTAGGTTGGTGCAGCCACTATGGAAAACAGTATGGAGGTTCCTCAGGAAACTAAAAATAGAATTACCATATGGTCCAGCAGTTCCACTCCTGGGCATATATCTGGACAAAACTATAATTCGGAAAGATACATGCACTCCTATGTTCATAGCAGCACTATTCACAAGATCCAAGATATGAAAATAACCTAAATGTCCATCAACAGATGAATGGATAAAGAAGATGTGGTACATATATACAATGGGATACTACTCAGACATAAAAAGAAGGAAATAATGCCATTTGCAGCAACATGGATGCAACTAGAGATTATCACAGTAAGTGAAATAAGTCAGAAAGAGAAAAAAATTCCATATGATATCTCTTATATGTGGAATCTAAAATATGGCACAAATGATCCTGCCTACAAAACAGAAACAGACTCACAGACATAGAGAGCAGACTTGTGGTTGCCAAGGGGGAGGGGGTTGGGGAAGGCATGGACTGGGAGTTTGGGGTTAGTAGATGCAAACTATTACATTTAGAATGGATAGACAACAAGGTCCTACTGTACAGCACAGGGAACTATATCCAGTTTCCCGGGATAAACCATAATGCAAAAGAATATAAAAAAAGAATGTATATATGTGTATAACTGAGTAACTTTGTTGTACAGCATAAATTAACACAACACCGTAAATCAACTATACTTCAATTAAAAAAAAATACAGAAAGTGGGATGCACTGTGCAAATGCAAGTGTTATAGCCCTTGTTAACTAACCTGGTGGCTTGGAAGTTGTATAAGAGCCCCGTGACGGGGGTCCTGACCACGTGCTCTTGACAATAATGAGGAAAAAGAGGAGAAGTTAGAAGGAACACTCTGAATCTAGCGTCCATGATTTATGGACACCAGAGATCATGAAGTCAAATCTGAACCCCTCTGAGCTAGTCTTGTTTTCTTTGTTGTCCTTCTTATCAGCATTTCCTTCTTTTCTCTGCTTAATTACCACTTTCCTTTTCTCTTGTTCCCTTTTCTTTCTTTTCTTCTTTCTCTTCCTCTTCCTCATCTCCTTCCACTCCACTCCTCTCCCTTCTCTATGTTTAATTGACCTGCATTCTAGACATTTTCTGTTAAAATAGGAAAAGAACAGTAGGACAGAGTCCTTAGAATTGAGTTTGAATTTTGAATCCCAGTGAAAAACTTATATAAAATCTATGACAATCTTGGCTTTAACCAAGCCCACAGCTTAAAAAAAGGTGATCATTTCTCCTGGACACTCATATATGAGATTTATGGGTGGGTGGGGGAATCTATAATTCCAGCGTCACTGCTGAGGGTGGAGGTGATCATCTTGGCCACCAACATGATTGCTCTCAACCGTCCCTCCATTCTCAGTCACAGCTGCTGAAATTAAAACCCTGGAAAAGTTATCTGACTTTTAGGATAGGAGTGGACTTTTTCTCTCATGAACCCTATAGGAAGTCTGCTACTTTCGTATATAAAGCCTTCTTGAAAGCATAAATGAAAATTGCATATCAAACATATAAGGTAAGTCTAATTATACCAACTTAAACACAATCTTTAAAGATGTATTTCTAACATATCATACGATATGTGCTGTAATTTTGATCTTTTTTCCCCCTGTAATAGAACACTCTGTCACTTGGGTTAAGTTCAATGAAAACATTTGAATAGGAATGCAATCCACAGCTTTTGGCATGTCCACTGATTTTCATCTTCATCTCAATAGTATTACTTTTATGAAACCTATATTTTTCACCAATATCAACCATTTCATTTTCCTATTTTCCACTACATTTTATAAAATGCTAATGGCAAAATATAATAAAGCGGTCAAATTCTTTCTACAGCACCGCCCTGTCATAAAGATGGCTGTGTTGGACAAGTAAGTGGCTGACTGGCCTTAGGTAGCTCCCCATATCATGGCTCGAATTGTTTGTTTGGAAGCCAAGAAAAAATTCAGAATGTGGCCAACAAACGTCAGTTAAAGGGCCCTAATGTATGATGTGTGTAAAAAAAAAAATGTGGGTTATGCGGAATTTGTATTGAGGGAAATATAGGACCTGTATATTAAAAAGTGGATAAGGTAGGAAAAAAATAGCCTAAAGGTAAAATCTAAACAACAACATCATCATCATCAACAACAACAATGAAATGACTAAGTTGTAAGCATAATAAAGACTTTGATTGTTTAAGACATGCATTTCTATTATTTTATTTTATTTTATTTGGGGGGTGGGATGGGGTTAAATGAGATGTGTGTTGAGGCAAAAAGAGACAAGTGAGAAATATTTCTCAGAGGCATTGCCATTTTAATATATTTTCCCTGAAGCATCATTAAAGTTGACAGGAAAAAGTAACAATTGCAACTATGAATAAGGAAGGTGACAGAGATGTATCCATTCTCAGTTCAGCAACACTATTGTGTTCCAGGTACTTTGGCAGTACAAAGCCAATCAAGATGCAGTCTTTACCTTTGAGGAGCTCCAGATGCATTTTGGGTAATAATGAGAGTACAAAATAAAAGGTGGGAACAATCCAAATTAAATAATGAGATTTATTTCATTTTTCAAATAAATATTATATTTTATAAATATAATATTTTATTTTAAAATTTGGAACAGTAGTAAATACTTAGAAAAGTTGTAAGCACAGTGCAGGCCAGAAAACTTTTTGTTTTCCTGAACAACTGGAGAGCACATTGCTCACCCGATGTTTTATCATTCTTAAATACCTCAGTGTTCATTTCCCTACAAGCACATTCTCCTACATGACCACAGAATAACCATCAAAATCAGGAAATTAACACTGAATCATTGCTAACTTCTAATCCTCAGCCCCCATTTCAGTTTTGCCAATATCCTAATTATGTACTTTATAGTAAAAGGATCTGGTTCAGAATCACACATGGTATTTAGCAGTCATGTTAGTCTCCTTCAGTCTTGAAGTCGGTTTTTCTTTGACTTTCACAACCTTGACACTTAATAATCACATGCTAGTTGTTTTGTACAATATCCTTTAATTTGGGCTCATCTGACATTTCTTCATGATTATATTCAGGCCATGAATCTTTGGTAGGACTGCCACAACATTCTCTTTGCTACACCTATCAGGTGATGTACAGTTTAGATTTGTCCCATTGCTAATGAAGTTCACTTTGATCACCTAGTTAAGGTGGCATCTGCTTTTCCATTGAAAGTTACTCTTACTCTCTTTGGTACTTTGAAACTGTTTCTCACGAAACTTTTAATTCATTCATGATTTAAATCTGTTTGGAGTCACGGTTTCCTGTTTTATTCAATAGGTTATAATTATTATTTTTATTTTCATGCTCAAATTATCCCTGATTTGGCCAGTGGCAGCCCCCTCCAGCTGGCTTCTCTGTCCTTTTGACATTTCCCCATCATTCTTGAAGCACTTCCTTGCTTCCTGATATAATAAGATGTTATAGGCTCATCTTATACTCTCTCTGACCCAGTTCCAGAATCATCCATTTCTCCAAGAAATCTAGGTTGCTGTTAGTGGAAAATCATACTTATAACTCAAGATCTGGGTGTTAGGTGTGTTCATTGCTATGAGTGTGGCTGTTCCCAAGCCCTGTCAGTGGAAAGAGATAGATATCCATATCTACATCTATATCCATATCTATATTCAATTCTATATATCAATAACCATATCTATATCTATATCCATATCTATATCCATATCTATATCCATATCCATATCCATATCTATATCTATATCCACATCCATATCTATATCTATATCTATATCCATATCTATATCTATTTGCATATCCATATCCATATCTATATCTATAGCCATATCCATATCTATATCCATATCCACATCCATATCTATCTCAATATCTATATCCATATCCATGTCTATATCCATTTGCATATCCATATCCATATCTATATATATCCATATCCATATCTATAGCCATATCTATATCTATATCCATATCTATATCTATATCCATATCTATATCTATATATATCATAACCATAACCATATCCATATCTATATGCATATCCATATCCATATCTATATCCATATCTATATCTATAGCCATATCCATATCTATATCCATATCCATACCTATATCTATATCCATATCCATAACCATATCTATATCTATCTATATCTATATCCATATCCATATCTATATCCATACCTATATCTATATCCATATCCATAACCATATCTATATCTATATCCATATCTATATCTATATTTACCTATATCTATATCTATGTATATCTATACATATCTATATCTATATCTGCATCTATATCTATATCTCAAACATAGATGCAAATGTATCTTTAAACAATATGGTTTTATTTACATGCATGTATAAAGAAACATTTGCATTTATATGCTTTTCTATGTCTCTATACCCATTTATATTGAAAATCATGAGTTTACACTGATACCTCCAATTCCAGTCCAACACCATGGGGTCCATTCTAGTTTTCTTCCTTCTCATATTTGTACCTTCCTTCTCCAACCATGGGGAACCTGACTCTTAATGTCCTTAATTTATTTACTTATTTCATCAATCTCCTAGTATGTAACCCATCTCTGCTGCCACCCTCTTGCCCACATGGACACTCACTTCACTCGAGTTGAGATGCCTTGTCCTGGGCTGTCCTCACCTCAGGGACACCTGATTACCCTGGTTGGGCTTCAGCATTCTGTGGTGGGCAGCCCAATGCCTGGATGTCTTCCTCACCCTGTCTGGGCTCTGACAGGCTACATACACCAGGTTGCCCTTTTGCAGACATGTTCCTTACCCAGCTCCGGCTCTGACCTCCACGTAGGGCAGCCATCCTGGATGGTCACTGTCTTGCTGGATTTGAGCTCTGACACCCTGCTCTGGGCCACTGTGGCCCTCTCCTTCGAGGGCAGATGCCTGCCTTAATCTGCCACATTTGGCGACTTCGGGACTATGTTTTGGAGGAGGGAAAGCGAGGGAAAAGGGGAGGGAGGAAACGGAAAAGAAGAGTAAGGTCTATTTGAAATTCTAAAATTTAAAAGAAATGGAACAATACACACTACATATTTGTTTTCCATACCAACGATAAGTGAGGCTTTCTCTAGGTCTTCTAAAAAGATGAAAAGATTAAACATGTTTTTTCTTCTGGGGACTAATGTAATGCTGGATAATTAGACTCAGATTCCTTATTTAGATTCTTATTTGGGGCCAGAAGGGAAGTCTCTTTTAATATACAATCTTTCCTTTTTTAATATGCCCAGAAGGATTGGAAAATAGTGGGAATTAACAATTATTGGTGAAGAGACTAGATTGTAAAGTTATTATAGTATAAAATAAGGGTCAGCATTGCTCCCTCTAATCACTTCATGAAATTTCACCCCAAAGGCATTTATTCTTGTCTTTAACCATTGAAAGGCATGGTAAATACTATTAATTTAAACCAGATGAAGTCAAACAATTATTTATGACTCCATTTTGCTATTCTCTTGAGGTAATTATTACCAAGTGATCAGTGATTGAGCCTGAAAAAATGCTTTTAATTATTATTAACTGAATAACCACTGGGTTAATAAAACTGTCTTAGGATATTATACTGGGAATTAATTGAATATAATGTATCTATCTACGTTAAAGAAATTATTTCCTGAGGGAGATAATAGAGAAGGAATAATTCTTTTTCACTTAAATAAAAAGACACTTAATAAATCCTCATTAAATGAAACATTTTTGTAATATTTGGGAGCTGGGGTGGCTTAGGGTAGTAAAATAATTTTATTTAGGCAAATTCTTAATATGGCAAACATCTCAAATTAATCAACAAAGGTGGACAATCCAGTGCCTTGACTGAGAATTTTAATACCTAGTTAATAAACTGGATTAAAAAATGTGTCTGTATAGTCAGTTGTCTATTTTCTTATGTAAAAAGTAGTAACAAGATCAAATTAAGGTAAATAACTTAAAGGTAAAAGACCTAAACATGGCCACAAGACTATGCTTTTCTTTTTCTCTTAAAACTCAAGAAGCCAAGCAATTTGCTTAAATAATGATAGAGCATAAAATACAGGTTTTCTGTCCCTGACTGGCCTAACACTGCATTGTTCCATGATTCTGCCTCAGGATTCGTACTAACTATAACATGGAAGAATTTTGGGGCCTTAATGCAAGGCATGATTCTGGAACTGTTGTCTCATAAATTCAGACCAAAAAAGAAGTGAGATGCTTTGCACTTGGTAATGCACTGAGGGGTTTGAAGGGGTTATTGCGAGTAAGTTAAGTGCCTCTGCAGAATACATGGAAGCTAAAATTTCTCACTGAAAAGGAAAGATGACCAAAATACCCAACAATATGTTTAGTGATTCATCATGATCTTCAAACTACATTTCACTTTTCTTTAAATGAATGTGTGTATGTGTTTAAAAACATTAAAGAGAGTTGGAATATGGCTTCAAGGATTCAACAATCTTTGAAGAGCATCAAATAACAGAATCAAAAGAAACAAACTGAAGGAAATTGTGGACAAAGATGAAAGGATCTAAGTCTCTGGAAATAGTTAAGTAAAAAGATTCCTGAGCACTGAACAAGACCCCCATGCAAGTCCTGAGAAGACAGAAAAGCAATGAAATGTTGAATCAGTAGGAAAAGTACTTTGCTAAGAGGAAAGAACAACACTTCTGTTTGCAGAGGCAAACAACTCTGAGACTTCAAAGAAAACCTTTTTTTTCTGTCTTCCTTTTTCATTTCTTTTTGTTTAAATCTTTAAGAACTCAGTGGTAGAACTGTATCTGATAATGGCTTAGTGGACTTTGGGCACTACTGTCTTATGCCCAGTATTTTAAGTCAGTCATTTGCAATAGCCCTTATCAGTCCCCCTTCTCCCACCATTTCCAGACAGACCCCATTCTGAAACTCTATCTGTATTAAAAAATGCTTGCCTGAGAAAACAGTTCTTTTAAATTTATAGACCTTAAGGTTCTTAAAGCAGGAAATTTTCCTAGCACAAACCAGATTAGGATGGGAAGGGCTGTTTTTCTGACGGCTAGCTTGTATTCAATTCATAAATATAAAATCATTGGGACCCATCTGACAACAATTCAATACCAGTTTAGGAGATTAAGAAAGGGATAGATGGGGATTCAGACCACTGACTAATCATTCTGAACCCAGAAGTCCAGAGAGCTTCTGAGGTTTCAAATAGATTGTATTGTGTATAATATCAAATCCTCGTACATATGAAACCCCAGTCATCTGTCTTTGAAGATCTCAATGATGTTAAGAAGTCTTATCCTACCAGCAGGAATCAGGATTATGATTCCCAGTTCTCTCCTATAATAAAAAGATACATCCATGTTCTTTGCTATGGAAATTTGAAGGGCTTCCCAAGGTGGGTGGATAATATTTTCATACCCTATTGATGTTGGGCTTGGCCATGTGACTTCATTTGGCCAATGGAATGTGGGCAGTGGTGACAGTGCCAGTTCTGAGCCAAGATCTTAAGAGACAGTGCAGGTTTCTGCACCCACCTCTTGTATTCTGCCATCTCCATGAGAAAAACATACAGCCATTTCAGCCTGGGCCTTAGAAAGAAGACCTGAGGAGCAGACCTGAGCCCAACTGAGAGCCTCAGGTTGAACCTGGCCCCCCTGACTGCACCCAGCCAACTTGCAGACCCATGTGGGGATATATACAGGTGTGTTGGTAAGCCACTGACTAATAAACTCCTTCACAAGCTGGCTTTCAAACTTTACTTCTTAGTATAAATCCTAATGATCAAATGACATTACAAACGGCCTCATCATCCCTATGTATTTCTAATGTTCTTTCAAAATAAATTGCTTCAAAGTCTCCAAATATAAAAATATAATTGAATCCTAGATTAAGTTATACTTAGTATTGCTTAAACATTTTGGCTCACTTAATGTGATGGATAGATAAACCATAACTGGACTCCCAAATTCAAAACTTGAAATCCTTTTACTCACAAAAATAAAACTACCTTGTAGCCATTATAAAGAGAATCCCCAAACCCTAGGACAACTCAATTCTCTACCTACTCCATACCTGCGCCTGAGCTGCTGACTGTGGAGAAAGGAAGCAGGTGGAGAAATGCTGCTCTGCTGGCTAGTCTCACTTAAGATTTATTGTTACTGCTGTCATACAGTCAAACCACACTTCCGTGGTATGCTTCCTCTCTTCAAGAGGGATCGTTTCACAAAGTCTCTTCTCAGCCCTCCAGCACCTTCTCCCCTAGCTTCACTCTCAGCTGATGACTTTGCTTCTGAGTTTACTGAGAAAATAGAAGCAATCAGGAGAGGTCTGTCTTACCTTCCTACGTCCAGCTCTGCCTGACTCTGTCTTCCCTCTTATTACATCATTCCAACAGTCTCTGTGCCCATATGGGACAACTTCTCCACTGGGCACCACATCCCTGAAGCCCAGCTTGTCCTGCCTCCTTGAGAACTTTTCTTCTGCAGTCATGCCCTGTCCTTCCTACACTGTCAATTTCCACCTCCTTAAGAGATCATTCCCATCAGCATACAAATGTGTAATGTCTTCTCTTCCTCCAAATTCTCCTCCGTTATAGCTGTTTTCATCGCAAAATTTCTTCAAAACAGTTGCCTGGATTTGCTGTTCTCACGTCCTCATTCTCTCTATAAGTCACTGCAGTCAGGCTTTCATCCCTCCTGCTTCAATGCAGCTATTCTCATCAGGGTTACTAGGGTCTTCTGTGCTGCCAAACTCCCTGGTAAATGGCATTTAATACGGCTGATTACTCCTTTTTCTGTGAAAATCTCTCTTCACTTGGGTTCCAGTTCTCCATCTTTTACCAGTTTCTTTCTACTTTGCTGGACACTTCCCCATCTCCTCTGCTGGCTTCATCTGATCTCTGGACCTCTAAATGTTGGAGGACCCTAGGGACAGTGTCCTTGGCTTTCTTTGCTTATTTAGCATACCCTTTACAGGTGATCTTGATCAGCCCCATTGGCCATCTATTTGTGGATTAATCCCAAATTTATATCTCCTCTAACTCCCAACTCACACACCTATCTGCTCACTAGTCATCTCCACTTGTATCTTTAACAAGCATCTCAAACCAGACATGTCCAAAACCGAAACTTTTAACTTCCATAACCAGCTTCTTCCCCAGCCATCTCCATCTCAATAATGTAACTATTCAATCAGTAATTCAGGCTAAAAACGTAGGTGTCATCCCTGGTACTTTGCTTTCCTTCACTCCCCATACCAATCAGCAAAACCTACTGGCTCTACCTTCACATTATTTGAAATCTGACGACTTCTCACCACCTCCCATGCCTTCTGGCTTCCTTTTGGGTTCTGCCAACGAGTAGACCAGCAGGACA
The DNA here is from genome assembly GCF_028021215.1 of Eschrichtius robustus. Classification (NCBI taxonomy): domain Eukaryota; kingdom Metazoa; phylum Chordata; class Mammalia; order Artiodactyla; family Eschrichtiidae; genus Eschrichtius; species Eschrichtius robustus. The sequence goes on from NC_090829.1 coordinate 37,595,985, forward strand.
GCAGAGAAAGGGACCAGAGAAAGGTCAAGGTATTTCTTCCCCACTCCCTCTTTGCTTCAGGCTTGTATCTCTAGCAGTAGCTGTATCCCCACAACACCAGAGGAACCTCCTCCATGTCCCCACTGGTGCTGGGCACTTCTGTGACCCTGTTTACTCTTTTCTTTGCCACTTCAGCCCTTGGGATAGTATCACCTTCCCTCTTTTGCCCTGCATCCCTCTCCATGCCTCTGTAAACAGCTCCTTCATCAGCCACTTCATTTGAATCATCTGAGAGTGAAGTTCTTTTCCTGCTGGCACACTGATCAACATACTACCCTACATAAAATAGCCTTTATCTCCACTTTTTATCCCTTTAACTATTTTCCTCAAGTACATACTATTCACTGAAATTTATTATCTTCTGCCCCCTCCTCTCTTTCCTAAAAAGTAAGCTTTCCAAGAACTTTTCTTTTTACTTTTCACTTTTATCCCTAGCCTCTAGAAGAATGCCTGGTATAGTGTTTCATGTAAACAGGTTGCTGGGGGGGCTTCCCTAGTGGCACAGTGGTTAAGAATCAGCCTGCCAATGCAGGGGACATGGGTTCGAGCCCTGGTCCGGGAAGATCCCACATGCTGCGGAGCAACAAAGCCCGTGCGCCACAACTACTGAGCCTGCGCTCTAGAGCCTGTGAGCCACAACTACTGAGCCCACGTGCCACAACTACTGAAGCCCGCGCACCTAGAGCCTGTGCTCCACAACAAGAGAAGCCACTGCAGTGAGAAGCCCACGCACCACAACGAAGAGTAGCCCCCGCTTGCCGCAACTAGAGAAAGCCCGCACACAGCAACGAAGACCCAACACAGGCAAAAATAAATAAATAAACTTAAAAAAAAAAGAAAAAAAAACAGGTTGCTGGGAAAGATAATATGTTCTTGATATATTCTTAACAGCAAAAAAAGCATGAGTTGAAGAATACTATGGTATGTTTCTACTTTTAAAAATCTACCTATCCAGATAATAATTGAGCAGTAAAAAGAAACATCTGGAAGCATATACATCAAATATTAATAGTGGGTACTTCCTGGGGAGTGGATGATAGGATTTGGTTTTCTGCTTTGTACATGTCTATATAGTTTGCATTTGTAGGAGAAGCAAGCAGGACCATTGGAAGCCTACATGAAGTTTCTGGGCAAATTAGAAAAAGTCCTCCTTCCACTATAGGATAGACACAGCTGCCTTGGCACCAAGAGAGTGGATTTTACCACGCTGGTACCAAATAAAGTCAATTTTCATTTAGATTAATTCAGAATTAAAATTTCAAGTTATTAAAATATCTGACAGTGTGAAAATGTGAGAACTCTTCTTTACATATATAAAAACTGGATTTATAAAACAAAATTATTATAATTCTTCCAAGTTATGCTCCGGAGTCCTTAGTACTCTATTTTAGGAAAAAAACTATTCCTTCACCTGTTGAGCTCACTTCTAGTGCCTGGTTTGTATTCTTACTCTAAAAAATACTATTTAATAAAATATTCTTATTTTGGATACATCTTGTGTAGCCGTTTTCTTAAACACTCTTTATTAAAAACATCTTTGCATCTTAAGTTTGTTTTGGCAGCTTTAAGTCACAATATACAGATCTGAATTATTTTTGTAATAACTCACTGGTTTCTTATATAAATTCCTAGGCATGTCTAAGAGTCTGTCACTGCAATCAGGATCAATTTTTTTCTGAGCAAACAGATAATCAGAAGGGCTTTAGGATTAATTACAGGCTTAAACATTTAGTAGTAAAATGTCCAGAAATTCCTTCAGTATTCTAACTAAAGTCAGCCTTGAGAAATGTCCTTGGCTTCGTCAGGATTTAAGGAACATGAGGATTGTTGGGAAATTCTTACAAGATTTTAAAAGAAACAGGAACACCATGCTATAAAACGTAGGAAAGGAACTCAATATTTTTGTGAGTAGCAAGTTTCCTCATAAAAATGGAAAAGAAATGTAACTTGATCTGCATGACTTTTTGCCAACTCTGGTTTATCTTGTTGCTTTGGTTCATTTGCTTGGAAGGTTTTGGCTGTTGGGTTCTTGGACTAAGGCCTGAAGAACCCTGAGCTCCAGTGCTCTTGACTTGCCAGGTGGCATAGGGAAATTGCATCTTTTCATATTTGTGAATCCTGGGACAAAGGGGATTATACCACTTACTTTTTAGAAAGTGTTTGAGAGGTTTTATGTGAAAAGCTGAACAATACTTCGAACACCATATAGCAGCTGGAGAGAATCAGAATGGGGCTGAGGGGGTGGCTTGCTCTGCTGATCTTCTATGGGGCTCTGCAGGGCTTGCCCTGCAGTCCCGAATTCAGGGCTGGCTCCACATGTGGCTTCCGGAGCATGACTTTTTCTCCACCCTCTCTCACTGTTGCTCCTTCAATTGCTTTGCTGACTCCCCTTTCTTGACCCGGCCCTGAAATGCAAGGGTTCTCCAAAGTTCTATCTTCACCCTCTTCTCCTCTTGCATTACCTCTGTGCTGGAGTGGTCTTTTTCCACTTTGGAGGTTCCAACCGTATTTCCAAATATCTATCAGACATCTGTGCCTGGGTGCCCCCTAGGTTCCTCAAACCCAACACCTCCAGAATTTAGCATGTCTTCCAGCCCTCCATTAAAATGCCTTCCTTTCCAGACTCCTGTTGATAAACAGTGTCACCTTTTCATAGTCTATGAAACTGGAAATGTTTTCACCTCCTTTGCCTCCCACTTCCAATTAACGCCCAGGTCCTGTCAATGCTGTCTCAGACAACCTCTTCACCCTCATTTCTGATAAGTAGCCATATTCCCTCTACATCACCTAAAATGTTGCCAATTCCTTTCTCCCTTCTCCGTTCTGGCTTCTATTGTTCTTGTTCTGACCTCATCACCTAGTGCATCAATCAACTAACTGGCCTCCTTGCCTCCTTCCCTCTTCATTCCATCCTGCATGTGGCTGCCAGAGTTGTTTTTCTAAACACAAATCTAATAATAACGATCCTTTGCCAAAAAGCAATGGTTGCTGCAGCATAGTCTGGCTTCAGCCTCATTTTCTGGCTTCACTGTTTCTCCCATCTACACCCTGTAATTCACATGTGCTGTTTTTTGCTCATCAAGCCACCATAAACTTCCACAGCCTTGTGTTTGTTTGTCCTCCTATAACACCCTTCCTGCCTTTTCTGCCTGGTCAAATTTTACCAGTCCCTCAAGGTCCAGCTCCATTAGAAAGACATAATAAAATATGTTTACAACATAGTAGGACTCAAATATTTTGGGGCTAAATTAAGTGAAAAAGAAGATACCAAAACTTCACAGTATGAATAAAGGATGAGGGATTATTTCATTAGCCGAGAAATATAACTGAACTTCAATGTGAGTCGAATGTATTGTCTATGACCCCCTTGTTCCCCCCAGGCTCCTGCCATTGGTGTGGCCTGCCTTGAACAATCTTTCCTTACATCCCTACTTAAAGAGAATTTCCATATTTTCCTACTAAAAACAACGTTGCAATGAACATATACTTGAAAAAGTAGACCATGAAATATCTGTACTGTAAGTTCCTAAAAATGAAATTGCTGAATAAAAAGCACATGGATTAAAACATCTGATACATGTTGCCATAGTGTAGCAACTACCCTTATTCAAAGGTGTATGAAGATGTCTGGTTTCCATGCCCTCACCAATAATAGCAAACCTAGATTTTTGCCAATCTTAAAGATTAAAAAAATGTTATTTTGGTTTACATTTCCATAATTATTAATGAGGTTTAACATCTTTTCATATGTGTATTGGTCATTTGTATCTCTTTTCTTGCTTTCCCTGTTCTTATCCTTTGTTCAGTGTTCTATTTGGTTGGTCATCTTTTTCTTTACTGATTATACTTGTTCCTTGTAAATTTAGGAAACTAGCTCTTTGTTTACAGTATGGGTTTTAAATAGTTTTCCAAGTTTACCAACTGTCTTTTGATTTTGTTCATTATTAATTTTTATTATACATAAATTAAAAATTTTTTTGCAGTCAAGTTTATCAATCTTCTTTATGCTTCTGAGTTTTGTGTCATTCTTAGGAAAGTCTTCTCCATTCTAAGATTGTAAATAAATAAACCCAGTTTTCTTCAAGTGTTATTATAGTTTCTTTTTTAGAGTTTAAATATTTGATCTATATGGAATTTACTTTCATATAAGAAGATGAGGATTTGGCATAATTTTTTCCCCAAGTTGTTCCTAGTTATACCAGTTCCACTTATTGAATAATCTTTTCCTCACTGGTCTGAAACGTAGCTTTTATACTAAATTCTGGTATATAGTTAGGTGTATATCTCAACTCTGTAAACTTTAATTAGAGAAAATTTATGGTGCCCTAAACCACTAGTTCAGGAGCTCCAGTATTAAACCAGTGTTATTCTGGATCTAGATTGCCTAACAGGTGTAAATTTCACAATTGCAAAGTTCAGATGTGCAAAAGATGTATCTTTACTTCTCTACAACTGAATTTAATTTAGCCCTTGAGATTCCATGTCCATTCTGTGGCAGAACACTTAATTCAGCTAATTCAAGGTATCTCTGTCTCCCATGGATAATCTAAGCTCTGGGGGTTGGGGATGATGACATCTTCTCTCTTATCCAGGCTTTTGTGAAGGGGATGAATCTGTTTAATAGCCATCTTCATATCTTTTCCTGGCATCTACAAAATGTAATTCAATCTCGCTGGTTCTTATCATTGCACACTGGCCAATGGGCCTCCATTTGCTAGTTCCAGGGCCCTGTGCCCTCCTTCCCCATTCCAGGACCTCTCTTAGCTCATCTGAGCCCTTTTCAGGGGGAGGCCAGGGAACCCCTGACTGCTTTTCCTGCACCACCTCGAGGTGCTGAGTCTCTATGAACTCTATGAAGCTGTGCTCAGGCCCATCTACATGGGCATCTCTTAGCCTTTGTCACTTCTCCGCTCTAGCCTCATGTTGGATATGGGCTTCTCCAAGAGGCTTTCAGTGTCTCTGGGCTGTACCCTGAGATGAGAGGTAGAAGTTTCCTGTGCTCTCAGGTCCTGCTAAAAACCCAGCTGGGATTTCTCTTAGAGGCTCCCACTCTAGCACCATGCGTTTGAAGCTGGAATGCGCAGGATGTGGAGATGCCTTTCTCAGGAATTCATATCAATTACTCACTGCCCTGCTCTCCTTTCCCAACTACCTTCTTTCCTCAAATCTGTGAGATTTTCCTCTGGTCTTGGGGAGGGGGCAGTGGCTGTTGGGGGAGGAAAAAAATGGCATAATCATCACCCTGCACTTTCCAACTCCCTTGTTTATAGTACAAACTTTGACTATATTATAAACTTTGTGTTCAGTCCATTGGATTCTGATAGTCAAAGCCAAGCTTCTGGAACCAAAACAATCTTTTGTCGCTCAAAAGCTCAATTCATACAAATCAAAATATTTTGGCTTTTAATAAGCTCATTTCTGTTATGAATTTTAAGAGCATGTTTTGGAGCTAGTGGCTAAGAATATGATTCTTTGTTCTTGCTGAATAGGGAAGAGTAATGGACACAAAGAAGGCTAGGAGAAGGATGCATGGGAAGAGCCTTTGTTTATATCTCAAAATTATCTGCAACACCAAGTCCTTGATCTGGCCTGTAGACTCCTGTCTCCATCCCTGTGATCACTCCACTGGTTATGGGATCTATTTCAACTAACAGCTCCCTGGTCCTCTCAGTTCCTTTCCTCTGCTCTTTCTTAGTCCCTACTGCCTTTTGAACTGGAGTCTTGCCTGGCTTCCCTCACCACCAATCCTCCCAGGGACCAGAGTCTCAGAATCTACCCTCTTTGGCTAGACCATCATTTTGACCGCAGAGCTGTCTGCCTTCCAGATTTTCACCTACTCTCTCCTCTGGGAACCTCCATCTGCCTCCTGGTGCAGCTGCTGGATCTTCCCAGATCACCTCCCTACCTCACCCAGCCACTCTGCTCGGCAGGAGGGTGGAGGGCACCAGAGTATTCTAGTATGGGAGGTGGGGATGGGGGGGTGTGAGGTGGCTGCAGGAGGCTGTATGTGACAAGGGCACCAAAGAGAATTACTGCAAGAAAGGCTGCAGGGACAGAAGGTGGGTCGCCAAGAACAAAGCATCATAATGTTGCTTGAAAGGTCTAGTCTGTGAGTCCTTATGGATTAGGGCTTTGGTGTATTTCTGTAGTTAGTGACTCTTTTTCATGACATTACCCTCTTCCCTCCCATTTCATCTCCTACCCCTGAATATTCTTCAGGTCTAACTCTGAGTATTTAGTCATCATAGGGATTTTACTTCCTTCATATCGGGGGTAGCCATTGTCACAGGTTTTTTTGTTTTTTTGTGCCATCAGTAGCTTGATCTTATTCTCTGGAATTGTGTAAATGGCTGGGGTTTTAAAAACTCATTCTTCTCTAAAGGGAACGCTTGTACACTGTTGGTGGGAATGTAATTGGTACAGCTACTATGGAAAACAGTATGGAGGCACCTCAAAAAACTAAAAATAGAACTGCCATATGATCCAGAAATTCTACTCCTGGGTATATATTAGAACACTAACTCAAAAAGATACATGCACCCCAATGTTCGTAGCAGCATTATTTACAATGGCCATGATACAGAAGAACCTAAGTGTCCATCAACAGATGAATGGATAAAGAAGATGTGGTACATATATACAATGGAATACTACTCAGCCATAAAAAAGAATGAAATAATACCACTGCAACAAAATGGATGAATCTGGAGGGTATTATGCTTAGTGAAAAAAGTCAGACAGAGAAAGTGTATGTTATCACTTATATGTGGAATCTAAAAAATAGAACAAATGAACAAACATAACAAAACAGACACAGACTCACAGATATAGAGAACAAACTAGTAGTTACAGTGGGGTAAGGGAAGGAGGGAGGGGCAAGACCAGGGCAGGGGATTAAGAGGTATAAAGCTACCATGTATAAAATAAATAAGCTATAAGGATATATTGTACAGCATAAGGAATATAGCCAATATCTTATAATAACTTTAAATGGAGTATTATCTATAAAAATTCTGAATCACTGTTGTATACCTGAAATTAATATTGTAAATCACAACTACACTCAATTAAAATAAATCATTCCTCTCTGACCACTAATTTATGTTGTTCTCTTATTTGCTTTTCAGTAAAAGGCCTTTAACACAGAAGTTTTGATTTTGAAACAGTAATTAGGAAAGAAAAAACTTCATATGGGGGCTGGAGACTACGGGGAAATGGCACAGTCTTCTCCTCAGACCTACAGTCCAGTTGCTAAACAAGCAAGTTCAGCAAATTGCAATTTCTCTAGATTAATAATACTCTTTCTCAAATCCTGCCTCATGAGATTCACTGGGAAAATTTTGTCTTTTTTGCTAAGTTTAGGATTCAATTATTTTTGGAGCAGCTGCTTCTTTGATTGAAAACAAAGCAAAAGAAAGCAAACATGTAAGGACACACTTACAGTGTAGTGTCCTTACACTGTAAGAACACAGAACTTTCTTGAGAGCCCTGGATCACTTCAAATGCCTCCATATTTCCTATTCCCAATTAAACTTCCTGGAATGTTCCCAGGGGTGCAGAGGGCAAGTTTCCAGGAAGCTCTCCATATTCACCAACTTTTTAAGTAATCCAGGAACTCTTACAGCCTGATAAAGGGATTAGGTAAGAACTTTTTAGATAGGAAGATGTTTCTGTATGTCTGTTTGTTAACTGGATAATATCCCTTTTCTAAGCACTAAGCAGTTGACCTCTGACTTGGAGAAAAACAGAATAGTGGCTGTTACTCATTGATGACTTTGGTGGGAGGAAACAACAGCTTGTGGACTTCTGTTTCTGTCATCTTAACAGACTAGATACCCTGAAAAAGTCTCAATAGAAAACACCTAGAAATTGAGGGACTGAATATAACCAGTAGTCTTTAAGATATTGAGCTCCTGAACACAGGAGAAACTTCCAGACACCAACGGTGGTGAGGTGGTGCTGATACCAGCCCCAACCCTGCTTTGGAACATTTGGTGAGCTTGGTAGTCAAGAGGTTTGGGTTTCTGACATGTAGGGACAGAGGCAAGGCCTTGAATTATGAATGGTGGGGAGGTAGAACTGAGGCTCTGCATAAATGGAGGACTCTCAAAAGGCTAGCCACTAGAAAAAAAAGATGTCCAGGCAAAGAGGAATGACAGGAGAATTTGTCTGCTTCTGGGCTCTGAGTAGAAAAAAAGAATTCAGATCTGTATGTGTGTGTATATATATATATATATATATATATATATATATATATATATATATATATATACACACACACACATACATATGTGATCAAAATAACTCCCACAGCATAAATCCCACAAATAAACCTCATAACATGAACTCAAACCAAAATTATAAACACATGAAGAAATAAGTTACTAAGAGTGAGAACAAATAGAAACAAGAAGCAATGTGATTAGAACCCCCCAAAAGATAATAAAAATATCACATACAAGATATTTAAAATAATTAAGGCAGTAAAATATGGACTAAACAATAAAGGAATACGATACTATTTACAAATACTTAGAAGATTAAAAAATAAATGAAATAGAAATCCTAGAGATGAAAATAAAAGTATTGAAATGAAAACTTGGTGTATAGGATAAGCAGCTGGGTAGACACCATTGGAGGAAGAATGAGTGCACTGGGAGATAAATCTAAAGAGATTATATATAATGTAGTACAAAGAGACAAAAAATGTGAGAGATGAATTAAAACGTATGGAAGATAAAATGTGTAGGTCAAACATACATTTAGAAGGTGTTTCATTCCATTCCTAGGTGTTTTACCCAAAGGACATGAAAACATATGTCACACATACAAAAACGTGACAAGAATGTTCATAGCAGCTTTACTTGCAATAGCTGAAAACTGGAAGCAACTCAAATGTCCATCTGCTGGAGAGTGAATAAACAAATGTTGGTATATTTGTATAACAAAATTGTACTCAGTAATAAAAAGGAATGAACTATTTACTGATACACATAATCACATGAATGAATCTTAAAAACATGGTAAGAGAGGAAGCTAGACACAAAGGAATACAAACTGTATGATCCCATTCATGTGAAGTTATGAAATAGACTAATCTATGGTGGTTGCTGCTATGGAGGAGCATGAGGAACTTTCTGGGGTGACAGTAATATGTTATAGCTTGTTTTGGGTGTTGATATTGTGGGCTTATACAATTGTCAAAACTCATAAATGAAACAGTTATGATGTGTAAGTTTTATTGTATGTAAATTATATCTCAGTAAAAAATTTAAAATTTAAAGAGGAAGAAAACAATAGAAAAGATCAAAGAAACTAAACACTGGTTCTTTGAAAAGATAAACAAAATTGATAAACCTTTAGTCAGACTCATCAAGAGAAAAAGGGACAGGAGACCTTCATGATGGCAGAAGAGTAAGACATGGAGATCACCTTCCTCCCCACAAATACATCAGAAATACATCTACATCTGGAACAACTCCTACAGAACACCTACTGAACACTGGCAGAAGACCTCAGACCTCCCAAAAGGCAAGAAACTCCCCATGTACCTGGATAGGGCAAAAGAAAAAAAGAAAAAACAGAGACAAGAGAATAGGGACGGGACCTGCACCAGTGGGAGGGAGCTGTGAAGGAGGAAAGGTTTCCACACACGAGGAAGCCCCTTCACGGGCGGAGACTGTGGGGGGCAGAGGGGGGAGCTTCGGAGCCACGGAGGAGAGAGCAGCAACAGGGGTGCAGAGGGCAAAGCGGAGAGCTTCCCACACAGAGGATCGGTGCCGACCAGCACTCACCAGCCCGAAAGGCTTGTCTGCTCACCCGCTGGGGCGGGCGGGGGCTGGGAGCTGAGGCTTGGGCTTCGGTCGGATCGCAGGGAGAGGACTGGGGTTGGCGGCGTGAACACAGCCTGAAGGGGCCAGTGCACCACAGCTAGCCGGGAGGGAGTCCGGGAAAAAGTCTGGAGCTGCCAAAGAGGCAAGAGACCATTGTTTCGGGGTGCATGAGGAGAGGGGATTCAGAACACTGCCTAAACGCACTCCAGAGACGGGTGCGAGCCACGGCTATCAGCACGGACCCCAGAGACGGGCATGAGACGCTAAGGCTGCTGCTGCTGCCACCAAGACTCCTGTGTGCAAGCCCAGGTCACTCTCCACACCACCCCTCCCGGGAGCCTGTGCAGCCCGCCACTGCCGGGGTCCCGTAATCCAGGGACAACCTCCCCAAAAGAACGCACGGCGCGCCTCAGGCTGGTGCAATGTCACGCTAGCCTCTGCAGCCACAGGCTCGCCCCGCACTCCGTACCCCTCCCCCCCCCGCCTGAGTGAGCCAGAGCCCCCAAATCAGCCACTGCTTTAACCCCGTCCTGTCTGAGTGAAGAACACATGCCCTCAGGGGACCTACATTCAGAGACGGAGCCAAATCCAAAGCTGAACCCCAGGAGCTGTGCGAACAAAAAAGAGAATCGGAAATCTCTCCCAGCAGCCTCAGGAACAGTGGATTAAATCTCCACAATCAACTTGATGTACCCTGCAGCTGTGGAATACCTGAAGAGACAATGAATCATCCCAAAATTGAGGCGGTGGACTTTGGGAGCAACGATATATATATATTTTTCCTTTTTCTCTTTTTGTGAGTGTGTATGTGTATGTTTCTTTGTGTGATTTTGTCTGTATAGCTTTGCTTTTACCATTTGTCCTAGGGTTCTGTCTGTCCATTTATTTTTTTTAGTATAGTTTTTAGTGCTTGTTATCATTGGTGGATTTGTTTTTCGGTTTGGTTGCTCTCTTCTTTCTTTCTTTCTTTTTATTTGCTTTTTTTGCTTTTTTAAATACTTTTTAATTTTATTTTCATTTTATTTTTATTTTTAAAGGGAACGCTATTTATTTATTTAGGCTGTGTTGGGTCTTCATTTCTGTGCGAGGGCTTTCTCTAGTTGCAGCAAGCGGGGGCCACTCTTCATCGCGGTGCGTGGGCCTCTCACTGTCGCGGCCTCTATTGTCACGGAGCACAAGCTCCAGACGCGCAGGCTCAGTAGCTGTGGCTCACGGGCCTAGTTGCTCCGTGGCATGTGGGATCTTCCCAGACCAGGGCTCGAACCTGTGTCCCCTGCATTGGCAGGCAGATTCTCAACCACTGCGCCACCAGGGAAGCCCAATTTTTTTATTTTTAATAATAATTTTTTATTTTAATAACTTTCCCCTTTCTTCCTTTCTTTCCTTCCTTCTTTTTTTTTTTTTAAACTTTTTTTTTAGAAATTCATGTTCTTTTATTTATTTATTTATTTATTTATGACTGTGTTGAGTCTTTGTTTCTGTGCGAGGGCTTTCTCCAGTTGTGGCAAGTGGGGACCACTCCTCATCGCGGTGCGCGGGCCTCTCACCATCGCGGCCTTCTCTTGTTGCGGAGCACAGGCTCCAGAGGCGCAGGCTCAGCAACTGTGGCTCACGGGCCCAGTTGCTCCGTGGCATGTGGGATCTTCCCAGACCAGGGCTCGAACCCGTGTCCCCTGCATTGGCAGGCAGACTCTCAACCACTGCGCCACCAGGGAAGCCCCCTTCTTTCCTTCTTTCCTTCTGTCTTTCCTTCTTTCCTTCCTTCGTTCCTTCTTTCCTTCCTTCTTTCCTTCCTTCGTTCCTTCTTTCCTTCCTTCTTTCTTTCTTTCCCTCTTTCCTTCCTTCTTTCCTTCTTCCTTCCTTCCTTCCTTCCTTCCTTTCCTTCCTTCCTTCCTTCCTTCTCCTTTTTCTTCTGAGCCGTGTGGCTGACAGGGTCTTGGTGCTCCGACTGGGTGTCAGGCCTGTGCCTCTGAGGTGGGAGAACCGAGATCAGGACATTGGTCCACCAGAGACCTCCCAGCTCCACGTAATATCAAACAGCAAAAGCTCTCCCACAGAGCTCCATCGCAACTCTAAGACCCAGCTCCACTCAATGACCAGCAAGCTACAGTGCTGGACACCCTATGCCAAATAACTAGCAAGACAGGAATGCAACCCAACCCATTAGCAGAGAGGCTGCCTAAAATCATAATAAGGTCACAGACACCCCAAAACACACCACCAGACGCAGACCTGCCCACCAGAAAGACAATATCCAGCCTCATCCACCAGAACACAGGCACTAGTCCCCTCCACCTACACAACCCACTGAACCAACGTTAGCCACTGAGGGCAGACACCAAAAACAATGGGAACTACGAACCTGCAGCCTGCAAAAAGGAGACCCCAAACACAGTAAGTTAAGCAAAATGAGAAGACAGAGAATTACACAGCAGATGAAGGAGCAAGGTAAAAACCCACCAGAACAAACAAATGAAGAGGAAACAGGCAGTCTACCTGGAAAATAATTCAGAGTAATGATAGTAAAGATGATCCAAAATCTTGGAAAAAGAATGGAGAAAATACAAGAAACTTTTAACAAGGACCTAGAAGAACTAAAGAGCAAACAAACAATTATGAACAACAAAATAAATGAAATTAAAAATTCTCTAGAAGGAATCAAGAGCAGAATAACTGAGGCAGAAGAACGGATAAGTGACCTGGAAGATAAAATAGTGGAAATAACTACTGCAGAGCAGAATAAAGAAAAAAGAATGAAAAGAATTGAGGACAGTCTCAGAGACCTCTGGGACAACATTAAACACACCAATATTCGAATTATAGGGGTCCCAGAAGAAGACAAAAAGAAAGGGACTGAGAAAATATTTGAAGAGATTATAGTTGAAAACTTCCTTAATAGGGGAAAGGAAATAGTTAATCAAGTCCAGGAAGCGCAGACAGTACCATACAGGATAAATCCAAGGAGAAACATGCCAAGACACATATTAATCAAACTATCAAAAATTAAATACAAAGAAAATATATTAAAAGCAGCAAGGGAAAAACAACAAATAACATACAAGGGAATCCCCATAAGGATAACAGCTGATCTTTCAGCAGAACTCTGCAAGCCAGAAGGGAGTGGCAGGACATATTTAAAGTAATGAAAGGGAAAAACCTACAACCAAGATTACTCTAGCCAGCAAGGATCTCATTCAGATTCTACGGAGAAATTAAAAACTTTACAGACAAGCAAAAGCTAAGAGAATTCAGCACCACCAAACCAGCTTTACAACAGATGCTAAAGGAACTTCTCCAGGCAGGAAACACAAGAGAAGGAAAAGACCTACAATAACAAACCCAAAACAATTACGAAAATGGTAATAGGAACATACATATCCATAATTACCTTAAATGTAAATGGATTAAATGCTCCAACCAAAAGACATAGACTGGCTAAATGGATACAAAAACAAGACCCATATATATGCTGTCTACAAGAGACCCACTTCAGACCTAGGGACACATACAGACTGAAAGTGAGGGGATGGAAAAAGATATTCCATGCAAATGGAAATCAAAAGAAACCAGGAGTAGCAATTCTCATATCAGACAAAATACACTTTAAAATAAAGACTATTACAAGAGACAAAGAAGGACACTACATAATGATCAAGGGATCAATCCAAGAGGAAGATACAACAATTGTAAATATTTATGCATCCAACATAGTAGCACCTCAATACATAAGGCAAATGCTAACAGCTATACAAGGGGAAATCAACAGTAACACAATCATAGTAGGGGACTTTAACACCCACTTTCACCAATGGACAGATCACCCAAAATGAAAATAAATAAGGAACACAAGCTTTAAATGATACATTAAACAAGATGGACTTAATTGATATTTATAGGACATTCCATTCAAAAACAACAGAATACACTTTCTTCTCAAGTGTACACGGAACATTCTGCAGGATAGATCATATCTTGGGTCACAAATCAAGCCGTGGTAAATTTAAGAAAATTGAAATCGTATCAAGTATCATTTCTGACCACAACACTATGAGACTAGATATCAATTACAGAAAAAAAACTGTAAAAAATACAAACACATGGAGGCTAAACAATATAGTACTTCATAACCAAGGGATCACTGAAGAAATCAAAGAGGAAATAAAAAAATACCTAGAAACAAATGACAATGAAAACACGATGACTCAACACCTATGGGATTACAGCAAAAGCAGTTCTAAGAGGGAAGTTCATAGCAATACAATCCTAACTCAAGAAACAAGAAACATCTCAAATAAACAACCTAACCTTACACCTAAAGCAATTAGAGAAAGAAGAACAAAAAAATCCCTAAAGTTAGTAGAAGGAAAGAAATTATAAAGATCAGATCAGAAATAAAAGAAAAAGAAATGAAGGAAACAACAGCAAAGATCAATAAAACTAAAAGCTGGTTCTTTGAGAAGATAAAAAAAATTGATAAACCTTTAGCCAGACTCATCAAGAAAAAAAGGGAGAAGACTCAAATCAATAGAATTAGAAATGAAAAAGGAGAAGTAACAACTGACACTGCAGAAATACAAAGGATCATGAGAGATTACTAAAAGAAACCCTATGCCAATAAAATGGACAACCTGGAAGAAATGGACAAATTCTTAGAAAAGCACAACCTTCAAGACTGAACCAGGAAGAAACAGAAAATATAAACAGAACAATCACAAGCACTAAAACTGAGACTGTTATTAAAAATCTTCCAACAAACAAAAGCCCAGGACCAGATGGCTTCACAGGCGAATTCTATCAAACATTTAGGGAAGAGCTAACACCTATCCTTCTCAAACTCTTCCAAAATATAGCAGAGGGAGGAACACTCCCAAACTCATTCTACGAGGCCACCATCACCGTGATACCAAAACCAGACAAAGATGTCACAAAGAAAGAAAACTACAGGCCAATATCACTGATGAACATAGATGCAAAAATCCTCAACAAAATACTAGCAAACAGAATCCAACAGCACATTAAAAGGATCAAACACCATGATAAAGTGGGGTTTATCCCAGGAATGCAAGCCTTCTTCAATTTACACAAATCAATCAATGTGATGCACCATATTAACAAATTGAAGGAGAAAAACAATATGATCATCTCAATAGATGCAGAAAAAGCTTTTGACATAATTCAACACCCATTTATGATAAAAACTCTCCAGAAAGTAGGCAGAGGGAACTCACCTCAACATAATAAAGGTCATATATGACAAACCCACAGCCAACACCGTTCTCAATGGTGAAAAACTAAAATCATTTCCTCTAAGATCAGGAAGAAGACAAGGTTGTCCACTCTCACCACTCTTATTCAACATAGTTTTGGAAGTTTTAGCCACAGCAATCAGAGAAGAAAAAGAAATAAAAGGAATCCAAATTGGAAAAGAAGAAGTAAAACTGTCACTGTTTGCAGATGACATGATACTATACATAGAGAATCCTAAAGATTCTACCAGAAAACTACTGTAGCTAATCAATGAATTTGGTAAAGTAGCAGGATACAAAATTAATGCACAGAAATCTCTTGCATTCCTATACACTAATGATGAAAAATCTGAAAGAGAAATGAAGGAAATACTCCCATTTACCACTGCAACAAAAAGAATAAAATACATAGGAATTAACCTACCTAAGGAGACAAAAGACCTGTATGCACAAAACTATAAGACACTGATGAAAGAAATCAAAGATGATACAAACTGATGGAGAGATATACCATGTTCTTGGATTGGAAGAATCAACATTGTGAAATGACTGTACTGCCCAAAGCAATCTACAGATTCAATGCAATCCCTATCAAACTACCAATGGCATTTTTCACAGAAATAGAACAAAAAATTTCACAATATGTATGGAAACACAAAAGACCCCGAATAGCCAAAGCAATCTTGAGAAAGAAAAACAGAGCTGGAGGAATCAGGCTCCGTGACTTCAGACTATACTACAAAGCTACAGTAACCAAGACAGTATGGTACAGGCACAAAAACAGAAATATAGATCAATGGAACAGGATAGAAAGCCCAGAGATAAACCCACGTACATATGTTCACCTCATTTTTGATAAAGGAGGAAAGAATATACAATGGAGAATAGACAGCCTCTTCAATAAGTGGTGCTGGGAAAACTGGACAGCTACATGGAAAAGAATGAAATTAGAACACTCCCTAACACCATACACAAAAATAAACTCAAAATGGATTAAAGACCTAAATGTAAGGCTAGACACTATAAAACTCTTAGAGGAAAACATAGGCAGAACACTCTATGACATAAATCATAGCAAGATCCTTTTTGACCCACCTTCTAGAGAAATGGAAATAAAAACAAAAATAAACAAAGGGGACCTAATGAAACCTAAAAGCTTTTGCACAGCAAAGGAAACCATAAACAAGATGAAAAGACAGCCCTCAGAATGGGAGAAAATATTTGCAAATGAAGCAAGTGACAAAGGATTAATCTCCAAAATATACAAGCAGTTCATGCAGCTCAATATCAAAAAAAAAAAACAACCCAATCCAAAAATGGGCAGAAGACCTAAATAGACATTTCTCCAAAGAAGATATACAGATTGCTGACAAACACATGAAAGAATGCTCAACATCACTAATCATTAGAGAAATGCAAATCAAAACTACAGTGAGGTATCACCTCACACCAGTCAGAATGGCCATTATCAAAAAATCTACAAACAATAAATGCTGGAGAGGGTGTGGAGAAAAGGGAACCCTCTTGCACTGTTGGTGGGAATGTAAATTGATATAGCCACTATGGATAACAGTATGGAGGTTCCTTAAAAAATTAAAATAGAACTACCATACGACCCAGCAATCCCACTACTGGGCACATACCCCGAGAAAACCATAATT
This sequence comes from Eschrichtius robustus, assembly GCF_028021215.1. NCBI lineage: Eukaryota > Metazoa > Chordata > Mammalia > Artiodactyla > Eschrichtiidae > Eschrichtius > Eschrichtius robustus. The sequence goes on from NC_090829.1 coordinate 37,612,764, forward strand.
CAAAAAGAGTCATGGGGGCTTCCCTGGTTGCGCAGTGGTTGAGAATCTGCCTGCTAATGCAGGGGACATGGGTTCGAGCCCTGGTCTGGGAAGATCCCACATGCCATGGAGCAACTGGGCCCGTGAGCCACAACTACTGAGCCTGCGCATCTGGAGCCTGTGCTCTGCAACAAGAGAGGCCATGATAGTGAGAGGCCTGCGCACCGCAATGAAGAGTGGCCCCCGCTTGCCGCAACTAGAGAAAGCCCATGCACAGAAATGAAGACCCAACACAGCCAAAAATAAATAAATAAATAAATTTTTTAAAAAAAGAGCTGTCTTATGTTAAGAAAATTTAAAAAAAAAAAAAAGAGTCATGTACTACAATGTTCATTGCAGCTCTATTTACAATAGCCAGGATATGGAAGCAACCTAAGTGTTCATTGACAAATGAATGGATAAAGATGTGGCACATATATACAGTGGAATGTTACTCAGCCATAATAAGAAATGAAATTGAGTTATTTGTAGTGAGGTGGGTGGACCTAGAGTCTGTGACACAGAGTGAAGTAAGTCAGAAAGAGAAAAACAAATACCGTATGCTATCACATATATATATAGAATCTAAAAAAAAAAAAAAAAAGGTTCTGAAGAACCTAGGGGCAGGACAGGAATAAAGACGCAGATGCAGAGAATGGACTTCAGGACATAGGGATGCAGAAGGGTAAACTGGGATGAAGTGAGAGAGTGGCATGGACTTATGTATACTACCAAATGTAAAATAGATAGCTAGTGGGAAGCAGTTGCATAGCACAGGGAGATCAGCTCAGTACTTTGTGACCACCTAGAGGGGTGGGATAGGGAGGGAGGGAGGGAGAAGAAAGAAGGAGGAGATATAGGGATATATGTATATGTATAGCTGATTCACTTTATTATAAAGCAGAAACTAACCCACCATTGTAAAGCAATTATACTCCAATAAAGATGTTAAAAAAAAAAAAGAAAAAAAGGGAGAGGGCTCAAATCAATAAAATTAGAAATAAAAAAGTTACAACTGACACCACAGAAATACAAAGGATCATAATACAAGCAACTATATGGGAATAAAATGGAGAACCTAGAAGAAACGGACAAATTCTTAGAAAGGTGCAACCTTCCATGACTGAACCAGGAAGAAATAGAAAATATGAACAGACCATTCACAAGTAATGAAATTGAAACAGTGATTTTAAAAAATCCCAACAAACAAAAGTTCAGGGCCAGATGGCTTCAGAGTAGAATTCTATAAAACATTTAGAGAAGAGTTAACACCTATCCTGAAACTCTTCAAAAAAACTGCAGAGGAAGGAACACTCCTAAACTCATTCTATGAGGCCATCATCACCCTGATACCAAAACCAGACAAAGATACCACAAAAAAAGAAAATTACAGGCCAATATCACTGATGAACATAGATGCAAAATACTCAACAAAATACTAGTAAACCAAATCCAACAATACATTAAAAGCATCAGACACCATGATAAAGTGGGATTTATCCCAGTGATGCAAGGATTTTTCAGTATCCGCGAATCAATCAGTGTGATACACCACATTAACAAATTGAAGAATAAAAACAATATGATCATCTCAATAGATGCAGAAAAAGCTTTTGACAAAATTCAACACCCATTTATGATAAAAACCCTCCAGAAAGTGGGCAGAGAGGGACCTTACCTCAACATAATAAAGGCCATATGTGACAAACCCACAGCTAACATCATTCTCAACGGTGAAAAGCTGAAAGCATTTCCTCTAAGATCAGGAGCAAGACAAGGATGTCCACTCTCACCACTTTTATTCAGCATAGTTTTGGAAGTCCTAGCCATGGTAAGCAGAGAAGAAAAAGAAACAAAAGGAATCCAAGTAGGAAAAGAAGAGGTAAAACTGTCACTGTCTGCAGATAATATGATATCATACATAGAATGCTACCAGGAAACTAGAGCTCATCAATGAATTCGGTAAAGTTGCAGGATACAAAATTAAGACAGAAATCTCTTTCATTCCTTTACACTAACAATGAAAGATCAGAAAGAGAAATTAAGGAAACAATCCCATTTACCATCACATCAAGAAGAATAAAATACCTAGAAATAAACCCACCTAAGGAGGCAAAAGACCTGTACTCTGAAAATTAAGACGCTGATGAAAGAAACTGAAGATGACACAAACACATGGAAAGATATACCATGTACTTGGATTGGAAGAATCAATATTGTCAAAATGACTATTACTACCCAAGGCAACCTAAAGATTCAGTGCAATACCTATCAAATTATCAATGGCATTTTTCACAGAATTAGAACAAAAAATTTAAAAATATGTATGGAAACACAAAAGTCCCTGAACAGCCAAAGCAATCCTGAGAAAGAAAAATGGAGCTGGAGGAATCAGGCTCCCTGGCTTCAGACTATACTACAAAGCTACAGTAATCAAGACAGTATGCTATGGGCACAAAAACAGAACTATAGATCAATGGAACAGGATAGAAAGCTCAGAAATAAACCCATGCACCTTTGGTCAATTAATCTACAACAAAAGAGGCAGGAATATACAATGGAGAAAAGACAGCCTCTTCAATAAGTGGTACTGGGAAAATTGGACAGCTACATGTAAAAGAATGAAATTAGAACATTATCTAACACCATACACAAAAATAAACTCAAAATGGATTAAAGACCTAAATGTAAGGCCAGATACTATAAAACCTTTAGAGGAAAACATAGGCAGAACACTCTTTGACATAAATCTCAGCAATATCTTTTTGCATCCACATCCTACAGTAATGAAAATAAAAACAAAAATAAACAAATGGGACCTAATGAAACTTAAAAGCTTTTGCACAGCAAAGTAAACCATAAACAGAACGAAAAGACAAGCCAAAGAATGGGAGAAAATATTTGCAAATGAAGCAACTGACAAGGGATTAATCTCCAAAATATACAAATAGCTCATGCAGCTCTGTATCAGAAAAAACAAACAATCCAATCCAAAAATGCACAGAAGATCTAAATAGCTATTTCACCAAAGAAGACATACAGATGGCCAAAAAGCACATGAACAGATGTTCAACATCACTAATTATTAGAGAAATGCAAGTCAAAACTACACTGAGGTTGGGGATTCCCTGGCGGTCCAGTGGTTAGGACTCAACAATTTCACTGCCGCTGCCCAGGTTGAATCCCTGGTTGGGGAACTAAGATGCAAGCTGCATGGTGGAAAACAAACAAACTATCAATACAATGAGGTATCACCTCACACCAGTCAGAATGGCCATCATCAAAAAGTCTATAAGTAATAAATGCTGGAGAAGATATGGAGAAAAGGGAACCCTCCTACATTGTTGGTGGGAATGTAAATTTGCACAACCACTATGGAGAACAGTATGAAGGTTCCTTAAAAAACTAAAAACAGAGCTACCATATGATCCAGCAATCCCATTCCTGGGCATATATCCAGAGAAAACCATAATTTGAAAAGATATAAGCACCCCAATGTTCACTGAAGCACTATTTACAATAGCTAAGACATGGAAGCAACCTAGATGTCCATTGACAGAGGAATGGATAAAGAAGATGTGGCACATATATACAATGGAATATTAGTCAGCCATAAAAAAGAATGAAATAATGCCATTTGCAGCAATGTGGATGGTCCTAGAGATTACCATACTAAGTGAAATAAGTCAGAAGGAGAAAGACAAATATCATATATCACTTGTATGTGGAATCTAAAAAAATTGATACAAATGAACTTATTTACAAAATAGAAACAGACTCACAGACTTCAAAAACAAATTTATGATTACCAAAGGTGAAACGTGGGGGGGAGGAATAAATTAGGAGTTTGCGATTAACATATACACACTACTATATATAAAACAGATAATCAACAAGGACCTACTATATGGCATAGGGAACCCTACTCACTATTCTGTTATAACCTATCTGGGAAAAGAATCTGAAAAAGAATGGATATATGTACATGAATAACTGAATCACTTAGCTGTATGCCTGAAACTAACACAACATTGTAAATCAACTATACTCCAATATAAAATAAAAATTAAAAAATAAAATCATACATCAAATTTCAATAATATTTTACTATAATTAAATCAGTTATACTTCTCTCCTTAATTCGAGAGCCTTTGATTTTGTGCCCCTGCTAGTGTTTTATCATTATAATACTTAAAAATAAAGAGTGTTATGTGACCAAAAATGTTTGGGAAATTCTGCACTAAACCATGTGCTTCTTGGGAGAGTATTCTGGGAAATGAATTCTGAAAAGATAAGTGGTATCCAACAACAGGTGGCCTAGATGTCATACAATGAAAATCAGTGAAAGATTTTAACAAGGGAAGTTCATGAATAGATTTTTTTGTAATGATAAATCAACTGGTACTATGGGAAATTAATTATAGAAGGAGTTTTCCATCAATGTTACCCATAACTATTGTGCACTTTACGTAATCTCTAATAAAATCCATTATATAAAAGAAAAATATTAAAAATTAAAAAGTGTAAAAAGAGAAAGCAGCTAGGATACATGCCTGGAAAATGTAAAGAGTCCCTAAAAGTTCATGTGAAAAGACAACTTAATAGAGGAATGCGCAAAAAGTGTAAACAGAAATTTCAAAGAAGAGAAAATCTGTAGAGCCAATAAATACATGGAAAGTGTATAGTCTCCCCAATCACCACTTTGGCACCTATTAGATATAGCAAAACTTCAAGTCTGAAACAATTCCAGGATTCTGAGAAGGATGTGAGCAATGGACATCCTCATATACTGCAAATGAGAGTTTAAATTGATAATGATTTTGGAGAATTTGGAAATATTTAGCAAAGATAAAATCCAATCTAGCAATTCTTCTCTTGGATATATCCTCTAGCAGCAGTTCTTAAAATTTCTGGCCCCAGGACCTTTTTTCTTTTAAAAATATTTATTTATTTATTTTTAAAAATATTTATTTATTTATTTATTTACTGCCTGTGTTGGGTGTCGGGTCTTAGCGGCCCTTCGTTGTGGTGCGTGGGCTTCTCTCTTGCTGTGGCGTGCGGGCTCTAGAGTGCGTGGGCTCCATAGTTGTGGCACTCAGGCTCTCTAGTTGTGGTGTGCAGGCTTAGTTGCCCCACGGCATGTGGGATCTTAGTTCCCTGACCAGGGATCTAACTGGCGTCCCCTGCATTGCAAGATGGATTCTTAATCACTGGACCACCAGGGAAGTCCCCCCAGGAACTTTTTAAACCTTGAAAAATCATTGAGGATACCAAAGACCTTTTGTTTATGTGAGTGATGTCTATCAGTATTTACTGTATTAGAAAATAAAGTTGAGAAATTTAAAAATACATTTATTAAGTCATTTAAAAAGTAACAAGCCCATTACATGTTAACATGAATAACAGTTTTACAAAATAATTATATTTTCCAAAACAAAAATTTAAGTGATAAGAGCGGCATTATTTTACATTTCTGCAAATATCTTTAGGTCTAGCTTAATAGAAGACAGCTGGTGTTTGTTTCTATATTCAGTCTATAGTAGTATATTGTTTTGATTGAAGTATATGAAGAAAATAGACTCACACAGAGATGGAATCAGAAAAGGGAGGAGTATTATAGTAGCCTTTTCAGATAATTGTGGCTCTTCTTGATACTATATTCCAAACTTAACAAGTGGTAGTTTTTTAAAGGTCAGTTGAAATTAGGAATTCGAAACATTATCAATGAACTTTTTATAATCTATTAAAATGTATGGTCTATCTTGCACTTTGGAAGGATTTTTTTTTATCCGTAGGTCATTTTGTAATATTTTGTATTGGTCATTTAGAAAATACTGGTTTACCGAGTTATACAGATTTTCCAAGTGTTGATGTATTTAATTACATTATACAACATAAAAAAAAAATCACCGTTCATTTCATCAGAGAAATCTTGAAATACTGAGAAGTTGTTAAGGTTACAACTGGATTCAAGTTTCAAAAATTCCAATTTTTGCTTGAAAACTCATGTCATTAATTTTGATAAAATGTCTGTCCAATGCCTAAGACTGAAATAATCAGTTTCTCTGCCAGTTTTATTTCAAATAAAAAATATTCCACGAAGAAAAATTATGGTTAATTTTGCAACTCAATTGTACAAGTGCTTTTCCTTGAGACACTATTGCACTCGGACACACAACAGAAGTACTTTGTGCTTACTTGTGACATACAGAACATTAAATAGATGAGGATGTAAGAGTTGACATTTAATAAACTAATATTCTTAAGTGGTTTTTTTTAAACCCCTAGTGTACAGTAGTAAAGAATACAATGACTGCTAGTGGTGCCACTGCCTTGGTTTGTGTAAGGTGCCAGTCACGTTGCCTACCATTGCTTTTACACCAGCAAATCTCAACACAATGGAAAAGGTAAATATATCTCTGTGTTACTATGAAAATGGTTTTGACCTCATGCATTGCCTGAAAGGGTCTTGGGCCCATCAGGGGTCTATGGACCATACTTTGCGAATCATCAGCCAAATAAACATTTGACTTTGCACACAAAAACTCAATATTTTCATATTTTTTGTCATTGCAAAGACCAGAAACAACCATCACCCAGAAGAAGGATAAAAATGTGAAACAATATGCAAGGGAATAATATATAGCACTGAAAATCGACTAGAGATAAATATATCAAGATAGATAAGTCTCACAAACGTGAGACTTAAAAATAGAGAAAGATTCATGCAGTATCACATCATTTATGTAAAGTTTAAATATATAGAGTATAAAACAATGCTATGGTTATATATATATGTAGTAAACATGTGTAGAAATGAATTGGAATGATAATTACCAAATTCAGGACAGAAGTTACCTGTGTAAGGTAGGGAATGAATTACATTTGGAGAGGAGATACATAGAGAGTTTCAAATCCATTTGCAATGCTTTCTTCATAAGTAGTGGTTGTTAAGAGGTTCGTTTTATTATTCTTTATAGGTCTTCCTATTTTGAATAATTTCATAATAAATAATAGCCTACCTACAATCACATTCTTTCAAATACTTGCTGTGGAGTTAAGCAGTCGTATAGGTGAAACATTACTATTGAAACTGCGGCATGCAGATATATAGGCATAGCTCAGAGATATTGCGTGTTTGATTCCAGACCACCACAACAAAACGAATATTGCAATAAAGTGAGTCACAAGAAATGTTTGGTTTCCCAACGCATGTAAAAAGTTATATTTACACTATACTGTAGTCTATTGAGTGTGCAATAGCATTAAGTCTAAAAAAACAATGTACACACCTTAACTAAGGAATACTTTATTGCTAAGAAGTGCTAACCATCATCTGAGCCTTCAGCGAGTTGTAATCTTTTTGCTGGCGGAGGGTCTTGCCTTGATGTTGATGCTGCTGACTGATCAGGGTGGTGGCTGATGAAGGGTGGGTGGCTGTGACGATTCCTTGAAATAAGACAATGATGTTTGAGGCATCAATTGATTCTTCCTTTCATGAACCATTGCTCTGTAGCCTGCAATGCTGTTCGAGAGCATTTTTTTTTTTTTTTAATTTGATGAAAGTTCATAATAATGCAGTTGACAAGAAAATTAGTTATTTCTGAGATATACATTTTAAGGTAATAACTAGGATTATGACTTATAACATTATACCAGAACATATAAGATTTCTAGAAATTTCATGTAATGTCTGAAACATTTATATTAACATATTTCCATACAAATAACCCAATGAAAGTTTAGTATTAGTTGTTTTGTTTGTTTGTTTTTTTATACTGCAGGTTCTTATTAGGCATCAATTTTATACACATCAGTGTATACATGTCAATCCCAATCGCCCAATTCAGCACAACACCATAACCACCCCACCGCAGTTTTCCCCCCTTGGTGTCCATATGTCCATTCTCTACATCTGTGTCTCAACCTCTGCCCTGCAAACTGGCTCATCTGTACCATTTTTCTAGGTTCCACATACATGCGTTAATATACGATATTTGTTTTTCTCTTTCTGACTTACTTCACTCTGTATGACAGTCTCTAGATCCACCCACGTCTCAACAAATGACTCAATTTCGTTCCTTTTTATGGCTGAGTAATATTCCATTGTATATATGTACCACAACTTCTTTATCCATGCGTCTGCTGATGGGCATTTAGGTTGCTTCCATGACCTGGCTATTGTAAATAGTGCTGCAATGAACATTCGGGTGCATGTGTCTTTTTGAATTACGGTTTTCTCTGGGTATATGCCCAGTAGTGGGATTGCTGGGTCATGTGGTAATTCTATGTTTAGTTTTTTAAGGAACCTCCATATTGTTCTCCATAGTGGCTGTATCAATTTACATTCCCAGCAACAGTGCAAGAGGGTTCCCTTTTCTCCACACCCTCTCCAGCATTTGTTGTTTGTAGATTTCCTGATGATGCCCATTCTAACTGGTGTGAGGTGATACCTCATTGTAGTTTTGATTTGCATTTCTCTAATAATTAGTGATGTTGAGCATCTTTTCATGTGCTTCGTGGCCGTCTGTATGTCTTCTTTGGAGAAATGTCTATTTAGGTCTTCTGCCCATTTTTGGATTGGGGTGTTTGTTTCTTTAATATTGAGCTGAATGAGCTGTTTATATATTTTGGAGATTAATCCTTTGTCCGTTGATTCGTTTGCAAATATTTTCTCCCGTTCTGAGGGTTGCCTTTTCGTCTTGTTTATGGTTTCCTTTGCTGTGCAAGAGCTTTGAAGTTTCATTAGGTCCCATTTGTTTATTTTTGTTTTTATTTCCATTACTCTAGGAGGTGGATCAAAAAAGATCTTGCTGTGATTTATGTCAAAGAGTGTTCTTCCTATGTTTTCCTCTGAGAGTTTTATAGTGTCCAGTCTTACATTTAGGTCTCTAATCCATTTTGAGTTTATTTTTGTGTATGGTGTTAGGGAGTATTCTAATTTCATTCTTTTACATGTAGCTGTCCAGTTTTCCCAGCACCACTTATTGAAGAGACTGTCTTTTCTCCATTGTATATCTTTGCCTCCTTTGTCATAGATTAGTTGACCATAGGTGCGTGGGTTTATCTCTGGGCTTTCTATCTTGTTCCATTGACCTATGTTTCTGTTTTTGTGCCAGTACCATATTGTCTTGATTACTGTAGCTTTGTAGTATAGTCTGAAGTCAGGGAGTCTGATTCCTCCAGCTCCGTTTTTTTCCCTCAAGACCGCTTTGGCTATTCGGGGTCTTTTGTGTCTCCATACAAATTTTAAGATGATTTGTTCTAGTTCCGTAAAAAATGCCATTGGTAATTTGATAGGGATTGCATTGAATCTGTAGATTGCTTTGGGTAGTATAGTCATTTTCACAATGTTGATTCTTCCAATCCAAGAACATGGTATATCTCTCCATCTGTTGGTATCATCTTTAATTTCTTTCATCAGTGTCTTATAGTTTTCTGCATACAGGTCTTTTGTCTCCCTAGGTAGGTTTATTCCTAGGTATTTTATTCTTTTTGTTGCAATGGTAAATGGGAGTGTTTCCATAATTTCTCTTTCAGATTTTTCATCATTAGTGTATAGGAATGCAAGAGATTTCTGTGCATTAATTTTGTATCCTGCAACTTTACCATATTCATTAATTAGCTCTAGCAGTTTTCTGGTGGCAGTTTTAGGATTCTCTATGTATAGTATCATGTCATCCGCAAACAGTGACAGTTTTACTTCTTCTTTTCCAATTTGTATTCCTTTTATTTCTTTTCCTTCTCTGATTGTCGTGGCTAGGACTTCCAAAACTATGTTGAATAATAGTGGTGAGAGTGGACATCCTTGTCTCGTTCCTGATCTTAGAGGAAATGCTTTCAGTTTTTCACCATTGAGAATGATGTTTGCTGTGGGTTTGTCATATATGGCCTTTATTATGTTGAGGTAGGTTCCCTCTATGCCCACTTTCTGGAGAGTTTTTATCATAAATGGGTGTTGAATTTTGTCAAAAGCTTTTTCTGCATCTATTGAGATGATCATATGGTTTTTATTCTTCAATTTGTTAATATGGTGTATCACATTGATTGATTTGCGTATATTGAAGAATCCTTGCATCCCTGGGATAAATCCCACTTGATCGTGGTGTATGATCCTTTTAATGTGTTGTTGGATTCTGTTTGCCAGTATTTTGTTGAGGATTTTTGCATCTATATTCATCAGTGATATCGGTCTGTAATTTTCTTTCTTTGTAGTGTCTTTGTCCGGTTTTGGTATCAGGGTGATGGCGGCCTCATAGAATGAGTTTGGGAGTGTTCCTTCCTCTGCAATTTTTTGGAAGAGTTTGAGAAGGATAGGTGTTAGCTCTTCTCTAAATGTTTGATAGAATTCACCTGTGAAGCCATCTGGTCCTGGACTTTTGTTTGTTGGAAGATTTTTAATCACAGTTTCAATTTCATTGCTTGTGATTGGTCTGTTCATATTTTCTGTTTCTTCCTGGGTCAGTCTTGGAAGGTTATACCTTTCTAAGAATTTGTCCATTTCTTCCAGGTTGTCCATTTTATTGGCATAAAGTTGCTTGTAGTAGTCTCTTAGGATGCTTTGTATTTCTGCAGTGTCTGTTGTAACTTCTCCTTTTTCATTTCTGATTTTATTGATTTGAGTCCTCTCCCTCTTTTTCTTGATGAGTCTGGCTAATGGCTTATCGATTTTGTTTATCTTCTCAAAGAACCAGCTTTTAGTTTTATTGATCTTTGCTATTGTTTTCTTTGTTTCTATTTCATTTATTTCTGCTCTGATCTTTATGATTTCTTTCCTTCTGCTAACTTTGGGTTTTGTTTGTTCTTCTTTCTCTAGTTTCTTTAGGTGTCAGGTTAGATTGTTTACTTGAGATTTTTCTTGTTTCTTTAGGTAGGCTTGTATAGCTATAAAGTTCCCTCTTAGAACTGCTTTTGCTGCACCCCATAGGTTTTGGGTTGTCGTGTTTTCATTGTCATTTGTCTCTAGGTATTTTTTGATTTCTTCTTTGATATCTTCAGTGATCTCTTGGTTATTTAGTAACGTATTGTTTAGCCTCCATGTGTTTGTCTTTTTTACGTTTTTTTCCCTGTAATTCATTTCTAATCTCATAGCATTGTGGTCAGAAAAGATGCTTGATATGATTTCAATTTTCTTAAATTTACTGAGGCTTGATTTGTGACCCAAGATGTGATCTATCCTGGAGAATGTTCCGTGCGCACTTGAGAAGAACGTGTAATGCTGCTGTTTTTGGATGGAATGTCCTATAAATATCAATTAAATCTATCTGGTCTATTGTGTCATTTAAAGCTTCTGTTTCCTTATTTATTTTCATTTTGGATGATCTGTCCATTGGTGTAAGTGAGGTGTTAAAGTCCCCCACTATTATTGTGTTACTGTCAATTTCCTCTTTTATGGCTGTTAGCAGTTGCCTTATGTATTGAGGTGCTCCTATGTTGGGTGCATATATATTTATAATTGTTATATCTTCTTCTTGGATTGATCCCTTGATCATTATGTAGTGTCCTTCCTTGTCTCTTGTAACATTCTTTACTTTAAAGTCTATTTTATCTGATATGAGTATAGCTACTCCAGCTTTCTTTTGATTTCCATTTGCATGGAATATCTTTTTCCATCCCCTCACTTTCAGTCTGTATGTGTCCCTAGGTCTAATGTGGGTCTTTTGTAGACAGCATATATATGGGTCTTGTTTTTGTATCCATTCAGCAAGCCTGTGTCTTTTGGTTGGAGCATTTAATCCATTCATGTTTAAGGTAATTATTCATATGTATGTTCCTATGACCATTTTCTTAATTGTTTTGGGTTCGTTTTTGTAGGTCCTTTTCTTTTCTTGTGTTTCCCACTTAGAGAAGTTCCTTTAGCATTTGTTGTAGAGCTGGTTTGGTGGTGCTGAATTCTCTTAGCTTTTGCTTGTCTGTAAAGCTTTTGATTTCTCCATCATATCTGAATGAGATCCTTGCCGGGTAGAGTAATCTTGGTTGGAGGTTCTTCCCTTTCATCACTTTAAGTATATCATGCCACTCCCTTCTGGCTTGTAGAGTTTCTGCTGAGAAATCAGCTGTTAACCTTATGGGAGTTCCCTTGTATGTTATTTGTCGTTTTTCCCTTGCTGCTTTCAATAATTTTTCTTTGTCTTTAATTTTTGCCATTTTGCTTACTATGTGTCTCGGCGTGTTTCTCCTTGGGTTTATTCTGTATGGGACTCTCTGCACTTCCTGGACTTGGGTGGCTATTTCCTTTCCCATGTTAGGGAAGTTTTCGACTATAATCTCTTCAAATATTTTCTCCGGCCCTTTCTCTCTCTCTTCTCCTTCTGGGACCCCTATAATGCGAATGTTGTTGCGTTTAATGTTGTCCCAGAGGTCTCTTAGGCTGTCTTCATTTCTTTTCATTCTTTTTTCTTTAGTCTGTTCCGCAGCAGTGAATTCCACCATTCTGTCTTCCAGGTCACTTATCCGTTCTTCTGCCTCAGTTATTCTGCTATTGATTCCTTCTAGTGTAGTTTTCATTTCAGTTATTGTATTGGTCATCTCTGTTTGTTTGTTCTTTAATTCTTCTAGGTCTTTGTTAATCATTTATTGCATCTTCTCAATCTTTGCCTCCATTCTTATTCCGAGGTCCTGGATCATCTTCACTATCATTATTCTGAATTCTTTTTCTGGAAGTTTGCCTATCTCCACTTCATTTAGTTGTTTTTCTGGGGTTTTATCTTGTTCCTTCATCTGATATATAGCCCTCTGCCTTTTCATCTTGTCTATCTTTCTGTACCTGTGGGTTTTGGTCCACAGGCTGCAGGATTGTAGTTTTTCTTGCTTCTGCTGTCTGCCCTCTGGTGGTTGAGGCTATCTAAGAGGCTTGATGGGAGGCTCTGGTGGTGGGTAGAGCTGACTGTTGCTGTGGCGGACAGAGCTCTAATCCACTTTAATCCACTTGACTGTTGATGGGTGGGGCTGGGTTCCCTCCCTGTTAGTTGTTTTGCCTGAGGCAACTCAACACTGGAGCCTACCTGGGCTCTTTGATGGGGTTAATGGCAGACTCTGGGAGGGCTCATGCCAAGGAGCACTTCCCAGAACCTCCGCTGCCAGTGTCCTTGTCCCCACGGTGAAACAGAGCCACCCCCCGCCTCTGCAGGAGACCCCCCAACACTATCAGGTAGGTCTGGTTCAGTCTCCCCCAGGGTCACTGCTCCTTCCCCTGGGTCCCGATGCGCACACTACTTTGTGTGTGCCCTCCAAGAGTGGGGTCTCTGTTTCCCCCAGTCCTGTCAAAGTCCTGCAATCAATTCCCACTAGGCTTCAAAGTCTGATTCTCTAGGAATTCCTCCTCCCGTTGCCGGACCCCCAGGTTGGGAAGCCTGACGTGGGGCTCAGAAGCTTCACTCCAGTGGGTGGACTTCTGTGGTATAAGTGTCCGCCAGTCTGTGAGTCACCCACCCAGCAGTTATGGGATTTGATTGTACTCTGATTGCGCCCCTCCTACCGTCTCACTGTGGCTTCTCCTCTGTCCTTGGACGTGGGGTATCCTCCTTGGTGAGTTCCAGTGTCTTCCTGTTGATGATTGTCCAGCAGCCAGTTGTGATTCTGGTGCTCTCGCAAGAGGGAGTGAGAGCACGTCCTTCTACTCCGCCATCTTGGTTAATCTCCTGTTCGAGAGCATTTTACCCACAGTAGAACTTTCAGAATTGGGAGTCAATCCTCTCACACCCTGCCGCTGCTTTATCAACTAAGTTTATGTAATGTTTTAAAACTTTTGTTGTTATCTCAACAATCTTCATAGCACCTTCACCAGGAGTAGATTCCATCTCAAGAAACCACTTTCCTTGCTCATCCATAAGAAGAAACTCCTCATCCATTAAAGTTTTATCATGAGATTGCAGCAATTCAGTCACATCTTCAGGTCTCACTTCCAATTTTAGTTCTCTTGCTATTTCCACCACATCTGCAGTTACTTCCTCCCCTGAAGGCTTGATCCCCTCAAAGTCATCCATGAGGGTTGGAATAAACTTCTTCCAAACTCCTGTTAATTTTGTTATTTTGACCTCTTCCCATGAATCATGAATGTTCTTAATGGCATGTAAAATGATTAATCTTTTCCAGAAGGTTTTCAATTAGCTTTGTTCAGATCCATCAGAGGAATCACTATCTATGGCAACTATAGCACTATAAAATGTATTTTTTAACTAATAAGTCTTGAAAGCCAAAATTATTCCTTGATTCATGGGCTGCAGGATGGATGTTGTGTTTGCAAGCATGAATAAATCTCATTGTACATCTCCATCAGAGCTCATGGGTGACCAGGTGCGTTATCAGTGAGCAGTAATATTTTGACAGGGTTTTTTTTTCTGAGCAGTAAGTCTCAACGGTGGGCTTAAAATATTCAGTAAATCATGTTGTTAACAGATGTGCTGTCATCTAGGCTTTATTTTTCCATTTATAGAGCAGAGGCAGAGCAGATTTAGCATAATTCTTAAGGGCCCTAGGATTTTCAGAATGGTAAATGAGCCCTGGCTTCAATTTAAAATCACCAGCTGCATTAGTCCCTAACAAGAGAGTCAGCCTGTCCTTTGAAGCTTTGAAGCCGGGCATTGATTTCTCCTCTCAAGCTATGAAAGTCCTAGATGGCATCTCTTTCCTACACAAGGCTGTTTTGTTTACACTGAAGATCTGTTGTTTAGCGTAGCCACTTCCGTTCAGCACTTGCTGCTTCACCCTGTACTTTTATGTTGTGGAGATGGCTTCTTTCCTTAAACCTCATTAACCAACCTCTGTTAGATTTCTTCTGCAGCTTCTTGATCTCTCTCAGCCTTCACAGAATTGAAGAGAATTAGGGCCTTGCTCTGGGTTAGGTTTGGCTTAAGGGAATGTTGTGGTTGGTGTGATCTTCTGTCCAGACCACTACTACTTTCTCCATATCAGCAATGAGGCTGTTTTTCTTTCTTATCATTCATGTGTTCACTGGAGTAGCACTTTTAATTTCCTTCAAGAACTTTTCCTTTGCATTTACAACTTGGCTAACTGTTTGGTGCAAGAGGCCTAGCTTTTGGCCTGCCTCAGCTGTTGACATGCCTTCCTCACTAAGCTTAGTCATTTTTAGTGTTTGATTTACAGTGAGAGATGTGTGACTCTTTCACTTGAACACTTAGAGGCCACTGTAGGGTTACAGTTGGCTGAATTTCAATATTATTGTGTCTCAGGGAATAGGGAGCCCCAAGGAGAGGGAGAGAGATGGGGAAAGGCTGGTCAGCAGAGCAGTCAGAACACAAACAACATTTATCAATTAAGTTTGCATCTGATACGGGCACCGTTTGTGGTGCCCCCAAACAATTACAATAGTAACAAAGATCACAGATCACCATTACAAATATCATAATGAAAAAGTTTGAAATACTGCAAGAATTACTAAAATGGGACAAAGTCAGGAAGCGAGCAAATGCTGTTGAAAAAATGACTTGCTTGATGCAGGGTTGCCACAGACCTTCAATTTATAAAGAAAGGCAGTATTTGCGAAGCACAATAAGGTGAAGTGCAATAAAACAGGTACACCTGTAAAGTCAGGGACTAACTTCACAGTAATGGTGTCATAATCTCTAATAACACCAAAAAGATATTCAGCTATATGGGGCTGCTTGTTTTCCTTAGAGGTAAGGACGACTCAAGCTCACTACTTAAATAGATTACCTTCAAGTCATTCATTCTCATTTACAGAAAGCATCTCTCCATCGCTCCTTGCAGGTATAAACCAGAAGTGTCTGCTCCCACAGCAATCCAGGCAGTCAATTTAGTCGCTTCATGTTTTCAGCATTCTCAGCAGCCAGAGCTCTGTGGCATCTGCTGTTTTAATTCCATCTTCGGGGGGCTCCTTGCCCTCTTGAACTTTGTAATTGAAGTGGAAGTACTTTGCTCTGCTACCGTCACTGTAACCTCAGCAGCCTTTGAACTTTCACCTTACTCGACACCGCCACCCCAAGCCTGTCCTTTCCAGGGATTTGAAATGTAAAACAAACTGCCTGGGCTTAGTTAGTGGTAACAGACACCAAAATAATCATAATTTCCATAATGGCTTTTTCATTTTGGGGGACAACCTCAAGAGCAGGGCAACTGGTGAGGCCTTAATCCAAGTTAAATTAGTCTCTTGATGTATTTAGCTACATTCCTTTTTAATGTATAATTCATTTTCTTGGTTTTTTCCTGTTGATTGTGGTCTCCAGGATGAATGCAGTTTTAATGCCTTCATCCAAATCAGGGGATAATTTCCCTAGGAGGGCTTTAACCACTTCAGAGATTTTCTGTCCAGGTGGGATATGCTTCCACTCATCCTAAAAAAGTGTCCACACAAACATTAGCAGGTTATCTGAAACTTCTTGCAGTCCAAGGCATGTGAGTAAAGTCTATTTTTCAGTCCTTGGTGGGACAGGTTCCTCTGTGTTGAGTTCCCATCTGGGGAGGTCTGACAGCAGTCTTTGGGTTATTTTTCAAGACCTTGTGGGAAAGAGCTCTGTCTCCTTTTCTGGGGTTTTCATGAGTGCCATCTGTAGGCTTAAAGCATGTTCTGGTGGGACTCTGATGTCAAGCTATTCTGGTGAAAAACTTCAGGGTGAGGTCTATCAGGAAGTTAATCAGCTCATTCCCCACTGTCAATTTTACCCAGGGAGATCCTTTTGTGGAGAATTAGGCACTCAAGTCCAAGGGAGCCCCTGGGCCTCTTCAGAGGGTTCCTCTCTTTCTACCATGAGAGGCTCTCGTCTTTTATTGCTCTTCTGTTTTAGCCTAGGCAATCTGTTTTCCAGTGTTCCTCCTCCTTACAGTAAGCACATTGTTCCTTCCCCAGTGGGGGCTTACCTCTCTTCCAGTTACTCGCCTCTGGGAATCCAATGCCGCTGCCAAAAACGTGGCATTTCATTTTGCATCTTCTTTCTTCTGTTGTTGTTCCCTGTTCAATACTTTAAAAGCAACATCTACCAGTTGAGAAGGGTTCATTCCAAATGTCCCATCTAATTTTTGCAACTTTCTCTTGATACCCGAGGCACATTGCCCCAAAAGGTCAAATTTACCACTCTAATATTTTCAGGGGCCTCGAGATCTGCATTAGTATGATGTCTGTAGGCCTGATAAATCCTTTCCAAAATTCAGAGAGGTCTTTGTTTGTTTTGCTGAATTTCTTGAATTTTGTTCAGAATCTTTTGCTTTGGTTTTCCTTTTCAAAGCTCTGCCAAGATGCACTAATAAGGGCCTTCTTCCCCTACGAGGGTCCCAGTTTGGTTCAGCTGTGAGTGCTACCAAGTGGGCTTCAGGTGTAGAGGATCCTCCCTATGAGGAGGGTTGCGATCTTTCCAACTAAAGAAGTCTGAGAAACCTAGCCGGCTGGTCGTTTACATTTAGGCCCCCTATGAGATAATGGCACAAGAGCAATTGCCCTGTCCTGAAACCAAATTGGGTGCCCTGTCGGGTCTTAGATGGCGATACCAGACCAAGTCCCTGTGCCCCAGAAACTAACACAGGATTTTCTAATCGATCCCTATAAGGAGGGGAAGCCCTGAGCCTCAGTGTCAGGAATTGGGGCTGCATAAGAATGGAAGGTGTGTTAGTTTCTGCTTTATAACAAAGTGAATCAGTTATACATATACATATGTTCCCATATCTCTTCCCTCTTGCGTCTCCCTCCCTCCCACCCTCCCTATCCCACCCCTCTAGGTGGTCACAAAGCACCGAGCTGATCTCCCTATGCAATGTGGCTGCTTCCCACTAGCTATCTATTTTATGTTTGGTAGTGTATATATGTCCATGCCACTCTCTCACTTTGTCACAGCTTACCCTTCCCCCTCCCCATATCCTCAAATCCATTCTCTAGTAGGTCTGTGTCTTTATTCCTGTCTTGCCCCTAGGTTCTTCATGACCTTTTTTTTTTTTTCTTAGATTCCATATATATGTGTTAGCATATGGTAATTGTTTTTCTCTTTCTGACTTACTTCACTCTGTATGACAGACTCTAGGTCCATCCATCTCACTACAAATAACTCGATTTCGTTTCTTTTTATGGCTGAGTAATGTTCCATTGTATATATGTGCCACATCTTCTTTATCCATTCATCTGATGATGGACACTTAGGTTGCTTCCATGTCCTGGCTATTGTAAATAGAGCTGCAATGAACATTTTGGTACATGACTCTTTTTGAATTATGGTTTTCACTAACACACCATTGTAAAGTAATTATACTCTAATAAAGATGTTTAAAAAAATCAGTTGACCATATATGTATGGTTTTATTTCTGGAATCTTATGTCTATTCCACTGAGCTACATATTCATTCACATTGCTTTGATTACTGTAGTTTTGTAGTAAGTTTTGAGAGTGGGGAGTGTGACTCCTCCAGTTTTATTCTTTTTCTATATTTTTTGGCTGTTTGGGAACCCTTGAAATCCTGTATGAATTTGAGGATCAGCATTTCCATTTCTACAAAAAAGTAGCATTAGAATTTTGATAGGGATTGCATTGCACCTGTGGATCACTTTGGGTTGTATTGCCATCTTGACAATATTAAATTTTCTAATCCATGAACACGGGATGTCTTTCCCTTTATTTAGGTTTGTGAAATAAATTTGGTTTTGATTTGGAAAAAAAAAAAAAAGAATGGAAGGTGGTGGAAGGGGTGGATATATTGGCATAACGGCCAGAGCCTCTGGAACAGCTAGCTCAGCCAGAGGAGTTAAGGTTTGAAGCAACATATCCTCACTCTCACTCCCTTCTTTTTCTTATGTTTTCTGATAATAGTACAAATGTTTGCACATAAAGGATTTCACCATTCTTCCCTGCTTCTTCACAGAATAGCTATAGAGTTATTCAAAAGCCACTGTAAAACCATAGCTAGCAATTGATCATCTAACCATTAAAAGGATGCCTTTTTGCTTTGGCATCAACCAACTGGGATTACAATGCAATTGAACAGAATCTTGATTACCGCCGTGACAAACAATTTAAGATAATTAGTAAAATTATGACTGGCTTCACTTACCAGCATATACCAGAATTTTAGAAGTTCCATATAATTTCTAGAATGTGTATATTAATAACATTTACTCATATGATACAATCTAAGAAGTTTTATCACCGCTCATTTGATAATGCCTCCCATGCAGTTCAACACACCAAATAAGCCCAATGAGTTTAATATTCCTCTCTCTCAGATGGAGAGAAAACAAGTAATGTGAGGTGTTCCAGAAACCCTCCAGAAAGCCCCAAAGTTAGCCAGAGACCAAATGAACCTCACTTAGAACTTGATCTTTGGGAAGTTTGTCAAAAATATCAGAAAGTTTTAACCAATGATAAAAGATCTCAATGGCAAATACAGATCACTTAAAGAAACTCACAATTACCAAAAGCAGTTCAATATTTTACGAAAACTTTGTCCTAATAGAGAACCAAATTCATGTTTTTTACCACTTTACCTTTAAGATTTTCTTAGTTAAGTTCAATCTTATTTTAGAACTTAGTTTAGTTTCAAGTTATGAAAATCTAGAGACACTATTCTATATAGATATTCCTAAAACATTATTCCCATAGAGTTTACCCAAAACTCTTTACTTCATTTACCTCTATTTTATTTAATTAAAAGCTTTTGTAACAGGAATAATAAGGTCTTATTTGATTTCTAGTAAACCTAGGTATAATAAAAGTATTATACTTAAAGTTGATGATTCTACAGATGTATCTGTATCAAACCAACAACCTTACGCTAACTGTAACACCAGATATTAATTCAATAGTGAATAGTTCCTAGATCACGTGAACCTGAAACTCACTCTGGCCAGTTTCTTTTATATTTGAGTATTTATATAAGAACTTAATTTCCTTTAAGCTAATTAAATAGAGTTCTTTTACAAATTAATTTTGACAATGCCACATCTATAAACACATGTACAAACACAAAAACAAACACAGGGACCTCATAGTTCCCATTCCAAAGTTTTAACCATGAATTGGGTACAACAATGTAAAACCCATCAGTTGCAAAAGAGGCTGGATTCAAATTGGATTTCTGGCAGATGGGATAAATCAAGGTCATCCGTCTAGATAGCTAAACCCTTTTTAACGAATATTTATGGAAAAGACACTTCTGTTTCTATTTATAGCTTTTGGTGATTTTTCAAGTGGAACCTTTCTCTTCTTCCTCGGAATGCCCCACTCTTGGACAAGAACAGACAGTTTTTTTTCCTGTTCCCTTCCTCCATTTGACATCAGTAAAAGTTTTAAGTATCACAAAACTGATTTGGCTGTAAATGGAGGAACAGTACCAAACAAAATGAAAAACCCAAAGAACAAACAGAAAATCCTAAATAAACCCTCAAGTTTGGTCTTGGGCTTTTACATATGCCAATGACACAGGAGACCATAAACGACGTAATTAACACAGCAAGGGTAGCAGTACATGGTGCACACGGTGCTGAGATAACCCTGCCTAACCCCCTGTGGAGATCCTAACAGGTACTGCGGCCATACATTGTTACAATAAAATATCATCTTCCTCTCACCCATGGGGTCATAGCTGTAATCAGATGCCTTATCCAAAATGCACCTTAGAGGACTTTCTTTAGGGATAGTTGAAACACTCCCCATTTTTAAAGATAGAAATTCAAGACAAACAAAACACAAACGGCACACACAAATGCTAGCATCCAAAGAAACAAACGAACTGGTTCACAAATCGGGTAAAAGACCAACAACTCTTTCCTCTCTCCAGCAGGGTACCCCACTCAAAAACAAAACAAATTGACTTATTCCGGAGAAAAAGCCCCAAACAGAGAGGAAATAAAGTTTCCGGCTGTATACACTGGAGCAACTCGCCCTACTGGATGGAGCCTGTCGGCTCCCAAATGTCGACTCCTTGCTCTAACTGCCAAGTGCTAGGGCAGCCGGTGCTGCTTGGGAGGAACTTTGAAGAGAAGACCCTCAGGACAAGTGGTCCTGGCAGGTGCTAGGCCTACCTCCAAAATTCCCCAACTGGGACCAGCTGGCCACGAGCAGCAAGGCTCCTGGATGGCTCATCAAAATTTGTTACTGAGCCCAAGCTTGTACTGCTTGCCATACAACAGGCCAATAAACTGAGAGCTGAGTCGCTGGGGCAAGGAACAGTGACTTTATTTGGAAAGCCAGGAAACTGAGAAGATGGTGGACTCGTGTCCCCAAAGAGCCGTTTTGCCTGTCTTAGAATTCAGGCTTCTTCATGGAATTTAACTCTCAAATATGCCTTTCTATAAACTGTTTTATCCTGTTGCATCTGACCATGCTCCATTACTCTCTTTTTATTTCAAAGACTAGATGTTGGATCTTTGTCAAAGCTGGGGACTGTTAAATCTAAATTCATGTTTGGTTTTGTTTCATTTATCATTTTCATTCACTGATAATGCACAGTGATCGTACATTTCTATAATACCAAGACAGAATAAAATAAATATAAGATGCATCTCTCATCTTTAATTATCCCCCTCCCCTCCCCTCCCCTCCCCTCCCCTCCCCTCCCCCTCCCCTCCCCTCCCCTCCCCCTCCCCTCCCCTCCCCTCCCCCTCCCCTCCCCTCCCCTCCCCCTCCCCTCTCAAAATAAAAAGAATTTGGGTTTCTTTTATACTAAAAGAGGAGGGAGTAAAGTCATACATTTCCTGGTTCCAGTCAGCTTCCAGAGGGTGTGTTAATTCTTCCTCCCTGCAGTCATTCACAGGTGGGCCTGGTTAGGATGTTTCCTGTGAGCTAAACAAAGGTATTTTAGCTTAATGCTCATTACCTGGGAGGCAGGGTTCCCAGAGATGGACCATTATGTATAATTTAAGCTTATAGGCAACATCCCTTTAGTGACTAACTTGTAATAGAATACAAAAGGTTCTTCCCTGTTACAATATTATATAAATAAATAATAGAGAATCCTAATTCCACTTGGAGGATCATTGTGAAAGGATGCTTAAAGTTGTGCAGTCTATCCGTTCCTCCACTCTAAAACGTATCCCTTAAAGAAGGTGTGGTACATATATACAGTGGAATGCTACTCAGCCACAAAAAAAGAACGAAATAATGCCACTTGCAGCAACATGGACGGACTTGGAGGGTATTATACTAAGTGAAATAAGTCAGACAGACAAAGACAAATACTGTATGATATCACTTGTATGTGGAATCTAAAATACGACACAAATGAACATATCTATGAAACAGAAACAGACTCAGACACAGAGAACAGACTTCTGGTTGCCAAGGGGGAAGGGGGATGGGGGAGGGATGGATTGGGAGTTTGAGGTGGCAGATGCAAACTATTATATATAGAATGGATAAACAACAAGGTTCTACTTTATAGTACAGGGAACTAAATTCAATATTCTGTGATAAACCATAACGGAAAAGAATATAAAAAAGAAGGTATACGTATGTACAACTCAATCACTTTGCTGTTAGCAGAGATTAACACAACATTGTAAATCAACTATACTTCAATAAAAAAATACATCCCTGACTTAATTACATCTTACCACATGCTGTCTGTCTGCAGCACATAGTTTGAGCCCCTCACCCAAATTACTTTTATTTGTTCTATATACTAGTGTTGTGCTACTGGTTTTCACTGCAGAATATTATTTTGAAAAAATGATGACAGTCTATTAACCAATAAGCTTTAAAAAAAATCTCTTGTTATTCATTTGATCTCCTGTAGACCCATTTTTGCCCTCCCCTCCCACCTCTACCTCCTCATTGAGACTTCAGGAGGTATCCATTGCCTCAGAAAAGGGATGTGAAAAGAAGTTAGAAGTAACAGTGAATTGTCAGCCTTTGAATTTCAGAATAAACTTCTGAGACTCAGAGCAGAGATAATACTTTGAGAAAATAGGGTTTTAAGTCTCTCAAGTCAGGATTTTGAGGTTAAAAATTTCATGACCATGAAGAACCTTGGATATGAACCTTGTTGCATAAATAATACATTTGGGAATACTGTGCGGAAGGGGGACTAGGAAGAACCTGAATAAATGGCGACTACTCCTAATTGACTGAGTTTCCCCTGAACCGACTAAGATGACATTTTTTTCACCAGGTGAAATGGGATCCAGGGCTCGACATAAATTAAGTCTAATATAAAGTAATAAAGAAAATTACATTGTTCATATGTACGAAGTCATGAGGGTGTTTGTACCCTTACACATCTCGTGAAACATGCTCCTGCCCTGAGCGGGGAGATATAGAGGCTATTGTTGCTATAGGGTTCTCTTGGGGAGGCCCCACAGGAAAAAATTCTTGGGTCTCAGTATCGGGAATATTTTCTTCCTCTGGGCAAATGGTTTATTTTTAGTCTGGGAAACTGTGACTCATGGATCTGATTGAATGCCTCTCCTAAATTTGGCTGCATGGAAGCGTGGAGTCAGCTCTGAACCCTACCTGCCTTTTGCAGTGGGTAGAACCTCACAGCATGCATTTCATCTGCTTACGTCATCCTGGTGACTTCTTTCTGCTCTATGCCTTTACTTACTCTCAATCTGGTTGGACTTTCTGGGAAGCAGACCTTGAGACAGAATTTAAGGTGCAGGATGTTTACTAAGGAGTACCCTTAGGATCAACACCTATGGGAGGGAGTGGAGAAGAATCAAGATTGGGGAGGGGGAGAAGCTGAGCTTTAACGCAGCCCCAGTGGTAGCCTCAGCTGACCCCATGGGGAGCTCTGGAGGTAGAATGGGCCCTCAGAGCTGTTCAAATTTGTGCTGGGGCACCAAGTTCTTCACTGGAGAAGGGCCTTGGTAATGCATCAGTCTGAATGTTTGTGTCCCCTAAAATTCATGTGTTGAAACCTCATCTTCGAAGTGGTGGTGTTTGGAGATGGGACCTAATTTGGGAGGTAATTAGGTGATGAGGGCATAGTCCTCATGAATGGGATCAGTGCCCTTATAAAAGAGACCCCAGAGAGCTCCCTCACCCCTCCTGCCATGTGAGGACACAGCAGGAAGATGGCTGTCTGTGAACCAGAAGCGGGACCTCACCAGATGCCGAAACTGCTGGCACCTTGGTCTTGGTTTTTCCAGCCTCCAGAACTGTGAGAAATAAATGGCCATCATTAATACGCTACCCAGTCTAGGGTAATTTGTTATAGCAGCCTGAACAGACTAGGACAATCAGTGTCCATCACACTTATTTTTTAAATCTACTATAAAAATTTTAAAAAATCATAAATTATTTTTGGAACAAGGGCACAAATAAAATAAGTAGTTAAAAATAAGTGACCCTGGGGGCTTCTCTGGCGGTCCAGTGGTTAAAGCTCCACACTTCCAGAACTGCAGGGGGCTCGGATTCGATACCTGGTTAGGTGACTCTGTCCTCATTCTTGCTTACTTATGTTATGTTGTCTCTTAACTTAACTTTGATCCTGAGTCTTTGCATGCACTGTTCCCTAAGACTAGAATGAGCTCTCTCTTCTTTGACTGTGAGAGTGTGAAAGAACAGGTCCACAGTAGAAGAAAATTGGATTCCATCTCCAAGGCCCGGAATGTTATCACCTCTTCGGTGGAAGGTTTGCTACCTCCTCCAAAGTGTCAGCTGCCTCCTTCTCTCTCTCTGCCAAGCTCCCAACATCACACACTCATAATCCCTCCTCCACATACAAGACTTGTCCTCAAATCTGACCCCTTTTGAGCGTTCTCTTTATAGAACAGTGTCACCACCAATCCACTGGTGCCAGAATCCTGAGGGTGGGTTCCTATCTATTGCCAAGTCCTGTAATTTTTATTTCAAAAATATCTCTCTAGCCCTCCATTTCTATTTCCAGTGCCACTCCCTCCTTACAAGCTCTTATTATATCTCTTGCCTGTACTATCTTAGTAGCCCCCTGTCTTTCTCCCAGTGTCTAGTCTTGCTTTCCCAGCAACCCATTCGCCACACAGCAGCTGGAGGACTTATAAAACTGTTGACCTAATCATGTCACCCTGTTTTAAGCCTGTCAACAGCTCTCCCTCTGGGCCTGCAAGACTTGCCCATATCCCCTGTCTCACCACCCTCATTAGTTTTCCTCTCCTCCCTGCTGTTTTCTGGACACACTGGCTTGTTTTTGATTCCTCCAATGGGCTGTGACTTTCTTCTCCCCATGGTCATCTCTCACTGTGATCACTCTTTCTGGTCTGCCTTTCCTTCACCTCTTCTGCAGACTAATAACTCATGTTCATCCTTCAGATCTCAGGTCAGAAAACTCGTCCTCCAGGAAGCTGTCCTTAAATTCCTAACTAGGTCAGCCCTCTCATTTCATGATCTCTATCCATTGTGCTTTCGCGAAGTACTGGTCACATGGCAATTTCATAATTAAGAAACGACTTTAACATCTTTCTCTTCTACTAGAATATAAATTCCACAAAGGTTGGGATACCTTGATGACCTCAGCGTTCCCAATGCCTAGCACAGGCCCTGCACATAAGAGGTGCTTTCTGTTTTGTTTTACATACTGGATAAATATGTACTTATTTACTGAGTTTCTTAAAGGCATGGACAATTTACTAGTCAATGCCCTGGCATAGTATCTGGCATATGTTGGATGTGCAATACATGTTTGTTGGATGAATATCTTGAATCAACAACTTGAAGGGTTGTCTTGGGGAAGAGGAAGCAGACATTTCGTGTGGCTGCAGGAAAGAGAATTAAGACCAAAGGTTAGAAATTACCAAAAGGCAGAATTTTCCAAAAAACAATCCAAAGGATGAGTAACCTAATAGCAATCACATAATAGGATGCTTTTGGGTTTTGGGATTATGGGAAATTTTTGTTGTATTTTATTTTAATAGTCCTTTTTTGTTTTCTGCATTGTCTACAATAAATATTATTTTTATAATGAGAAAATATTAATTTAAAAAACATGTGGACTGGTGATAAAGTAATGGATTCTCTGTCCCTAGAAGTGTTTGAACAGCTGGTAATGACACCTGCCAATGATGACAAGGAAGGGACTTCTCCGTGGTTGGGGCAGAGGAGGTTGGACCCTACGTGCTCTAAGGCTCTTCTAACTCCAACGCCACATGATATTGTTAACTGAATGATAAATGCTGAGCCCCCTTTCTTGGAAGAACTTGGCCTAGTTTACATGGCTGTCTTACATTCTGCCAGTGACTTCTTTACACTGGAAGCTCACAATGACAGTATTGGCTGCAGTATTTGATTTGTATTCACCTGAGGCTGATATAACAGGAGGATTTCTGGACATTATAGTGATGTCAAGAACATGAATATATAGCTGAGGGATGTTTGTGTGGAAAAGCTTAAGATATCCCTCTATGAAATGTTTTAGTGAGTCCTGATTAAAATGTTCTCAAATCAGCACTTAAAGCACACATACCCTAAGTATTATATTTCATGGTTAATCTTTCAAGATAGACATTTCCAAACCGTGGTTTTGGTTAAATTAAAAAGATGGGCCTTACTCTGAAGACATTTCCAAACCGTGGTTTTGGTTAAATTAAAAAGATGGGCCTTACTCTGATTTTTGTGTTTATGAGCTAGTTTGGGCAAACAGGATCATTGCTTTTCTCTCTTAACAGAAAAGACGTTTAGAACAATTCCTCCATATTACAATAGCTTTGAATTAAGAGGAATAGAATACTCCCAGACGTTATCGGATGTGTAGGAGTGAACCTCAGTTAAGAACAGTGCAACACACACAAAGTTCTTCTGATTACATGAAATCCGGCCTAATTAGATAGAGAGAGCGAGGGGGAAATCTAAGACAATGACATAATAAGACTGATTTCTACAAACTACATGTCAACATTGTTTTGTTGTCACAACTCCTGTGTAAAAGAATATGTGTATGTATATATGTATAAATGTGTACTATACTGACAAATGTGTATTATCCTGACATAAGTGGACTGATAGTTAAAAAATAAAACAAGGCAAGAAAAGAATTCTAAAAGAATTCAAAAAGGAAAAATTAGAATTTACTATTATCTGTCTCCTCCCAAGTTTCCAGTGAGGTCTCATGGAGCACTTGTTATTCCTATTAACAAATAAGTTTGTCATTTGTTTGAGTACTTTCCACTCTTACATTATTTGAGTATTTTATAACTCTTCTAGGTTCTCAGTACCAAAGTGAATTCTAATCATTTTATTGACTGAAAGACAAAGGAAGTGTATTTTCTTTCTATTCGACGAAAACTTTAAAAAGGTTTGTTCAAAAAGGCATCAGGAATTATGTAAACACAATGTGTCTGATTATCATCTTACAGAATAACGCACAAGAAAGTTCCAGGATTTCTGGCTCCCCTCCCCATACCCCCAGAAAGTTTTTTCTTTGAAGTAGACAAGTTCAATATGTGCTGCGTTGGGGGTGTAGAATGAGAAGAATGTCAATATGGAAACTGCTCTGCGAGGCTGGGGTTCTCATGGCAGCACCCAGGAGCTCAGGCCTCCAGTGGAGCTGGTGGCCTGTCCCGCCAAGAACAAGGCTGGAAGGACTTGTGTAACCTGGTAATAGAAGGACAGAGAGGAGGAGGTGGAAACCTGTCTCATCAAAGTGCACTGAATAGAAGCTTCCTTGCCCAGGCAAGTACCTGGAAAAGCCCAGCCTTGGGGCTTGTCCTGATCCGCTACAGTTCATACAGTGGATCCATTCTACCTACTCTGCTCTACGCCTCCCTCTGCTCCTCCCTGGGTCCCCGCTTCCAACTTGGCTCCAGGCCTTGCCTCCCTACTCTTGTCTCTGGCATGACTGACCTCTAGGACTCATCTGGATATGCGCCTCCTTCTTGGTATGGATTCCTCTTCAGACACCATCCCAATTTACCCCCATGCTCCCCAATCTGTGACAGTGGATAAAAGACACATCACATGCCCCTACCCTCACCCCTGCCATCTTAGTCCATTCCCTATGTAGCCTCCCTGCCAGGGCAGGGGACTTGGAAAAAGGAGAGTACAGGAAGGGAGACACAGAGGCACCAGACATATGGCTTGTTGTGTGGACATTAGCTATTTTTATTTCCATCAAAACAGAGGGTGTGGTGGTTAATTTTATATGTCAACTTGACTGGCCTAAGGGATGCCCAGATAGCTGGTAAAACTTATTTCTGGGTGTGTCTGTGAAGGTGTATTTGGAAGAGATTAGCACTTTGAATCAGTAGACTGAATAGAGATCCACCCTCACCAATGTGGGTGGGTCTCATCCAATCTATGGGGACCTGAATAGAACAAGGAGAACCCTGACTAATACAGAGGGTAAGCACGCACAGGAATGGCTGATCTCATAGCTTTGAGAATGGGTGCACTGGGGGCATTTTAACCATTTTAAAAGATTTTAAAATTTCTTATATTTGCCATATGATTTACTGTTCACAAAACTTTTACATACAGTTTTGAATACTGTGGAACCCTTAAATTAATACTTACTTTTGATCATTTATTTGCATTTTTTCTCCTATTATTTACCAGTTCTGAAATTGGGATGTGTCTTACAATCAGTGGTGTTTTGCAATCGTCATCCACCAGGAATGACTGTGACCAGGTATCACTTGAACTTGGCCCCAGCTCTTTGTGTTGTAACTTCAGTTGAATTGTGTACATGGTTGACACTACATGTTTAGTATGTAAACTGCTGTTTAGTATGTCTTAACAAATTATAATATGATTTGACTTTGAAACAAAAATTTATCATGTACATAGAAAAGCGCAGAAATAGAGGATTGGATTGGGATGAAATGTGACATTAGTGAACCAAAGAGCCATCATTGGAGTAATGACCACGGTTCCATATGGTCATGCAAAGCAACCACCAAGTGTTTTACTTAAGAAAGGAAGATATCAACACGTAATAAAGCCATGTTTCACTGTGTTGCTGAAGTAAGTACCAATCTATAGAATTACCTATCACATAACATGCAAAGTACCTAAAGTCAGAAAAAAACTGTTAAATCCCTCAGAATAGATAAAAGACATTTTGGTAAAACACTACTCATTGGACTGTTATTAAGGTATTGCATCGTAATTTCATTGGTAGGATTTCTTTTTTCCATAGTGGTAGATTAAAAAATGGAGTGTTATTACCAAGCACGTATTAAGATAAAGGTTCTCTGCTGGAGGCTTTTACATGACATTTAATCCTCATAACAGCTGTGCTCCATAGATAATATTATCCCCAACCCAGAGATGAGAGAGGAGTGATTTTCTCAGGTTGGTAATTCAGTTTGGGTAGAATTAGGACTCAAATCCTCATGTGTCCATGCCCAAATCCTGTGCTACTTTCTGCAGACTCCGCTGCCTGGGGAGAGCTCTCCCTGATTTTCCAACCCCTTTGTCCTTCAGAAGCATCCCTGGGGAGGAACCCCCCCCACCCCCAAGGGGTCTATATCCTGGTGCTATCCTGGAACAAGACAACATCTTGGGTTTTTCATCTAAAAACTTAGTTAGCTTTTGGGAACTAGAAATCCTGACTGGGGCATCTGTGGTATTTACTTCTCTGCAATGCACCTTGAATTTATCTCACGTATTCTCTTGCCTCATCTCAGAATTGTTTCCTAAAATGGGGAATGTTTTTTCAACCAGGTAATCTATATTTATGTTTAAGAATAAGTCATAACAAATAAGCCCCAAAGTAGGCAAACTGAAGATGACCCAGTAAATGTCCCTCAACATCACCAGCCAAGGATTTTCTAGAAAACCTAGTGTTAGCAAAATATTGAGTATTTATTTTTACCAAACTCCAGGTTCTCAAGAAGTAACCAGATGAGAGTCTCACACATAAACATTTATGTTTCCACAGCTATCTGGGAGGAGAAAAGAGTCAAAATGAAGTAAAAATGAAAACCACTTGGATTTCTGTCTATGATTATAATTGTATTCATACCAACATATTTAAAGGTTTAAACATGTTTAGAAAAGCGGTTTCTTCGTAGATCGGGACCAGGAACAGCAGCTCTCTTGGGAAAGGCCAATCTGTGGTAAGCCAGCTGGCCACAGGGGTGGAAGTGCCAGAAATATCAGTGGGAAGACAATGATTCTAAAATGCCTAGTGTGATTCTGAACTCAGGAAGATCTGCCTGCATTTGGAATTACTGCATCATGGAATGAAACCAGAAAGATCATTCTTTACATTTCATATATTTACTTCTTTTTAGAACTGGTTCAAAGGCTCTGAGAGTTGTGCTTTAAACTAGAGGCATCTAGTTAATTAAACCACAAAAATAATTCTTTTCCTCCAAATTGAGTTCGTAGGGCCATTCTCTTCTTTTCTTCAGACAAGCATTCAGTGAAAACAGAATCAGGACATAACCAGTGTTTTACTGTAATCTCTCTTCCGTGAAAGGTTTGAGCATATTACTGGCATTTAAATTATTAATAATACAGTGTCACTTACTACTCTATTTCTATTTGTCTGTTACCAATTTTTCCTAATTGATGAAACCATCTAGGGTTACTCACTGACTCTTAAGAATGAGCTGGCAGATTTAAAAACACTATTTAGAGAATTATTTATGACTATGCCTATTCTCACCCTTTTCCTGCCCAACTTCATAGAAGGAGATGTCCCCCTAGTCCAAGGTGAATCACTTATCTAGACTCTGAATGTATACATTAAAATTAAATTTACCACCTGCCTCACCTCTCAAACTGTTGCTTTGGAATTTTCTATCTCAGTGAATGCTATCATCATGCATCAAGCTTCCCCAAAGCACCTTGGAGTCATCAGAGACTCCTTCCTTCCCATTTTTATACCCCAGCTCCATCCAATCCACTAGTGTCCCGTCCATTTTATTAATTCAATATTTTCCTGCATTTCCATTTCCCTCTGTCTCCTCTGCTACTACATCGGTCCTCACCACCTTCCAAGAACCTCCCAAATCACCTCCCTGCTACAATCCATTCTCTATACCATGATCAAAATTATTTCTCTAAATGCAAATCTTCTTAAAATCTTTCAATATGTTTCACCATCTTGAGGAAAAAATTCAAGATCCTTAGCATGGAACCAAGCCCTTCATGCTATGGCCCTGCAGGCCTTCCTTTCCAGCATCATTCTGCACCATCCCCCAACAGGTCCCATATGTTCCAATCCCAGGTGAGGACTTGCTGTTTTGCAAGTAGACCATGTTCCCTCTTCCTCCTTCACCTCTGTAAGGTGGTTCCCTCTACTGGCCATTTGCTCCTTTTCTGCCCATGACACTCCTACTAGTTCTTTAAGACAAGCTCATTCTCTAACACCTCTGGGGAACAGTAAGGGAGCCCAAGCTGAGTTCAAAGTCACTTACAGTGGTGCCTTCTCCTATGTTTCCTCAGGACCCTGTGCGTACTTCCATCAAGGCACTTGCCACATAGCATTTCAATTTTTGTTGTACATGTCCATCTCCTCCACTACGCTGTAAACTCCTTGAAGGGAAGAGCTGGATCTTTTATTTTTATATCTCCAGGCCAACCATGGTACCTGTTTCTTGGTAGCTGCTCCATAAATTGCTGTGGAATAAAGGAGTTTTAATCGTTTTCCTTCACTTCCAGAAACTTTGCTCAAGCAAAGCTATTTTTCCTCTTTCTTTCTGTGTTTTAAACTTCTTTCCCTTAAGCCTAATGCATCCTTAAAGCAAACAACAAAAAACACTTTCTCCATCTTAGCCCCACATTACTGAAAGGAGAGTTCAATTATTGCTTTAAACTCTTAATCTCCTGTTGATTCTTCAATCCACTGAAATTGACTTTCACCTCATCACTCCAATGAAATTTTTCTTGCCAATGACACCAACTGCTTCTTGGTTGCAAAAGTCATTCTTTATCTTAAGTGATTACTCTTCAGGATTTCACATGGCTAATCTCTTTTCCTTGAAAACCTTGGTGCATGTGACATTATTTCCTCTGGTTTATAACATCTCTGAACACTAATCAGCCTCCTTGCTTAAATCCTGGGTGTCCCAAGGAAGCCCTTATTAATTCTTTTGT
Source organism: Eschrichtius robustus (assembly GCF_028021215.1). Taxonomy (NCBI): domain Eukaryota; kingdom Metazoa; phylum Chordata; class Mammalia; order Artiodactyla; family Eschrichtiidae; genus Eschrichtius; species Eschrichtius robustus. The sequence goes on from NC_090829.1 coordinate 37,644,695, forward strand.
CTTATTCTCTCTGAGTAATTTAATCTTATTCCACATTTTCAGTGACCATCTATTTATATGATGAGGCCAAATTTTCACTTTCCAAATTCTATTTCCAACTTCTAAGAGCTTCTATGATTCACAATACTCTCCAACTTTATGTTAAAACTTAAAATTGAATTGTTTCCTTCCTCAAACTTGGTCTCTTTTATATTTCCTATCCTAGTGAGTTAGCAGTAGAGTCAGGGTAGAATTCAGGGTATTGACGACTTATAATCTTTCTCCACGTTTCTATACTAGACTTTGTTTACTAAATTTCAAAGAAAAAAATTAACCTGTATGTGTATTACAAGTAAGCTTTTGTATTAGTTATCTATTGCTACATAACAAATTACCACACACTTAACAGCTTAAAACAGCACTTATTTATTATCTCAAAGTATCCATGGATCAGGAGTCCAAGCATGGCTTAGCTGGGTCCTCTGCTCAAGGTTTCGCAAAGCTGCAATCAAGGCGTTGGCTGGGAATGGGCTCTTATCTGAGGCTCAGGATCCTCTTCCAAGCGGCTCACTGATTGTGGCAAAATTCATTTCCTTGAAGCTGTAGAACTCGTGGCAGCTTATTCAAGGCCAGTGGGAAAGACTCTGACTTGTTCACCCTCTTTCAAAGGGCTCAACTGATTAGGTCAGGCCCACCCAGGATCACATCCTCTCAATTAACTCAAAGTCAGCTGATTAAGGACCTTAATTATATATAGAAAATTTCCTTCATCTTTGCCACGGAATGTAACATAATCATGGGAGAGACTATCCTATCCCTTTTGCCATATTCTATCAGTTAGAAGCAAGTTATAGGTCCCGCCACACTCAGGGGGAGGAGGTTATACCAGGGTTTGGGTCACTGGAAGTCATTCTAGAATTCTGCCTACTACAGCTTAATTTTTTTTTTTAATTATGGATAATGGCAAAAACCAATAAATGTTTGTAATTTGGAGATATTAAAATGTTGAATACAAAGAAGAAACGTATAGAACTTTAAAATCTCAAAGTTTAATGGAAATGACACATATTTTGAAGATGGGAAAATGGTTTTCTGTGCTTATCCTGGCTTATACTTACTGCCTTGGGCAGGAGAAATAGCCAAGTATCTAAACTTTAGATCATATTATATGAACCTAAAAGGAATAATCAAATAAGGAGTTCTGAAGGACATTTAATTACATAATTGGCTTAACTTGAGGACCATTTTACAAAGTGTTAGCCTCACTTGCATTAGGAGAGGATAAATGTAATTATATTTCCATAAGTAAGTTATATGGTTTTCCTCAGTGTTCATCAATTTGACTTTTCCTTGTAGGTTTTTTTTTTCTTTTAGTACTTTTGACAGATTATTTTTCATCAGAAGTACGTAATCTTGCCTTAGGATAGGTAGTTCAGGTATCTTTTAAAGTTGTTTTCTTACAATGTATAATAACATGTCTACGGAAGTTTCTAGATCCCTACTCTCCCCTTTCTGGCTCCATACCATCTGTAGCCCCTTTTCCCATATGCCTCACACAGCTGTTCTGGAGTTAATGCAAATGCCAGGTGGATCTGAAATGTACTCAGGATCTTGCCACTTTTAGGTCCTGCTTCTTGGGGAAAACTGCTCCATTGGTATTTAATAAAAAACAGCATGACATGGTGAGTTTATCTCTTTTTCCTGACATTGGCAATGACAGTGCAATGCCCATTGTATACCACTGGTGTGAGGTCGGCTTGCAAATCCCTACAGATATGTGGTTACTTCCCTACTTTCCCTCTCTTTTGCTTGGGCAACTGCCACATTGATGCACTGGAGCCACTCTTCTGCATTCTTCTCATCCTTGGCCTTGAAAACATAGCTTTTATTGTCTGTGAAGATTTCGAAAGCCCGAGGGAGAGAGCGGTCCCTGCGTTTCTTGGCCACAACTTTCACACTCTGTACTTTGCTGAGTTCTATTGGTGAGTCATCAGGATCATCTTTCTGAAATGCATGGGAAGGAAAGAACATGAGCTAGCTTTCATAGTATGGAAAGATCTCTGGCTCCTGGAGAATTTTCTAAGAGGATCAGAATCCTTTCACTTCATGTGGCTTAAGACCTTTGTTATTTTGGGTGCTAAAGCCTCAAAGAGTCATTAGAGCAAATGAAGGAGTGAGCAACTGGCTTTTTGTTGTACTATCTAGGGTTGAAACAAAATAGCCAATTTACAGAAAATTATTATACAGTGGGATTGGGAAAAATGCTTGATTCATATTTCTTTGACTTTATGTCATTTTCTACTGATACTAACACTGTATTAATAGAGCAAAATGCAGCAGTACAATTTGGGGTAATATTAACTTAGAATTTGAGATAATTTTACGGCTTGAAATTGAATTTTCTTTTGTGTTACCTCTGAGAAAGAGGTATTAATTGAACAAACAGGGTTCCAATGTTTAAGTAGATGAAACTGTTTTTGAAACTCTCTTGAGCTTTGGAAGCATGATTTGTCCACAAACATTAAGGGAAGGAATATTTAATGATGTTACATTTTCTTTGCATTAAAGCAGATGCTTAAGGATCTCTCTAACACCAGAGTCATCATGATGGGCTAGCATGAATGTTTTTAAGGAGTCAGATACTTCTTTAAAGCAATTTCAGGTCTTTAACATCCCTGAGCCCATTCTGTCTATTGGAGAATGTACCTGTGTTTGAGAATCTTACCAACTCTCCTTTCCCATCTCCCTTTCACAATCACCCTTCTCTCACTTTGCAGTGGAAAGGCATCTTTTTCACTCGTCCTGAACTTTCTATGGTGTATTGTCCACCTTGGAAAAATCTCAGGAGCATCAAACAAAAAGAGTAATTCAAAATACTGATGTCAGCAGAATAGAGAGTCTAGAAATAAACCCACCTATGGTTAATTAATCTTGAACAAAGGAGACAAGAATATACAATGGGAAAAAGACAGTCTCTTCAGAAAGTGGTGTTGGGAAAGTTGGACAGCTGCATGTAAGTCAATGAAGTTAGAACACACCCTCATACCACACACAAAAATAAACTCAAAATGGAGTAAAGACTTAAACATAGACATGACACCATAGACCTCTTAGAAGAGACCATGGGCAAAACATTCTCTGACATAAATAGTACCAATGTTTTCTTAGGTCAGTCTCCCAAGGCACTAGAAGTAAAAACAAAGTAAACAAATGAAACCTAATCAAACTTATAAGCTTTTGCACAGCAAAAGAAACCATAAACAAAATGAAAAGACAAAGTACAGAATGGGATAAAATATTTGCAAATGATGTGGCTGACAAGGGCTTAATTTCCAAAATATGCATACAGCTCATACAACTCAACAACAAAAAAACAAACAACCCAATGGAAAAATGGGCGGAAGACCTAAATAGACATTTCTCCAAAGAAAAAATACAGATGGCAAATAGGCACATGAAAAGATGCTCAATATTGCTAATTATTAGAGAAATGCAAATCAAAACTGTAATAAGGTACCACCTCACACCAGTCGGAATGGCCATCATTAAAAAGTCTACAAATGCGTCTGGAGCCTGTGCTCCGCAACAAGAGAGGCCACGATAGAGAGAGGCCCGCGCACCGTGATGAAGAGTGGCCCCCACTTGCCGCAACTAGAGAAAGCCCTCGCACAGAAACGGAGACCCAACACAGCCAAAAAAAAAAAAAGTCCACAAATAACAAAATGCTGGAGAGGGTGTGGAGAAAAGGGAACCCTCCTACACTGTTGGTGGGATTGTAAGTTGGTGCAGCCACTGTGGAAAACAGTACGGATGTTCCTCAGAAAACTAAAAATAGAATTACCATATGATTCAGCAATCCCACTCCTGGGCATATATCTGGACAAAACTGTAATTCATAAAGATACATGCACCCCTATGTTCATAGCAGCACTATTCACAATAGCCAAGACATGGAAACAATCTAAATGTCCATCAACAGATGAATGGATAAGGAAGATGTGGTACATATATACAATGGACTATTACTCAGCCACAACTACCGAGCCCACGCGCCACAACTACTGAAGCCCGCGTGCCTAGAGCCCGTGCTCTGCAACAAGAGAAGCCACCGCAATGAGAAGCCCACACATCGCAACGAAGAGTAGCCCCCGCTCACCGCAACTAGAGAAAGCCTGCACGCAGCAACGAAGACCCAATGCAGCCAAAAAAAAAAAAAAAAAAAGTGAAAAATAACACTATAGTCTTTTAGTTCTTACTTTAAAATGCACATTTTCCTCATTTACAAGAAAAACCCTTTATGATGTGGCTGAAGCTTCAGCTGGACTGCTGACCACTGCATGTTTACTGTCTCCCTGGGGATGAGAGGGATTTTGCTGTGGTCTTCACGCTATATTATATTATTTCCTAATATTTGAGCCAAATGTTCTGTCATATTTCTGGAATGTCAAACCATTATTTCCTGATAAAGATGTCAAATAAGTTAGCCAATCATACAATAGCTTATTCTCTAAACTTTATTAAAAAGCTCCAAATCAAGAAGTATAAAGGTCATTATTTGAGTTCAGGAAAAACATTCTTATGCACTAACTCTACTTTGTTAATGCATAAGAGGGATCTGAAAAATCACTACATCTTAACTTCTATTCTGATTTCTTTAATAAAGACAGGAAATTCAAATGGTCATTTTAAACACTTTAAAAATGCTTCAGTGTGAACCTATGCTAAAAAAATATTTCCTTAAACCTCCAATAACTTTCCAAATTGAACACACCATTATACTTTTTGAAAAAAGACCTTCAGCCCATCTGTATATTTTACAAAACACACAGATGAAGAAAGTAACATGAGTTCAAAATAGGTGTCACCAAAATGTTCTTTTTCATTCAAAAAGTTAATGTGAAATCTTATTAACTAAAAGAGCATTGATCAGAATTCGTCATAATTCAGATACACCATACTTGATTCCTGTTGAGTAGTAAGTTCAAACAAATTTTGTAATGAGCACTCCAAAGATATAGTGCATGTGCTCTTAGTGAAATGTAATTTTCAAGTAATTTAACATTCTCATTAATTAACTCAGACACAGTTTGGTTTGCCACTGACCCTGTATTTTAAGTGTACATGGGAAGCTGGACAGTGTACTCATTTAAGAACATGCTTTGGTGTCACACTGCCTGAGCCTAACTCCAGTTTTACCCTTTCTCACCTTACTGGCTGTAACCTTGGACAAGCCCATCAGTCTCTTTTTGCCTCAGTTTCCCCACCTATAAAATGGCAATAACAATAGTGCTGACCTCAAAGGATTGTTCCGAAGATAGATAGAGGCAATCCAGTGTGGCATGTGATAAGCTCTGATAAGTTATTATTATTATATCTCAAAATGGTCAAGAAGTAGGTCAAAATTTCATGCTCCCTGATCTGTAATGAGTAGAGTTTAATGATAAATAAAACTGATTTGAAAAGAAAGGGATAACTTTGCATTGCTGATTGCAATAGAATATTATTTCACAAGTTTCCCACTGAAAATTCAGAATATGGATATTTACTGAGCATCCTACTTCAGATTGAAAATTATATTAAACAAATATTTATTAATTCTTTCAGAATTCTATTCTATTCATTAACTGAATATTAAATGAATGAAAGATAGTAATATTTTTCCCTAATCAGAATTGAATTTGGTTGACTATAAAAAGTGCTTAAAATAAATCAGCCTTTTTTTCTTCCTCCCTGCCTACTGTCTCCTTCGTCAGGTCCCCACCTCCAAATATAACCTTCAATCCTAAAAGAAGTCAGAGTCAATGTCATAAGCCACACATTTATTTAGGTGATCCACAGGAAACAGAAGGTATGGTGTTCAAGTCGAGATCCCCGGGTACACCTTCTGTGGTTCGTCTTCTAAAACTTAAGTTAACCAAAATACCCTCCCGTAATAAACTGAAGAGGTACAGTGAACCAACTAACATAGGAATGAACAGAACAGACAGTCAAACGGGCATATATAATAAAATGACACTGTAAAATGGAGAAGGAAAAAATTATTGGCCTTTTAACTCAAGACAAAATGCCTAGCTGGCAGAGATCAAGACCTTAAAAATGCAAGTGTAAAAGATGGTAGGGGTACTTACAGACTTTCCTTTTTGAAACAGAAGTTGATTTCCAGCCAGTGTAAAATAGCGGGTTTTCCACCTTTTGATGAACTTCCATCTGACTTGCTTCTCTTTAAGTTTTCCTTCTATGAGAGGCTGGCCATCTTGATTTACAACTGTTGAAGGTAACAGAACGATCAAGCCATTAATTTTCCATTATTTATTTGGCAAGTGATCAAAAGTCAGAATTGTACAGTGAGCCAGACCCAGTAAGTACATTTGGATAGTGGGCTAACAAATTATGAATTTGGTTAACCTTCCCCCTTTGTCCCTAAAAGAATGTACAATTTAGATATGATAATGGGAAAGTGTTGAAAGCCCTCATCGAGATTTGCAAAAGGAACATAGTTCACGAAAAGAGCATTTGGTTAGCAGTTATTTAAGGTTCATCCAGACATTCAGCTTTCTGTGCTTCCTGACTCCTTTGTTTCATGGTATTCTGTTCACATGAACTGCTAAGAAATATAGCTTTATAAATAATCATAAACCAAGTATATTTAGCTATTTGTCAGCAAAACTCAATGTAGTGCTCCAAAAGATGTGTTTTTCTGAATCCTTAACAGCTGCAAAGGCAAACTTACCTAACTCTTTTTTTTTTTTTTAATTATTTATGGCTGTGTTAGGTTTTCGTTTCTGTGCGAGGGCTTTCTCTAGTTGCGGCAAGTGGGGACCACTCTTCATCACGGTGCGCGGGCCTTTCACTGTCGCGGCCTCTCTTGTTGGGGAGCACAGGCTCCAGACGCGCAGGCTCAGTAATTGTGGCTCACGGGCCTAGTTGCTCCGCGGCATGTGGGATCTTCCCAGACCAGGGCTCGAACCCGTGTCCCCTGCATTGGCAGGCAGACTCTCAACCACTGAGCCACCAGGGAAGCCCTTACCTAACTCTTTTGAACATGATTTTTCCACTCTGGAACACACACACTCTATCTCCACTGTCCGTATTTGAATCTTCACCTAGTTAAAAACTGATCATTTCATGTTTCAACTCAAACGTTGCTTCCTCTGGGAGACCTTTCCCAAACCCAGACTCCAGTGACTTTGTCTTCTATATGTTCTCAAAGTAACTGGAGTGTTTCTTTTCTATCAGGTATCATCATTTGTAGATGATTATTGGTATTTACCTTATTAATATCTTTCTTTCCCATTCAACTGAAAGCTCCATGAGGGCAGGGTCTTTGCTTTGTTCACTATTGTTATATCAGGCATCTAACCTAGTATGGAGTCTATAAATTTTGTTCAATGAATGAATGAATGGATTCATTTTACATTGAAGTAGAGTGTGTATGATTACACATAACCATAGAATTAGAAGACCGGTTACAATGTCAGAAGTTTAAATGCTGAACTGAAGAATTCCATTTGTTTTACCAACTACATAAGATTCACTCTTCAAATTTCAAATTCATGTGAAAGCATCTGATTTCTGGGGAGTATGACAATATTTATTTATACACATTAATGTTCAATTTTCATAGCACCTTGAAAGTAATGAAATTTGTTCATCACTATGAAATTTGGACAGTACCTCTTTGACCATATGAACACAACCTATCCTTCCCATCTACCATTTCTCTTATCTAATGTAGGTAAAAAATTTACCTCAGACAGGGGATTTGTCCACCTTAACAGCACTGTTGGGGTAAGAATAATGCAATGTATAGTTTTTATAAACAAAGTTCTATTAAAGTTAATCTAGCTTTTTTCCCTTCTTGTCTGATGACTAGTCAATTGGATGTTCCATTGTCAATCCCAAATTAAGGCTAATAACTGAAACAACATATGAGATATATTGTTAGATAGTGATAGGGTTATGATGGAGATAGAATAGAGAGTGAGTGACTTGGGGGTTGGCGCACATGCATTTAAGTGGTCAGGAAAGAGCTTGTATATTTGCGGTGGCATTTAATCTGAGGCTTCAGTGATGAGAAGTGTCCCCCATTTTCTGCGATGCTCCATGGTGGCTAGTACTCGGTATTGCAGAGGGTATGGAAAGCAGTCACTCAAGAATTATTGACAATCAATGTCAAGAAAATTATCTCAGTGTTCTGCTTTGCTCTACTAGGAATCAGCTGATTTAGAGCTTTCTTAAAGCTAGTATGCTCTTTGCAAATTTAAATTTTCCATAGACACAGTGCTTGCTTCCTTTGTGCAGCAGGTAAAGCACTTAGGACACCATGTCTTCCCCACGTGCTATTGGTCCTAGAGGGCGGGGACAGCCTGCTTGCCATGTGCTCACAGTGTCGGCCTGGGCTAGGGGTTCCATGAATGTCTGCTAACACGTGCTGTGGAGTCATGAAGAGTGCAGCAGCCCGTCTGGGAGGAGGAAGGGAAGGTCCAAAGGAGGTCCAAGAGGAGAAAACAAACCAACAAGCAACTAAGTAACAACAAGGAAAATCCCAAGCCAAAAATAGGATTCATTTTTTTCTAAAACACCCATTTCCTATGCTTTCAAATTGGAAAAAAAATGCTGATCTAATTGTAATGTTGAAGGATTTTTGAATAACAATTCAGAAGAGTTAGATTCGAGTCCTCTTAACCACTGATTTCTGCTCAGCAAAGAGGAAATAATAATCACTCCCACCTGCTTTACAAGGATGTTGAGAGATCAAAAATCAAAATAAAGAAATTTATGTGAGGACACTAGGTAAGTAGCAAAGAACTACTACCCCTGCCCCCCTCTTTTATTAAAGAACTTACTTCACCTTTTGTAACCACATTGCTGTCTTGCCATTTTTAATGGTAAGATGGTTTAATATAATGCAATGTCATTTAATAACAGAACACTTTTCCAGTCTTTCTCTCATATTTACTCAAAGAAACATTTGAAATAGTCATGATATCTGAACTGATTTGAAATCACGATTGGTTTAGGTAATATTTAAGCACGTGTGTCCTTCTAGATCTGACATAGGGAATTAGCTACAAGAACTTCTCCTCAACATAGATCCAAATCTCAAGGCAGGTCCAAATGTTTCACTTTAAGTGTATGTGAGGGAAGTCACACTTGGCAAAATAGTTGAAGGAATTGTTTGAGACATGGAGTGGCTGGGATATCATACCCACATACCCACAATGACCGTGAGAGACTCCAGAGAAAATGATAGGCTTACTGGAGAACAAAAGGATGAAGGATGATGGAGAAACGCTGCTAATTGAAGACTTTTCACTGTACCCCAGTAAAAGTGGATCCCAGGGGAAAAGTCCATGGAAAGGATTTTAGGAAGGAAATGTTAGCAGCACTTTAAACTAGCTGCATGTTAGGGGCTTAATTTAGGCATCAGAGTCAGCTTCAGATAATTTGTAAAAGCCAGGCTATTTGTAGCTGTAGGATTAATTTAAAAATAGTTTCAAAAGGCAAAAAATAAAAAATAAAAAGGCTTAAATTTTTTTCCAGTGGCTATCCCAGGCCCTAAACATTTTTTTTTTTTTTTATAATTATGTCTGGCATATGCGTGACTGGCCATGTGTCCTTTTAATAGGTCTATTGCCCATAGCACGTCCCGGTAAGCAATAATTCTCATATGATATTGCAGTCTCTTCATGGTCAAAACAGGGAACTAACTCTTTCTAGGGATGAGCATATTCCACTTGAAAAATAACATGTGGAATGAGACTATGAGGGAATGATTGTGTGTCTAAAACTATCTTGTTTGCACATAATGCATAAAGGATACTTAAATATTTTCTCACTTGCCAATTAACACATTATTTCGTTCAAAGCACCACAATTTGGCTAAGACATTCTTTACCAACCAGGATCTGTTCCTTTTTTAAATTATCAGTTGGCTGAAAAAACTATGGAATATTAAACTGAATTCTCTAGTGCAATTGGAACCCAAACTATTACCATGTTTATCAACTTAAAAGTCTTTTAGAGTGCTAATACAAATGGTCATATATTAATTGTATTTCCTTTTGTGCACCAAGAGTTGAAAATATTTATGTTGATAAAAGATGAAACTTGAAGGTGTTAGTCTTACTCAACACAAAGTTGGTGAATAAGAGTGAAATAATATCAGACCCAGATACCTTAAAGCAAGAAAGAATATTCCTCTGTTGATCTACCAACCATATCCAGTCATCTCACACATAATTTTGAGCACAGATAAGCTGTAAGGCACTGTGTTTGGATCTGAGGGGGTCATAAAGCCCAGCTCAGAGAGAGCTTGAATTTATCATCTTGTGGGGAGATAAAAATTTGACAAATTTGACAACTCAGTGTAGAGTTTGGCAAGTGCCCCTGCAGAAGTAAAAGCCAAGCGTTACAGAACTCAAAGAAAGGAAATTCTACTTCTAGCTGGGAGAGGGTGACATGAGGGCTGGGCTCCCGCTGAAGAAGGGAGAAAGGAACTTCTAGGAGGAGTACAGAGAAGGCCTGAGGTAACCAGTGGGACATGTGAGGGAAAGTGCATGAAAAGAAAAAAACTTAAAGAAGCTGGAAGAATCAATGAACTCAGAAGCAAGTTCACTTCTTCTGCAAGTAAAGCAGTCACTTTGGTCAAAGTCATGAACTGAAGGTGGGGGATCGGCAGGCGATTCAAGATTTTTTGGTGCAAGATCCAGGAAAGAGATTGGGTATCAAATAGTCATGGGGAGGCCATATTGGACTTCATTTGAAAGTTCTTCTGAAACCCCATTAGAAAGGACCTTGTTTTTCTTAAGGACCAAGGAGGGGCCTAGAGCCTGTGAAGGTCCAGCCAGCACAGACATGAAGCCTCACAGACCCCAGATGGGATCTGCTATGGATCAGGGATGGTTGCAGCAGGAAACAGGGGGCACCTCAAGCTGGGCAACTGAGGGCAGTTAATAAAGGGACTATTTACACAGGTGTGGGCAAGGTGGAGGAAAAGCACCTTAGTACTCTGGGGCCAGGAGCTAGGAGGAGGCATAACACCCCTCTCTGGCTGAAGAGGAAAGCGAAGAGAACAGTTAGGACCCAGAAGGAGACCTGTATGCAAGAGCGGTGCCTGACAGGAGTTGTGGCTGTGGATTGAGGACACAGTCAACCTGCGGTGACCAAGCAGGGAGGGAGTCGGAAATAAATAAGCAGACCTCACTCTGCTCCCTCCCTCTGATCTCCTGCCAGAATGTAACTGAAAGCCAGAGGTAAGGAGAATGGAACACCCTGGAGAGGCACCTATTCTAAACTGGGCGTAGGAAGCAGAAAAGCTTCCTGGAGAATATGTGTCTGAGCTGAATTCTGAAGGACAAGTAGCAGTGATGAAGGTGAAGTGAAGAAGGATATTCCGAAAAAAAAAAAAAAAAAAACATATGCAAAGGGCTGAGGCTGACAGAGTGGGCATGAAATGCATTCTAGGAACTGTCACTCATTCTTTGTGATGGAACCTGGTGGGGCTTGGCAAACAAGAGATGAGATGTGAGATTCAAGAAGAGACTAATCCTAAAGATCCCTCGACATCATGAAAAGTGGAAGCTAATACTTTGTAACATAACATCATAAAAAATAATAATTTCTGTAGTCATATAACCCTTTTATCTCAAGAGCACAAGAGCTCAATAATTCAAGGTCTCCACCTTGTTTTAAGATCGTTGCAATTGTGAATATGTTTTTAGCCAATTATAATTTAGTTAAACATAGTGTGTTGGACGCCACGTTTACTCCTTACTATAATAAATCATACAAGGCTGTACCAAAGACTTTCTCTGGCCTAGGCCTAGGGTTGATGAGGTAAGGGCAGTGACTTTGGAGTCAGACCTCAGCTGAAGTCCAGAATCTGTTACTTTAACAGCTGACCGGTCTTGTACAAGTTGTTTAACTTCACTGAGCTTCAATTTCCTCTTCTCCAAAGATGTCATGCTTAACAACAGGGCCACTGTGAATGGCTGTGCAGGCTGTTCACTGCACAAGCGCACTCAGCCAAGGGGTAAGTAGGGGCTGAAATTCAGCCCGAATTTTGCTGTTTAAGTCTACACCCCCAAGTGGACATCATCCACCATAAATAAAGGCACAAAAATGCTGTAAAGGTTAACAGTAGCCTTGCTTAACCAAGTCCTGGTACATAATAAGGGGTCAACAAATAGTAGCTACTATCATCATGATCATGACCATGATCATGAACATAAAATCATCATCATCTCTTACTGTGATGATGAACAGGTGGTTTTTTTTTTTTTCAGGTGGTTTTTATAAATACCATATCCTAATGACTTTAGGATAAAACCCATCTCCCTCCCTCCAATTAAGAATGTAATGAAACCTATACTATATTAAAGTGTTAGGAACAGTGAGAGAATTCAGAGTAAGACAGGAAACCCTTTTAAAGTTCAAGGACTGCAGGCTTTGAACTTGAGGTGTGACAAGCAATTCAAAGAGTCCCAAAGGGAGGTGAACTCTTCAGTTGTTGAGTAACAGATCCACTTATTCACAAAGACTGCCATATTCAAGCTAATCCAATAGTGGATTGGGCTGCACTGGGAGCCTTTTCCACATCATTGGTGGTCGCTCCCTTTTATTCCAGAGTTCCTGCTTATTCTTATGACAGTAGGTGGTGACACGTCCCCCACCATTAACTACTATTCACATTGTACTGACTTCTATCCACACCCAGAAGTTCCTTATACTGTGTGCTTTTTGGCTTATGCAACTTTCGTCTTGAAAGTATTGCATTGTACAAGAATAATTACGACGGTTGTGAATTTAATTTGTGATATTCGAATTCTTAGATATTTTTTCTTGATTGTTAAAGACAAATACCTTCAAAAGAAGGCATATTCTGGAAGAAAAAACGTAAATCTCAAATACTTAGTTTTAAAATAAGAACTGAGAAAAAGTATGTCTTTTAAAAAATTTTCCCTTGAAATGACTGCTTCTGGGAATTACAACTCCCGTACAGTCTGTGGGGAATTATTTTGTATGTATTGAGAGTCTCAAATTTACTTCAATTCCCTTCTATGGTTTTACTGATTTTCTTGTATGTGTGCCAGTTCTAATAAAGCCAACTCTAATTACAGAGGATATGCTTAAAGAGGGATAGAATCATTAAATGAGGAGGTCATAGGAGCCACATTTAGTAGGCTGAGCATCTGTGGTTTCTGAAATCACTAAGGATTGTAACAAATGGCATGTTTTGTATGAATATCCAGGCAGTGTTTTAGAAGCCCATATTTCCTTACAGTAGTAAATAAACGAGGAGGTATCATCCAGCATCCATTTTGTAACATCCTACAAGATGCGTGGGGTCCAAAAAAGGACAAACTCATTTTGACAGCAGCCCTTTGAGGGCACTTTCACATGTGCCGAATGGCTTCCTTTCTCAGTAATTTCATACCCATCAAAATGTAGTCTGCTTTCGAGGCTTCTCTATTAATCACTGAAATATTGTTCTAAAAAAAGCCTCAGAACTACTCTTTTATAAGCTTGTAGAGCAGTGTTTCCCACACTGTGTTCTGAGGACCACCTACATCAGAATTACCTGCTGGCTTCTTAAAATGCACACTACAAGGAACCACCCCAAACCTACTGAATCATAATTTTGGGGTAGGGTGAGGGACCCTGCATTTTTAACAGGATCCCCAGGTTATTCTAACATAGCTCAGGAACTTCTAGGAAATGATAGTAGCCTCATGGTAGATGACAGTAATAGGTCGTACAATATCCAAAATAGTAAAACTGCAAAACCAGTAGTGGGAAGAAAATTGTTATGACCTTTCCATAAAATTAAAGAATAGAATAGCAGTATAAGATCATATGCATGTCCTTGGCTTAAGTTAATAGAGTTATAGAAGAAAATGTTCAGAATCAACGTTTGTGGAATTTGGCTTACTTATGGTTTCATCAGTGAAATAAAAATTTTAAGGCCACTTGCCAAGAAGGTAACCTGCTCAGTAAGTTCTGAGCAGTAAGTATGGTCACCTTTGTGCCCTTATGGGAACCTATCAAAGAAGACTGGCCCAGACTTGCCCAGTAATGACTGACAGGGACCAATGGGAAAAGATCAGAGGTGGTAGAAATGAATGGAGAGAATTGCTCAATCTTATTCTTGAACTTTGAATAAAAAAGGGTTCCATACACACTTCCCATGTTGGTCCCATGCTGTCATCTCATTAATATGATGTCATGGATAGGTATTGCTGGCAACACCTGACCATAGAATTTTAGACAGTTTAAAATGTTGAGTGCTTTCCCGCATGGCCTTGACATTGTACAGCTTTCCTTGTATGGGAAAAAATAGATCTGACACACTTGTACCAGCTCTGTGATAAGGAGGGTCACCTTGTTTGGGCTGTACAAGTTGCACACGTTAGCCATTGTCCCACCTGCATGCACGTACATTCTTGGTGTTTAAGAGCATTCTAAGGTGTGTCTACACTGCTTTTGTGGAATTATTTAACACAAGTTCCATCTGTTGCGGTTCAACACTTGGCCTCAAACCTTTTGGCAATAAATAGAAATTTTACAATGTCTGCATTGGAAGCTTTATCTATAACATATACACCATAATAACACTGTGTGTATTTGACACACACAATATCTCACTCTCTGTTAAATAAAATGATCTTTCATAGTACTTTTGAGAAGAGCTTATTTAAGGAAATACTTTTATACAAAGAATACATCTGGCACAAAAGATACACTGCAAATGTCATCATATAAATACCTTTTTTCTCTTAAAATGAATTATTGTGAATTCATTAATTTGTTTTTTGTCACCACTTGCCTAAGAAAAATTTTACTAAAATTGTTTTGAGAAGATACAAAATTGGTCATTCATTTATTTGGCAAATATTTATTGAGTATCTATTGTGTGCTAGGGGCTGAGGATAGATGGATGAGGGGGACTCCCTCCATAGAACTTGTTTACTGCAGGAAGTAGACATTAATCAAATAATCACATGCAAAAGCCAACCAAATGAAAGAATAACAAAAAAACCCCACAAGATGACAGGTATATCAAGTATTACAGGGAGAGCTCCGAAGTACTTTGAGGACCTTAGCATAAATCAGGAGGTTATAGAAAGGCAATGAATCTGAGTTGTAATGGGAAAGCTAAGATCTACATTAACTAGGTGATGAGGGGAGAAAGCGCACTCCTAGCAGAAGAACAGCAGATACAAAAGCAAAGTGGCAGGAAGAAGTGAGGTGAGTATAAGAAACTGAAAGGAGTTCTTTCCGGGCAGAGCGGAGAGGAGCAGATGGCACTGGGGACAAGATGAGGCTGGAAAGGCCGGGAGAGAGCGTTGCATGTGAAGCTCTCAGGCACATGATATGGAGTTTGGTCTTTGAGCTAAGAGCTGTGGGAAGCCATTGTAAGGTTTTATGCAGAGAGTGGTCCCATCAGATTTGTGCCTTGGAGAGGTCATTCTGGCTGCAATGTGGGAAGGAGGTTGGAAGGTCCAAGTAGCACATTCAGGAGGCTATTGCCATTATTTTAGGTAAGAGGTGATGGTAGTTTGCTTTAGGGCAATGGAGACAGGTGGACAGAATTGAGCACAGTTGAGAAGGTAAATCCACAATACTGGGTGATAGATTAGATGGGGTAGGAGAGAGGGCAGTGGGTCTCTGGCTGATGCATCAGAATGAGTGATGTTACTGAAATGGGGAATGCTGGAAGAAAATCAAGTGTTGTTTGTTTGGTTTTTTTGGAGGGGGAGGGGGCAAGGGCGGGACACTTACGAGTTTTAATTTAAATGAACTGAGTTTGAGATGCCTTTGAAGTACCAAGCAGGCAATGGGAGAAGTCAGAGAAGGGGCCTGGACTGCAGATACACATTTGGGAGTTTTGTCATAGAAGAGGTTACTGAAGCTGCAGAAGCAGTGGAGACTGACAGGGGAGAGAGTTACAGTGAGGGGAAGAGAGGTGCTCTGACAATGAATAGGTGGATGGAGGAAGGTGGGCCCAGAAAGGAGGCTGAGAAGGAGTGTCTAGAGTAGGAGGGAGACCCAAGGAGTGCTGTGTCTCAGAAGGCAAAGGGAGAAATGTTTGAGGAAGGAGGAATTGGCCAACAGAATTGAATGCTGCTTAAGGCAAGTGACACAAGGATTGAACATACCCAGTGCCTGGGACCTGCGTGGCCTCAAATGACCACAGAGATAATGGGCTTAGAGGCCAGATTAGAGAGGGTTGAGTCAGGAGGAGAAGGAGGCAAGGAAATTCAGAGTGAGAAGTGACGGGACTCTTTTGGCTTTAAAGAGGAGGTGAGAGAGAGGCAGTAGGTAAAGGGAAAGGAGATTTTAAGCCAGTTGAAGGTGTTTAAAAGCCCATGGGAGTTAAAGTTGGAGGGAGAAATTGAATAAAAAAGAGAGAAAGGGTAATCTATGCTGTGGAGTTTCTGAGAAGGTGGAAGGGATGAGATCCAAGGCAAAATATGAGGTATTTGATGACTTCATTCTCAGTGTCTGCTAAACGCACTTATATGTCTTTTACATAGGGGAGCTTGTGGCTGAAAAATAAGTTTCATTCCTAATGTATTTGTATAGGTAGATAAAAAATTAAGATTACTCTGAAAGGTGATGACTAGAGCTCTTTTAAAAGATATTAAGTTATTTATTTTAAAAAACTACATAAAAATTCTAATGTCACTTCAAATCTGTAAAGTGATAGAGACTGATTTATTCACTCTAGTCTGCCTTTCTAAAGCATGCTTCTCCTCCTCCATGTGTTGTCTTGACTCAGCTTATTCTCTGAGTGGAAGAGGACACATTTCAATGCCTGATGATTTGTTTGTGGGTAACCACAGAGTGATTCACGCTTTGCTGCAAGTAAACTTTCAGCCTAACAAGATAAGATTGTTGTTGACCCAATATGGAAAGGCAGAAGGATTAGGATAGTGACGCTGGTTGAAAAATGGAAATTAACCCCTGAAGGGTATTAGGCTACTGATTTTAGCTTATTTCTCATAGAGGCTCACAGGTTATTAGCAAGCTTACTATGAACTCTGTGTGTATGTGTGTATTGAAACCTTTTAGTAAAATATTAAAATTGGGTATCCATATAGTGTTGAAACTTTGTACATAGCAACATTTTCTTCTTATAAAAGCTTCTTTGCAAAAGTTGCTATTTCAAGGTTTCAGTTTAGTAAGTTATTTTTTTTTTAATTTTGAGAAAGAATTAGATTTTAAAGTTGCATTTCAAAACAAATCTTTTTTCTTCTATCATCGTCCTATCACTTTACATGCTCCATGAATTACTCCATCATCCATCTATATGCCAAATACTTGTTAAACGCTACCACGTGCCAGGTACTGGGTAGGGCATACAAAGAAGAATAATGGATGGTTTTCCACTTCTAGTTTACTGTCTAGTGGGGGAGATTGATGGCAATGTGCTGTGTACACTACAGAAGGTGTGGTCAGAGAATGGAAAGGACAGAGAGGAGAGAGTTTATTCTGTTGGGGTGGTGTGTCCATGTATGCCAGTGTGTATGCACGTGTGTGTGTGTTTGTGTGTGTGTGTGAGGGAGAGAGAGAGACAGAGACAGAGAGATAATGTGAGTGTGGGAAGGTTTAACAGAGAGGCATAGAACAGGGAGATGGGAAGAGGGGAAAGGGAAAAAGATTTCAGGATAAGGATAATAACTTATCTGAGTTGATGAGCACGTATTTATTTTGTCATTAACTAATTCAAAGTATCTTTGAACAACAGTCTGGGGTTCAATTTTATGAACCGAGTCATTAACAGTATATACGTGTGAAAATGTGAAGTTATCCTGCCCAACCACTGCCCTGTTTTTGGCACTCCAAGCACATTTAACACGGAAGACAACATGCTCACACACTGTGGTAGGAGGGAAGGCATCATAAGACAAACCCAGTCACTGCATAAATCCAAAGTGGGTTTTCTTTTGTCACCCTTAAAGTTCTGTGAAAGTTGGCACTAAAATTAAATGGAAAAGTTTCATATTAATGGACCCACAGGCTATTTATGTCTTATGAGTTCGGTCCTCAGAGGTCATTTAGCCCATTTTCTATGTTTTTTTTTTTTTCCGCCGTGCGGCATGCAGGATCCCACTTCCCTGACCAGTGATCGAACCCGTGCCCCCTGCAGTGGAAGCATGGAGTCTTAACCACTGGACCACCAGGGAAGTCCCTAGCCCATTTTCATGTTGGTGTCTGGAGTGGAAAGCCATCTAGCCCACGCTGAAGGTGTCCAGCAAAGGAGAGCCACACTGCTGTTACCAGTTTCTAGTGTCTGAAGAAAATCTCCTGACAGAGGTCTTTCTTATCCTGATAGCGTTTTGAAACCATCTCTATTTGCCCATGTGATATAATAGACAGCATGTTCTTATAGCACAAATGTTTGAAATCAAGTTCTAAAGAGGAATCATGATAGATGGTTGAAGTCTGTCTGAAAAAATGTCTTTCATTCTCTTTGATAACCTAAGGACACCTCCTACAGACAATCACATTCAATATCTAAATATCCAGTGACTAAGAGAGTGATCACACTGGCGAGTGCTCAGATCTACAGAGGGAGACTCAAGTGCCAAAACCAAGACATCTCTGAGTTGTTTTCTGTAGGGTGTAAGAACAAAGGCATCCCATGTGTCTCAAGAAACAAGAGTGAAAGTCACGATTTAGTTCCTCCTCTTCCTTTAAAAAAAAAAATGTGACTGAATAGACAGCCAGATGTGTTCCAGGACGGTCCAGCTGATTAATTCTTACTGTTAACATGAACTAGCAGTTCCAGGACACAAGGATGACTGATAAAGGGATTTGTTTGGTTTTCCAGAAATAGATTCTGTTCTGTTTGATCTATTTGCTCAATCTCTATTCTCTCATTCATGTGGGGTAATGGGATTCGCAATAAACACCAACAAGCAAGTCTCTGAGGATTCTTGAGTTACTTCAGTGACTTTCTAACCTTCTACTCTGTACTTTTATAAAATGATTATCAGAAACTGAATCAGCAATTGGAGGGATTGGAAATAGCTTCTACATAACCACTTCCTACATGTAATCATTTCCCACACATTATCATACTAAAACCCCTGTTCATCTTTGAGTAGATTAAGTCATCAGAGAGGTATCAATAGATCACTCCTTGGTCTTTCCAATACAATATAACATTATGAAATAATTGTTCTTGTAATTTTCAATATTCCATGTGCTTAAGTTGGATTTGCTCTAGAGATTGAAATTTCAGGTTCAGGAATTAACCTGGATTAAAATCCTAGTTGTACCACTTAGTAGCTGTGTGACCTTGGAAAAAGTACTTAACCTCTCTCTGTGTTTCAGTTTCTTGATCTGTAAAATGGACTCAATAATGGTGAGAAAAATGCATGTAAGACTTAGCACATAGTTAGTGTGATAAATGCCAGCAATTATAATTTTAAGACCTTTACACTATGCTAGCATTTAGTTTCCTCTGACTTCACACCCAACTAGAAAAAAATTACATTTTTCTGAATACCAAATAGTAAACTTCTGTGCATTTCTGTGTGTTGACGGTAGAGTTGATGGGAAGATGACTGGGAGTTGGTGGGGTGATGTGACTTTTACCCGAGGAGGGGAATGTCCTTAAAGTGACCATGGAAGCCAGTTGATTTGCTGTCAATTTCTGGAGGCCCACAGTTTAGTTTACACATTATTAAGAAGGATTTATATTTCAGGATGACTTTCCTGATATCTAATTGAAATTTTCTAATGGCCTCATTAGAAAATATTGGAACAACAAATATTTGAGAACATTGTACTGTTTGCCAATACCTTAAAAAAAAACCCAAATGCAATTTCTTCAGCCTTTTGTCCTAGACACCAATCCTATTTCTTTAGACCCCTCCTCCCTGAGGCTGACAGGGCATCTGGGCCTTGCAGGAGCGCTAACCAAACCAGAGCAGTAACAGGACTTGGGCACAGTACATCAGGAGCAAAGACAGGGAAGCAGACTCTGATGTATATACGGTGACTTCTCTCAAAGAGGAAAGAAGCACCAACCCCCATTTACCAGACTCAGAATGCAATGGGTATGGTATAGTGATGTACTTGATATTATTAACACATAATCACAATTTTGAAACATTTTAATATTCAAGATGTATTTGACTTTTCCATTTCTAAGTATTATTCATTCATTGACTCACTCAACAGGTATTTATTGCATGCTAAAAATATACAAGGAAGTATGCTAGATTTTTCCATATATGTCTTCTGGCCCTAACTGGATTATGAATCCTTTCAGGGCAGAGATATTGTACCTTATTCATATTTTATCCCAAGGCTCAGCCTTGAGAAGACATTCAACCAACACAACAAATGTGCATTTCATAAATGAAAAATGGGACGCAAGTACTATGTTAGCTGTGCGTAACCAAATAACAAAATATTTATTCCTATGTCTTGATCACCTTTAAACTTACAATTTAAGCATAACATGAATGCAAATATCATCCCTATGAATAATATATCTGTCAGCAGTATTATGTTAGACCTTTCACTTAAATATATAATTTATATGCTATACAAAAATAAGAAAATTAGATCAACAACCTCTATAAACTTTTCAGGGAGTCAAGAGTTTTTGGTGAAAATAATAATTTAAAATAGGACTTCTTTCAGACTCAAATCCTTTTTCATGGAGCAAAAGGAAATGAGCAAAGAAATCTAAGCACACTAAGTTTTTGGCGCCAAACATTTTGATTCAATATGTTCTGCTATAAAATATTTGGCCTTGTTTGAATTTTTATTGCTATATGTTCTCAGTCTATATTTAACTGTGAGAAACACAAATAAGAACGAGTGAATGTGCAAAATGTTCTTTTCAAGTGCATGGCAGTGAATTTGAGAAAACATATATTAAAGGAACACTTTGTGCTTTTAACTTGCAGGCCCTTTCCTGAGCCTCCCTTGGCGAGATACGATTCAATGCTTATTGAGCTAAGGTAAGGACTCAGCTTACTTGGAATGAAATTCTTAAGGGCCCCTCAGAGCCACCTCAGATAAGCACCTTACTTCGCCATGATCTCAAATAAGGTTTCTTTTATGCTTTGCCTTTTTCACAGGTGAAATAAGGTCTAATTAGAAAGTTTCATAATGGAGACATTCAGTTCCTCAATTCCTTCTTTGCTCAAATTAACTTTTTAAAAATTGGGGCGTTCATTCTGGCATCAACTCAAACTTGATCTGTAATCAGCCAGCAATTTGTGCCTCACGAAGGCTGCTATTCTTAATGCCAGCTTCTTCCACCCATACCATCTCTGTGGGGTAATACATTTTAGTTGGTGCCTCTCCGAGAGCCCCTCATATTTCCATCTGGCCAAATAAACACATTTTTTTTCCGATTCAGTCTCAACTTCTTGGCTGAGCAAGAGGATAGACTTGCCACAATGGACGATCTTTGAGATGCACAAAATCCCTCAATTCAAGGAATGGGTACAGGTGGTATAATCAATGGCTCTCTAGAGGATGGTTCATCTACAAAGTGGTTTGTGTTCAACAGTGTTTTAATACCGTTCTCTTGGTCTAAACTGCAGTTCCTGAGCAGTGTCAGTGTTGAGAACTCTATGCCTTCTAAGAGGGCACATTGGTGATAAAATATTCTGTTCCCAAGGACAGCATAACTTTGTGAAGATTAGACTTTTTATCGACCTATTTCCACTGGTCAGACTGGGGCAAGCGTAACTGGGAGGCAGCATGGAGAACTGGTTAAGAGCGTGGGCTCTAGAGTCAGATTGAGTTCAAATCCATATGCTGTTAACTTATTACCTGTGTGACCTCAGGCAGTTCCCAAATCCCTCTGTTGCCCCATCAGTAAAATGGAGATAATATTAGTACTAGCCTTATGAGATTATTGTGAAGGTTAATGAGATACTGACATGTTTAACATAGAGCTTGGTTCAGATTCACTAACAATGATTATTTTTTAGGCAAGGTCAGTAGACCAAGTTCCTTGGGCAGCAGAAAGGAAGGGAAGGGTAAATAACCAGCTATGAAGCGATTTCTCAAATAATTCCCTACTCTTTAAATGTCTCACTTTTCACCCAGTTCAATCATCAAGCAAAGATGTAAGGGAGGACTATGAGATGAGGAGGTCACCATTCACTCATTTAGTGTGGTCTCATTCCTTTGGGGTTCTTGACAGGATGCTTGTTTTTCTCTAACCCTCAGGGTCATCGGGGTTGAAATGAAGAATGTTTTCAGGGCAAAATGGCCAGTACCACTTTCTTGATAGCCATATAATTGTAGGCATTGTTTCTCTTGCTCATTTCTCGTTTATGTTTCTCTCCCTTTCAACATCCTCCCTTTTTCTCACTCCCACTTTGGTAAGATACCTTTCTCAGCATGAAGCAGAGGCAGTCAGGCACACCTCTGTGCATATGCCAACTTAGGATGTTTATGCAATAAGAAAGCCAACCAGAAAGCGGTGGGGATCATGCATCCCTGTAAATCCCAGGGGCACAAGTGATTCTTAGCAGCCAGGGGAGGGAGGCTCTTACCAGTTGCTTTCTCAGGGTTGTTGCACATGAAGCATTGCCATGCTCCTGCTGCTTCGCTGAAGCCAAACACGTCAAAGAACCTCACTTCTTCCAGATGGAGCTGTACCTGGTCCAGATCCTGTTTCAGGAACACAAAGCACAAAGAACATAAGTGGGTCCGCCTGCCGCATAGCATTCTGAGAGGGGGAAAATGGGATATGGAAGCAGGACGTCCAGGGCTCAAATTCACTGCTAAGGACAAGGAGGGGGCATTGAGCAAACCTCTCTTGGCCCATTTTGGAACACAGCAGCCAGCTCAAACTCTTCCTGGGGAGCGCTCTTAAATGCAGAAGGCAGCGAGCATGGGCCCCAGGGCTGGGTGTCAGGTTGTGGGGAAGTGAAGTGGCCCAGAATTTTCTTACATCTAACAGCAGCTCCAGAATTTCTAAAAAGTTGGGGTATCCAAGTGGCAGTGTGGTTGAAAGGAATGCTTCTGGGGGACTTGTCTTGTATTTACACTCTACATAACATTGAGAATCAATTATCCATACCAAAAAATTATTTTTATTAGGTTGGCTTCACAGGGGGCTGATAGAAAATGTGTGAGAGGGTTTAATCCCTCAGCCCTTGGCTCCAGCCCTGTTTTAGTTTCATGCTTATCTTAAAAGTGGTTGCAAATTTTGCATGCTAGTCCATTATATGGCTGCATTGGTTTTAATGGAAAATAATGCCTTAAATTACTTACCAGTAGATTAATTAACTTTTCCCCTCTAAATGGTTGAGTAGAATTGACACACCAAGAAGACCGCCCCTGTATTATGTGCCCTGTGGCAACCTGCCAATGTGTTCCTGTTTAAGAGGCAGAGGAGGGAGGTTCCATTATACTGTAAATGGATGGAAAACTATTAGCTTAACTAAATTAAATAGCTCTACTATCCTCCTGAGGCTTTCCTATTATGTAAATGACTTACAGCCTCTGCTACAGGGTGGCCAGAATTGCACTCTTAAAAAGTTGCTTTCCTAGCAGGGATTTAATGTCTTTTCTAGCCTTGCACGTGCCCAGCTGATTTATCTGTTTGTCGTCTATTGAGCTGTGATTTTATTTCCTTTCCTCTGGTCCACACACTCATCTTCTACCCATAGTAACAGCTCTTAGTATGCCCAAGAGCCAAGGGATGGAGGCATTGTTAGCCCTGCTTACAGTGGATCTAAAATAGAGAATGATCAGTGGCTACCCAGATCCTACCTCAAAGTTCCCTGGGTCTGCCTTTCTTGACACAGGTGAGAAGTATGCTAAACTCTAAGCTCCTTGAGCAGAAACATATCTACTACATTCACAAGTTATATCCCCAGAATCTAGTCCAACATCAAGAATGGATGAATATCATTGGTTTGCAATGAACTATACGAACAGTATTATGAAAATTTAAAAATTCTTTTTCAGGAACATTTACACTCACTGGAACAAAAACCCAATGAAGGCAGGGACTTTGTTTTATTGGCTGCTCTATTGTCAGCACTAAAAATAAGCAAGCATTAAATAAATATCTGTGGGATAAAGAAAGGCATAAACTGGGACTAGAAATGAATACTTTTCAGCATCCTTTATTAAGACTGTTATGGCTTGTGTTCTGGGATTGGACATTTTGGAGGCTCAAAATGCTGAATACAGTTTTTTGAGCTGCTAACATTTAATTTCATCTTTTAGGCATTCCAATAGGCACTGTTTATAAAGAAATGTTGTTTTAGCAAAAGTGATTTTGAATGTGTTCAATGAAAAAAAAGGAGATTTTTTTTAAAAAGCATGTTTCCAAGATAAAGACTGAAGAAGCACCTGGGAGTTTTGTAGGTTTCAAAGGATGAAATCCATATTAAAATTTATGGGGAAAAAGCAGATGTTCACAAATATCAGTTTCAAAACTGCTAAGTCTCTGAAGTCTATACTTGGCCATTGGCATGCAGATCACTTCTCTATTTCCCACACAATTAAGGATCAATTTATCATTCACCACAAACACTGCTAGCAAACAAAGTACTTAAAATAATACTTAAGGGTTCCTTTATTTTTCCTGTTCTGAGACCAGAAATGTCCCAGGTTGTTGCTTATAATCCACATTGGTCTTGGCAAAAAGTTACTTTAAAAGTTTAAGACAGATGGCAAGCGAGATCCCAGTGTTCAAGTTCTCAAGTCAAAAGCAGACTTACTTCTTCAGAGGATTTAGGTGTCGTGCAAAGGGGACTGAGTGAGGAAGTAGATGGTAATTCTATGAACTGTTGAAGTTGGCAGTAACAGTCAACTTTGAATAGAGAGACAAATGAGACACAGGTAGTTCCAAACACTGGTGGAAAATCAAAGCAAAATAAATCACAAAACAAGCAAACACAAACCATCAACTCGTGATACCTAAATTTTTGGAATTTTGACTTCTTCAATGTGCTTGAGGTCATTATTTCTCTCTCCTACTCATCTTCTTTACCCTCCTGGGTCCTGTAGCTTCTCTAGGCCTTGCCCAGGAATTGCTATTTTTTTTTTTTTTTAAGGCAAGAGAACTAAAATTGATTTGGTTAGAGAATTACAAACTTCCTTTAAGACAACTAGACTCCAGAAGAGTAATCAAAATCATTTAGATCTAAGTAGGGTCACTCATTGAGTATTTCCGTTCAATGGCATTGTGGTGGACAGACCCTAGGGTGACCTTTTAATAATTCCCATCTCCTGGTGTTCATCCTTTTGTATAATCCCTTTCTCTTAAGTGTGGGAGGGACCTGTGACTTGCTTTTAACCAAGAATATGGCAAAGGTGATAGGATATTAATCTCGTTATTGTATTATTATGTATCTCCTCCCTCCACCCCCAACACACACACACACACACACACACACACAAAACCCATCTTGCCAGCAGATGCATAGGGAAACTCTCCTGCTGGCCTTGAAGAAGCAAGCTGCCACATTGTGAACTGCCTATGGATAGGGCCACATGGCTGGGAACTGTGGGTGGCCTCTAGGACCTAGAGGCAGCCTTCAGCCAGTAAGAGATCCAGCCCTTCAGTCCTACAACAACCTCTCCACCCTGCCAAATTTCTGCCAGCACCCTGAGCAAGTTTGAAAGCTGACCCTTTCCATTCGAACCTCCAAATGAGAATACAGCTCAGCCAAGACCTTGACTGCAGCCTTGTGAGACCCTGAGCAGAGAACCCGGCTTCGTCACAAGCAAATTCCTGACTCAAGGAAACTGTGGGATAACAAATACATGTTGTTTTAAGCTGCTAGGTTTGCGGTGATTTGTTATGCAGTTTTAGGCATCAGTACTGAGATTTCGCTCTGAAGGAGAAGAGAAGGTGACACTGCTGGCCAATTTTCAATGAAAATGATGCTTCTACTTAGACGGGTCACATTCTTTCAAGTACACACCAAATCAGGCCTCAATAAAACCCAAAGAATATTGAAGTTCGTATTATTTCTGTTGACTTAAAGAAAAAAGATACATAATCATAGTAAGCATGCACTAAGAAGGATTTTCCTGATAAACACCATCTAATTCAAAAGGGGTAAAAGCCCTTGGAGGGGGAAAATGATATTTTTAAAACAGCTGATTAAGTAAATGTTTGTCCAGTTTTAGGAAAAAAGTCATTAATGGGAGTAGGAATTTGGAAGACTATATAAAATGTCTCTTGCAAAGCCTCCTAAGGGAAAACTATGCCAGGCAGCTTGGAAAGATGAGAGGATATTTACAACATTGTTTTGATGACAATGACAGCATGAGTCAATGCTATCGATTCTGTAAAAGTGCAAAGTGGATCTTATAACATGGTCTATGTACTGTGAGAGGGTATTGCGAAACAGTTTTCCAGAAATCAGTGAAAGGATACATCTGGAAGAACTTTGGGTTCTGGCACATTTAAATTCTGTTCTATTTTTTTTTGTTTTTTCTAACTCTATTTTTGCACAGATACGAAACGTAGGATTGCCTCACACGCTCTATGTGCCTATGGTTAATAGGATCAACTCTCGGCACATACTTCAAGCATGTTTTAAGAAATGTAAACAAGAGTTTTTTTTAAACAATCTTCAATATTTTCACATAATAGTAACGCTTTACGTCTTTATGGTTATTTCTAATGCACATGTTCTAACTGTATGTTGAATGAATAAACTAGGAAAAGAGACACTAAAGAATATTTATGCTCTAATTTTAAAAATTTATTTCAATTTCTGAGAAATATCACTGTTGAGTTCAATTCATATCACTTAGAATTAAGAGCACCTGGTGTCAGGAACCAAAGACAAATAGATGAAGGAGACACAGTCCTGTATTCCAAGGACATGAGAAGGCAATCCACTGGGTCCACAGTATTTCTCACAGAAGGAAACTAGAACACACCTTTATTTGTGTTTGGCTGTGGTTATTATTAACCTTCTTCTGATGTGACTTTTTTGGCTCTCAACTGGACTAAAGCTCCTTAACAATTTCTATATTATTTTGTAGCTTATTTCTATATTATTATATTTCTATATTATTTTGTAGCTTCTGAAATTAATTAGCATAGCACTCTGCCCATAGGAGCTGTTCAACGAATTTCTCTAAATTTTTGCTAATTGGGCCACATTTATATCAGCAATGGCATTTAGGTTTTCAATTTTCATGTCTATTCAGTTATGATTATTAAGCTCTTTTAGAACATATTTACTTTAAAAAAATACCTGTGTCTCTATGTATATTACAGGAATTCATTTTATTTAACTTTATAAAACAAGTTTTTAGAATAAAATGTAGTAATTGAAGAAGAATGTTTGCCTGAATCCATCAATATAGCATGTTGACTGCTTGTTTTCAAGACCCTCAGCTTTTCCAGATCTCCAGTTCTCAGGAGGTACTGGCAACAGGAATCCTGGGGAAATTTGTTACAAACATCATATACAGGTCTGCCTCTGGAAGCCTAACCCAATAAGTCCGTGTTTGGGCCTGGTAATCTTCATTTCTAAACAAGCTCCCCAAGTTATTCTGGCATGCACTGACTGGGAAATTAATTCTACACCCTTGGGAACAGATGTGGGGATGGCTGATCTGTCTCCATTAATTGGTATTTGAGGAATTTGTCAACCCTCATGTGCGTATGTTCACACTTTTCCACAATAGTTTGGTTTCATACGACAAAATACATAATCTGGTTGCAAGAGCAAAAATTCCACTCTTGATAATCAGAGATGTTTTTATTCCAAATTTTGCAATACAGAAGGAAGAGTTGAGGCATGAATACTGAACTTGTTGGGACTTATCTGAAACTTGGCAGGAGGCTGGGATGTGTGAGGAGGGAGGTGGGCAACAGCTGGGAGACAGATTCTGAGCAGAGGTGGCAAGGGTGCTGACCTGGAAGAACTCACAGTGTGCTCCAGTATTCAACATGGATGTCGTACATGTGCTACATTCCATCGTCTCTCCTTTTTCCATCCCAGATTAGGAAAAGAACTCTAAGTACACATGAGTATTTGAGGTCAAAGTGGCAAGCTTTTTACTATCACTATAGATCATGAAATAGACTTGACCTTCTTCCTATCTTTTGAATCCCAGTGTGTTGAGAAGAACTGAATTGCTCCTGGCAAGTCACGACAATTCTATAGTTCTGGCTCCAAGTGGCTGGAAGAAAGCACCCATGTTTGATTTATTTCAGAGAGATGTTTTGAAGAATTCTTTCATTCAAGAACCAATAAATATGATAGAATATTTGATTTGATTCAAAAAGCCAAATTTTCACACTCACCTAAGGACCAAAAAAAAGTGATTTTTTTGATTACAGAATGTTGGCAGTAAGCATGACAAGAGTTTAAATAAAGTAGTTTATGGAAAAGTTAATATAAGCATATGCATTGAGTCAAAATAAAGGTGGCAAATTGGGTGAAGCTTCATAAATGTTTGATAAACCCATAATTAATTTCTTTAAGGATCCAATTTGTTTTATTTTTTTTCCCCAGTGGTTAATTTAATTTTATTTTTTTAAATTAATGTTTCTTGGAGTACAGTTGATTTACAATGTTGTGTTAGTTTCTGCTGTATCAATTTCTTTTAAATTTTAGCCCATTAAAACCAGCAAAGTATTTTTTATCAGAGTGGAAGCAAGGGCAAAAGACTGCCAATGTTCAAATGTCATGAAAATGTTGGCATTTCTACAGGGTGTCAGCAGTAAACGTAATCACCAGAACTACTGGCAATGAAAGCCTGCATTCCCATGGGATCTCCTTTCATATTGGAAAACAAAGAATTGCAGTGATTTTTTTTTTTTTTCTAATCAGTGGTTGCCACCTGCATTTAACAACTATGTATTGAGCATCTAGTACTACTATGTATTATCATGTGTACTAGACCATAGAGGGTGCTGATGTGGAAAAAGCTCATTGGAGAGGCTTTCTTTTTCTTCATTTGGAATCCGTTAGTGAGATAATCATACTCCTCAGCCCTGTAGGTTATTTTGTTGGGGGTGAGGTCCTTTTCTTGCTGTCTTAATTTTCTTCCTTTATCCCTGATACCACTCTCATTCTCAGACTCTCCTCCCATCTCCCCTTTATATAAGTTCTCACTCTTTGGGGTTTGATATGTCTTTGAACAGATATGTATTCCTGAAAAATATGTAGCAATGTTTAGGGTATTTGTCATTTTCACAAATACGTTATATCATAGACCACATTCTATTTCTCGCTTGTTTCACTCAAGATCTCTACGTGGTTTTGTATGTGTATTTAGTTTGTTGCCTCTACTGCTGCAATGTGATTTACTAGTGCATTTTCACCACACACCACATTTTATCTAACCATTCTCCTAAGTATGGGCATCAAGGGTGCCTCCACCTTTGCACCTAGACGGACCATGCAACAATGAATATTCTCATCATACATGTCCCCTTGTGGACATGAGCAAGAATTTTTCTGGGATAATCATTCAGGAGTGAAATTGCTGGATCATAGGGTATGTATAAGAATATAGAGAAAATATTTTTATGGTTGTGCACAGTTTGGGCTTTCTGAGCAAATTTCACTGAAACTTGGGACCTGGGCTAAAAGAAAAAGCTTTAGAAGTTAATTCATAACTAATCAGAAAGTGAGAGACCATCTAGAGAGATTTATCTTCCCAGAAGTATGTGTTCACATTTCAAGGTGGGGATGAGACCCAGGATTTGGAGACACCCCTGGGTTATCAAGCTGGAGACACTAGTCTTATCCTCTCCATGGAGCGATTTATCTGCATCCCAAAAGGTAAGAGTAAGAACTCAGCATCCTTCCCAAGGAGCAAAGATTTTTCTCCCCTTCTTTCAGATGAGTGGGGGCATTGTCCTTCCCCTATGTAAATATCCAGATTCATATTTTCAGGGTTCCTTCCCTATAATACAGACCTTGGTATGTACAGGATGACATGTGGTTCTCATCGTGTTGCCTGATGGTAAACAACTGAGGCAAAGGGGAAGCGGTGAGGTTATCTGCTGTAAATAATAATAATCTGCTCTGCTCCAGAAACCTTGTTTGCATGACACATTAAAAAATTTAACATTATGCATATCTTTAACTTCTCTAGGTTCTGATAAATTGCTTTTCAGGATGGCTGTCCAATTTACATTCCCACCAGCACAGCATGAAGAATTCCTTTTCCACATCACAATAAAGGGCCTTTCTAGACTCTGAAGTTTCTCGAGGAATTTCCATCTAACAACCCTTTCTAATGCCTGAAATAGGCCATGCTTTTGGTGACCACAGTCATCGTGGTTTGACTGCATCAGGGGCTGGCAACAGTCTCCAGTGACTTCTAAAACCACTGCTTCTTAAACCATGGGGAAAATCAACCACACTTCTGTAGAAAACATTGTATTTTTCTCTACCTTTATTGCCTTTTGCTGTCATCAGAAGCATTCCAGGTTCTGGGCATCAGACCACCCTTTTTGGGTGCAATTATTTTAATACACTAGTGCATAACAACATTTGGCCAGGGTCTAGTTTTATTTTAAGAATGATCATTTTGTCGACTTGTTTACTACTTGGAGTAGTGATCAAGGGGATAAAACTGACTCTTATCATGGACTTAGGGAGAAGGCATTGTTTCCCATGATATGGGAATTTCAAATGTCTCCGTTTAGTCTTTCAACAGAGCACAGTGCTAAGCACTGGTGAAGCAGTAGAGATCAAGACAGATGTGATAAGATGAACTACCCCTCAGTAGAGAAAGGGATAAAGCAAACTCTGGTCTATTCACCCAATGGAAAATTCCACAGATAGTAAAATGAATGAGCTAGATCTACACGTATGAACTGATATATTTTTAAAACACAGAAAGCATATTACAAAAGATGTATGCAATACGGTAACACATATGTAAAATTTTAAAACAATGGTACAAAACATTCACGGAAATAACACACACCAACCTCAGGAGAGTATTTGCAACAGTTTCTTTCTTTTTGTAAAGGAAAATATTTGAAGTAAATATGGAAGAAATGTAAACACCTCTTCTATCTTGTGGTAGGAATGGATATCATCTTCCTGCACTTTCCTGAATTTGTCAGTTATTTCATAATTAAAAAAAAATAAAAGTGAGGCAGAGAACACAGTTCAGTGACGCAAAGAGACTGGCAGGGCTTAGAATCTGTAAGGAAGAAAGGTTCTACATGTGGGGAGGATTCCTTGGTGCCTTTCGAATCCCTTGTAGAGGGATCTCCTCATTTTGCCTGTGTGAGGCTGGCCTCAGTGGTGACGGTCGTTAAAGGACCATTTATTTCTCCTGATTTTTGCATTTATTCTTGTTGGGTGGCTCCATATGAAAGCTTATTTTAATCTAGCTCTTCAAACTCAGAGACAAATACATGAAATGCAAAGTGTTTGAAATACGTTCTACTGTTTTGTTTTAGAAAACAAACCAAACCTAAAGAACGCTGGCACCCAGTCTACAGTAGGGAAGTGTTACAGAATGGGTTACATGACACAAGTGATACTTAGAAATAAGGTTCTTCTCTGCACAGTGGGATGGTATAAAGAATGTAGGTTTGGGAGCCAGAAGATCTGAGTTTGAGCCCTGCTACTGTCATTCACTAGTAGTTCTTGGGAAATATCTTAATTTCTCAGTGCTTTCAATGTACTTCTCAATCTGCACGATGACTGTGATCCCTAAGCTGCCTCCTTCAGAGAGCTGTGGCCACAAATCAATTCATGGATAACTATGCTACTTTGTAAACTGTAGAGAAGTAATACAAAGCAGTGATAATTATGATGATATGAACAAAGTAAGATAAGACGCTCCTCTCTATGCGTATAAAATATACAGTGTTTTTTGTCTCAGCTAGATAAATATATGTAAATCTTTCTGAAATGAATGACTTGTTTAAGAAACACTGATATCAGGCGCCTGAGAAACATATTTCATTTTCTAAAGGCAAGTAACATATTTATCTGTCTGTTTTCGTTAGTTTGTTGTCAAACCTACGAATACTGGGTATAGTGAGATGCAAACATGGAAGGATGTAATGCAACGTGAACATCTGAAAGGGTGGTAATGACGTGTGCATGTCCGATGGGGCCATAATGAGATGAGCAAATAGAAATGTACATAGAAATGTGCCTGGGCAGTGGGGTAATGAGATGCATAAATGGTTGGATGTAATGATAAAGGCATTTGTGGGGGACGTAATATGATTTATAAATGGAAGCATTAAATAGGGAGGGTGGAAAGGGCAGGTTGTGATAAGAAGCAGAGAGAAAGAACGCAGTGCTGTGTATGAATGGGGGAGCTAATAATATGTGCATGATGAGGGTGTAATGAGATAAAAATGGAATGGCATAATGAGGTTCACAGATGGAGGGATGTAATGAGCTGTGCAGAAAGGAGGGAATTAAGACAAGCATAAAAGGAAGAATTTAATACTGTGAATAAAGAAATGGGTGTAAGAAGATATGAGGACTGAAAGGAGGAGCAGAAAAAAAAAGGGGACCTTGGTGAAGGGATGGGAAATAACAAGGTGGCAAATGGAGCACTCTAATGAGATGCTGAGATTAAAGGGTGCAGTGAGGTGTGCCCATTTAGAGAATAATTAGACACACACATAGGGTTATAATGAGGTATCTGAGCCCTGCTCAGACACAGACCACAGCACTCAGTTCTCACAAAAGGAGTGAAAATGGAAAAAATTCAAAGCAGGGCCATAAATATATCTAAATTGTTACAAATCCAAAAAGAGAAAACTGAACAGGTGATTTAACCACAGTCTGGAAGTTTATGAAGTAATGGTTTTACAGGTGCTGTTTATGGGGCACTTACTCTGTGCCAGTGCTCTGCTGGGTGCTTAACTAAATGCATCATCTCATTTTCCCTTCCTAGCAACCCTATGAGGCGAGTGGGTTTCAGTGAGGTTAACCAACTTGAGCAGATTCCCAGAGCGTGTTGGTGGTGGAGATGTGATTCAAGCCAAGTCAGTTGGATTCCAGGTGCCTTTGCCTCTTTTCCGGTGTTTCTGTAAGAGTAGACTGTGGGACGTACTGCCTCAGAATCTCCTGGGTCGTTCGTCTAAGATGCAGATTCCCAGGCCCACCCAAGCAAGTACCCCTTGCAAGATCTGCAGAGGCCCCAGGAATTTGCAGTTAAACAAGCTCTCCAGGGACTCTTGGCGTGCTAAGGCCCGAGAATTACTCAGTGAAACCAGCACTGGAGTGAGGGTGTTCTAATGCTTCCCATTAGCTCTGGGGAAAGATCACGGAGAAAGGGGCTTACGTGCAATGTGGGTGGTTGCATTGGCTACAAGTGGGACTGTGCAAGGAATTACCAGACCCTGGAATGAGGCGTCAGATGATACTCTGGACTGTATTTAGCAGAGGACTTAAAAAAATGGCTCCTTCCCCTCAGACTGGTCTTCATTAGGAACCCAAAATTATATTGAAAATAGTATAAAAATTCAAAGATGTACTGAAAATAATTAGACTCTAGGAAATAGTTGTTTACTGAATTTAAAAACATGAAGATTACGCCACAGTCTGTGACCTCTAAGGGAAAGAGGGTCATGTGTTCTTAGAACCAAAAGTTTGCCAATCTACATGCAACTTTCAGGGTCCTTAAAAAACAAAAAAGCCAATAGTGCCACTGATTCTTCTCCTTCTTGATATGCCTAGTATTGAGATATATAAATTGCTATGATTTTTTAGACTAAAAAACCCCAGAATTTATATCTTGAAATGAGTCTTAAACTTGAAACTTGGATGATGACACACGTTTTAATGACACAGCCTCTGCCTTTTTAGAAGTTTGTTTTGGAATTGTTTTTAGAGTATATTCGTGAGCCACACATGAAAAAGTTTCATTACTTTAGTGAAGTCCAACTTTTAACTTGGAAACTATTTTTCAGGTTTTTTAAAATAAATTTATTTATTTGTTTTTGGCTGCGTTGGGTCTTCGTTGCTGCACGCGGGCTTTCTCTAGTTGTGGCTAGCCGGGACTACTCTGTTCCGGTGCACAGGCTTCTCATTGCAGTCTTGTTGCTGAGCACGGGCTCTAGGTGCGTGGGCTTCAGTAGTTGTGGCGCAGGGGCTTAGTTGCTCCACGGCCTGTGGGATCTTCCTGGACCAGGGCTCGAACCCGTGTCCCCTGCATTGGCAGGCGGATTCTTAACCACTGTGCCACCAGGGAAGCCCTATTATTCAGTTTGAGTAGTCTCCTTTTATAAGAGACTTAAGCCTGGATACATTTTGGCTATTGTGAAAATAAAGCTCATTCTCAAAAGATGAAAGCTTTGTCATTCATTTTGTTGAGAGGGGTCTTGCACAGGAAGTGCAGTAAAACAATACTAGTTCCGGTTTATTGAGCTCTTACTATGTATGTCCCAGTCACTGTTCAGTGATTTTGCATATATTTCCAAATCTCATAACATCCCAGTGAACTGGGTACTAGTGTTTTCTGCACTTCGCAGGTAAAGAAGATGAGGCACGGGGGAATTAGATAAAAGAACTGGTAAGTAGTGAAGCCAGGATTCAAACCCAGGTCCTGAGCTTCAACC
Source organism: Eschrichtius robustus (assembly GCF_028021215.1). NCBI lineage: Eukaryota > Metazoa > Chordata > Mammalia > Artiodactyla > Eschrichtiidae > Eschrichtius > Eschrichtius robustus. Next base: position 37,679,211 of record NC_090829.1, read on the forward strand.
TACTACACTTCCACTTTGCTTGAAAAGAGGTGCTGCTTTTGTCTACTAGCTCAGTGCCCAGCGTCTGTAGGCATTCATACAATATCCATGATAGCATCAAGGGAAAAAGAAAAAGATTGTACTCATGCACTGATTATTTAAGAAAAGAACCTAAACCACTATTGAATTAGAACAGACATTTCAGAGGGACTGCATGCCTCTGTTCCCCCAGGAATAGAGTTATTTTGTTAACTATTTTCTGAAGGGTTTTTCTTTTTCTTTTTTTAATTTCCTTGACTGATGCAGAACATCTGGCTGACTGTGAAGGAATGTTCACTACAGTAGTAAAATTGACATGCTTCATTATAAGACAGTCTGGCTTGTGAAACATGAAGGAAACACAATACATGTGATCAGCCAGGATTTAAAATAAACCAAGAAAATATTTATGCCGATTTTAATTTCTTTAAAAAAGCTTATGTACAACATAAGCACAGTATATGTGAATGGTGGGTAGGGGGATATTAATAGTGTGTATTAATTAGCCAAGTAAAAGGGTAATAATTTTCTAGTTTTTAAACAGTGAATGGAACTGTCACTTAGGTTTAATGTGTTTACAAAATCATGTGCAATCACTTAATATAATGAATTGTATGTATGGAATTGTTTAAATGAGGGGCTCAATTAGATTGTTATAATGTATAGCTGTTAAGGGGAAAGAAAGAGTGAATCCAAATGAAGGTAGAGACAGAATTTAGGGAGGCAAAGTTTAGAATCTGGCTGGACTTCCAAACTCAGTGGTCCTAAGACATCAATAAAAGTCATGCTTATAAAAGTTCCAGAGGACGTGTCAGTTCTCAAGGAGTCTGTTCATCTTCAAGCCTCTCCTCTTATGTTCATCGCGGTAATCCCAGAGGAACTATTACGTGGCTGTGGTGAAAGAATGCAAGTCCACTGATACTAGATAAACTGTGATAAAAATTCATCTTATGCTTAAGCTAATGCTCAAGCATGGAGTATTACCAATACTTAAGCATTGGGAAATGCTTCCAGCATCGCAAGCCTCATGCACAGAGCATGGTGTAAACGTGGCTGTAGTCACATTTAGCCTCATCTGGCCTCTCAGCCATTGTCTGTCTGCCTTCACTTTGGTGAGGAGCTCATGGATGAGCTTCTGCCCTTGTTTCCAAGGGGAATGGTAGAACATAGGTTGGTGCTGGGAGAAGTAGAGGGGTCTTGTGGAGAGAAGCTCAGCACAAATCCATTGTCTTCATTCAGAAAATAACTTTGCTTTTTTCTGGGCTCTAAAGACCATCTTTCTGTTTCTCAAGTGGAGTCTCCTAGGTGTAGACTCTTCCTCTTCAGCATTTTAAATCTTTTCTTTTGGTCTACATCTTTACCCTCTATCTTCTCAAACACAGATCTCCCCTACCTTGAAACTTTTCACCATTTCATTACCACTCAACCAAAAGCCCAAGCCTGGATGAACTCCATTTTAGCCCCTGATCACTGCTGGAGAAAATCATCTGTCTGTTTTAGTTTAAATCTGTTATCTCAGAACCCAAATGGATGTTCCTTGGTGCCAGACAGTCCTGCCAGCTTTCTCTAGCAAATTCACGGTTCCTTTCTGTGAGAATTTCATTTCAAACTTTCTCTTTCCTCAAACCTCCTACATTCCATTCCTCCTTCCCTGACTCCACTTTCAGCTGATGGCCTCACCTCTTATTTCATTGAAAAAGATGAAAAGCCATAAAAAAGAACTCACTCATCTTCTCACCACCAAATCCACTAGTTGACCTGGGCCTGTGTGGAGTCCTTTTTCCTCTCACCTGCTCATCATTCTCGCCCTCTCTATTGCTTTATCCCAACAACTTATAAAGATGATCTGGGGGCTTCCATTTTCAACCATCTCCATACTTCCTCCATCACCAACCCATTCAGCACCATACTTTTAAAATGGCTCCCTACATGTTCTGTCTCCTTCCTCATTCTTTCCTTCTCATTTCTCCACCGACTCCTGTTTGAACCCTGCTCTTAAAACTCCATTAAAACTGCTCTAAGTTGCCAAATTGGATGGATGCTTATCTGTACTTACCTTCCTTGATTTGGTTGCCAAATCCTATCCAATTCCCTTTTCTTTCTTTCCTGGACTCTCTCTTGAGATATGTGACCTCTACACCTTCTGGGTTTCTTTTGTCTCTCGGCTGTTCTCTGGCCTCAATCCTGAACAGGGTCCTTTCCCTCTCTGTGCTCTCTTCCCAGATGGCTTTAATCTTCCCATGGCTTTCATCATCTCTGTGCCAACGATGCCCTCATTTATATTTCTGGCCTAAACCATTTCCCGTTTGCCCACTAGACAATTCCACTGGAACATCTCACAGGCATTTTAAACTTAAGATGTTCGAAAGTCTCCCTCACCTTTACACCCCACTCATTTACCTCCAAAATTTATATTGAATGTGCCATTTATTTCTATCCCTCCAGGACCATCCCAGTTTTAACTACTCTTTTTCTCTCATCTGGATTAGCAATAGTTTCCCTTGTGATCTCCACAATTCTACTTTTGCCCCTTTCTGTTCTAGTCTCCACACAGCAGACTGAGTGATCTTTTGAAGACAAGCTGGGTAATGTCTGCTGCTCGAAACTCTTGGGTGGCTTCCCGCACACTGCAATAAAATCTCCTTGCCATGGCTTACGAGGCCAGTGGTAAATTCCCCCAGACCAGCTCTCAACCCCTTAATCTTCACTCTCCCTTTGTTCACTGGGCTTCACCCTGACCCTTACACTCCTTCCAACACTGTGGAAGGGGAGTGAGTTGACTCCTGCATATGCATGACCATTCACTGGGATGTAGGAAGAGGAAAATGGAATTTCCACATTCTTTTTCATCTCCTCCTTTACCAATTCTATTTTTGAATATGTTTTCTAATGGAATTAATGAGTATAATACATGTATATAATTTATAAGTAAATAAATATAAACATGGATGGTGCTCACTCTAAAATTTTTTCTGGTTGGATGTGTGATTTAAATTTGGAGAAGAATGCTCTAATATGCCAAGGTTTTGACTTTCTTTTTAAATTCTTCTTTTGTTTTTTGTTTGTGTGTGTGTGTGTGTGTGTGTGTGTGTGTTTAATCTCAAAGCCTTTATGCAAATAGGCTCCTTTGACAGGAAAACTTGGACACCAGCTCAGAGAAGACTTCCCTGACCATCCATCAAATGCCCTCGTCCTTCATCTCTTTCTTCAGGCATTTTATGCTTGTACAGCATCTGTCAGTGTGGAATTGTGTGTTTATTTACGTGTACATTACTTGTCTCCATGGGGCAAGCATGGTTGTTTAGGTTCGGTCTCTGCACAGTGCTTGGCACAGAGCAGGCATTTGTAAAAAATATTTTTAACTGAATGAATGAACTTGAGTCATATTTACCATGACTTCACTGAGATCTTTTGTCTCTTCCATGTGACTGCTCATGTCATTTCTCCTTACATGGAACCACTTTCCTCTTTCTTTTAAAAGCCCAGACCTTGTGTTTTAATGTCTACCATTCCCCCAACTTTGCATCTGCATCCACACTCCACCCTCAATCTGCCCTCCCAACCCCCTTGCCTGCGGTTTCCTATCATGACTTGCATTCTCATGGAATTTACCCCATAATCACTGGATTTACCACTTGTCCGGCTTCTTTGGATGGATGCTTATTCACACCTTCTTTTTATCTCTTTACCTCACCTTTGCTTCTTAGATATGCCTATCAGGTTTTCCTGGTTCTGAGCTCATAGCCTGAAAGCCTAAGAGCCCTTGACCCCATCTAGGCTTCTGAAATCTCGAACCTAATTTCCATCTACCCCTTTATTACCTAGCTTGCTCCGAAAGGGAGATTCAACACAGCTAACCTCTTTCAGACACCTGGGTTCACACTGTTCTCCTTTGAGGCTGGCCTACCAACACTTGTCACTTATATCACACATGTAGACTTGAATTTCCGGTAAGATTTTGAAGTTACATTCTATATATAATAAGCCCACTACTTATTTACTTACTTATGTATTTATTTATTCAAGCACTATGTTAACACGGTAACTCAAAACACTAAATCTAAGCCTTTGGGAGCATCAGAAGGTCTCTTTTTGTTCTACCAAGAATTGGAGCTTTAGTTTTATTTATACTTTGACACTACAGCCAGTTACCCTGGGAACTGTCAAGTGTGTTCGTAGCAATGTGGACTGAAAACAAATCTCCAAGTGTTAGCCACATGGGGTACATTTTATTTCAGCAGTAAATTTAATTTTTTTTGGTTTCGTTTCCATAATGGGCATAGCTTCGAGAACTCATTTCTATGACATATGGAATTTCTCCATGCTTTGGGAACTGGAACATGTGTGTCAATAAAAGAGACCCCTCTCTCACATTCCAGCCCTTCAGCAATCTCCCCATCAGCTTTGTCAACTGTCTGGTCCTCTGATAATCAGAGCACTGCTCCCTCTGAAGGGCTGGGTGCACGTGCCCTGGAATGGAATTATTAATAGTATCTCTAGTTACTCCACAGAGGCCATTCTCTTCATTTCTTAAAATCAATGGATTTTCTGCCCTTTTTCTAAAATCCTTATTTTACAGTGAAAATTGGTTATCTTAAAATGGAATTTTCTTTTTTTATTATGTATTTTTAAAATTCATTGCTCTATCTTCAGCATCTAGAAGACTACCTGGCAATTGTAAGCACTCTAAATATTTACTGGAAACACAAGTGAACATCTCCTCCTTCCTTAAGATGTTAAAGACCAATATCTTTGACATTTCCAATATGATGCTGCATCACTCATCTCTGCTTAGTAAAATAAATTTTTCTTTATTTAAATAAACTGTTCATTTACATTTACTTACAAAAAGCAATATAAGTAAAAGTGGTACTTCTGTAATAATATTTTTCCTTTGGTTGTAAAAGAAATAGATACTTAGAGAAAATTTAGAAGATAGCTAATCCCATCAACCAGAGCTAATCATTGCTAACATTTTGGTATATTTCCTTTCGGCTGTCTTAATGGGCAAATCTCCAAATAATCTTCTTTATATAAATAATTTTGCATCCCACAATGTGGTATCTGATGTAAGCATTGTTTCATGTCATTAAACAGTTTTCATAAACATGATTTTTCATGGTTTCTTAATATTCTTCCCTATATATGGATGTCTATAGACATGTATTACTTTAATTGTCCTATCTTTAGGCATATATATGATGTACATTATTATGATATATCACATATTGTAAATTATTTTATATTAATAATCTAAATTATATATTAGAAAATGTTATACTATATTGTGTTATAATGTGTATATATATATTTTTAATAGATCTTTATTGGAGTATAACTGCTTCACAATACTGTGTTAGCTTCTGTTGCACAACAAAGCAAATCAGCCATATGCATACACATGTCCCCATAACCCCTCCCTCTTGAGTCTCCCTCCCATCGTCCCTATCCCACCCCTCTAGGTCCTTCCAAAGTACGGAGCTGATCTCCCTGTGCTATTCTGCTGTTTCCCACCAGCCAACTATTTTACATTCGGTAGTGTATATATTTCGATGCTACTCTCACTTCGCTCCAGCTTCCCCCTCCCACCCCAAGCATATGTATATAACACTTTCATTTCCCCACCTTTAGACATTTAGGCTGTTAACAGATTACTCCACAGTATTTTTTTGGTGTGTGTACCTTAAGTTCTGTACACATTTCAGATGATTTCTTTAGAACAGATTCTTAGAAGTAGAATCACTGTGTTAAAGGATATGAATATTTTTAAGACTCTTGACCTGCATTGCTAAATTACGTATTTAGAAATGTTGAAATAATTTAGTCTGACTAGAAATGTGTGAAAGTGTCTAAACTCCCTTACTCTAGCTAGCACTGATTATTGCCTTTTTAAAAATGGATTAAAAAGGTACTGTTATTTTAATTTCAATTTTTTAATCTTGACTACTAATGAGGCTGAATACTTTTTCTGCACTCAAAGTCTCCTTTGAATTATTTGCTCATGTCTTTGGCCCACTGATTATTGATTTGCACGAACCCACAGTATCTTAAGGATATTAAACTTGTCTTTCATACTTGTTACACATATTTTCAAGTTACTAAATAGATTTTGTTTTATACATTTTATATTTTTTGTAGTTAAATATATTAATCCTCTACTCTTAGACATTACTTACAGGTTTAATCAGAAAAAAAAAGAAAAAAGAAAAATAAATAAAGAAAGGAAGAAAGGAAGGAAGGAAGGAAGAAAAAGAAAGAGAAAGAAAGAAAGAAAGAAAGAAAGAAAGAAAGAAAGAAAGAAAGAAGGAAAGAAAGAAAGGAAGAAAGAAGGAAAGAAAGAAACGCATGTACAAAGGATAATGTAACAAATACTCATGACCTTGTGGGCCAAATTTAACAAATGCTAATACTTTGCTTCTGATTTTTTAAAAACAAAATTATAGATGAAATTGAGATCTCCTTAATTTTCTTCCCAGTAACATTTCCCTCCTTCCTTTCCCGAGTTCCTCGTTATCCAGAGGCAATGCCATCATGAATTTGGTGTGATTCTAAATATGCTGTTGTATTTTTATCACAAGTATATGTACCCATAAATAATGCATAATACTGCTCAGTGTGTTTTAAAAATTTATGCAAGCTATCATACTATTCATATCATACTTTTGCAACTTGCTTATTAAAAATCAATATTATGTTTTTAAGATTTATTCCATGTTACTACACATAGGTCTAATTAATTCACTTTCACTGCCTGTGTAGCATGACTATATCACATTTTTCTGTGCCCTTCTAATGATGAACATCTGCATTGTTCCTGATTTTTTGGCACAAACAATGTTCAGGTAATATCTGTATATGTCTTCTGGTGCAAGTATGTGAGAGTTTCACCTAGAAATGTAATTGCAAGATAGTAGGGTACATGAATTTATAATATAACCAGCTATTGCCAGATTGCCCTTTTAGAAAGGTTGTAAAGGAAAATTTGTCTTAAACCTTGTCTAGGACAGAACATTTTTATATGTTATAATATAAAACCTCCTTGTGGAAAGAAATGAGCATTTCTTACTTAAATGTTCTGAAAGAAAGAAAGAAAGAAAGAATGAAAGAAAGAAAGAAAGAAAGGAGGGAGGGAGGGAGGGAAAGGAAGGAAGGAAGGGAAGAAAGAAAGATATGTGAGGTGATGGATATGTTAATTAACTAGATAGGGGGGATCCTTTGTGGGGGAAAATGCTTAAGGGTTTTTTTCTGATAAGTTGTAAATGTAATTAAGTAACACGTCTGGAAAGTTACTCAACCCACCCTGACTGCCAGCTAGCTGTCATTTATGAATCTAATTATTGACTACATATATTTTTTTTTCTTAAGTACTTTATTCTTTTTTAAGTAGATAAACCTGATTTGGTCTCATATGTCATGTATGAACATTCCTATATTTTCACATCTTTGCCAAAACTTGTATTGCCACAATTTTTTATTCTTGCCAGTCTGATCATTGTAAATGGTATTTCACCTTTAACATTTTAAATCAATTATTTCAATGAGTTTTAGTGAGTATAAACATCCTTTCTTAGGTGTTTTGGCCACTTGAGTTTTTGTTCAGTGAATTTTCTGTTCATGTTCTTTGCCCAGTTTTCTCTTGGGTTGTTTGTCTCTTCCTTGTTGATGTGTAGGAGAGTTTTGTGTGTTACACATATTTTATTTTGTTTATTTATTGTTTTTAATTTTTAAATTTTATTTTATTTTATTTTTTATACAGTAGGTTTTTATTAGTCATCAATGTTATACACATCAGTGTATACATGTCAATCCCAATCTCCCAATTCATCCCACCACCCCCCTCCCCCCCGCAGCTTTCCCCCCTTGGTGTCCATATATTTGTTCTCTACATCTGTGTCTCAACTTCTGCCATGCAAACCGGTTCATCTGTACCATTTTTCTAGGTTCCACATACATGCGTTAATATACGATATTTATTTTTCTCTTTCTGACTTATTTCACTCTGTATGACAGAATCTAAATCCATCCACGCCTCTACAAATGACTCAATTTCGTTCCTTTTTATGGCTGAGTAATATTCCATTGTATATATGTACCACATCTTCTTTATCCATTTGTCTGTCGATGGGCATTTAGGATGCTTCCATGACCTGGCTATTGTAAATAGTGCTGCAATGAACATTGGGGTGCATGTGTCTTTTTGAATTATGGTTTTCTCTGGGTGTATGCCCAGTAGTGGGATTGCTGGGTCATATGGTAATTCTATTTTTAGTTTTTTAAGGAACCTCCATACTGTTCTCCATAGTGGCTGTATCAATTTACATCCCCACCAACAGTGCAAGAGGGTTCCCTTTTCTCCACACCCTCTCCAGCATTTGCTGTTTGTAGATTTTCTGATGATGCCCATTCTAACTGGTGTGAGGTGATACCTCATTGTAGTTTTGATTTGAATTTCTCTAGTAATTAGTGATGTTGAGCAGCTTTTCATGTGGTTCTTGGCCATCTGTATGTCTTCTTTGGAGAAATGTCTATTCAGGTCTTCTGCCCATTTTTGGATTGGGTTGTTTGTTTCTTTAATATTGAGCTGCATGAGCCGTTTATATATTTTGGAGATTAATCCTTTGTCTGTTGATTCGTTTGCAAATATTTTCTCCCATTCTGAGGGTTGTCTTTTCGTCTTGTTTATGGTCTCCTTTGCTGTGCAAAAGCTTTGAAGTTTCATTAGGTCCCATTTGTTTATTTTTGTTTCTATTTCCATTACTCTAGGAGGTGGATCAAAAAAGATCTTGCTGTGATTTATGTCAAAGAGTGTTCTTCCTATGTTTTCCTCTAAGAGTTTTATAGTGTCCGGTCTTACATTTAGGTCTCTAATCCATTTTGAGTTTATTTTTGTGTATGGTGTTAGGGAGTGTTCTAATTTCATTCTTTTACATGTAGCTGTCCAGTTTTCCCAGCACCACTTATTGAAGAGACTGCCTTTTCTCCATTGTATATCCTTGCCTCCTTTGTCATAGACTAGTTGACCATAGGTGCGTGGGTTTATCTCTGGGCTTTCTATCTTGTTCCATTGATCAGTTTCTGTTTTTGTGCCAGTACCATATTGTCTTCATTACTGTAGATTTGTAGTATAGTCTGAAGTCAGGGAGTCTGATTCCTCCAGCTCCGTTGTTTTCCCTCAAGACTGCTTTGACTATTTGGGGTCTTTTGTGCCTCCATACAAATTTTAAGATTTTTTGTTCTAGTTCCGTAAAAAGTGCCATTGGTAATTTGATAGGGATTGCATTGAATCTGCAGATTGCTTTGGGTAGTATAGTCATTTTCACAATATTGATTCTTCCAATCCAAGAACATGGTATATCTCTCCATCTGTTGGTATCATCTTTAATTTCTTTCATTAGTGTCTTATAGTTTTCTGCATACAGGTCTTTTGTCTCCCTAGGTAGGTTTATTCCTAGGTATTTTATTCTTTTTGTTGCAACGGTAAATGGGAGTGTTTCCTTAATTTCTCTTTCAGATTTTTCATCGTTAGTGTATAGGAACGCAAGAGATTTCTGTGCATTAATTTTGTATCCTGCTACTTTACCAAATTCATTGATTAGCTCTAGTAGCTTTCTGGTGGCATTTTTAGGATTCTCTATATATAGTATCATGTCATCTGCAAACAGTGACAGTTTTACTTCTTCTTTTCCAATTTGTATTCCTTTTATTTCTTTTCCTTCTCTGATTGTCGTGGCTAGGACTTCCAAAACTATGTTGAATAATAGTGGTGAGAGTGGACATCCTTGTCTTGTTCCTGGTCTTAGAGGAAATGCTTTCAGTTTTTCACCATTGAGAATGATGTTTGCTGTGGGTTTGTCATATATAGCCTTTATGTTGAGGTAGGTTCCCTCTATGGCCACTTTCTGGAGAGTTTTTATCATAAATGGGTGTTGGATTTTCTCAAAAGCTTTTTCTGCATCTATTGAGATGATCATATGGTTTTCGTTTTTGTTTTTTTTAAAAAATTAATTAATTAATTAATTTATTTTTGGCTGTGTTGGGTCTTCATTTCTGTGCGAGAGCTTTCTCTAGTTGCGGTGAGTGGAGGCCACTCTTAATCACGGTGCGCAGGCTTCTCACTATCGCGGCCTCTCTTGTTGCGGAGCACAGATTCCAGACGCACAGGCTCAGTAGTTGTGGCTCACGGGCCCAGTTGCTCCATGGCATGTGGGATCTTCCCAGACCAGGGCTCGAACCCGTGTCACCTGCATTGGCAGGCGGATTCTCAACCACTGCACCACCAGGGAAGCCCGATCATATGGTTTTTATTCTTCAATTTATTAATATGGTGTATCACATTGATTGATTTGCACATATTGAAGAATCCTTGCATCCCTGGGATAAATCCCACTTGATTATGGTGTATGATCCTCTTAATGTGTTGTTGGATTCTGTTTGCTAGTATTTTGTTGAGGATTTTTGCATCTATATTCATCAGTGATATTAGTCTGTAATTTTCTTTTTTTGTAGTATCTTTGTCTGCTTTGGTATCAGGGTGATGGTGGCCTCATAGAATGAATTTGGGAGTGTTCCTTCCTCTGCAATTTTTTGGAAGAGTTTGAGAAGGATGGGTGTTAGCTCTTCTCTAAATGTTTGATAGAATTCACCTGTGAAGCCATCTGGTCCTGGACTTTTGTTTGTTGGAAGATTTTTTATCACAGTTTCAATTTCATTACTTGTGATTGGTATGTTCATATTTTCTATTTCTTCCTGGTTTAGTCTTAGAAGGTTATACCTTTCTAAGAATTTGTCCATTTCTTCCAGGTTGTCCATTTTATTGGCATACAGTTGCTTGTAGTAGTCTCTAAGGATGCTTTGTATTTCTGCGGTGTCTGTTGTAACTTCTCCTTTTTCATTTCTGATTTTATTGATTTGCGTCCTCTCCCTCTTTTTCTTGACGAGTCTGGCTAATGGTTTATCAATTTTGTTTATCTTATCAAAGAACCAGCTTTTAGTTTTATTGATCTTTGCTACTGTTTTCTTTGTTTCTATGTCATTTATTTCCGCTCTGATCTTCATGATTTCTTTCCTTCTGCTAACTTTGGGTTTTGTTTGTTCTTCTTTCTCTAGTTCCTTTAGGTGTAAGGTTAGATTGTTTACTTGAGATTTTTCTTGTTTCTTGTGGTTGGCTTGTATAGCTATAAACTTCCCTCTTAGAACTGTTTTTGCTGCATCCCACAGGTTTTGGATCGTCGTGTTTTCATTGTCATTTGTCTCTAGGTACTTTTTGATTTCGTCTTTGATTTTTTCAGTGATCTCTCAGTTATTTAGTAACGTATAGTTTAGCCTCCATGTGTTTGTGTTTTTTACATTTTTTTCCCGTGTAATTCATTTCTAATCTCATAGCGTTGTGGTCAGAAAAGATGCTTGATATAATTACAATTTTCTTAAATTTTCTGAGGCTTGATTTGTGACCCAAGATGTGATCTATCCTGGAGAATGTTCCATGTGCACTTGAGAAGAAAGTGTAATCTGCTCTTTTTGGATGGAATGTCCTATAAATATCAAATAAATCTATCTGGTCTATTGTGTCATCTAAAGCTTCTGTTTCCTTATTTATTTTCATTTTGGATGATCTGTCCATTGGTGTAAGTGAGGTGTTAAAGTCCCCCACTATTGTGTTACTGTCGATTTCCTCTTTTAGAGCTGTTAGCAGTTGCCTTATGTATTGTGGTGCTCCTATGTTGGCTGCATATATATTTATAACTGTTATACCTTCTTCTTGGATTGATCCCTTAATCATTATGTAGTGTCCTTCCTTGTCTCTTGTAACATTCTTTACTTTAAAGTCTATTTTGTCTGATATGAGAATTGCTACTCCAGCTTTGTTTTGATTTCCATTTGCATGGAATATCTTTTTCCATCCCCTCACTTTCAGTCTGTAGGTGTCCCTAGGTCTGAAGTGGGTCTCTTGTAGACAGCATATATGTGGGTCTTGTTTTTGTATCCATTCAGCAAGCCTGTGTCTTTTGGTTGGAGCATTTAATCCATTCACGTTTAAGGTAATTATTCATATGTATGTTCCTATGACCATTTTCTTAATTGTTTTGGGTTTGTTTTTGTAGGTCCTTTTCTTCTCTTGTGATTCCCACTTAGAGAAGTTCCTTTAGCATTTGTTGTAGAGCTGGTTTGGTGGTGCTGAATTCTCTTAGCTTTTGCTTGTCTGTAAAGCTGTTGATTTCTCCTTCGAATCTGAATGAGATCCTTGCCGGGTAGAGTAATCTTGGTTGTAGGTTCTTCCCTTTCATTCCTTTAAGTATATCATGCCACTCCCTTCTGGCTTGCAGAGTTTCTGCTGAGAAATCAGCTGTTAACCTTATGGGAGTTTCCTTGTATGTTATTTGTCATTTTTCCCTTGCTGCTTTCAATACTTTTTCTTTGTCTTTAATTTTTGCCAGTTTGATTACTATGTGTCTCGGTGTGTTTCTCCTTGGGTTTATCTTGTATGGGACTCGCTGCGTTTCCTGGACTTGGGTGGCTATTTCCTTTCCCATGTTAGGGAAGTTTTTGACTATAATCTCTTCAAATATTTTCTCTGGTCCTTTCTCTCTCTCTTCTCCTTCTGGGACCCCTATAATGCGAATGTTGTTGCGTTTAATGTTGTCCCAGAGGTCTCTTAGGCTGTCTTCATTTCTTTTCATTCTTTTTTCTTTATTCTGTTCTGCAGCAGTGAATTCCAGCATCGTGTCTTCCAGGTCACTTATCCGTTCTTCTGCCTCAGTTATTCTGCTATTGATTTCTTCTAGTGTAGTTTTCATTTCAGTTATTGTATTGTTCACCTCTGTTTGTTTGTTCTTTAATTCTTCTAGGTCTTTGTTAAACATTTCTTGCATCTTCTCGATCTTTGCCTCCATTCTTTTTCCGAGGTCCTGGATCATCTTCACTATCATTATTCTGAATTCTTTTTTGGAAGGTTGCCTATCTCCACTTCATTCAGTTGTTTTTCTGGGGTTTTATCTTGTTCCTTCATCTGGTACATAGCCCTCTGCCTTTTCATCTTGTCTATCTTTCTTTGAATGTGGTTTTTGTTCCACAGGCTGCAGGATTATAGTTCTTCTTGCTTATGCTGTCTGCCCTCTGGTGGATGAGGCTATCTAAGAGGATTGTGCAAGTTTCCTGATGGGAGGGACTGGTAGTGGGTAGAGCTGACTGTTGCTCTGGTGGGCAGAGCTCAGTAAAACTTTAATCCGCTTGACTGATGATGGGTGGGGCTGGGTTTCCTCCCTGTTGATTGTTTGGCCTGTGGCAATCCAACACTGGAGCCTACCTGGGCTCTTTGGTGGGGCTAATGACAGACTCTGGGAAGGCTCACACCAAGGAGTACTTCCCAGAACTTCTGCTGCCAGTGTCCTTGTCCCCACGGTGAGCCACAGCCACCCCCTGCCTCTGCAGGAGACCCTCCAACACTAGCAGGTAGATCTGGTTCAGTCTCCTATGGGGTCACTGCTCCTTCCCCTGGGTCCTGATGCGCACACTACTTTGTGTGTGCCCTCCCAGAGTGGAGTCTCTGTTTCTCCCAGTCCTGTCGAAGTCCTGCAATCAAATCCCACTAGACTTCAAAGTCTGATTCTCTAGGAATTCCTCCTCCCATTGCCAGACCCCCAGGTTGGGAAGCCTGACGTGGGGCTCAGAACCTTCACTCCAGTGGGTGGACTTCTGTGGTATAAGTGTTCTCCAGTCTGTGGTCACCCACCCAGCAGTTATGGGATTTGATTGCACTGTGATTGTGTCCCTCCTACCGTCTCATTGTGGCTTCTCCTTTGTCTTTGGATGTGGGGTATCTTTTTTGGTGTGTTCTAGAGTCTTCCTGTTGATGATTGTCCAGCAGCTAGTTGTGATTCTGGTGTTCTCACAAGAGGGAGGGAAAGCATGTCTTTCTACTCCGCCATCTTGGTTCCGGGCCCTTACACATATTTTAAGTAACTTCTCCCAGGTTGTGCTTGCCTTTTAACTTTGTTGTGGTGTAATTTGTCATACAGAAATTTAAATTTTTTATGTACTCGAATCTATTCATATTTCCTTTATGATTTCTGTTCACTTAGGTCTTAAATTCTTTCTTATCCTGAAGTCACAAAGACAACTATGGCTATTTTCTTCTAATTGTTGTAAAGTTTCATTGATTACATTTAGAGCTTTATCTGGAGTTAGTTTATTTATTATAGTGTCTAAGTGGGATCTAATTTTATCTTTTCCATCTGAAAAGTCACATGTCCCCCATACTATTTTTAAAATATTTTATTTTCTCCTCACTGATTGGAAATCTCCTTTCTATCATCTACCAAGTGTCCATATATGCTTGGAACTACCTCTGGACTCTTTATTCCTTATTAGTATTAATTTAACCCTATAGCAATAATCACCTCCTCATCTTATTGTGCTTTTAGAATAAGTTTTCATTTCCTAGTAGAAAAATTTTCTCCTCTCTGTTCTTTTTCAGAACTGTTTTTGTTATTCTCAAATCTAGGATCACTTTGTCAAACTCTATGAAGAAACTCTGTTGCTATTATGATTGGAAATAAATTGTATTTATGATTTGAGAGAAAATTTCCATTTGTGTAATCAGTGTTTCTAGCCATGAGAAGGGCATATCTTTCCATTAATCCAGGTTTAAAAAAAATGTTTTTATTACTATTTAAAATTAAGAAAAGTAGTCAAGATAGGTAGGTTATATTCCCATAACAAACACAAAAACTTCTGTCTTTAACAAAACAGATGATTGTTCCTTCATCATGCGAAGTGTGTGGTGGGTCTGGGTGGCTCTCCAGAGCAGCAGTCCTCTATGTGGTAGTTCGGGGTTCCAGGCTGTGTCCATCTTCTGGCAACTCAATATCGACATTTGCTTCTGCAGGCCCCATGGTAGGGGAAGAAAGGGAAGATGGAGAATGGAACACTGGCTTTGAAAAGCTTCTGCCTGGAGTGACACATATCCCTTCTCATATATCATTGGCTGAAGCAAGTCACATGACCAAGGCTTACTTCAAGAGGCAGGGAATTGTAATCTTACAAGCCAGAGTAGAGAAAACCCAGATATATTGGTGGTGGTCCCGATGTCACCATGGTGTATGCTCGTGCTCTAGCTCTGCCACTGACTAGGTAGGTAACCTATGACAGGTCTCTATGCTTCCAATTTTAACATCTGGAAAGTCACAGGATTTATTTACTTATTCAATTGATACTCATCATTTATTGAGAGCCTACCATGTGTCAGGCACTGTGTGACCCTGGAAATATAATGGTAAACATAGTGCATCCCTTGCCCTCAAGCAGTTTACAATGTTAATAGATACCTTACTGTTGATTTTCAGTTCTAAAATTCCAAGATTTTATTAAAAAGAATTCTCAATAACAAACTCTCCAGAGCATTATATTCTAGAGACTTAGGCATTTTTTCAGAAGTGTCTTCCTTTTTTGTATACCCGAATCCAGTTGGCTGCAGTATTAATTCTATCACAGCAACAGATACACACATGCCCATCGTTTTCAAATCACTAGTGTATGTACAGACTGGCACATATGGTGAAAAGAAGAAAGCAGACTTTGGACCATTTTCACAGCTATTGTGAATTTCATGGGAAGAACACTTCATAAAATAAAGAGAGTAGAAAATCAATTTGATTGAGAAATACCCAGGCCGATAAACTTTGTCACACAATGCACATTCCAGACATCAAAGTTTTTCTATTACTTATGAATAAACCAAATTATAAAGTTTTAAAAAATTATAAAACATTTTGGTTTGCAGTTAATTTTTCCCTAGAGGAATATTTATTGGTATGAAATAGAAGAAATATGAATAAGTATACTTGTGAGCATGCACAAAAGTGGTTTGCCAAGTTTTTGGGTTTTTTTTCAACCTCTTAGGACTTGAAGCAGTCTGCCGAGGTTTAATTTACATGTTCCCTCTAGTTAAACTACAGTTCATAATGAAACATTTATAAGAATTTGAGGCACTGTCTTTAAACATGATACAAAACTTTAAAATTTGCAGGAAATATGCAAAGAATTCCATTCTACTTTGCATTGATGCAACTATGGCATTTCCTTTATTCTTAATACTACATGTCTAATTCTTAAAGCAAAGCCAAAAAATAGTGATGCAGTAATTGGGTGTGGCTTCAGTGTCTTACAGACCATACTAACTAAACTTCTGATTAATCACACCCATTTCTCATCTTTTTACAATCCTTCAGCACTTAAAGAGATATTGAGTTTGTTTCACAATGTAACAGTTATTGATTAATTTGCTAGTTGTTTGTACTTTGAGTTTATTTAATATTAGTATGTTTGTTCCCCTTCTCAATAGTAAAACAAGGACAAAGACCACAATCATATACTCTCAGAATCTCTGGTTTGATCAGTAAGCATCCAATGCTTATTATTGGGTTTTCTTGAAGGCAAAATAAGGATAATCAGATCTCTGAGTATGAGAAGGACTTACAGAAGCTGGCAATTTACTAAGGAGAGATCAATAACCATTCTCTATTCTCATTATCCATGTTCTTCCCAACTTATCCAATCTACTGTCATGACATCAAGTGCTATCTTTGACTCCCAAATCCATTATCTCCAGTCATGTCCTTCTTCCTGAAGTCCACAGTGGCAATTCAACCACCATCACGACCTGGCTATCTACACAAACCACTCACACTCAAAATATGTAAGCCAGAATGATTTATCTTCTTCCTCCACATCAGCTTCCTTTGTGGTCTCTCTTTTTCAAGATGGTGCCATCATCCATTGGCCACACAACGCACGTGGAGTCATCCTTGGTTCTTTCAATTTCCTTATCAGGCACCAAGTCCTGTTGATTCTGTTTCTTTAATGGCTCTTGAATCCATCCTCTTCCTACAACTTCCAACTTTAGTTCAGGCCTTCATTTCCTACCTGACTACAGTAGTTGCTTCCTTTGTAGTCTTCCTGTCTCCAGTCAGGCTTCCTCTAATCATTCTCCCCGTACCCAGGCCTGTGACCTTTCTCATGGGCAGATCTGATCACGGCAGTGAACGTCCACTTCTGGTTACACTCTGTTGACTGGATAGGCGTAGTTCCACATTCTGGTCCTTTCCCAGTGCAAGGGCCTGCTCAGGAGGTCTCGGCCAACTGTGTCCTGAGAGTGATGCCCCTGTTTCCACACCCCTAAAATGCTCTGCCTCACATCATCCTTGTCTGCCTCACCAGAGCTCTTTCCCACCCTGACCTTCCTGTTCACCTTGTCTTCCTTTTCTAGCTTTGTGGTGACAGCAGAGGGCAAGGTGATGAGAGGAAGTACGGAGGGATGAAATGAAAAGCACCAAAGAACCTGGACCTTGATTCCCCAATGCTCTTTCCTTTTCAGTCCTAGAGTTGTCTGTCTTCTTTTGTAAAATGTTTTCTATTCCATATCATGTGTGTGGTTTTTGTGTGGCTCTGAGTGGGCAGTATTATGTCAGTCTGGGAGCCTCAAAGGGCAGTGACCTTGTCTACTGATATCACTAGGTCCTAAGTCCACTATAGGATGACATGTAAATCATTACTTAGTGTTTTCTAATAATAAAAGAAAATAAAGGAATGAAGGGAAAAAACTGAACTATCAAGAAAAGGCAAACTATTTCAAGCTAATCTTGAATATTGGTTTAAAATAACATGTCCAAGGAAAAAAGCATTTACCTTCTGCTGTGGGAATGTGGACTCCATCATGGCTGTTTCAAAGCTGTGAGCACCCTCTGCCTGGGTCTTCTCCCACAAAGCTCTGAGAAATTGCACAGAATGGCTCTGTATGGACAGGGGCTCAGGAAACAGGCTCTGAAAGGGCATTAATGACAGAAACGTGACATGTTATCTCTTGTCCTAACAGTATTGTTTGATTGACTGCAAAGCACTATTAGGCTTGGTCTGAACTTAAAAATGGTTTAAATTTAAATAAAGCTACAGGGAAATCTGTCTTGAAGATCAAACATATGGTACATTGCATGTTTTTTATTTCTTAACAGAAAATTTAACTTAAATAGGATTTTTAAGACAGTTGATATTGATCTCTTTAAATATGCCTAACCTTTGTAATGTAGTATTTACTGCAATCATTTCTCAAGCATGTTACTTAATTGGAAAATGGTTAATATTAATATATATATTTATTTTTCAAAAATCTGAGAATTAAGGTATAAAATTAAAACAAATATCAAGAATACAAATAGAGTACAATATCAAGTTTATTTATACAGAGTAAATCATGAAGAATAGACATTAAATAACCAAGAGTCCATTATTCAATTGCTCAGATGTGAACAGCATGAGTGGGGGGGTTGGGGAAACACAAACATTTTCGGTTATAAAATGTGTAATGGCTGAATATTCTTAGAGCTTTAAGATAGTCTCAGTTTGGGAAAATTAGATTGTTTATGTAAAAAAAGAATCACATTTACATATATATCATTCAAGCCAATGAAAATAAAATTTTTTTTAACATCTTTATTGGAGTATAATTGCTTTACAATGGTGTGTTAGTCTCTGCTTTATAACAAAGTGAATCAGCTATACATATACATATATCCCCATATCTCATCCCTCTTGCATCTCCCTCCCTCCCTCCCTATCCCACCCCTCTAGGTGGTCACAAAGCACTGAGCTGATCTCCCTGTGCTATGTGGCTGCTTCCCACTAGCTATCTATTTTACGTTTGGTAGTGTATATATGTCCATGCCACTCTCTCACTTCATCCCAGCTTACCCTTCCCCCTCCCCGTACCCTCAAGTCCATTCTCTACGTCTGCGTCTTTATTCCTCTCCTGCCCCTAGGTTCTAAAATTTTCAAAGGAAGATTTAAACTGTTTGTATGTTTACTAACCAATTATGTGTTTAACAGTTATTTACATGTTGTGATGTTATATCTATGAACGTGAGAAGTGTCTCAATTCAAGGGAACAATTTTATAAAAACATATAGAACATAAAAGGCACAAAATTATACACACACACACATAAAATACCATATATATTATCCTTTATGTGTGAGGTATAATAAAATAATGATTTTGCCTTATAAAATCCCATTTTCTATGTCAGTGACTGTCCAAACATTGACTTATAAGACTCTCTAGGTGGTCTTTGTGTACAAAGTTTCTATTTAGTAAGTGAATAACAATTTTTTTTCCCAGAAAAATCTTATTGTTATCCTCAAGGTGAGCTGCTTCTTATACTGAGTGGGAAAAGGCGGAGTATCTTATACCCCGAGTAAGTTGCCCACAGATTTAAAAAGGTTAAGAGCAGTAACAGATTGATTGTGAAACCCAAAATGTGGACACATGCTTTGCTGAGCACCTGAAACTATCACAACATTGTTAATCAGCTATACTCCAATATAAAATAAAAAGTTAAAAAAAATGTGGACACATCTGGGAATTTCTTGATTATTATCAGAAACTTATACAGCATATGACCTTTCACTTAAAGAAGAGCAGGGCCTGACTTAATTAATCATCATTCCAAAGAGGTCCATTTAGACTGGAATCTGTTAATTTGAGAACTGCATGAAGGCGTAAACTGACAGAGAAGGGGAAGAGTCTGGCCCAGCATACAAGGCTAGCACTGGGTTTGTAACTATCAAGTCAAAGATTTGATTTTTATTTACCCCAAAGTCAGGCTTCATCCAGATCACATAATACCAAAGGTGTGGAAGAAGAAAGGAAACATTATAGTAAAAAGAACAAAGAAGAAAAGCAGCATAAACGATATATTTTTTGGTGAGTTTGCTCAAAGAGAAGAACAAAGAATCAGACTAAGTCAATAAAATAAGACTGAAGGAGCAAAAATAAAATCAAGGTTTCTTGGTTTGTTTTCAGAAAACTGACAACTGTTAAGAACAAAGCCAAAGATGAAACCAATTACAAAATCACTGATGAAAACCATTTGAAAAACATTAGTAAAGTGGAAGAAGAATAAGGTCATTATTTCAAGAAAAGGAAGAAAAATCAATGCTGTTTTTTATATTCATATACAATTTGATTCACATCAAAATGTGAGCTGTTCTCATCAAGGAGCCATGATGAATGTGAATTATACACACCTGCTGAAATAGGAACATGATCTGTATCCACGGCTGAGGTTCTTGGCTGATGAGAATAAAACTGGATTTACTGTAGAGGCAATAATGACCCTTTAGGGAGCAAGTGAAGAACAGCTTTGCTACACAACTTCTAACAGAATCTAGAAACAAATACACATAGCATTAAACATTAGATTCTTCCCAGAGTTACACCTTATACTTCAACATACAAACATCTTTAGAAATACAATCTTTAGTTTTCACTCTGTGAGCTAATAACTTCAAACAACTATCGATTTGGGAGTAGATCCATTTCATGGAATGTAGACTTAAGTGTAGCTGCTTTAAGCAAGTTGTATTCTATTCCTCTTTTTCTTTTGATTAACAATGGATGAGAAGTCTCCAAGCAACTTGCATGGGAGGAAAAAACCTCTTACCAATAGAAAGGGAGATAGGTGTCATTTCCATATGATTGGGAACTTTGAAATAACCTGGGAAGCACAAACAAATGGGTGAAGGAAACCGAGGCATTTTCTGGGCAGTGATGGTGTGCCATGACCAGGGGCACTGTTCTCTTGGTTGTACAGAGGCCACAGAAACAACCCCCAGAATAACTCTGGCCAGGGGGTGGCTTCCTGTGAACTGTCCTGGTTCGAAAAGGTTATTTCATCTTGAAGAGCTTCAGTAGGGAAACTTAAAGAGATCATCCTTTAGGAACAAGAAAGTGGGGGAGCATGGTGGTGGTGGCATAGAGCAGAGATGGTGAGGAGCCATGTTTAGGAGCCATTTAATTTTTACAACCCTACAAGATGGGTGTTACTGTTTCTATTTTAAGTATGAGGAAACTTAGCCCATTAAAGGGTCAGCTTAGTGAACCACTGTGACTGCCTTGTTCACCACTATAACCTTGGCACGTGGCACACAATAGATGCTCTAAAGAGAGTGTCTGGAGAGATGAATGATGCTCAAGGATCCAGAAAATATTGCTCAAGTTTGCCCTATCTGTGGCAGAACCAGGATTCGAACTCAGCCAAACTGTTGCCACGTTGGGATGCTTTAGGCTCTACCATACTGGGAATTTTTAAATCTGTAGAGTCATATCGATAGCTCATGGGGTATTTATTGTTTCAGAATTAATCTGACATGTTAAATGAAATATTTTGAAAATAAATAGATTAATTATGCCCTACTATTAAAAATGGAAATGGACTAGAGTTTATTAAAAGCTGATGGGAACCCTAATAAGGTGGTAGAGTCAGTCCCAACCTATGAGAGTGCATGGGGTTCCCTAGAGAATTATGGGGAGGGGGGAAGCTTATCTGTGCACCATCAGGGCTCAGGTGTGAAGGAATAACAGGCTTTTGGGAAAGAGTTTGGAAGAGTTAAGGGAGGGTGGCCAATGATAGATTAGAGAAGACGACATTGGAAACAAAACAATAAAGCCACAGGGCAATTTAGAAACATATTTAGAAATCTTAATAAATAATAGCTTTCTGTGTGATTCTGAACCATTGGTATAAAAGAGGACTAGTTTTCATGATGTTAGTTGTTTGGGGGAAATTTAAGCATTCAAAATCTTGTATGAAATCAGAAATCATTTCTGCATTCTGTGGGTGAGTGGATCATGAGATATAAAGAGTGCTTGAAAGTTCAGTGGAAAAGACCAGGAGGCCTGCCACTGACAGGGAAAGACTTCATAGAATAGAATAGACCACAATATCCACTTAAAATTGCTCTATCAGAAATTGTTTGAAAATGGTAATTAAAAATATTTTTTTGGCATTGAAAAATTGAATTTAAATTAATCAATACTAGAGAAGGCAGAAACCAAGAATTCCATAAGAGTGCATACACAAAAAATGGTTCTATTGGAAATCAATCTAGCTGTAATATACGCATTGAGACAGCACCTTGTTTTGCTTTAACAGAAAGTTTCAAAAGGGAAAAAGATCGTTTGTAAGAACCTGTGCAGTAGCTTGACAGTCCAAGTTGGACTTCGGGCCCCTGCCACGAAAAAAACATTTAAATCTTTTTCCTTCCCCTAAATTACTGCTCGTTCATGTTTTCTTTTGAAAATGAACATTGATTCAATTTATTTTACTTGCCCTGAGCCTACCAGCTTTCTATACACAAACCACAGGGGTCCCTGATCATGGAAAATGGGCAAAGCAGTAGAACAAAGAGACACCTTTACCTAGAAGCATATATACCGGTGATAAAAACACATCAGTTCTGTGATATAAGGCTTCTGTTAATGCTTTCAGTAAACTGGATCTGTTTCAATATTTTTCTCCTCATTTTTTTTTTTTTTCTGAGCTTTGCTGGATTAGAAAGTTTTTTCAACATTAACATTTAGTTGTTAATTTTTCTCTGTAATTTTCTCCCTCCTGTTCATTCCATGGTATTGAATGGTGGGCATGCAATAAATGGTGTTGGATGAATGAATGGGTGTCAGACACTGTGCAGAGACCAAGAGGAGCCATGATTCTGACCTTACTCTTAAGAAGTTTACAGCCAAATGGGAGAAACACCTATAAACAACAGTTGTAAATTAAGTCCATGGGATAATGGAGGGACACACAGTACCGACCACTCACAGCAATGAGCAGCTATCATCCTTGGGGAACCAGGTGAGGCTTCCTGGTGGAGGAAATATTTGAGGTGACCTTGAAAGCTAACCAAGATTTTGAACTTAGAAAAAATGTGAGAGAGACAAGCATTTTAAGAGTAGGGAACACCCTGAAAAAATCGCATAAGGCATGAATATTCAAGGTAATTCCGGGTAGTAAGGTTAGTGTATCTGGGTTATTAAGATACTTTTTATTTACACAATTGATGCCTAAACTGTTATTTATTTTTCTAGATTAAATGTTGAAAAGAGAGAAGGTCATGCTTTGCTAAATATAGAATGCTTCTCATATTCCACCAAATCTGATTGTTATTTCTTTACTTTTGGTAGGTTGTGGCTTATTTTTGTAAAAAAAAAAAAATCAAAGGATTTGGTTTGGTCTTTAAAAATACTGAAGTTAACATGAGCAGCAAGAATTATATAATATAATGTGTTGTAAGTTGAAATACCCAAAACATACACATTACACACATGGATAAATTTAAAGACGTGATACAAAATAAAAGAGCATTTGATCTTTTTTTTAAGTCAAAGTATTTAAGGATCATTTTGGAATTCTTTTCTTCCTCTCACACTTTTCTCCCACAGTTCATATGCTTTTATTCCTACACTGCATTCATTGTACTGTATTAAAATTTTGTTAGCATTTTTTTAAAGAGATTTATTCCAGACTTTTATTTCTTAATTTCTTTTGAGACAGGTCTTCCATTGAAATCACTTTCCAAAAACCCAGATTTATAGAATTGCCATTACATGATGCTATCTTTTTTAAAAAATTTAATTTAATTTAATTTATTTATTTTTGTCTGTGTTGGGTCTTCGTTTCTGTGCGAGGGCTTTCTATAGTTGCGGCAAGCGGGGGCCACTCTTCATTGTGGTGCGCGGGCCTCTCACTATCGCGGCCTCTCTTGTTGCGGAGCACAGGCTCCAAACGTGCAGGCTCAGTAATTGTGGCTCACGGGCCCAGTTGCTCTGTGGCATGTGGGATCTTCCCAGACCAGGGCTCGAACCCATGTCCCCTGCACTAGCAGGCAGACTCTCAACCACTGTGCCACCAGGGAAGCCCTTTTTTTTTTTTTTTTTTTTTGGCTTCGGTCCTTTTAGTTTTTATAAATTTATTTATTTATTTATTTATTTTTGGCATTGGGTCTTTGTTGCTGCACGTGGGCTTTTTTTTTTTTTTTTTTTCCTAGTTGCAGCGAGCAGGGGCTTCTCTTCATTGTGGTGCACAGGCTTCTCATTGCAGTGGCTTCTCTTGTTGCGGAGCATGGGCTCTAGGCACATGGGCTTCAGTAGTTGTGGCACGTGGGCTCAGTAGTTGTGGCTCACAGGCTCTAGAGCACAGGCTCAGTAGTTGTGGCACATGGGCTTAGTTGCTCCGCAGCATGTGGAATCTTCCCGGACCAGGGCTCCTCCATGTCCCCTGCATTTGGCAGGTGAATTCTTAACCACTGAACCACCAGGGAAGTCCTATGTTAGTATTCTTAAACAAACTTTTGTTTTAGAATACTTTTAGATTTACAGAAAAATTACTTATATGTAATTATAATATATAAATGTATAATTATTATATATTTACATATTGTATATAATTACAATATATAGAGAGTTCCCTATATACTATAACCCAGTTTCCCCTCTTATTAACATCTTAAGTTGCTATGAGGGACTTTCCTGGTGGCACAGTGGTTAAGAATCCACCTGCCAATGCTGGGGACACGGGTTCAATCTCTGGTCCTGGAAGATCCCACATGCCGTGAAGCAACTAAGCCCATGTGCCACAACTACTGGGTCTGTGCCCTAGAGCCCGTGTGCCACAACTACTGAGCCCGTGTGCTGCAACTACTGAAGCCCACGTGCCTAGAGCCCAGGCTCCACAGCAAGAGAAGCCACCACAACGAGAAGCCCGCACACCGCAACGAAGAGTAGCCCCTGCTCGCCACAACTAGAGAAAGCCCACGTGCAGCAATGAAGACCCAATGCAGCCAAAAAAAAAAAGTTAGTATGTACATTTGTTACAAGTAATGAACCAATATTGACACGTTATTATAAACTTAAGTCCATAGTTTATTCAGATTTCCTTAGTTTATACTTAGTGTCTTTCTTCTGTTCCAGGATCCGATTCAGGACACTACACAACATTTACTCATTATGTCTCCTTAGGCTCCTCTTGGCTGTGACAATTTCTCAAACTTTCATTGTTTTTGATGATCTTCACAGTTTTGAAACATTTTGTAAAATGTTTCTCAGTTGGGATTTGTCTGTTTTTCTCATGAATAGACTGAGATTTCGAATTTGGGGGAGGAAAACCACAGAGATAAAGTGCCATTTTCCTCATATCATATGGAGAGTACATTTGATCTACATGACTTATGACTATTGATGTTGACCTTGAACATCTGGCTGAGGTAGTGTTCACCAGATTTCTCCACTGTAAAGTTACTCTTTTTTCCCCCACTTTCCATACTGTACTCTTTGAAAAGAAGTCACAATGTGCAACCCATACTTAAAGAGTGGGGAGTTAGCTTCACCTCCTGAGGGCAGAACAGCTGCATAAGTTATGTGGAATTCTTCTGCACAAATTTGTCTCTTCCTCTTCTAGTTATTACATTCAAGTTATTTGGCCAATTATTCTATCAGTATGTACTCACAGATATTTATTTTATAATTCAATATTATTTTGTTTATTTTGTTGCTCTAACTGTTCCAGCTTTGGCCACAGGGAGCTCTTTCAGTTGGTTCCTGTGTCCATTTGATGTGCTGTCATCATTGTGTGTGTGGTTTTTTATTTGTTTGTTTATCACTTCCTTACTTACATCTCACATACAAGATACTCCAGGCTCAACTTGTATGTTTCCTGCCCTGTCTTAGAACCAGCTGTTTCTCCAAGGACTTCTGGTTCCTTTCACTGGAGAACTGTGTTAGAAACTAAGAGCTAAGTACTAGGTATGTTTGCTGCTACTTGGGTGTCATTGTTCCTTGGCCCCCTAAGGTGACAAAGTGGGGAAATTATGTGTGTATATGTACACATATCTGTTTATAAGTATTTCTATATGCAACCATCTGTATCTATATTAAGCTAAAAATGAGTTCATACCCATGGTTTCAATTCTAATTCATTACCACATGGATCATTTTAGCCTCCACTCCTTGCTTACCTGTAAACTCCCACTTCAACAGTGAGGAGCCTGAGTCACACTCTGTTAGCGTTTTTATCTCTGTCCACTATCAAAGGCAGAGTTCTTTTCCTCTCCCTTTCGCTCTCTTTCCCTCCTCTCCTTCCCTTCCACCCTCCTCTCTTTCTCTCTTAAAAATCTTAGTGTATTTTGTACCCACCATAGTACCTGGCATAGAGAAGCCTACCTCAAAACATAACAATGATACTTTATTATACTCTTTCTGATTCCTTCTGGAGCAACAATGATAAAACCAGTAGGATATTCCCATGAAAATAATGAGAAATTATAATAGTAATAATACAATACTAATTTTCATGTTGAAATTTTATCTTACATTTAACTAAACATTCCACATTGTCACATCTGGCATGAAAGATATAGCTATTTGTTTATTTATTTATTTTTATTTTTTAGTTGCATCCGGTCTTGGTTGCAGCACGTAGGATCTTTTGTTGTGGCATGAGGGCTTCTCCCTAGTTGTAGTGCACAGGCTTCTCTCTAGTTGTGGCATGTGGGTTTTCTCTCTACAGAGCACATGGGCTCTGTAGCTTGTGGCACGTGGGCTCTCTAGTTGAGGCGTGCAGGCTCAGTAGTTGCAGCACGCAGGCTTAGTTAGTTGTCCCGCAGCATGTGAGATCTTAGTTTCCCGACCAGGGATCGAACCCACGTCCCCTGCATTGGAAGGCGGATTCTTTACCACTGGACAACCAGGGAAGTCCTGAGATATAGCTATTTGTTAATGTGAACATTCTTCCTTAGCTTAGCCACTTGTATTTTAGCTATACTTCAGATGCTAGTAATCTTGTTATGATCTTGGTAAAGAAACACTCCTTTACTCATTTTATGGTTGTAAAATATTAATGTAAAAAAAGTTAGAAATCTAGAAAGTCTACCAATTAACATTCTAGAAAACATTTTAAAATTAGAAATAGTACTAAATGATATCATAATGTTTCAGAAGTGGGATATAGTCTACAGCCATACTACCCTGAAAGCACCCTATCTCATCAGAAAGGAGTTATAATTTATAATAATATTTTTAAAGTCTAGTGGAAATTCAAAAAG
Source organism: Eschrichtius robustus (assembly GCF_028021215.1). NCBI lineage: Eukaryota > Metazoa > Chordata > Mammalia > Artiodactyla > Eschrichtiidae > Eschrichtius > Eschrichtius robustus. The sequence continues at coordinate 37,706,156 of NC_090829.1, forward strand.
CAATACTCATAGCAGACAAAATAGACTTTAAAATAAAGACTATTATAAGAGACAAGGAAGGACACTACATAATGATCAAGGGATCAATCCAAGAAGAAGATATAACAATTGTAAATATCTATGCACCCAACATAGGAGCACCTCAATACATAAGGCAAATGCTAACAGCCATAAAAGGGGAAATCGACAGTAACACAAAATAGTATGGGACTTTAATACCCCACTTACACCAATGGACAGATCATCCAAACAGAAAATTAATAAGGAAACACAAGCTTTAAACTCATTAGACCAAATGGACTTAATTGATATTTATAGGACATTCCATTCAAAAACAACAGAATACACTTTCTTCTCAAGTGCAAACAGACTCTCCAAGACAGATCACATCTTGGGTCACAAATCAAGCCTCAGTAAATTTAAGAACATTGAAATCGTACTGAGCATCTTTTCTGACCACAACGCTATGAGACTAGATATCAATTACAGGAAAAAAACCTGTAAAAAACACAAACACATGGAGGCTAAACAGTATGCTACTAAACCACCAAGAGATCACTGAAGAAATCAAAGAGGATATCAAAAAATACCTAGAAACAAATGACAATGAAAACACGACGACCCAAAACCTATGGGATGCAGCAAAAGTAGTCCTAAGAAGGAAGTTTACAGCAATACAATTGTACCTCAAGAAACATCTCAAATAAACAACCTAAGCTTACACCTAAAGCAATTAGAGAAAGAAGAACAAAAAACCCTCAAAGTTAGCAGAAGGAAAGAAATCATAAAGATCAGAGCAGAAATAAATGAAAAAGAAATGAAGGAGGGCTTCCCTGGTGGCGCAGTGCCAATGCAGGGGACACGGGTTCGAGCCTTGGTCCAGGAAGATCCCACATGCCGTGGATCATTTAAGTCTGTAAGCCACAACTACCAAGCCCATGCACCGCAACTACTGAAGCCCAAGCACCTAGAGCCTGTGCTCCACAACAAGAGAAGTCACCACAATGAGAAGCCAGCACACCGCAACGAAGAGTAGCCCCCACTCGCCGCAATTGGAGGAAGCCCGCGTGCAGCAACGAAGACCCCATGCAGCCAAAAATAAATACATAAATAAATTTAAAAAAAAAGAAATGAAGGAAACAAAAGCAAAAATCAATAAAACTAAAAGCTGGTTCTTTGAGAAGATAAACAAAATTGACAAACCATTAGCCAGACTCATCAGGAAAAAAAGGGAGAAGACTCAGATCAACAGAATTAGAAACAAAAAAGGAGAAGTAACAACTGACACCACAGAAATACAAAGGATCATGAGATACTACTACAAGCATCTATATGCCAATAAAATGGACAACCTGGAAGAAATGGACAAGTTCTTAGAAATGTACAACCTTCCAAGACTGAACCAGGAAGAAATAGAAAATATGAACAGACCAATCACAAGCACTGAAATTGAAACCATGATTAAAAATCTTCCAACAAACAAAAGCCCAGGGCCCGAAGCCTTCACAGGCGAATTCTATCAAACATTTAGAGAAGAGCTAACACCTATCCTTCTCAAACTCTTCCAAAATATAGCAGAGGGAGGAACACTCCCGAACTCATTTTATGAGGCCATCACCCTGATACCAAAATCAGACAAAGATGTCACACACACAAAAAAATTACAGGCCAATATCACTGATGAACATAGATGCAAAAATACTCAACAAAACACTAGCAAACAGAATCCAACAGCACATTAAAAGGGTCATGCACCATGAACAAGTGGGGTTTATCTCAGGAATGCAAGCATTCTTCAACATATGCAAATCAATGTGATACACCATATTAACAAACTGAAGAAGAAAAACCATATGATCATCTCAGTAGATGCAGAAAAAGCTTTCGACAAAATTCAACACCCATTTATGATGAAAACCTCCAGAAAGCAGGCATAGAGGGAACTTACCTCAACATAATAAAGGCCATATATGACAAACCCACGGCCAACATCATTCTCAATGGTGAAAAACTGAAACCATTTCCACTAAGATCAGGAACAAGACAAGGGCGTCCACTCTCACCACTATTATTCAACATAGTTTTGGAAGTTTTAGCCATGGCAATCAGAGATGAATAAGAAATGAATCCAATTTGGAAAAGAATAAGTAAAACTGTCACTGTTTGCAGATGACATGATACTATACATAGAAAATCCTAAAGATGCCACCAGAAAACCACTTGAGCTAATCAATGAATTTGGTAAAGTAGCAGGATACAAAATTAATGCACAGAAATCTCTTGCATTCCTATACACTATCAACGAAAAATCAGAAAGAGAAATTAAGGAAACACTCCCACTTGCCATTGCAACAAAAAGAATAAAATACCTAGGAATAAACCTACCTAAGGAGGCAAAAGACCTGAATGCAGAAATCTATAAGACACTGATGAAAGAAATCAAAGATGATACAAACAGATGGAGAGATATACCATGTTGTTGGACTGGAAGAATCAACATTGTGAAAATGACTATACTACCCAAAGCAATCTACAGATTCAATGCAATCCCTATGAAACTACCAATGGCATTTTTCACAGAACTAGAGCAAAAAATTTTATCATTTGTATGGAAACACAAAAGACCCCAAATAGCCAAAGCAATCTTGAGAAAGAAAAATGGAGCTGGAGGAATCAGGCTCCCTGACTTCAGACTATACTACAAAGCTACAGTAATCAAGACACTATGGTACTGGCACAAAAACAGAAATATAGATCAATGGAACAGGATAGAAAGCCCGAGATAAACCCACGCACATATGGTCACCTTATCTTTGACAAAGGAGGCAAGAATATACAATGGAGAAAAGACAGCCTCTTCAATAAGTGGTGCTGGGAAAACTGGACAGCTACATGTAAAAGAATGAAAGTAGAACACTTCTTAATACCAGACACAAAAATAAACTCAAAATGGATTAAAGACCTAAATGTAAGGCCAGACACTGTAAAACTCTTAGAGGAAAATATAAGCAGAACACTCTATGACATAAATCACAGCAAGATCCTTTTTGACCCACCTCCTAGAGAAATGGAAATAAACACAAAAATAAACAAATGGTACCTAATGAAACTTAAAAGCTTCTGCACAGCAAAGGAAACCATAAACAAGATGAAAAGACAGCCCTCAGAATGGGAGAAAATATTTGCAAACAAAGCAGCTGACAAAGGAGTAATCTCCAAAACATACAAGCAACTCATGCAGCTCAATATCAAAAAAACAAACAACCCAATCCAAAAATGGGCAGAAGACCTAAATAGACATTTTTCCATAGAAGACATAAAGATTGCCAACAAACACGTGAAAATATACTCAACGTCACTAATCATTAGAGAAGTGCAAATCAAAACCACAATGAGGTATCACCTCACATCAGTCAGAATAGCCATCATCAAAAAATCTAGAAACAATAAATGCTGGAGAGGGTGTGGAGAAAAGGGAATCCTCCTGCACTGTTGGTGGGAATGTAAACTGATACAGCCACTATGGAGAACAGTACAGAGGTTCCTTAAAAAACTAAAAATAGAACTACCATATGACCCAGCAATCCCACTACTGGGCATATACCCTGAGAAAACCATAATTTAAAAAGATACATGTACCCACAATGTTCACTGCAGCACTATTTACAATAGCCAGGACATGGAAGCAACCTAAGTGTCCATCAACAGATGAATGGATAAAGATTATGTGGCACATATATACAATGGAATATTACTCAGCCATAAAAAGGAATGAAATTGAGTTATTTGTAATGAGGTGGATGGATCTAGAGTCTGTCATACAGAGTGAAGTAAGTCAGAAAGAGAAAAACAAATACTGTATGCTAATACATATGTATGGAATCTAAAAAAATGGTTCTGGGACTTCCCTGGTGGTGAAGTGGTTAAGAATACACCTGCCAATGCAGGGGACACGGGTTCAATCCTTGGTCCGGGAAGATCCCACATGCCGCGGAGCAGCTAAGCCCTGGGCCACAACTACTGAGCCTGTGCTTTAGAGCCCATGAGCCACAACTACTGAGCCCATGCACCACAACTACTGAAGCTCACACACCTAGAGCCTGTGCTCTGCAACAAGAGAAGCCACCACAATGAGAAGCCCATGCACCGCAATGAAGAGTAGCCCCCACTCGCTGCATCTAAAGAAAGCCCGCATGCAGCAGTGAAGACCCAACACAGCCAAAAATAAATAAAAACAAAAAAAACCCCAGTACTGATGAACCTAGTGGCAGGGCAGGAATAAAGACGTGGTGGTAGAGAATGGACTTGAGGACACAGCGGGGGATGGGGAAGTTGGGACAAAGTGAGAGAGTAGCATTGACATTGACATATATACACTACCCATGTAAAATGGATGGCTAGTGGGAAGCAGCCACACAGCACAGGGAGATCAGCTTGTTGCTTTGTGACCACCTAGAGGGGTGGGATAGGGAGTGTGGGAGGGAGGCTCAAGAGGGAGGGGATATGGGGATATGTATACATATAGCTGATTCACTTTGTTATACAGCAGAAACTAACACAACATTGTAAAGCAATTATACTCCAGTAAAGATGAAAAAAAAAAAAAGTCTAGTGGAAATTCGAAATCAAGCAAAACCATAATCAAAAATAAAAATCAGATTTTAGTTTGTGTGTGTGTGTGTGTGTGTGTGTGTACACTACTTAAAATATTAGAGCAAGTTGATGTGTGGAATAACTAATATAAGTATTTACTTCTTTACCAATCACTCCATTAGATGTTTTATATAATTATCATTTAATCCTCATAATTATCTATTATCTCTTTTCACTTAAGAGGTTAAAGTGTCAGAGAGTTAAATGACTTAATCAAGTAAGATGCAGAGCCAGGATTAAGACCCAAGTTCATTAAAATGTAAGATCCATATTTTGTTCACAAAGTGATAAGACCTCATGCAAAGTCATATTGTCTAATGACCTTGAACTTGTTGACCAGTTGAGCTATCTGTAGCTTCTGCAGGGACAGGATGGACAATCCAAAATAAATTGCCAGTATCTTTAACAAGACAACGTAAGTTGTTCAGGCTTAGAAATATAACCCAAGGCATTAATTTCTATGCAATTACTATATAGTCAACATAATTCTCTAACTTGGGGGTAAGACAAATCTTCTCATAAAATATAAAGAGCTGTGGCAAATCAATAAAGAGAAGCTCTTTAGAGGCCTATGTAAATTGGGAATAACTGATCTCTTTTATCCTCAAATGTGGTAGGAGGAAGTAGGAGAGGATGCTAAACTCAGAGGGAATAATTAAATAACTAGGCTTATAGTTCTTAGAGGTGGTGAAAGCTGTAGAATCAGGTGAAGGGGGACTGTGGTGGTAGTTGTGATGCCCTGTGATTCTCTGCTAACAGTTGATAAGTGTGACTATTTTTCTAAATATATTGGATCTCAGAAACACACCATTCTTTTTGGGAAATGAGACACAACTCATCTTCCGGGGTGGTACTTATATCTAATCCATGCCATTATATAGTTTTTATTTAGTGATAAGTGCCTTTTAAGAATAAAAATAGAGTATGACTTCGAGTTTTTTAATAGCTAGTAGAAATATCAAAGAGCTGGCTTTATTTTTTGGAAAAAGGAATAAGTTAGCTCTTTTGAATTCTTTACCAAACTTACACTTTGAAAGTTCTCTCCCAGCTAAATAAGTGTCAAATGAGTGTTTCTGGCTTGTTTCCCAGGTTTTTCAACTGAATCTTTCTTCTCCATATCCAAACTGTATTTCTAGAATGATTTATAAAAACCCAAATACAGGAATATCTTTGCAGAAATTGCTAGCCTGAAAGTATCAGCACATTGAACATAACATAAATAAGCAACAAATTCAGAGAAGGCATTTGAAGAGCTTGGTAGGAAGGGAGCTAATTTTCTTTGACTACTTACTTCGTACCTAGGTGTAAGTGTAACAGATTACATTGAACCCTTATGAAGTAGGTTTAGTTATCCCCACTTTATAGAGAAGGAAATCTCAAGGTCAAACTTCTAGGAGCTGGAATTTGAACCCAGGTTCCAAAGCCTGTTCTCTTTCCAGTATGTTATCGAACGGCTTAGATAAAATAGAGGTAACAGAAGTACCTCAAAAAGGAAGTATGGTTCAATGGAAAAATCACTGGCCCAGGAGTCAGACAACCAGGGTCTTAGTGAGTAGACTCTTGTTATCTCTTCTCTCTGTCTTCTCACTTCTTATCTGTAAAAATGACGGCAAGCCAAAGCTGATCTAAACTGTAATTTAAAAAATTTTACATTTCTAATTGCTTATTATCTTTCTTTTTCTCCTAGATTGTAAGCTCCATGAGGGTAAGGATTTTTTATTGTGGTAAAATAAATATAACATGAAATTTACCATTTTAACCTTTTCCGTGTGCAGTTTAGTGGCATTTAAGTACATTCACATTGTTGTATAGTCATCACCACCATCCATCTCCAGAACATTTTCATCTTCCCCAACTGAAAATCTATACCCATTAAACTATACTTGTCCGTTTCCCTCTCCCCTCAAACTCAGGGAACCACTATTCTGTTTTCTGTCTCTATGAATTTGACTACTCTAAGTGCTTCAACGTAAGTGGAATCATATATAAAGGATCATATTTATCCTTTTGTGTCTGGCTTATTTCATTTAGCATAATGTCTTCAAGTTTCATATAACTTGTAGAATGTATCAGAATTTCATTCCTCTTTAAGGCTGAATAATTTTCCATCGTATGCATATAACACATTTTGTTTATCCAGTCATCATTCACCCGTCAATGGACATTTGGGTTGTTTCCACCTTTTGGCTATTGTGAATAATGTTATAAACATGGGTGTACAAATATCTCCTTTAGACCCTGATTTCAATTCTTTTGGATATATACCCAGAAGTGAGATTGTCGGGTCATACGGTAACTCTATGTTTAATTTTTTAGGAACTGCCATACTAGAATGTACTTTTTAGCTCAGAAATTCTATGATTCAATGAGGGCCTCTAGGGGCCCATGAAGAAATGTGTCTTTGATGATTGTCCAAAGCAGGGTTGGACATTTGCCCAGGGCTGCCAGGACTTACTCTCAGCACTCAATACAGGACAAATGGCAACAGGGTCTGTTGGAGTAGATTTCCCTCTCCTGTCCGACACTAGCCAGACAGGAACCACTGAAGCCATTTCTCCCATCTCCCAATTAACTCTCCTTTGATATATTTCAAAGACATGGAATTCAAAATACTGACCCTGAATGAATGAATAATACTGTCATTTAACTGTATAAATATCCTAAAATGGACAGAAAAAGAAAAGGAGGAAATGAAACCGGTAATTTGTCTGATGAGAACATTTCCGAAGTATTTTAAAAATCCTGTTTTTGAAGTAAAACATAAATTACAATTTTGGGAAAAAAATGTAGAACAAACTCATCACGTAAAAATACTCTCGCTTTTGCCTGAAAAAAAAACCAAAATGGAAGAAGACATCACAAGCCAGTGTGGACCACTTATCAAACTTTAATTCCATATGATTTGCAAAATATATTTTTATCTTAGACTGAAACTATACTCCCCTGTCACTACCCAATTCAAGTTTAGAAGTTTTGAACAGAATAACAATTATTCCACAACTTTGATGCAGGAAACAGAAGGAAAGAAATTACAAAGTAAAAAAAATTAGATTCTCAAAAGTGAAGATGAATTTCTGAAATGACTGTTTGAAATAATATTGAAAATTTCTCAATGTCCGAAGACACTGCTTTAATCATCTTGGTATTTCCAGGGCTTGGTTCTATAGGTTCTCAGAAATGTGAGTTGTTGAACTAATATGTGCTAAGGAAAGACTACCAAATTTCTCATTTGATGAAGAATCTAGGGCAGGAAGGTAACAGGAAAGAGGACTTCGTCTCATTTTCACTAAGTTCTGTTTATGATATTATTTATCTGAGAAATACATGATCCCTTCTCAGAAGCTGGCTGGCCACTGACCGTATCACATGCACGTGGGTGCAACAGCCCCACCCAGAGCAAAAGTACTATGCATGTTTTCCCGCTTATGGCAGAAATTCTAGCCAGTTGTCAAGCATGACAGATGCTTTTGTTCTGAATCATCAGAATGAAATAAAATTCTTTTGCAAGGGATTGCCTTAATAATGCAAATTAAATTCAGAGATGTGAAGGGAAATTTGGTAATTTTATATTCAGAAATATACAAACCATAGGTGTAGGAAGTTCTATTTTGAAAAAAAGAAGTCCAAATTATGTACTGGTATATAAACCCATATATTTATATAAATGCATGGGAGAAAGGTCTGTAAAACTATACATCAACAATTGACAGTGATTATTTCTGGGTCAAGAAGTGGGATTAGGGTGGGGAGCAAACACTTTTTTACTCCATATACTTCTGTATTATTTTAATTCTTTCCCTATGGGTTTATATTCATGTATTATCTGTATAACTTAAAAAGAAAAAAATCACATTCAATGAAAAAGTTGATGTTAGTTAAAGGAGGTAATTTAAATGATGTCTCACAAAATTACCATGCAATGAGGCTAATAGTTATAGTTTTAAACGTTATTTTTCTCTTTTACCTTCCTGAGTTCAAAAACTTTGCTCTAGGGTGGGCATGGAGTGGCAATGGGGTAGACATTAGACTGTTATAAGAATACAAAGAGGAAGACTAAGGTAAGAAGGAATTCATTTTTTAACTGCCAAAATCGTATTATACAGCATAACACCTTGCAAGCAAAGCTTTTGTCTTGAGAAAGGATTTTCTAAATTTCTTTACCTCCCTTTAGTCTATCAACCCCTGAGCATGGAGAACTTCCATTAGAGACCTGTGGTGTGGAGGGGATGGCAGCTATATCAGTTCTACAGTTGGTAGGGAGAATATAACATAGAAGAAGTAAAAGAGAAGAATTTTCAGTTCTGGCAGGGCAGATTGTGGAGAGAAGGAGAGAGATAAGTGTGACGTCATCAGAAGTGGGCCCTGACTTCCTTATATTTGGACTTCAGCTTGGGGAAGGGGGAGTATATTAGATTAAGTATGGTAACATGGAGGGCAGTGGTGACCCTTAGGAAGGAGATCCACTCCTAGGTGGCTCTCTGCACCAGTTCAGGGCAGCCAATTTAGTTAAAAGCACAGCTCAGAGGCAAGCAGAGGAGGTATAAGGCTCAGCTCCCATGGGCCACCCTTGTCCCTGTAATGGAGGGACAGGAGGAGGGAGAAGAAGCTGAGGTTCTTGCTGGACAGCTTTTCAGAGAAATCACTGTAGTGGGGAGGAGCTCTGTCCAGTATGCAGCAGAGAGAACCGACTCAGCTAGGCTTCAGAGGGGGCCACAGCACCAGTGGGTGCTGAGTTGCAGTCAGATTGCCAGGTAAGAGCTATGCACACAGTGCCTGGAAAATAAGCAACATCACCCTTAACTTTAGCTGAGAGGGTGATAAGCAAGCAAAGGACATTATCCCTTAGGCAAGAAGACACTCCCTCTCACCCCGCTACCCCCATGCATGATGCTTTTCCACAACCACAATGAAACAGGACCCACTTCCTCATGCCCCCAAATGCCACCTTAGAGAGATAAGCATGGGAGGGGGTAAGAGGAAGAACCTTTTTATTCAAATGAGAGGTTGTTTCCTAAACGTACTACTCAAATGATCAGATGGGATTAAATTTAAATAAGGACTCAGTTAATTTCCCCCTTACTAACCAGTGGTTAGTTGTTCACAAGGAGTTCTAGACAAAATGATGGTGCATTTTCTCTGTAAAGCTGAGTTGTAATGTGAAATTTTGTAATCTTACAATAAGTGAAAAATAATGATAATGATAGAGAATAAAACTATCCCGAACAAGAAGACCTGGGGAGAGAAAGAAATCTTGTCCTAATAAAAAGAGAGTCTTATTAAGATTCACACAGCAAAAGGTAGAGGATGGGGAGTTGACTGAGGCAGGGTATCAGGACATTTTGCATGTGAAGGCTGAAATCTAATCACACACAGTGGACTGTAGTGTCTCTTGGTGCATATATGCTTGTAAATTTCTTACGTGAAAACTGTTCAGATATTGTACCAGCTTGCTGTTCTGTGTTGCCATTAAAGAACAGAGTGAGACTTGCCCATTAACCTTCAGGTGACAGAGACTCTGGGATGCTCTCACAACCAGTGTCTCTGCCCTGAGACAGGGACTGAAAAGCCCATCCCTTCAGAAGCCATTCTAGGGCCAGTTGTTCCAACCCCTCATCCAAAATCCAGTTCTGTTCCATGGTGGTGGTGCAGAGCCCAGACTCCGGAGCCAGACTCTTCTCCTTACTAGCTTTGTGTCGTTAGGCAGGTTACATAACCTCTCTGTGACCTAATTCGGAATAATAATAAGAGCATCTATGTCTAAGGGATGTTTAGTGTGATCAACCATCCCTATTTGCCTGGGACTGAGGTGGCTTCAGGGACTTGAAATTTTTGGTGCTAAAACTGGGAAAGACCTGGACAAGCCAAAAGGAATTGGTCACCCTGGTTAACGTGAGCATAAAATGGGTTAATTTAAGTGAGATTTTCAGACAGAAGTGTGCTCAGCACAGAGCAAGTGCTTAATAATGTTTCTTTGATCATCATCATGATCGTTATTACAACTACGACTATTGTATATGGGGAAAGAAATCAGCCCTCAGCCAGGAGGGCTGCTATAATGCTGTTTTTTAAAACAATTATTTATTTATTTTTATTTTTTGGCCACTCCTGGTGGCATGCGGGATCTCAGTTCCACGACCAGGGATCAAACCCGTGCCCCCTGCAGTGGAAGGAGAGTCTTAACCACTGGACCGCCAGGGAAGCCCCAACCATAATGCTGTTTTGATTAGAGAAAAGGGGATCCTAATGACCCTTGGAATCTCTAGGTCTCTTAGTGTCCTGAAATTTTCACCTAATTGCTTATTTCAAAAAGAACTTAATACAAAGCTAATATGTGCAGGCTGAAATAAAATTCTATACAACTGAAATAAATTTCTCTGGGGACATGACAGAAGAAGATCTAGCAAGAAAGAAGATCCCGTAACAGTGCTTGAAGCCATTCACTTGGTCTCTCCGAAATCCTTCAAAGTTCTAGCACTTCAAGTGGTAAGCAAGTGAGGCTTTTGATGTTGATGCTATTTTGAGGCTCAGTAGCAGAGTCATGTAGCAAGAACACCACCAGGAAGCTCTAATGAAAGGCCTAACATTTTGCTGTATTCAAAGCATCCTAAGTAAGAAGATGACTTTCTTGCAGCAAAAAAAGGGAAAAATAGCTAACATTGATTGGTTGGTTATTGTATGTTGGGCACTGTTCTAAAAGCTTTTTGTGTGTTTTGCCCCTTTATGTTCACAACAATCCTGTGATGTAGATACGTCCAGTTTAGAAGAATCTGAGACTCAAAGATGTTGTGATTTACTATGTTTGATTCAAGAAGCAACTAATAATAGTTGAAGTCAAAGAGGATTTAATTTATACCTAATTATTTTCAATTATATAAATCCTATTATAAATTATGTATCAATTTCATTTGCACAGTATTTAGACTTGTTGATAGTTTGTTTTCAGTTTTGATTGTGGTTTTGATCTGTATAGTACAATTGGATGAGTTATGTGGCACAGTCTCATTCATGCTCAAACCTCTCTTGAGGTAAGCCCACGTGACTGACCCATGAAATCCCAACTCAAGATACCACTGTTCCCCAATGGGAACCACCCAAACTGAAAGCACAGCAATCAAGGAAATAAGTCAAGGAAATAAATTGCCTCTGTCAAGTTAGCCTGGGAAAGCAGAAAGTCTATAGCAGAAGTGAATGTCATAATCATAAAATTATTTTTCTATAAATCAATGTTACACATGACAGAGGTCACTATATCTTTGAAAGCCTTAGTTTCATCCATTGCTTCATTCAAGTTGTGTTTAAGTGTAATTTGTTTCATTCTTATGTGACCTAAAATCCGGTGAGGATGACATTAATCATCACAGTTAACATTAAACAGAGTCAACGTTTTTACTGTTTCTGGTTAATTAATTATTTCTACCTTCTTTTTCTTATTGCTGTCCAGAGAAGTTACATCATAAAAGAGAGTAGCAATGTCATTCAGCTTCCAGAAACTCAACTTTCTGGTTGTAAATTTGAAACAGCTGGTTATATATTTTGTCCTATAGAGGAAGACAAAAAGATCTATTGAAGAACCAAAGTGAGGGTTAATAGTCGAATTATCCCTGCCTCAGTTGGCTATTTCCCAATAGTACAGCGGGTAACATAAACTTTGGGGTGAGAAGATAATCAACATTCATTCAACAGAGGCCGCAGGAGTGGCCTCTTGCCCTGCTCCCAGAACTCTGGCATCTCAAAAATTTGCCTTATGCGGGAAATCTGATGCCAGATTCCAGTTAAAAAAATCCTGAAGTCCCAGAGCTAGAAGGGTTTTGAATAGTAGTTTCTCTAAGACAGAAGTGCAATGGAACCAGTTCAGGAAGCTATTCTTTTCCTTAATATCTTGAGATTCAAATCTCTTAGAAGCATGGCAAAGTGCACAGTTCAATTTCCTCCCATGTATTTAGATTATAATGGCTTCATTTTGAAAATAAAGTATTTCTACACTGACAAACTTCTACACCGCATGAGTTCAGAGGGTGTCATTCACAAAGGCCACAGTGTAAATGGTGTCCTTCTGGAGGTGGGCAATGCAGAGGTCTCGCAATGCAGCACAAGCGAGCCTCACTCCTCAGACAGTGTGATTTGGGATTGTATGGAGATCCCTGGAGGAGGCTGACATTTTATTTTAGTTAGTTTCTTCTCACCTATCACTTCTTACCCCATTCTCTGTGCTTATGATATTCTTTACTTCTCTCAGCTCCCTGCATGCTTCATGGCCAAGTCCCTGATTTATGACTCAACCAAATCTGACTTAGCTTACTATGTCTAGCCCCTGGAATGCAAGACTGGGGAAAAGAGAGAGATTTGAGAAACTGCATGTAACTCTTGTTCCAACAGAAGACTGCAAAGGGCCACAGGATACCTCTGACCACAGCCAGCGGCCTTGCACAGCACAGTGAATTTGCACTGAAAGAGAACTGTACTTCTTGTAGTTCTTTCATGATATGTGTATGTTCAATGGTAATTAAACCACTGTTTAATTGATTACCTGGTAATCAAATACATAATACAGGCAATAGAAATATGCTTGGGGGGCTTCCCTGGTGGCGCAGTGGTTGAGAATCTGCCTGCCAATGCAGGGGACACGGGTTCGAGCCCTGGTCTGGGAAGATCCCACATGCCGCGGAGCAACTAGGCCCGTGAGCCACAATTACTGAGCCTGCGCATCTGGAGCCTGTGCTCCGCAACAAGAGAGGCCGCGATAATGAGAGGCCCGTGCACGGCGATGAAGAGCGGCCCCCACTTGCCGCAAATAGAGAAAGCCCTCGCACAGAAACGAAGACCCAACACAGCCATAAATAAAAATAAATAAATAAATAAATAAATATGCTTGTACTTTGCAGATTTGAATAAAAATTATCTGTTCTTTAAGAACTGAAACTTTATCAACATTGTTCTGGGAGCCTGAGAACATGCTGCCGTAAGCACATCAGCTTTATTATCACAGGACAACATTAGCTCACCCTATAGCACAGCAGCTAATGGTACAGACTCTGTTGCTAGACAACCTGGGATCAAATCTCAGGTCTACCACCAGCAAATTATGTGGTCTGAGGCAAATTTTGTTTTCACTTCCATATTTCAGTTTCCGCATTTGTAATTTAGGAGTAATACTTGCTCAGGGTAGAGTAAAGCATTTAAAATGGTGCCTAGCACATTGTGCTTGTTGCTACTAGTAGCACAGAGAGATTAACTCAGAACCATGCTATAATTATTGAGTACTTGCTGCTTATTAAGTATGGAGTTTGTCACAGAATGTGTAGTCATATATTTTTTTAAAAAATTTTAATTGTAAAACACATGACATAAAATTTACCATTTTAACCATTTTAAAGTATATAATTCAGTGGCATTAAGTACATTTATGATGTGAAACCATCACCTCTATCTAGTTCCAGAACTTTTTCATTACTCCAAATGGAAACCCTTACCTATTAAGTAGTCAATCTCCTTCCCCTTAGTCTCTGGCAACCACAAATCTGCGTTTTGTTTCTACGGATCTGCCTATTCTGGATATTTCATATAAATGGAGTCGTATATATGTGGCCTTTTGTGTCTGACTTCTTTCATTTAGCATAATGTTCATCCAAGAGGTAACATGTATCAGTATTCATTCTTTTTGATGACTACTTAATATTCCACTGTTGGATATGCTACATTTTGTTATCTATTCAATGTCAATCATTGATAGACACTTTGGTTGTTTCCAGCTTTTGGTTTTTGTGACTAGAGATGCTATGAACATTTATGCAGTGTATGTATTTGTTTGAATACTTATTTTCAATTCTTTTGGGTATATACCTGGAGATGGAACTGCTGGATCATAAGGTAATTCTATGTTTAACTTCTTGAGGGATGGTCACATATTTTTAACAATGATTTCCTTGTTCTTATAATGTCCAACTTTAAAAACAAAACTGCAGGGACTTCCCTGGTGGTCCAGTGGTAAAGACTTTGTGCTCCTAAGGCAGGGGGCACGGGTTCGATCCCTGGTCGGGGAACTAACATCCCACATGACATGCAGCGCAGCCAAAAAGTAAAATTAAAAAAAAAAACTGCCATATTAATTGTGAAAGAGATGTACCTAAATAACGACTTTTGCAGTCACTTTCCTGGTCCCCTGATTGTGCAGACAGATGAGTAGCTACCCTTATGAATAGTACTCAAACAGGAGTCATTTCTGATTGCATGACTGACTGCTCATAATTGCAGAAGAAGGTTATTGTGGCAACGTCATTCATATTTGTGGGTTAATTTCAATATTGTTTCCAATATTTCCAGCCAATACTCCACCCAAAGTAAGAATAATGAAATATAACTTATGAAATGAATTTAAAATTGAACTTATCTTTAAGTGACCCCATTGACACGTTTATTACTTCTCCAGCGAATTTTTGGTAACCACTAGAAAGAGTGCACCTTCCAACAACAGTGATGAGTCTGACTCAGCCCTAGGAGGAGGAACCTGAACACTTATGCAACTACAAAACCTCCAGGGGAAGTTCATTTGGAAGAACTCAACTGTTTCCTACCATGTACTCTTGATGGTAGCCAAATACAAGTTAGATGTCCAAACAGTAAGGATACAAAATAGTCAACAGCAATATGATCAGAAACAAATCTGGGATATTTTCATAGGAGCTAGTACAATTTGCAGACATGAAAGTAATTTTGAAACTTATATGAATTTTAAATTAAATACACACATATATAGATGTATGTGTGTGTGTGTGTATATATATATATATTTTTTTTTTTTTTTTGCATGATGCAAATGTAGTTGATTTCTGGCAACGATAAAGAGTCACTCTGTGGTCACACTGAGTCAGTGGAAGCCCATGTGTTATAAATAAACATTTGGCTCTACCTAGCAGAGATATATCAAAAGTTGTACGGAGGCAAACAAGGCAGGCAAGCCCTGATCCCCTGCAGGTACCATGCCATGTGCTACCAATTACTTTACAATTCTGCAAAATGTATAACAGCAACCAGATTTAGGGCACAGGAAATTTTAGGAAATTTTATTATTAAACTCCACTAAAATGGGTCTGGTCACGTTTTTCCCCTGAGGAAAGGAGGATGAGCCTAAGGTTGTCTACACGTAAGTCATCTACCTCATTCCTCTCTCAGCTGGCATTTCTGAACTAAAGCATTCTGGCCTCACTGTCACCTGACAGCCTTAATAAAACACTCTTAAGAGAGTGATATGTATTTACCAAGAGGTTCGATGACGTCAGATAGGTTGTTGCAAGTTGCACGGGACCTCCACACAGTATATATGTACTGTCTCAAACTTTTTTTTTAAAATAAATTTATGTATTTTTTATTTATTTTTGGCTGCATTGGGTCTTTGTTGCTGCGTGCGGGCTTTCTCTAGTTGTGGCGAGCGGGGGCTACTCTTCGCTGCGGTGCGCGGGCTTCTCATTGCGGTGGCTTCTCTTGTTGCAGAGCACGGGCTCTAGGCACGCGGGCTTCAGTAGTTGTGTCTCGTGGGCTCTAGAGTGCAGGATCAGTAGTTGTGGTGCACGGGCTTAGTTGCTCCGTGGCATGTGGGATCTTCCCGGACCAGGGCTCGAACCCGTGTCCCCTGCATTGGCAGGCAGATTCTTAATCACTGTGCCACCAGGGAAGTCCCTGTCTCTAACTCTTTGATGCTCTTGCAAGAAGTGGCCTTTAGCAACTCCTAACTGAGCCTGGCTTTCCTAAGATGTCCACTAGGAAATCTATTTTGATTTCATAATCATGTATCTGACATGGGAAAACTAGGGAGAATCTTATTTCATTTGCTGCTGCTCAATGAGGTTTCGCTGAATAGAAAGCAACTAATTTTGTGCAGCCAGTTCTGAGATATACTATGAATATGGAAGCTAATTTTAGAACGTTAATTCTAGACTTAAGGGAAACTCAATACTGTAGGCCACAAGTATAACTGAAAGCCTCTGAGGAAGGTATTTTCATATGAACTGTACTCTTAGAGCATAAATTCTGAAAGATGTTAGAGATTAGTTGCCATTGATGCAGTTGCTGTGACCATATGAATAGCTGGTGAGCTTGAAGAAGGTTGATTTCACTTGATATCCTGCACCAGGGAAATATCTAACAACATCATCATCAACAAATACTTTGGAGATTTATCAAGTATGGGGCATTGGGCTGGGTACTGAAACTATAAAAAGACTCATTGAGAGTCTTACAACTTAAAAAGAGATATTAGGAATATACGAATATTAAAAAAAAAAGAAAAAGCAATCCAAGGTAAAGTACAAGATGAACAGTACCTGCCATCACTGAGGACAGAGAAAGTAAGACTTGATCTAGACATGATGAATGGTGGCCCTAGAGAAATGGAGCGGAGGGCACCTAGAGGAGCAATGATGCGGGCAAAAGCAGGGAGGGGGGATGAAAATGGCACGTCCAAAAAGGCAGTGTGGGATGGACAGACAGCAACAAGGTCATGTATCCAGGGTTGAGTCCTGACTCTGCCACCCACTGGCGGTATTACCATATACCTATATGACCTTCTCTTTTCTCAACTATAAAGTAAGGATGATGATCACTAGACGGTATATGCTTTTCATCAGGATTAAATAAAAACAATTATTCACTTATCCTTTTATTCAACAAACATTCATTATGCAACATAAAGATGCTCAGTAAAGTTAGCTATTCTTACCCACAATGAGTCAACCCATTTGGAAAGAGCAAGTCCATGTGGGAAATTATTAGAGCCGGAAACTAGAGGGATAAGCCACATCAAATACAAATAGCAGTCACCATCAATTTACAGCCCCTTGATACTATCACTGATACAAAGACAAACCAATTGAAGAAATCTAACAATGGCCTAGTTCTAATATTTATCATCTGTACATTGCTTTGTTCAATAATTTACAATGATTCTCTATTCTCTTGTTTGTTTTTAAGAGGGTAGGGGGTTAGCTGTAAAAAAGGTAGTCAAAATAGAAGCTGTAAAAATAAAATCCAAAATATCCAGACATACAAAGGTTAGATTGGGCTAACAGAGCTCCTAATAAAAATTTGTTTTTCTAAGCAGTAAAAAAAAAACATATTAAAAGGGGTTTAATACAGTATAGATATAGACTCATAGGAATTTTCAAAAGGTCATTCATTCAACATGTGCTTACTGAGCTCCTACAGTATAGACATTGAATATACAGTAAATGTGCTACCAATTTTATCTAGTGGATACAAACAATAAAGAATAATGCACAAAAATACAAGTGTGTTAAGTACTATGAAGGAAAAAGAAGACGGAAAAACCCCAAAGAACAATATGGGAACAGCTAATTTAGACTGGGGTGGGGGTCAGAGAGAGCTGCTCTGAGGAAGCAACGTTTGTGTTGAGACTTCTAGGACAGGCAGGGGTGAGCAAAGTGAAGGGTGAGGGCAGAATGGTCCAGCTTTGGGCCCCGTGGTGGGAAAGAACCTTGGCTATGGGGCTGATGTACACAGTCCTCAAAGACCACGCTGGTTCTGGTAGCCTAGTTTTTTCTTTTTAAATGTGTATAAACCTTGACCACGATAGATGACTTCAAAGCTAACTTGGTCTGGATTACCTCTAAGATCCGTTGGCAACTCTCAGAATAGAACTTTGAAAACTCCATATTTTTGGCTGCAGGAGTAGTCTAATTCTCAAGCATATATAGAAGGATGACTTACAAAAGACCCTCCAGCTTCAAGAGACTGCATTCACAAAAAGCAACTCAAATCTTGTGAATTTACAAGAAACCATGGGACTATGCTGTGCTCCAAGAATAAAATGGTAATAAAGAGTATAACAAAAGGTGGTAGAGGTAATTTTATTTCCTTATTAAGTTTATAACTCCTCCTCTCTGCTTGAACCACTTGCACCTGGCTCAGAGTGAGATGGCCAAAGCTCTTCCTGCAGGTCCAACATGGCAAATGACCACTCTTTTACCTCTCTCTGATCTTGCTGAGTCAGCCTTTCCCCAAATACAATTATCACTTAAATCCAAGGGTAAAAGCTGCAGGTTGTCTGCACATGTCCTTACAGATGGTCCTGGGTAGGTGGGTGCCTCAGGTATCCACATTAATGTAAAATCTAGTAGGCGGAGAACCAGAGGCCACCGTGAGCAGGCAGCATCTGGTGGGCAGTGATGGCAGAGCTAAAGCTCTACCACCAGGAAGGGTTCACGGTTCCTTGTACTCCATGCCTTTCCTAACCCCTGTGGAAAGGAGGGGCTGCTGAATTTGATTTGATTTTAATTTTACCTTCTGCCCAAACTGAAGATCAGTGACCAGCCCCTTCCCCTAATCACCTCTATCAATATTATGACACCTTATGCTCAGGAAAATGCTCTCTGAGAAGCTGCCGGGGAAAAGCCCAAAGTCTGTGTGTATGGGGTCTCAGGGGTGTTTTTTCTTTGACATTCTCAAAGAAAGTAGACCAAGCTAAAGAATGAAAGGGATGTGCATGGGAGAAGTAAATGCAAATACAATGAACTGAGACAGGAGACAAGAACATCAAAGAGAGGGAGAAGATAGGAAGATTCATTATGAGAAAAGGAAGTCAAATCAAAGGAAACACAATAATGGGACAGTGTTAGTAATAACACAAGAAATCCAATGTTTTTCCCTCTGAATAGAGCAAACAGGACCTGAATATAACTAGTGTCTGTTTTGGGACAAAAGAGAAAACAGAGCACGAAAAGGGTCTATCTCAAAAAAAAAACAAAAAAAAACAAAACTAAGTCAACTTCTTTTTTTTTTTTTTTTTCCCATCAATTCTCTAAATACTCTGCTGGGAAAAGGAGATGGGAGTTCTTGGCTCAGAGTTACTGAAGCTTGTTATATATGACCCCAGTGACCCTTGAAGTTTGCATCTGTCACAACAGAACACACGGCTTCCTAACACACTGCCTTTGTCTGCCAGACTCATGCAGGGCTGTGGAGTGAGACACCCGAATAAGCCCATCTGGCGCCATAGCTACCAGCCTCCCTCAGTCTGAGCTTCCTTCTGTGGACAGAGACCCAGACTTGCAAATCTGCACCCAGAAGCCTCCTTTCTGCCATTTCTTGTCTTCCGACTTTCTGCCCCTTCCTTCCTCACATGATGGAAACTCATCAATGGGTACTAGAAGGGACCCCGCAAATATGAGCAAATTGTTCCCTTGGGTCTCAGAGAGAAGGCCGAAGGGAAAGCGTTTCAGAAGAGCTCAATAGCTCTAAAAGCACTAGCAGTTAAACTGCTAGTTCTTGTTGGCACTATTCTTCTCATTCCAAAAGCCCACTGAATACCAAAACGTTTACAGTTGGAGTCAAGACCTCCTCCCCTACCCTCAGCCAATTACTTTGAGTTTTACAAATAAGCAAAGTGTGGCAGCTCTGGCAGTGACTGCATCAGGTTCTGCCCAACTTTCCTGAGAAGCAGTTTGCTGCCTCCAGCCCTACCTAGATCACTAGAGCTCAGCAGAACTGTACAAGATCCCTCTCATGTGGCACCTCCCTTGGACCACAAATGATATTACCCAGGCACCGTTTACTGCCAAGTTTGCATCTCCTTTACTTGGCCAAACCTTTTGTTGACATCCTTTGTCTGCTGTCTTCTCCATTCTCCTAAGTTTATACCTTTTAATTCCTTTATTGTGATTTATGTGGCATTTTAGTGGTAGCGGAGATAAACATGTGTTCAACCAGCCATGTTTACTGGAAGTCTTGTGTGTATAAGGGATGGGGGAAGGGTCAGAAACCCTTAAACTGAATCTAAACTCTAGGTGAATGTGACAGCCAGTAAAAATTGACTGTCTAGAACAAGGCTTGATAAACTACAGCTGTTGGTCAAGTCTGACTCACTGCTTGTATAAATAAAGTTTTATTGGAACTCAGTCATGCCCATCCACGTATATATTACCTATGGATGCTTTTACACTACAGTGACAGAGTTGAGTAGTTGCAGCAGAGACCTCATCGACTGTCTCTGTCCAAAAATATTTACTACCTGGCCTTCTACAGAAAGTTTGCCAACCTCTAGTCTAGAATGCAAGCTGGTTAACAATGATTAATATTGCTAGGCTTGATGTAAATATTTTTCTATGTTTCAAATTGTTTGAAGAATGTTAAAGTTTTTTGAATTATTACGTTTAATCTTAGCCTCAAAGGGAATGCCGCAGCCAGGAAAGAAATGTATTTTACTAAGGTATGGCAAAAAAATATCCTTTTAAAGAAAGGTAGTGATCTAGATTCAATATCTTGTATCTGATATAGCTGTGAGATAAATGTTATTCATAGAGGGAAATCTGACAATTCTTCACATACTAAATTCATGTTAGTTGACTAGCAGGTTTGTTGTTCCCGGTGCTTCAACAAAAATATTCCATTTAGAAGATTATCCTGCTTAAATTCTGTAGCAAAAGGTAGTTATAATTACACATTGCTGGCTTAAATTGTTAAATTGTACTCTTAGATTAGTCCACAATTTTCAAACCTAAATGTTCACCATCTGATTAAAAAGTGAATCATCTTTGAAAAATAGCCCTTCCTGAAAAGGTCAAAATATTTTCCAATATAGTCCTGGAAGGAAATACATAAAATTTCTAACAGTGGTAAAATGGTAAGATTAAGGATGATTTTCTTTACTCCTTTCTCTATTTTGCAAATTTTTACAGTGAACATTATGCTTTTATAACTGTAAAAAGTTAACTTCTCTAGGAATTTTTTCCACTAGGAAATGGATTAGAATTGGGTTGTGCTATTGGTTGATAAATTCAATTAATCTACCAGCTGTCACAAAACTATCACAGTGGGCTAGCCTTCTGAAGGATAAGTGATGAAGTTAAGTTTGTTTTATACATAAAATAATTTCAGGCAATCATAGTCTCAGAGGTGCAAAATACTCAAGAAACTAAGAATTGTGTCTGAAAAACATCCATTGGATATAAATAAATAGGCAGCTTTCTCCAGCTCACATGTCCCATTTTTAGTCTGAAGAATAAGATCATTTTTCCTGCAGGTGACACAGGCTGTGGAACTGTTCTGGGGAGAAGTCTTCACCTCGTCCACTGCTCAGCCCATGCCTTTCCTATATACGGGCGGTGGGGCACCGTGGGGAGTTACGCTGTGCCCTCACCCACCTCACCCCTTTTTTCCTACAGATGAAAATCCACATGTAATTAATGTCCATGATAGCTGGAGCCTGAAACATGAATACTGATTGAATTTGAGTTAAAAATACTAAAAGCTTTTAGGAGTAATGCTTTTTAGATGCGTATCTCACTTAATTCTCAAATATGCAATGAATTGGCCATTATTGTGGAAGAGAGACTCCTGGCCCTAACTCTGGCTGCCTGAGCGCATGCTTCTAACAGCTCTACCCCACAGCCTCACTCCTGCACTTTCCCCTCTAACTGTATGAATAACTATAAAGAAGCTCATTTATCTAAATAGAACTAACAATGAGCAGTTTTCACTAATTCAGTATTTTCTTCAATCTATCAAATGTTTTGAAAAATACCATGTACATATTGCCAGCAAATGATTAACCATTTTGCCTCTTTTTTAATGCTGAGTTTGAGAGCTAATTTCTTTATTTGTGGCAGTCTCTGTGGGTTTTCAACCTCTTATGTTGCATAACAACACAATGAACTTTTCTTAATGAAATATCGGCTATCAACCTAACCGTAAGCGAAAAGTCACATGCACTGTGAAAGCCCACTTGACGAAAAGAGATTCAGTTGCACATTAGTCGTACACACGGCATCTACTAGGTCAGGTTCTGGGCAGGCCTGCTCCTGCTCTTCATTTGTTGGTTCATTTGTCTGTTCATTCATTCACTCATTCATTCAGCTGTGTGTGTTGAGCACCTGCTTTGTGCCTGGCACTGTGCTGGGCACTGGGGATAGAGAGGGTCCACAGCCTGCCGGGCTGTAACAAGATATAGACTCAGACCCCTGTGCTTGCCTGCTTCTCGTCTCAGTTGCTGGGGCTGGAGTGATGCCCCACTCCAGCTCCGTTTCTGGGACTCCAAACCCTGACACCCTCTCACAAGGTGTGTAAGAGTGGGGGATGTTAGATAATGGTTATTGAAACCAGCGCCCTAAAAGCCAAGGTATTGGAAACCTAAAAAAAGGCACCCTGAGTCCTACTCTAGGGCCCAAGGAATCTCTTCAGGCTCCAAGTGGTACTCCTGTCCCACCCTGGACCTGGTCAAGGCCCCCATGGGCTGAGAAGAACATAGCTGAT
The DNA here is from genome assembly GCF_028021215.1 of Eschrichtius robustus. Classification (NCBI taxonomy): domain Eukaryota; kingdom Metazoa; phylum Chordata; class Mammalia; order Artiodactyla; family Eschrichtiidae; genus Eschrichtius; species Eschrichtius robustus. The sequence continues at coordinate 37,729,067 of NC_090829.1, forward strand.
GACCCAGGCTTCTGCTTACCCAGCTGGGAACTTCATGCAAGGGTAGAGAAAGGCTCCAGGAATCCCCTTTTCAGGGCACAAAGAAGCATTTTTGGAAGGTCATTCATCTGATGAAGGCAGTGATATGTGACTTGAGAAGGCCTAAGCTGGCTGCAAGGACTGACTCCAGCTGGACTCATTGCTGCAATGGATTTCTTTCCCTGGTCAGCTCCCACCAAAGATGTCAACCTTGCCGGTCCTCCTAGGCTGGTGCTGTCAAGCACTGGGCCCTGCACGGGGTGAGCAGGTGTAAAGGCAGCTGAGGGCTCCACTTGCTCTTGGGATACTGAGGACATTCACTGGGGACAGCCCACCGCCACACCACTCTTTAAGTTCTTGTGTCTCCAGACACTCATCTGTCTGGACAATGTCAGCCCCTTCTGTTTGGGGGAAAGGGACAAAGAGTGAGAACACAAATAAATGATTTGCTAATAGAAATTATTTGAGGCTCCCCGCAAGAAAGTGGTGATGGTGGTATAGGCTTTGGATTGGAAAAAAGAAGGGGAATTCTTCTCAGACACTTTAAATGATTTATTGTACCTAATCATTAATTTATCATAGGGGTGGTTCCAAGCCCACCTTGACTAGAATGACCAGTCCCGATCTCCCTGTACAAACCTTGACCACAACCAGCTGATTCTATGATTCCATGTCGTCATGTTTTTTTTGTTGTTGTTTATGTTTTTGTTGTTTTTTTAAACGGTAACTGAGATGGAAGAAAAAGAGTGTGACCAAAACCAGAAAAAGATCTTTGTCTTCAAAAGTCAACAGGGTCAACATTTCAGCAATCTGGGTACATTTCTTAACTATCAGCAAAAGTCATTTCTTGATGAGATTTTTATTATCAGTAAAATACTTCATGTGGATCAGAAGAGTTTACCAAACCATATCTTGATGGATTAAGTGAAAATGAATTTGAAACACATGGATTACATTTCCTTAAAATGTGCATGAGTTTGAAAGTTAACAATAACAATGCTTGACTAAAAAGCATTTGGGAATTTCTTAAGCCCCAAGAGTTTGAAAAACCAGTTTCTCAGTTGAACTTAAATAGGTACCCTTACCCATTAAGGCACTATAATTTACATTAAAGGTATTCACAGGTAACACTTTAACAAACCAAGGATGGCAATATGCTTCATTTTATTCTTTGCTTTGGAAATTGCTTCATGTTTTAGTGCTTTAAATTCTCAAATAAACCCTTAAATTTATATACATACTGAATTACTTTAAGAAGACAGAATAATTCTTCTTGCTGTCACACATAAATTAAAAATCCACAATAATCCAGGGAATGCAAAGTTAACCATGACAAAATTTCTGGAAGCATTAACAAACATCTTAAGTGTTCAATGTACATTTGACATTGGAATTATGGAGAGGTCGTACAATATCAATGTTGTAAGAATATAAAGGATGCCTATGCTTGTCTTGATTCTTTTACTATAGATTCCATTATTTTTAAGAGTTCAAAGGCTTTGTTAAAAAAAACAATCAATCAAACAAACATAATAAAACCCCAGGGTATAATTGTATTTATGAAGTGGTGTTACTGTAAAATAAAAATTCAGTAGAAAGACATGATAGGGGATACAGGAATAGTCTTAACTGTCTACTTTTACTGGAAAAGATAGCTTTATTTAAATATTTTCAAGGTTCTTTTTAGAAGAGCTTAGAAAAAAATGATATAGATTTAGTAGAGAAAAGATGGTCCAAAGTACAATGACATCAGTTCCAATTAAAAGGAATGAAGGGACTTCCCTGGTGGCACAGTGGTGAAGAATCCGCGTGCCAATGCACGGTACACGGATTCAATCCCTGGTCTGGGAAGATCCCACATACCTCAGAGAAACTGAGCCTACTGAGCCTGCGCTCTAGAGCCCGCGAGCCACAACTACTGAGCCTGCATGCCATAACTACTGAAGCCCATGCACCTAGAGCCCATGCTCTGCAACAAGAGAAGCCACCGCAATAAGACACCTGTGCACCGCAACGTAGAGTAGCCCCCGCTCGCCGCAACTAGAGAAAGCCCGCGCGCAGCAATGAAGACCCAACACAGCCAAAAATAAATAAATAAATTAATTAATTTAAAAAAATAAATAAAAGGAATGAAGGCCAAGTGGATTAACCTGTAAATATCAATGATAGGTGTATTCACATACAGATACTTATCTCAACCCATTTTTCAAGGTTTTGCAATTCGGAAAGCATACATTGCCTCCAGCATATTTTTGCTTAATTCTAATTCTATGCATATTTTAAGGGAATTGTAATCCAAATGTTTCTAACTCATTTACACAACTTGACTAAGCATCACTGAAGACATATTTGATACCCAAGGTATTCTGCAGTTATTAAAATTACCTTCCATGAGGAACTAAATGCCGTGTTCATAAAAATTCAGAAGGTCACATAGTACAAATTCAAACATATACCAAGTTTCCGGGCTTCCAAGCTTATTCTTCCTTTTTAAAACTCATATCCTGTGAGAAGAATCAAAGAACTGGAACCACAAATTCATAAACAGAATGGCATTTGGACTGTTCCAAATTCATGCCACAAACAGTCCAAATGACTGAGCCCCATATCCTTGAGTGTCCTTGAGACGAAAACTCATCTCCTTAATTAAGAGGTAAGCATTAAATGAAGAGTCAATTAATTAAATCACAAAGTCACTGTAAGAAAGGAAATTATATTCTCTACTACTAGGACACTATGGAATTTCTCATTCCTGCAGCAGTACTGCTTCTTAAACTTTAATGTACATATGAATCACCTGAGGGATCTTGTTAAATTGTAGATGCTGATACAGTAGGTCTAAGATGGGCCTGAGAATCCGAATTTCTAAGTCCCCAGGTGATGTCAATGTTGTTGGTCCACGGACCACATTTTGAGAAACAAGGCTCTGTTGCAGAGTTTCTGAGCCATTACTGATATTTGGGGCTGGATAATTCTTTGTTTTAGTGGAGGGGTGTCGGGGGGCGCTGTCCATTCACTACAGGATGTTTAGCAGCAGCCCTGGCCTCTACCCACTAGATGACAGTAGCACTAGTCTATAAGACACTACAATGGTAGATACATCCAAACAATGGAATATTATTCAGTACTAAAAAGAAATGATCGATCAAGCCACAAAAAAGAACACGCAGGAAGCTTAAATGCATATTACTAGGTGACAGAAGCCAATCTGAAAAGGCTACTTGGAAATTAGGGGTTTTGATATGAGAAACAGAATCAGAGTTTCTTCAATGGCATTATGTCTCCTGAATTTGTGGCCTATTTTAATGATGGCATAATTGATAATTGATGTGAATATTTCATCTAAAAATGAGTATTTTCCATAAACTATTTTTAAAAGTCCACTGAATCTTTTATTATGAAAAGAAAAAATTGCCTTTTATAATTTCTTACTGGTCTCTAATGTGGACAGGTCAAAAATGTTGACAGAGGAAACCCAGGGACTTGGTGTGCTTTAATTAGCTCTTTTTCACGGACCCCAAGTGGGTCTGCCAATATGTGACATGAGGCTCTGTCTGCTTTAGACAGACTCATCTGCTCTTTGTAAATATGCACCTCTATGGCAATGGACTGTAACACAAATAAATGCCACCAAATTATCAAACACCTGAATTCCTGATTGCCAACTGTGTGATTGCCTACGTTTTTGGAAAAACATTTAAAAATCCTCCATCATCTAAAGTTTGATGGTTAATGTGGAGCAAACAAGAGGAAACCATCTTTTTTCCACCCCTGCCCTTTCCTCTGTCATATCAAAACCCTTTACCCAGCCATATAATCTCTTTCCAGTTTCCTGGCTACCAGCTCTTCATCACCAACAGAGCTCAGAAATATAGATTTGCTCAGTTTTTAAATGAGATTTGATGATATCTAGGGGCCATTTTGTTTCCCTACAGGGCACATACTGCCAGTTTCATAATGAAAGTAAATAAAAAAAAATAACATTCACTTTCCTGAAATTTGGTTTGTGGCAAATTGGATTGGAATGTACTCTTCTGCTGGGGACCATCAGTGGCTCAGGACCATTTTGTCCACCACTGTATGCTTTGGAGTAAAGACAGTCCCCAAACAACAATAACAGAAGACTGATAATAATCTCTGAGTATGAGCTTCCCTAAAAAAAAGATAAAAATACTCACTACAGACATAAAAGTATAATGCCATATAGCCTTCTATTTTACAAATAATACATTAAGAAGAATATATTTAAGAATATGAAATATGCCACAGCGGACTACTTCTGCTCCTAGCTATCTCCTCCTTTTCTTCCTCTTTTAATGTGGCTACTTTTAGGGCGAGATATACTGCAAGGCACTCCTATGCGTTTTTTGCTCAATTTATGTACTTACTTTTGCTTCTGTTTATTTTTTAGCACAGTCCCTTTAAATCTATTAGACACATACCCAAGGTGGACACTATATTAGAGGAACTAACCATTTCAAGAGTTTAGTTGACTCATTTCATTTACTGACAGATAATTTCTCCCAATTTCCATACAAAACGTGCTTATCAATCTCACTTTGTACTGTTTCCTAGCTGGATGAATAAACATCTCATCCATAGATAATATCAGGTAAACCAAATGCAAGTATGCAAATAAGCAGCACACTTCTTTGTCCAATAGCACAGTTAGGGCATTTTTCTTTAGTCATTTATTTGAATGTGCAAAGAAAATCAAACTTTTTATTTTTTAACAAGGAAGAGCTTTTGAAAATATAATTAATGAGAAATAAAGTTCTGATGCCCTCTAGTAGAACAAGTTAGGTTGTGGATTTAAGTGCATAACATCCTTACCAGTGACATGGTATCTGTCTAGGCCTTGCAGCTACTCTTGGCTGGGGATGAACAAAGGCAGTGACTTGATGTTAACTCAATAGAGGAGTTCAGAAGGGGTCTTTTCAAAAGGACTTGTAGATCTTCCTTTAGCCATATTATTTGGGTGTTTCTCAAGGGCCAATGTAGATTACAGAAAGCAGGATGTGTGTGGCAGGAGAAAGTGAAGGGGAGAACCCTGCCACCATCTTACCGGTCTTCTTTTGATTCAAATCCACTCTGGAGAAATGGGAACTGGTGAGTAGGTCATCCAAGATAAATTCCAAAGCACCAAGAAAAATTCCCTAGAAAATTTTTTCCCTAACAAGTGTTATCCAAACGGGTTCAGTGGACCACTTCGGTGAAATGAAGTTCCAGAGAATTTGTGACATCTTCCTATTTGTTGTTTTCCCTCTCAAATTGTGTGGAAAAACTTTAGGATTTTTCTCTACCTGCATATCTTGCAACTCTTCCCATGGGTAAATGATTCTAATCCTAGAATTAAACCAATCTATTCTAAACAAGAAAGAAAGAAACCTCCCCCAGAACCATTAAGTGGATCAGTGTTATCATTATCCTCCAGATTGGACCAACTGAGGAGAAAGAGGTAAAGGACTGGTGTGGGCTTTGTCTCCTCGGTCATCCCAATATGCGGCTGGACTTGACTACATGCAAAATTTCCATAAGGAAGCCTTATTTATAATTAATTATGAAAACAGCACCTGCTTCTTGATATTTACAATGAGCTGTATTTTATTTTTATATATTCTCATATCTGTTCGAGTCAAGAAAAATCAACTCATGTGGGTCTATTAGAGAAAGGACCACATTACCAGCTTTAAAATTAGCTTTCTGCAAGTCAGCCTTGCTGATGTGCTCTACAGATGGGATGTATTTTCACCCAATCAGGAAATACTTCAAAGCGAACCAAAGCAGCATTGATGGGTTCTTGTAAGATTTTATATCTTCCTTTATAGAACTCCAGTGATGGGCCAGATTTTCAAGGATTTATTTCAATATCATGTGCTTTGTTTTTAACCTCTAAATCATTTTTGTTCACATAAATGAATACCAGTGATTCAGATTTTTAAAATACCCCTTGGCAGATGAACAAAATTCCTCTGGTCTTTTATGTAAATATAATCAGGCAGATATTAGACTATCGCTCTGCGCATGAATACATAACTTTCAGTGGCTGGCAAACCTGCTCCTATGCCAGAGGTCAATGGAACCCAGGAGAGAATAACTGACTAGGGAATAACAGGTTTTCATACCCAAAATGAACTGCTGACCCAGCTTCAATAAGACCTGGGGTTTGACAATTTTTCCAGATATGATGATAGATTTGTGCTGATCTATTGCCCATTGCCTGTTCCCACTGTGATCAATATCATGCAGTAATAAGATGGCTGACTGAGGATAAGAATGCTATTTGTGACTTGATTCACCATATACTGAATTCTGCTATACAGTGACTATAAGGCTTCTGTTCTTTCAACATATTTTATTACTGAAGTATTCTGTTGAACCATGTGAAAGTGATGTTTTTGTCAGTCAAAATAAGGAAGTTGAACATCAGTTTTTTTCATATGATTCAAACCAATACAAAAAAGAACTTCTCTAAAGGATTGTTTTGTCATGTCCTTTCAGCACGGACTTTGTAACATCAGTCTAAAATTATTCTTAATTCTTTGTTGTTGTTCTTGTTCTTATTTCCTGCTGGCTTATTTGTCTTTTTAATGTTGTGGAAGTGGTTTTTATGGTTCTCCTCTTTGTTTCTTGATTACTTTGCATAATTTAGCAAGAAAGACTAAATAGCCCTCTTTTATACCAACAACACATTAAACAGAACACAAATCCTAAGCCTAAATCTTTCTTCAATAAATTTTTAAGGAAAGAAACACAATATTGTTCAGCCGAGTGATCTCATGACAATAAGCAAAACTGTGTCAGCCAGATGACTGCTGGAGTTTTGCTCAGTGGTTTACACAATCTGAAATAATAACAGTGTGTCCCCTGCAGTCAGTACCAGTCACTTCTCCGTGGATGTATTTACAGTGAGTCATATAAATCTTCAATCCCTCACTCATATCTCAGTGCAAGGCATTTCCCAGGAACTTCCAGGAAATTACAAAAGCATGAATGAATCCAAAATGTCAACTTAAAAAAATACATTCTCAGTTCTAGGCCATGCTTGGTAGAAAACATGAAAAGAAAAAACTTTTTTTTTTTTTTTTAAGTAAAGATGATGGATTCATTCAATATTTTGGGAAAAAAACCCAAGTCACCTAGTTAACTCTCAAACTCCCAAAAGAATTCAAGGCCATAAGAAATATCATTTTGAACAACTAGATGCTTGAAGTAACTCTGCCTGACTTCTTTCACATTTTCACAAGATTAAACCTCACTGTTTAGTACATTTTAATGATTTAAGCTAAACTTAAAAAAATAAAATAAAAAACTATTCCAGTAGATGAAAATGTATCTAACTTTATATTTGTTACAGACGTCCTCTGTCAAACTGGGAAATTCACTTAACCTTTCTTATATTAAATTCTCCAACATGTGTGTTAAATACATAGATAATTAGTGAAACATTCAATTGTTAAGAGTTTGTGTTAATTCAGTCTTATTGATTTTAGCCATTCTCAAAGTCCTGGTGTACTTAATTATCCAAAACTTATATTGAATATGAGCAATATCACTTTTATTGTTACCATTTCAAAAAAGAGTTTTAAGAAGGCTAATCACTAAATTAATGTAAACACTTTTGAAAATGTCAGATTCCCTAGAGATCACCACACTAAGTGAAGTAAGCCAGACAGAGAGAAAGCCAAATATCATATGGTATCGCTTATATGTGGAATCTAAAAAAAAGATACAAAATGAACTTATATACAAAACAGAAATAGACCCACAGACATAGAAAACAAACTTATGGTTACCAAAGGGGAAAGGGGGAGGGAGGGATAAATTAGGAGTTTGGGATTAACATATACACACTAATACATATATATATAATGGATAAACCAACAAGGACCTACTGTATAGTACAGGGAGCTATACTCAATATTTTGTAATAACCTATAAGGGAAAAGACTCTGAAAAAGAATATATGTATATACACACACACACATATATATGTATAACTGAATCACTTTGCTGTACACCTGAAACTAACACAACATTGTAAATCTACTATACTTCAGTTTTTAAAAAAAGAAAATGTCAGATTCTATACAAACATGCTAAATAGTAATGTTTGTCATTACAAAATGCTTGAACCGCCCTTTTCCTTTGGCAGCATGAGAATCCACTTTCCTCTGATATGGAGTCGGAGAAGGGAATAGAAAGTGGAGTATGGAAAAACCCTCCTAGTACCTAAACATGAAAGGGGTTGATGGTCAGTGGGTGGGTAAATATAAATTGGATTCCCCGTCCTTCAGCTGTGTTTCTTTCTGGAAGAGAGGCTGCCTGGTTTTTTCCATGCTTTCTATGAGAGCTGAAACCTGTGAAAAGATGTCATGTCCTAGGAGTGGGCAAGGACCTTAACCTAAATCTCAAGGGAAGAACATGGCTGCTGCTTAAGAGTGACTGTAGGAAAGATCTAATTAGCCCAAGAGTGCCTTCAGCCATCCACACCTGCTCAACTCATTGCCAGAAGGGTAAGCCTGCCCTGGGCATTCCGCCATTTTCGTACCTGTGTCTCCAACCCATCATCCTTCCCGGGGCCAGGACTAGGGCACAGAATTTAAAGGAGGCCCAGAAAATTTAGTAGTCAAGATAAATAATATTTTTAAAAACCAAAATTAATACAAAAAGTCCATGATAAACAAAATATCAAAACTGTAAATAAAGACATGATCAATATTACTACTTACCTCCTTTTGCCTCAGCTCATTATGGCTTGGCAAGATGTTGTTACTAATTCTGACTTTACTTAAAATTTTACTGAGCTTTTTTGGCATCTCCTTAAATCGGGCACCTCAGGGAAGTTCCGGCCCTGACATTCTTTTCTTACTTTGTCTGTTGTTTTCTGACTAGCTCACACTCTCACTGGCTCCTGACCTTACATCACCTCCTGACTATGGTTTCGATCTTTTCTTTCGATAGCCTAACCTCCAAGAGATCAGGGAGTGCGTCTGTTTGGTTCATAACTGAACCTTTGGCACAGTGCCTGGCATACGGTAGCTGCTTCATAAATGCTTGTTGAATGAATAGAAGGAAAATCTCTTGGAGCTCAACGCTGCCCATAGCTTTCCTGCATGATTATGTGGATGGAAAATGCCTCTCGTTGGACACCTACCCCAGAGCCTGTTTTGGGGGCCACATATCCCTTTACAGAATGTTCCTGAACACTATGGATGGGAAACCAGAAACAATATATTTTGAGGTTTGAAAAAATCAGAGTTGGTAGATTTAGGTAGATTCAAATGGAATCAAAAAGATGATTAAACTTACTGGGGAAAAAAAAGCAATTAAAATAATGTAAGGGTATTTTCAAATTATCTATTTTGCAAAAGATCCAGAAGGGTATGGCGATTTATATTACTGGAGTTTTGTTTATTTGTTTGTTTTTTCTAGCGATACCTGAAATTTCTTAAGTTTGGTGAATTCAGGTCACTTACCTTCAATGGTACACTGGTCAGGGACTGGAATCTTCTTTCCCATTTCCACAGCATATGCTTTCACTTTACTGAGGTTTTCCTTTAAGTGCAAGTAGAGCTTATCATGGTATTCTACAGGCCTTGAGGTTGTATCTGGAGTTTCTTCCTGATAGTTTTCTTTAACTGTTTCTGGCAAATTCTCAGATTCTATATGTATAATACTTGGGTGTGAAACTGAAGAATTTATCAGTTGTGATCCATCAGTGTCTCCCTTAAAGGGCGACCTGTCATGTCCTTGGCCAAGTGGGTCTATTTCTGAAAGAGAGATGCTGGCTCGCGTATCTCCACTCTCTACAACTTCCCCATCCTCTGAACTCAAGTCATTCGTTAGCGCGGTGTGCAAAGCCAAACTCTTTGACCTACAATACAAACAAAGGGAAGGCTGAGGCAGGTAAAGAAGCTGGGCTACCGTTTACTGACAAGGAAAAGAAAGAATAATAACACTGGGCAAAATTTACTTCCTCTAGAGTGTGAAACTGAAAATTGGTGCTATTAACAGAATTTGATAAAACACACACATTATGTAATAAGCCAAACCTTTGTAGATCTAGGCTACCTCCCAAAACAAAGATTTAAAAATCAGTTTCATGGCAAAACTGGCTGGGAAATGGTGAACTTACAATATTTATATTCTTTTTTCTACTTTTGCTTCTGCTTTTTCATCAGAAATCAAGAAAAGCTTTTGACAGTCATTCTCAATATCAGCATATTTATATTTAAGAAGTGTTTTTAAAAAATAAACCATAGGTTTGTGACTTTTATTTGAATTCTTTTAATATAGCGAGCTTCTTTGGATAACGAAAGCACTGTGGATGAATTTTGCTATAGGTAAAAGATATTTAAAAACCACTTAATAAAAGCGTGATAACAAAACTAATAGCAAACATGAAGCACATATTCTAAAAACCAGCCAAACAAAATGTATACCTATTAAATCTAATGTCTTTTCTTTCTTCCTTAGAAATTTGGTCCAAACTATATCTTCTGATTGAGCCAGGGGTACTGCCCTCAGCATTTATTTTGTCTTCAAAAGCCTGTATTTTAACTTGGAGCTTTTCATGGTCTTCATTTTCATCAACAGTGAGGTTGGCTTCTTCCAGCTTCTCAAGAAATTCGATTTCAGTGCTGGGTTTTCTCCTAAAAGAATGAAAATCATTGCATTTGATGCTCATCACATATACCCTTCAGAACAGTGTTAACTGCTAACTGCTTCTTATTCAAAACTGAAAACTGTACCTGCTCAATTTTTTAATTTGTCATTTGACAAATATTTATTGAGTAACTACTATGGACACAGGTCTTTGAAATTGCTTCTACAGTGTATTCTGCCAGAAGTTTAGAAACACTGGTGTTTATGGCGACTTTGTATTAGAAATCGTTTTGAAGGATTCAGAGGACGAAAAGCAGTTTTTATGGTCATCTACCATATTCTTATCTAGCTTTCCAAAGCATGCTTTCATATGAAATTCATGCCAGGAATTTTCTAGAAAACTTATATATGCTGATCTGTTTGTACTGAAATTGTTAGAATAAGAACATTTCAAATGGACTGTGTAAACTCATGGTTTTGTTATTTTAAGGAAATCAGTGGGACTCTTCCATTTTATGAAGCAAGGAAAATCTTTCTGAATTTTATTATGTTGGAGGAAAGAGGTTTTCCATGAATGACATTAATAGTTCCAAATATCTTGTATAGTAGAATTTATAAAACACTCTGTGGGTCATTAAAATTACCTCCTTTAAGGCAGGGGCTATTTGTGAAATAACTTTGTTACCTCTCAAAGGGCTAACACAGTGGCTTAGATAGAGTAAGACCCCACAGACAAGCTGCAGAAATAGCTCACTGATGCTCACTGAGGTGCTGAATGATTAGAGAAAAGTAGTATGCATTTATATTCCCTTACCTGCCTTCTAATATCGAGCCAGACTGGAGTTACTTTAATTTCAATTTAATGATCACTACCAATCATATAATTTGGGGTTAGGATTAATTCTCTCCTTGTAAACACAAAGGTTAATAATCTCTGAAATCCATTCACCAAGATGGCTTAATAATTCTGTTGGTTGTCTGTGTGTATTTACTTGGTTTTCGTATTCTTCCTAGAGGTTGAGGGAAGGCGCCTCAAATTCACAGAAAAATCCTGGCTTTTTCAAACATATGGCTATTTTTCCATAAGGGCCAAAGTAAACCTGTCATATTTCTTAAGTTAGGGTGAGAAAATAAAATTTTGGTTTTCTTCTTTTTTAGGGAAAACCAACATAGAGGGGCTGTTGATGATTTTTTTTCAGTTACTTTCCACCCATTCTGGGGCCATGTCTGTGGTGGGCATTGTTGAAGGGCTGAATCCTGCAGCTTTTCTGACTGGCCCAGAGAGGGGTCCTGGCCTTGAGGGAGGGTTCCTAGTTTTGGGTCCTCAGGGGTTGGAGTCCTCCTGTTAGTCCAGCCCAGGGAGAGATGCTGAAGGTGAAAACTGGGAAGGAGAGTAGATCATCCATTAAGTAATAGGACATTGTTTATTGTGTAATAAGCTATTGTTGAGAAAATTTATTTGCATTTTTAATATAACTTTTATAGGCTTCCTATGGTTTTGCATACATAATGAAAAACTTATTTTCCATCCCATGCTTGAGTGAAATATACATGAGTAGATTTCAAGAACCAGCGCGTGGGAATAAATGCTCATCTTGAACATGCTTCCCTTTCTGACACACATAAGATACTGGCTGCCCACAAACACATGGGAGGTTTTTACATCTTCTAGCCAGAAGATTCTAAAAGCTGAATTTTTACTATTACAAATAAAATCAAGATAGTGCTGTCATTGGATGGTATTTTTAAAACCATCATGATTACAAAGGTTACTTTTAAAAGGTCCTTCTCAAGATGAGAAATTTGGGGGCAGTATTTATTTTCTATCTATGTTAGTCCATGTATAGTCACCAAACTAAAGTATTTCTCTGGTACCTTGGAACCTAATCACATTTCAAAAATGAAAGATACCTTTATTTTTGAACTTTATTTTAGAAATTTCTATAGCTGGGATTATTAAAACTTAAAAATTTGTGAAGCACAAAGTATACCCCAATATGTATATATCAGATGTTGAGTACTGAACAAATTTTTAAATCTCAAAACATACAAGTTGTCAGAGGTGTAGTTTCTCCTGCATTTACTAGTTTTTTCTCTCTACATAAAGCTCTGGGTTATAACAACAGTTTAAATAATAGCATTTTCTTCCAAAAAACTTCAAATTTCACATGATTATAGTAAATCTCCCTCAATAATTTTATTGGATCAGTTTCTGATTTTTTAAATAAAATTATTTCTTGTCCTCTTCATATCAATTTCCCCATCTATAAAATGGAGATAATAACTATACTTAACTCATAGGGTTGTTGGGAAGCTGAAATGACAGAATCGGTGTGAAGCACTGTTCCTAGCACAAAACAGGAAGTCAGGAGATGCTAAATTTTATTATTATTATTAATTGTTATTATTATTATCACTCCTCTGGAAGCTTTATCTGTCCTTGTCTAGGCATTGTATTAATGTAAAAAGAAAACACCAATGGCCTAGACACAGGCAGATCAATATTCCATATCCTGGAAGGTACTGATGTTCCTTGGAGAATGCTACGGCATCAGACTTTAGGAGAGGACAGTCACTCAGCCCCCTTTCCCTGCCCCTGTCTCCAGTCACCAAGCGTTGGCTGTTAAGCACCAAGGACTGTGTGAGTCAGAGCTCTCGTACCTGGGAGCATGCCTTCCTTCACCTTCAGATTGCCTTACAGCATCCCTGAGGGGACTCTGGGTATGAAAGAAGTTATGGGTTAACCCTAGACATCCGCTGACCCAAGAGGGTTAGGTCAGGTGCCTCTGGGGCAGGTTGCCAGGTATCCAGCCAAATGTGAATTTCAGATAAACAACAAATATTTTTTTTAGTATAGGTATGTCTCTAATGGGACATAGTAAAAAATGTATTGTACTATACTAAAATGATTATACTTATACTAAAAAATTATTTGTTCTTTACCTGAAATTTAAGTGGATGTCCTGTATTTCTATCAGTTTCATCTGGCCACCCTATTCCTGGGTAAATCCCTGCTGCTCAGTGGGCAGGGAACTATAATGCTCATCCTTGTTCCCCTGTGCCTGGCACAGTGCTTGACACTCACAGGTACCTGAAGTGTTTGCAGAATAAATGAACTGAGACCACCTACATCTCTGAAGCCAGCCTGCTCCCTGCACCCACAAAAAACCCTCTGGAGGTCTACCAGATGTCTATGAAGCACTGGCTGCTTCTCCTGGTCCATGGGGAGTAGGGGATGGGGCAGTGTCATTTGGTAAATATCAACTGTGGAGAGAAGCAAGGAGCAAGAGTAGGAGTGAAAAGAGGGATTTGCAAAGGGCTAAATAAGTAAAGAAGCAACAAATAAAATGTCTGGGCCAGAAAAGTAATCTCTAGATATGAGGCTGATGAGTGTTGCTGATGAGTAGTTTTCTCACCAAAAAGAATTTCTCTCTTATACACAATCGTCCTTGTTTTTATGATTTGGAGATTTTATAACACAGGAGTCAGGGGATGGGGTGGTAATGAAGGGTCTCCAAGGTAGCCAAAGCCACAAGATGGACCAGAGAGAATTTTCTGTTACTGGCCATCAATCCACCTGGATTTGTCACAGAGTTTTGCTGGCAGAGAATTAGGAAAAGTTTTTGTTCCAATAGGTTGAAAGGTCAGAAAATGGTAGGTAGAAGTTTGAATTTATAAAAAACACTCACTGCTCCTTGACTTCTCTTGGTTTTTAAACTTAGTATAAATAGATAGGAGAGAACTGTTCAAAAACAAAAATCTTTTAGAGAGAGAAACTCTGCATTCCTTTTAGAGCAAAGAAATGCATCACAAATGTGAAAGTATGGGTGGAGAGTGGAGGTCCCGGTCCTGTTTACATTTATTTGTGGGGGCCAGGGAGTTCGGTTCATGCAAAGGGGTTGTTATTTTTTTTTCCATTTGTTACTTTTAACTCCAGAGGTAATTTTACAGAAATCTTTGTCAGAGTTCTATAATCCCCTAAATATTAACTTGGCTTTAACTCAACATGCCACATTACAAGAGGCTCAGATGATTTCCAGTCTGAACAGTTTTTGGTGTCTATTGCCAAGGTAAAGTTTGTAAAAGCATATCTAGGGATACCCAGGAGGGGCAGGGGAAGGCCTAATTATCTCCCTCTTGTGTGAGCGGGACTCCCCCTTAGAAACGAATTGGTCCTTGGGCAGCTCACTGCTCTCACTAAGCTGGGAGATGAGACTATAAAGCTGGCAGAGGTGGAGAGATTGGCAGCCTCTCCTCCTGGCTCCTTAAATCAAAGAAAAATAATATTAGTTAACTTTTGATGAGCTTGGCTTATGATCCCATGCCCAGGATATGTATCCTGCAGAGTTGAGCTTGTTAGAGGAGAAGTAGGAGAATATGATGGACCAAATCCACATAGGAGTCCTAAATTCTTAGGATGTTATGTTCCCTACTCTTCAGCAGTTTCTTGGGTCATCAATCATCATAAGAATGACAGAGATGATCCCCCAGCTCCACAGCACTGTCATCTGTTCTGGAACTGAAATGAGTAATGCCTCTGGAAAAGCTAAACTTGAATACTAAGGGAAAGGACAATGTTGAATCCAAATTCTTGGTACTCTCTTCTGCCCCTGACTGCCTCAATGCGCAAGAGCAGAGACCAGCAGGTGCTCAGTTATATGGGCACCAGAACATAGAACTTGCTGAAATGAAATGACTCCATGGTTTATTTCATTCACAAGATTCTTTTTAGGGGCTTCAAAAGGAGAGCGTGGCGGGGAAATAGACTGAATATGGCCTTCCAGGGAAAAGATCTAGGTTTATGACTCCAATCTCCTGTTTGTTAGTGACAGGCAAATCTCTTTATGACTTTTCTGTTATCTAAAAATGGGAACAATGATACTGTATCACCAGATTGCTGAAAACATTATAGAAGATAATGGATTTGACAGTGTAGCCCAATACAGAATGGGCATGAAAATGTCAAATGGTAAAACCCTAGGTAGCTACTGCCCAATGTGGACATTTGATTCCGAAAGAAGGCAGCTTGTACAGGTGATACCAAACCTGGAAGATAAGCTGCTTCTTTTTCTAAGCCAGGAAGGACCATACAGTCCCTCCTACCTCTGCAGCATCCTAAAGACTGTGGACTATAGGAGAGCGACCCTTCCTACTGTGTGAGCATACAAGGACTGGGATATAGAAATGGTCGATTTTTAAAAAATCTCTGTACTTCAAGGATGAATTCTGAGCCATTGCAGGCATGGAGAGAGAACGTTCTGCTAATAGAACAAAAGTTTGAACGTCCTGATACGAGGAAGTGATCACTCTAATACAGATGCTCAGTCATTTGTTCACTTTTCATTTAACCAACACGAGAAGGAATGGGACACAGAAAAAGATGAGCAAAAAGTGCAAGGCCCCTGCCCTTGCTGCTCAAAGTGAGGTTGCTGGGCCAGCAGAATCAGCATCACCTTAGAGGTTGTCGGAGATGCAGAATCTCGGGCTCCATCCCAGACCTGCCGAATCAGAGTGTGCGCTTTAACCCAATCCCCAGGTGTTCCAGTTTGAGAAGCACTGGCCCAGGCACTGAAGGAACGGAATCTGAAGCAGACTAGGGCAGAGGCACTTTCCCTTAATCAAGCAAAGCTGCCGAGGGTTTCACTAATTCTGTAGTGAGGTGAGACTTAATGAACTGTGTGTGGGACTTCTCTGGTGGCAGAGAGGTTAAGAATCCGCCTGCCACTGCAGGGGACATGGGTTCGATCCCTGGTCCGGGAAGATCCCACATGCCACGGAGGAACGAAGCCTGCACTCTAGAGCCCGTGCTCCACGACAAGAGAAACCACCGCGATGAGAAGCCCGCACGCTGCAAAGAAGAGTGGCCCCCGCTCGCCACAACTAGAGAAAGCCCGTGCGCAGCAACGAAGACCCAACGCAGTTAAGTAAATAAGTAAGTAAATAAATAACTGTGTGTTATTTGGAGTTGGAGTGTGGTAAACTGTATGCAGTTCCCTCACGTTCCATAGCTTTATCTTCCTCAAGCCTTCCAGGGTCTTTACCAGTTCTGAGGTAAAGGTACCTTTTCACTTTTTGCCCCTGACAGATACTGGTTCAGACGGACCCGGAATTCTTAGTCAAGGTTCCCGAGCCTAGAATGGGCAGACCCGGTGAGCGGCAGCCTTACCTGAAGGCTGACAGATCCTAATAAGTTGTCATCTGGATGTGGCACAAGTTACAAAAGCACTTTGAAAATTATAAAAGAGTACAAAAATGTAACATAGTAATGTCATCAGAACACTCTGAATTGGGGAGAGAATTGTAGAGACAACACGCTCCGCCTTTTCTAGGCTAACTTTTTTTCTGGGAACATGAGCAGGTAATGGGGGCTGCCCATGAGGATTAAGGGGAGGGTATCTGCCATGAAATGCAACCACTGGGCCTGAAGAGGGAAAAAGTAAGACGTTGTCACTCACCATCGTTTAACACTGGAAGAGCAGGGCAATGGTTAAGTTATCCTTTTTGCTACATCTCCTCATCCGGTCTGCCCATTCTACTAGTGAAGCAGGCCCTTTGCCATCTCCATTTCACAGATGGAGTAGCTGAGGCACAGAGACGTCGACTAATTTACCGAAGATCAACTAGTAAACCCAGCATTAAACACAAGTATCCACCTCCAGGGCTCACCTGCTTCATACCCTCTTCCCCCTGCCTCTCAGTAGGTGTTTCCTTCAGTTTGCCTCTGACTCTACCACAGGAACAAGCAATACATATTTTGGGACCGGTGATAGCACAGTAACCAACAAGAATTATTATATGCTAGTATCGCAGAGTAACATCCTGTGGGAACACACCAGAACAGAGTTGACATATAATCGCCGAGCAACCCTTCACAGAGGTCTGAAAAATAAATTCTGGTGTCCCCTCCCCTTTAAAAAAAACTGAAAGGTGTTCAAAACTCAGGAAACAGCATGCAAATAGCAACTTCAGAGTTCAATTATGATGGATACCAAAAAGGAACAGGGAGCTTTTGGGGAATGAAAATAGCAAACAGCTGGGTCATCAGGGTCAAGGAGAACTGTTTTATCCTCAGCTGTCACCCTTCCCACAAGGGGCCATCTAGGGTAAAGTCCCTCTCACCTCTCCTCCCACAGCACAGGTTTTCCTTTCCTCCAGGCTAAAGCTTTGCTGTTCCCTGTCTTGTTTGAAAGGGGAAGCCAAACCACAGAAGCTTGATGAAAGGCTATTTTCTCTTTTGTGCGTCCTGTGTTTTGAACACAGCCGTGTTACAGGAAAGGGGCCTGGTCCCTCTGGCAGAAGTGTAACTGTGCCGCTCACCCTCCTGGCAGGGCTGTCCACACCGGCAGAGCCAGCCCCTCTGGGGCCTCACGCTCCCTGGCGCTGCTTCATCGGCTCCAAAGCTGATAATGCTGTCTCCCACCTACCTCTCTTGCTGATAAACGAATTCCTGAAATACCTTTACAGACCTTCGCATCACCATAAATGCTGCTTTAAGGAAGGACAAATGGTGGAAGTAAATGAAAAGCAGATGGAACGTAAATGGTACCACATGACAGACTTAACTTCTTCAGTAAGAAGAGGGGCAAAAAACTGAAGCCCTTCCTTCCCTACACATGGAGGAGTAACAAGAACCACAGCTACTGCCACAAATGGTTGTTCTGATTTTCTTTTTATACAAGTGACCACCCTAGACCTCCCTAGATTGAAAACATATACATGTTTTTTATGAAAACTCTGGTTACCTTGGTGGGGTGAAATTGCATTCAGCTTTTCCTAAGCAGGGGGCAACACTGACCAGAACATCACATGTTTTTAATTATGGTCCTGAACCTCCTTATGTACAGTTTTCGAGCCAACAGTTGCTCTCAAAGAATCAATTTCTCTTTGTATGAACGTGTCTTGCCTAAAAAAGTGGGAGCTCTTGTAAGCACTTTTAAGACTCTATTTTCCTTCCATAGTGCATAGGCTCTGAATATTAGCTCTCTCAAGTTTGGGGGAGACTGGAGGGTAAACAGAAAGATACCTAGCACTTCAGCGCAGGACTTCAGGTGTGGAGGAGTGGAGAGGCAATGTGAGCTGTAGCAGGGCAAAAGAGAGAAGGTCACCATGGGCATGGGTGGGTGGGGAAGACCTCCTGGGGAAGGGATACCAAACTGGAGTACTGGGTAAGAGCAGCCTTCAGTGGGAAGAGAGGCACAAAGAAGGCATTCTATTGATAGAAGATAATAATAAAGGTTAGTGTTGTATCACTTTGGGGAGGAACAGGCAAGTCACCCCTGACATTCCTTTATTAATGAAGTACTGTGAACACTGTAAATCTTGTCCACACTACAATTTGAGATACACTGGACTACACTAAAGGAAGAAACGAAAGAAAACTCTATGAGCTGATGTCTGGGCATTTACACTATTGCCCCTCCAAGAACTACCATGAACCTAGAGGTGAGTAGGGGTTGGGTAAAGAATTTTACTTTGTTCTTGCCCACCCACAAAGTTTTCTCCACTATGCTTTAGTATGAAGCCTCTGTAATCCTAATATATATTAAAAGATGTTGTTGTGACGATGTGACAATATAACATAGTAAAAGCTCCCAGCACTGAACCCATCACACGGTAGGAGCTGGTTAAAAAGCTTGATCAGACTCAGAAACATGGCCTTCTCTGAAAAGCTGGAGAGAAAAACCTGGCTCCCTGCTCTCTGCAGTTTCGGCTGTGGACTCGGTAAAGAGCCATCACTCCTAAACTCTCGGGCTGTGCCTTCAGGGACTGTGTATCACACCAGGGTTGGGTTCTGATGTGATTCCCAGATGTCAAGATGGGAACTCTGGAATGACAGGTTGCAAAGGGTCTCACAGTTGGAAAAGAGTCTCTGCAGTCCATGTTGCTTTGTTACACATTCCAGACACACAATGACTCAAATCCCCTGTTCCACCCTGCCATCCACTTCTTTGATGTTCAATGCATGAAATTTAGAATAAGCCAAAACTCTGGGGTGACTCCACGGAGGGGAGATGTCCTGGAGTCCTTTCCTTGTGAACATAATCTCCTTATTCTATCTTCCCTTCATTCTCTCCCACATACTGTTGTTTCATTTCCTTCCCTCCACTGTGCCATCGCTTTCCATTTACAGGTTTCCCCCGCTATCTGAGCATTCCTATGAAACTTTTCCTAAGCTGAAATGGGTGTAAGGCGAAGAAGCAATTACCTTTTTTTTTGTAAAAGTGAAAATCCTCTTTGGATTTCTTTCTGTTAGCAAAAATAGATACAATTGGCCCTCCATATTCCCCCTTCCGCCTCCTCAGATTCAACCAACCACAGAATGAATTCTGAATTTTGATCTGCAATTGGTTGAAACTGAGGATGTGGAACTAGCCTATACAGGGGCCAACTGCGCTACACCATTTTATAAGAGGGACTTGAGGATCGATGGATGGATGGCTTTTGGTATCCGAGGGGTCCTGGAATCAAGACGACTGTACTAATGTAGGTCTTTCCTCAAAGCAAAGGGGCGTAAAGTGAACTTTTGAAAAGTGAGGGTTACCTGTATCCCGAAATCAGATTTAAACCTACCGAATAGGTTTTGACTATATTTTACCTTTCATTGCCTACCCCTCACCTCCCACCTGATTCTTAAAAACAAAGAATAAACACAGTCTCACCACTACCATCATCATCACCACCAAAACAATCAAAGAACATACACCCATTTAATCAAGCCAGAGGTTAATGCTTTGTGTTAAAACTTTTCTTAAAGGTAACTTTCTCCCCCATGACTTTGATGGCTTTGGCTAGGGTGTGAAAGCTGGATCTGAGGGAACTGTGACCGCCCCCCCACCAGGCCTGGGACTTAGGGCTGGGTCAGGTGCCCTTTCTCCTTTCCCTCTGCTTTCCCCTTGTGCCTTCTTCCTGGCCCCTCTTTCTCCCTACCTTTTCTCATTTCTCCTATTTACCTCCCCACCCCTGCTTTCTTTTCACAATTTCCATCCCTCAAACCTTCCATCCCTAGTTGGGGCCAAGCCTAATCTCCTCCTAAGACCACCTGTGACAAACTGTCCGCAATTCTGATGGTGCCTGATTAGAGCAGCCTCCCTGGCACCACACGCATTGGCAAAGGCGTCTTCTAGTCCAAGGATCACTGACTGCTCAGCCAGCACACAGCTGCCAGGAGCCACCCTCTCCTTCCCCAGCTTCCATGGGTCCCAGCAAGCAAATGGTTCAATGGTTAGCAGCCACCCAGCAGGCTACTTAGGGCTCATACACTTTTGAAAGGTATAGACCTTTTCTCCTATCTTGACACCCTCTCTTTTTTATTTTAAAAAATTTTTGAATTAATTTTTATTGGAGTACAGTTGATTTACAATGTTGTGTTAGTTTCTGCTGTACAGCAAAGTGAATCAGTTATACACATACATATATCCACTCTTTTTTAGATTCTTTTCCCATATAGTTGATTACAGAGTATTGAGTAGAGTTCCCTGTGCTATACAGTAGGTTCTTATTAGTTATCTATTTTATATATAGTGGTGCATATATGTCAATCCCAATCTCCCAGTTTTTCCCTCCCACCCCTTCCCCCTTGGTAACCATAAGAAAAATAGGGAACGCTTCACGAACTTGCATGTCACCCTTGAGTAGGGCCCATACTAACCTTCTCTGTATCGTTCCAATTTTACCATATGTGCTGCCAAAGCAAGCACCACCCTCTCTTTTTTAATCCACAATTGCTGTTATCTTTCTTTTGCTTCTCCAGAATTAATCTCAAAATCTAAATGTTTTGCATGGCTGTCCTGTTAGTCAGCCTCCGGTGGTTTATTATTTAGATAAAAACATTCATCCTGAAACACAGGAACAAGAAAAGTGCAAGTGTGCTTACCTGGTGCATCAAATAAAAAAATCACCCGATTAATTCAGTCATTTGGCGCAAAGGAGGCTCCTGTCTCCTCCAGTTTTTCACTCTCTCTAGGATGCTAATTGTTTTTCTTTTGATAGTCTTGTAATTTTGGCCTGAAGTCTAAAATCTGGCCTGCTGGGCTATGTGTCAGAGTTGTAAATTAGATGACATCTGTTTTGAATTTAATCCATCTTTAATTTTCTTTTGAGCCCTCTTCCCTTATTCATTTCCCCTTCAATTGTAAGGATCAGACTTTGCTGGATGCTTTAGACAAAAGTGTGGACCTTTCTGCTTTGTGGGGCACAGATTACAATTACTGAAGGTAAATGGTCACAATGAAGGCTATTCAGAGAAAAGATGTGGGGAGAGAAGCCTTAGCAACCATCCCAGAGAGGATGAGCAGCTAATACAAAAGCCTGGCTGTCCACACCAGCTTTTCTGAGATTCCCACCAAATACTTACAGTTGATTAGAAGGAGACTGACAGAGAGGGTTGAAACGGGGGAAGTATTGTGAATTGAGAGAGGCTGAGGTGGTGGCGATGGTGGTGGTGGTGGTGTATGTGACCTTTTACCTCTTCATATTTAATTTTTTCTTTTTTTTTCCCCTCAGAAAAATAATAAAGGGAGGAGAAATGCATTTTCCTAATGCAGACTCATATTTTGACAGTGAGACCTCATTTTTTTCTCCTGTCTACATATCTCCTACATTCTTCTTTTCATGTGGAAGTTGTTTATTGCTAATTGGATTGGGCCTGCTTATTAAGAATCATTTTTCCTGTCAGAATGCCTAATGTAACACCCTTGTATAACATGTTTTTCCTTTATACAAACCCTTTTTCACACATATAATCTCATGGAGAGTCAATCGGAGTCTTGAAACTTTGCCTGTGTAGAGGCAAGAAAGAACGGATAGGCTGCTGGCCAGAATACGTGCCCGAGCTTTCGCATCTGACGCACACACCAGTCACCGCTGGAAGGAGAAATGAGCAGGCTAGCTGTGCACAGAATGTAAAGTGGCTCCCCCGAACACTAGATGTAGAAGCTCTAAACTGAATTTCCCCACATCATGAAAACTGGCCAACAGTGACTTTGTGCTTGCACATAGATGACAAATCATCCCTTCATGATGCTGGCTTTGGGTTTTTTGGATGCTGCCATGTGTAGGCTGTTGCTAGGCAGGTCATGGGGTCTGTGTAAATGCTGTTTTTCAATGGAATACGTAGATAGCAGTGGTTCTCAACTGGGGGTGATTTTTATCTCTAAGGGGACATTTAGCAGTGTCTGGAGACATTTTTGGTTGTCACAGCTGAGGGGGAGGGTTGCTACTAGCATCTGGTGGGCAGAGGCTGGAGAAGCTCGTAAGTATTGTAGAACGCACAGAACAACTCCACAACCAAGAATTATCTAGCCCAAATGTCAATAGCACCAAAATCAGAAACCCTCGTATTATAGGCAACTATAGTAGACACTGAACCAGGCAGCAACAGATTTTTATATGCTCAATCAAAACTACGGTGTTGAGACAAAAGGGCACTTGCTATCTGGCTTCCTCAGATGAATAGCTATTGTTGACTTTGATGACCATCTTGGCCATAAAATATTCTCTGTGTGGAGTGGGCCAAGAGGTCCTCCAGATGGGCTCCCCTCCTGCTACGTCTTTTCTTGGTGATCAGCACCCTCTTCCATGTGTATGTGGTCACTCAAGCTAGATATCTTTGGGTTTTCATTCACTCTCCTCCCCTTCTCCTCACCCCACCTCTCACCAATAATCGATTCTTCCTAATTCCAAGCTCTCTCACTATAAAGATCTGTCCTGACTTCCTAGGTTCCCCACCTCTGATTTAGCCCAGGCCTCGCTCACCATGGAGGGCGCCTACTGCTAAGCCCCCAGTAATAGCATCCTGGCCCCTCTCTCTCTTGCCAGCCTGCAGCTCCAGCCAACTCCATGCAGGGCTCCACCACGTCAGCCACTTCCTCATCCACCTAGTCCTTTAGAGAAGAAATATTTATTGAGTGTCCACTATCTGCTAATTACTGTGCTAGGAGCAGTGTTCATTCCCTGGATTAAAATCTTTCCAAGCCCCCATGTTGCTTACAGGACAAACTCCTTGCTTCTCTGAGAATCTGCCTTTGACCTAACTTTTCAGTTTACTCTCCCACCCTCCACTGATGTATTCACTCCAGCCACGCTGAACGAATTGCTTTTCGTTAGTCTGGGTCACACACTCTTAAACTCTTTTATCTTTGCATGTGAGGAGCGTCCTTTCTATTTGGAGTATCCTTTCAACGCTTATCTGGGGAACTTTCATTCATCCTGTGCAACTTAATCTGGTACCTACGCAGATGCCTGGCACATGGAAGCTACTCAATAAATATGGAATGAACTTAAATTTCACCTTCTTCGTGAAACATTCTTCGTTCCCCTGGCTATATGTCTCTCATGCTCCACAGCCTGCTATACGCACTTCCATTAACCCCGTCACATGCACTGACTGTGAACCCTTTGAGGAATGGTGTTTTATGTCTTATGTTTTGTTTTATATCTCTTGGGACCTCCAGGCTCTGTGCCATGCTGGACATAAAGTGGACCCTTGTGACTAAATGTTCACTATTTTGTAAGGATGGCTTCTCGTGTTTTTGGAATGCTGTTTCAGACTGAAAATGATATGCATCATTTGTTAGCCCCAAAACTCACAAAATCTGATGCTAGTCTCAAATGTGCCCTGCCCCTTCTCCATAACTGAATACCTTCCAGTGCATAGGATCTGAAATTTGAGTCCATCTTTTATCACTTAGTTACTGTGTAACCTTGGGAAGAGATTTAACCAGTCTCTGAGCCTTTGTTTCTTCTTCTATAAAATAGGAATAATGATAATTGCCTTTCTTACCCCTTAGGGTGATCATGAGGATCAAATGAGATGATGAATGTGAAAGTACTTTGTAACTTCTCAGGTCATAAAACTTTCCAAGTGCCTCCTTATTCAAAATGTAGCAAAACATAATAAAACCCCTCCCTCAATCTTGCATGGTCTTTATTTTTTTCCACAAACTTCTTGAAAGGACCAGATTTGTTTATTGTATCCACCCTCTCCCTTCAACCCCAGGCGTCCTGTTTTATGTCCAGCCATACCACTGGCAGCTCACTCACTACAATCATCAATAATCTTCTAATTGCTAATATCTGTGGACACTTTTCTGTCCTTCCTTCATTTGACCTGACTCCAGTCTGCCTCTGCCTGAGATGTTCTCTGTACTGGGGCCAGAGTGAGCTTCCTGAAACATGGATTCTGATCATATCCTAACATGTAAAAACCCACCATGATTCCTCACAGCCTCCAGGATAAAATTCAAACTCCTTAAGAAGGTCTGTCATGTCCTGCATCATCTGGTCCCTGCCTACCACTTCATCAGTATTACCTAATGTCACTCTCCTTATTACACACACCCTAGCCAGACAAAATGACTTCTGTTTCCAGAAAGTGCTGTGCTCTTTCACATGCTGCCCCAAAGCCAGCCTGGTACAATCTGGTCATCTTTCAAGACTTGGTTCAAAATATCACCTCTTTTGGGAAGCATTCCCTGATCTCAGCTTCCCATTCCTCTCCACTCCATGCTGAAGTAGGTACCCCCATCTCTGTGTTCCCCAGACTCCTTGACAGCATCATAATCAGCATAATCTTCCCACTATTCTCTAACTACCCACTCAATATTTACCTCCTCGCTAGACAATGAGCTCTTTGGGTAAAGGAACATGTTTTATCTCTCAATATGTCTAGCTTTTGGCAGGGTTCCTGGTATAGAGTAAGCAACTGTTAAATGCTTGTTAAATAAATAAACGAGTTCGATAAACATTATTATTTGCACTACATTCTTATTCCTTTACCGTATTTTTTACACGTTTTTTTAGGATTGTTTTGGTTACATTCTGGTTTTCACAGATTTAGAAAAAATTCTGGCAAATGTCATAATTTATTCAGAAGTTACTCTATGTTGAGATAGTGAGTTTGGCTTTCTTTGGGAACTTTTATGCTTACAAAAGAAAACATAGCCTTTTGTGCTATGCCTCAGTGGGTTCACAACAGATCCTGAGGTACCCAGGAATCCCTGCTCACCTGTCGCTTCTGGCCTTGGTGGTTTCCAGCTGTCGCGTAAGGAGCTTGGCAATGGCAGTGAAGCTGTTGCTCATGCGGAAGATGTCTCTGCTCTGAGGGCCCAGGATGGAGGAGAAGGTGTCCGTGATGCTCTTAATCTCCAGCAGGAGAATATGGTGAAACGAGTGCTCCATGCTGGCCAACTGACTCACCAGGAACGGCAAGCAGCTCCTGGCTCTCTCCTGCCAAGAACAATGGAGAACGTGTACAACTGTTGGCGGGGATGGAAACTGCTGCAGCCACTATGGAAAATAGTACGGCAGTTCCTCTGAAAATAGAACTACCCTATGATCCAGTAATCCCACTTCTGGGAATCTATCCAAAGGAAACGAAGTCATTTTCTCAAAGAGATATCTGCACTGCCATGTTCATAGAAGCATTATGTACAACAGCCAAGACATGGAAGCAACCTAAGTGTTCACTGACAGATGAATGGATAAAGACAAGGTGGCATATATGTATGGAATGAAAAGTTATTCAGCCACAAAAAAGAAGGAAATCCTGCCACCATTTGTGATTACATGGATGAATCTGGAGGGCATTATGCTAAGTGAAACAAGCCAGACAGAGAAAGACAAATACTTTATGGTATCTCTTATGCGTAGAATCTAAAAAAAAAAGTCAAACCCAAGAAACAGAGGCTAGAAAAGTGGTTGCCAAGGATTAGTGGGTGGGGGGGGGGGGCGGAAATAGGGAAAAGTTGGTAAAATGTATAAACATTCAGTTATAAGATGAATAGGGTCTGAGGATCTAATGTATAACATAGTGACCATAGCTGATAACACTGTATCATGTAATTGAAATTTGCTAAAACATATGGGAATAATGGATGGGTTAATTAACTTGATAGGGGGAATCCTTTCACAATGTATATCAAATCATTTGTTGTACACTTTAAATATCTTATAATTTTACTTGTCAATTATACCTTAATAAAGCCGGGGGTGGGGGTGGTGGGGAAGAACGATGAAGAACTAAGGTCTATATTTAAAAAAAAAAGTCAGAGTCCCATGACCTGCAGATGATAATTCTATGGGGAGTTTACTTAGAGAGCTAGCTGAAGCTAACAATGTTTCATTCATAATGCCTCTTAATTGGCTTCTTTGAGGTTTTGATTTTTTTCCTGATTTCCAAGACAATTTTAAAAAAATAAATAAAACCTTTTTCCTGTTGCTCCTTTCTTAAAAATATGTAGTCTCATGAGCCTATCTTGCCAGGTCCAAATCTCTCAACCATCGTTAATGATCTGACCCCCACATTCACCCTTCCCAACTCTGGTTCCTCCTTGGGCCAAGACTCTATGCCTGACTCACTAACTCCACGTGGACAGGGGAGGCCTGGTCAACGGCACCCCCCATCCATCTGCCTGTCAGATGATGCCGTGTACCATAATGGTATACCTCCTCTCCACAGGACATCCTCCCTCATTTGTTCACTTTAAGCATTTGTCAGCATGTGATAGATTTTATGTGCCTGGTCGAATGAGTAGATTCTGTTACTCAGCTTTAATCAAGTTAACTCTCACAATTGACTTAAATACGTTCCTTCAAAAAACTGAAGATGAAGAACAGCGTGAATAACTCAGGCGTGAGTGAATAACAAGAAAATAGCTTAGCTGACTTGTCTCCTATACCTATGAGAACTCCTCATCAGTCATATTATCAGGTGACATGATCTAATCCAACATGACTGGAAGTTAGCCAAAAAATTCAAAATTATCAAGAACGTTATTTGAAATGTAGATTTGTGCCCAATATAAATAATGATATACCATTAATAAATAAAAATAACTAAAAATATGCTTATTTTATCTTTAACTGCTCTTTTAAAATCTTATTTTTTAATGTATTTAAAAACTTTCATAATGGTAGTATAATAGACCATATGTATAATTATAAATAAATATATATTGGAGGCTGATGCTCAAAATCCTTTTAAGTGATAGGTGTGCAGGTGTAAACTACTCTTCTAGCTAGGAATTCCCCTGTCCCCTCTGTTCTAGCATTTGGGGCCTTCATTTCTTTCAAGATTAACTTCTCTCTCTCCTCCATGAAGCCATTCCCAATGACCTCTTCTGTCTGAATTTTCACTGTATTATCAACTCTTTTTAAAAATCTTTTTAGTACTTGATTGCATTTGATCATTTGTTTACTCGTGCTTTTATTGCATGCCTGTAATATGTCTGTGCTAGACACTAGATGACAAAGGTGAATGAGAAGTGGTCTCTGCCTTTAAGGGACCCACAATCCCCCCTTCCATGTATAATTCCCTAACGGTTACATGTACCATTCAAGTCTCCTAAAGGGGCCACTTCTCATACATCAATCATCAGCCCGGCACAGAACTGAGCCTGTAGTGTCTACACTCGGTGTGTATGTCTTGATTTACTGATTTAAGCAAACCTTATATGCCAAGGCATGACTTTACAAATAAAGGTATGTAGTTGCAAAAGAATTCTGTACTTTAAAAGAAATATTTATTACAGAACAGATTGCAGTAGTGAACTTCCCTAGTCTTTAATACTTAACTTGTTTTTCAAAGAGTCCATGTACAATTGCACTGGAACACATCTCTTGGGGAAGGGGGTACATCTGCCATCAATCCCTTAATAACTATTTGTTAAGAACACCTAGGGCACGGTGCTCTGTCTGGATATGTGGGACTAAGGCTAGGACTTCCGTGAGCTGGACAGCTAATTGAAGAGATATTTACTCATTGAAGGATAACAATATTAGAGGAATGAAAAATAAACACCATTGGAACAAGTTCCTTGATAGCCCATTATACTTTGGCTCATATAATTGTCAGGTTGCAGGACACCTAAGTACTCTTGAGTCTAATATTTTTTTCAACATAGATGCTTTCATTCATGCAAGGGCTCTGTATGTGAATTCACGGTGTGCAATGCATCACAGGGGCGTTTTCCCTTCCTGATTTCAAGGCAAAAGCTGGATATGCGGGTCCCTACCCTGCGCCAGACACTGTTCTAGAAGCTAGGAACACAGCACTGAAGAAAAAAGATAATCTCTGCCATGATAATGAGGCAGACAGACAATAAACAAAATACATGTGTAAAATACAGAGTGTGTTGGATGGAGATATGTACCTCAAAGGAAGATGAGGCAGAATAGGGAGACCCACGGAGGGGGGTTAATGTTAAAATAGTGTAGTCAGGTCAGATTTCACAGAGAATATTACATGTGAATTCAGCAAGATTTTAGGATCTAAACCCAATAGTCTCAGTAACCACAGAAAACAGTTACAGTAAAAAGTGTCCTGATTGACAAAGGGAGGTCGGAAGAGATAAGAAATGGGACACGGGAGATGTGGCACTTTACTATGGAGAATGCGATTTCAAATTTCAAGTAACTTCCTCAGCTTCAGCTTCAGGTTCGTCTTTAGCAGTTATTTTAGTCAGTCCACAAACATTTCATTTGCTTACCTAAGAAGTGTCCCTACGGTTTCATTAAGAGCCCTTTTTTGAAAGCACATGTCTTCCTAAAGGTGAGGATGGCTGTGTGGGTATTTGCTGAAATCAACACAACTCTGGATGATTTTCTGGCAGCCAAATTGAGCTGAAGGGAAAATTAATCACAGCGTGGGAACAAGAAAAGTTATAACTGCTCTGGAACTAACATATGAAACCAAGCCAACCTCACATCGTTTGTTCTGAAAACTTGGAGCATGCCCATATACCTCACAGGGGTAACAGATGTGATTCTGGATTAGAAAGTGTGATGTTAGGGTAGGAAGGGGTTTAGGAGATTCTGATTTCTTTCTTGGCTCCACAATATTTCATCTCTGGAGGCCAGTGACTGCATTTTTCTGCTTTCAGTCATCCCACCGTGGGGACAGGGTCAGCAGCACCTGTGTGCCTTAATGGCAAGCCTGACCTCATCCCTTCGGACATAAATTGATTATTTAATATTAAAATAATAATAGCTGACCCACAGAGAACACTTAATCTAAGCGCCAAACCTATTCTATACGATTTTTATGTATTTATTCACGCAATCCTCCCAATAATACTGTGATCACTGCCATTTTATAAGAAGGAAACTGAGGCACAGATGGAGGACTAACTCACTCAGGTCACACTGCCCCCCATGTCTCTAAAGCTGTGTCTTCTCTGGCTATACTTCCATCCCTCCCGCCCCCAAATCCGAAACCCACCCTTGCACATATTTTCCCACTCCTTTTTCCTATCTCTTGTTCATCATCAGTTATAGGATCCTTTCCACTTTATTTTGATTTAGTGGTGTAAATATCATAAATACTCTGTAAATACAAAATAGACCAGCAGGTCTCAAACTTTTTGGTCTCAGGAACTTTTTACTGTCTTAAAAATTATAGAAGACACCAAAGAGTTTTTGTTCATCTGAGTTATATCTATTGATATTTACCATTTATTAAGTCAAATAAAAGAAATTTCAAAAAAATGTCTGGAGACATTTTGGCTGTCACTGCTGGGGGTGGTAGGGGGGACAAGCTGGTAGTATCTACTGGGTAGAGGCTGGAGATGCTGCTAAACATCCTACAGTGCATAGGACAGCCCCCCGGAAACCAAATGTCAAAATACTTGGCTCAAAATAGCAATAGGGCCAACCTGAGTTAAGTGAAACTGGCTTTTTGTTTGTTTGGTTTCTTCCCTGCAAACACGTGGTGGTGAAGAAGACGATGAGTACACATTTTGGTGCCACTGTCTTGATCTGTGCTGAGGTACTGGCAGTCTTACCCATCATCGCTTTTGTCTTTTCTGTGAAAATGTCAACACAGTGAAAAAGGTCAATGATGTGTGAGTATTAGTGTGAAAATAGCTTGGACCACGCAGATCCCCTGAAGGGGTCTCAGGGGTCCATGGACCGCACTGAGAGTTGATGAACTAGAATCAAGGGTCAGCAAACTGTTTCTGTAAAGAATCAGAGAGTAAATATTTTTTGGCTTTATGGGCCATGTGGTATCTGTTATGGGAAAACAGCTACAGACAATAAGTAAATGAACAGGTGTGGCTAGATTTGGCTCACAGGCAGTGATTTGCCTTGGTCATACCATTCATTTTTTGTGTGTTGTTCATTTTGTTTGTAAAATACTGCTACTACTATCTCATAAAACGCCTCTGTTATTCTTTGTGAGGATAACAGAATGTAAATCAGAAAGCGGCCAAAAATGAAAATGTGGGTGCCTGGTTATGGTGATGATTGTTTCCCTCTATTAAGCATCCACTATGTCTCAGGTACTTGGCATCTGCTTCCTCACTTAATCCTCATGACAACCTTGCACAATGGTAACAGGATGAAGATACTGATAAGAGGGCCAATCACTGGACCAAGATTACACTGGTAATAAGAGTCTTGGTAGCAGAGACAAGAGTGAATCAAGACCTGCCTGATTTCAGAGTTTGAATATTTCCACTTTGGTTAGGCTGAAAAAGATGGCTTAGTGCAGCCCTGTATGCTGCTATCTTCCTGTCTTCCACCCACAGCAGGTATCAGCAACTGATTTCAGTGTTCTCTGCTGAACTTTCCCAAGACCCTTTCTCAACGCTATGCTCCTCGTGAGAGGGTCTCAACCCTGGCTGTATGTTAGAATCACCTGGGAAGCTTTTAGAACAATTCTAATGCCCAATAATTCCCCTCTCCCCCTGCCCTCGCCCCAGTTTCTATTTAATTTCATTGTGATGGGTGGGGTCCAGGCAGAGGAATTTTTAAAACCTCCCAAGTAATTCTAATATAGAGCCAGGGCTGAGAATCACTAGTCTATATAGAGTACCAAATCTCTGGAAGTTTGAGAATTTGCTGATTTTAGGACATGTGGATTTGGTCCTAAAATCCACACTTTTCTCTCTGTCCTTTATCAATTTACAAAAGAGTTAAAGAAAATAATTTATTTTGCTGCCTGAATGAAAATATTTTATTTCCTGGGCATCTGTTATTCTTGCTTTTTTACTGGGCCATTTCACTGTTATTTTTTCATAATTCAACCCTTAGACGTCGCCACACACCAAAAAGACACTCGCAAGGGGCATTAGGAATGTAAATCAAATGAGCTTATTGTTAATGCTTTCTCAGTGAAGCTTTGCCAGGGACACCCCAGCCTTTACTTAGGAGCCCTCAGAAGCCTGAGCGGGGCCAGCAGTTGCTTGGTGGTGTATTTATTCCATGAGCCTCTTTCCTAATGATGGTGGGGTTACTAGCTTCAGAGCAAGAGTTGAAGGGTTAGTATGGGCCCCTCCTCCACCTCAATTCCCTGGCTTCAAGAAACTCTAGAGTAGGGGAGCCAACTCTTTCTGATTGGTCCTGGAATTTTCCTGGTTTTGTCATTGAAGGTCTCAAATCCTGGGAAACCCTTCAATCGAGGGCAAATTGGGACAGTTGGGCACCCTACTCTGGAGTCTGTGAGAAGGTGGGAAATTATTTCAGCTCAGAGAACTCTGCTAGACAGCCTCACACTGCTGGTGAATGTGATGATATATCACTGTCTATGTATATGTGTATGTGGGTGTGTGTGTGTTGTGTGTTTGTGTGTGTTTGTGTACAAAGAGTCGATTATTATTATTCATAGTAGCTATGTTCTATAAAGTCACTTCAAACACTGAATTAGCAAATACTGAAGCATTGCTTCTAGAGCAAATATAGGGGTAGGTTCCTGAAAGTCTCCGGTCACACATTTTCATCAACTGATCAATACATAACCTTGTTTTATGTGTGTTTCTATCTAAAGATGTCTTCAGATGAATGGATAAAGAAGATGTGGTACATACATACAATGGAATATTACTCACCCATAAAAAGGAATGAAATTGGGTCATTTGTAGAGACATGTATGGGCCGAGAGACTGTCATACAGAGTGAAGTAAGTCAGAAAGAGAAAAACAAACATTGTATATTAATGCATATGTGTGGAATCTAGAAAAATGGTACAGATGAACTGGTTTGCAAGGCAGAAATAGAGACACATGTAGAGAACAAATGTATGGACACCAAGGGGGCAAAGCCGGGGGTGGTGGTGGTGGGATGAATTAGGAGATTGGGATTGACATATATACACTAATATGCATAAAATAGATAACTAATAAGGATTTGCTATATAAAAAAAATAATAAAGTAAAATTCAAAAGAAAAAAAATAAAGATGTCTTAATTGATACAGATCGTTAATTCATTAAAATTGAACTCACAGCTAACAGCACTATAACTCATGCCTGAAGGCAGCCTACATAACACATGAATTTTCTCCATAAGGTGCATCACAGCCTTCTCACACTTGGGAACACTAGAGAGCACTTCAGCAGTAAACTTGTGGACATTTTAAGCAATGAAATCACCAACAAAGAGCACAAAGATTAGACTGTGGCACTAAATAGACCACGAGAAGAACAGACACTTGTTTACAGAGAGAGGGGAACTGAAACAAGAAGGCAGAGCATTGCCTCGTTCAACCCCAGCTGGGAACCTGTGCAGTGGGCACTATTCTGTGCATGTCTGTGAGTGACCTCACAAGCACCTTGAGTATTGATTTGGGGTTACAAACACAATTTAGAGACTAGGGTGAATTTTGTGAATATAAAATCAGTGAGGTCGATAGAAAGATAGATAGATAGATATCAATAGATAGACATATAGACATGTAGATAGGTGGATCGATTAATCAATCTTGGATCTTTGTGGACCTCCTATAAAAGAAAATTATCTTCTTTTACCTTCTGGTCAGAATTGAAAGATATTCCAAACTGCTTGGCCTGACTTTCCATTCAGCCATCAGGAATGTGAGCTCAGCTTAACCAGGTCATATGGAGTTTGGTTTGAGTTTAAGTCTCCAGCTCATCTTGCCAGTTTCTTTCCTTCTACTTTTCACCACAGGCAGATTCTCTCCTTGCCTTTAAACTAATTGAAACATTCTTTCCTTAGTAAGTTACTATATATCCGAATCCACATGTGCTCTGTTTTTCACCCACATATTAATTCTTTTCCCCATCACAGATGGATTTGTATATATGACCCAACTTGGGTGTGCAGATTGAAGGCTGGCGACAGCCATTTGCTTTTTGCTTGCAACTCAATTATTTTTTGTTTTTTATTTTTAACAACACAACCTCAAAATTTAACAATTGGTAAAACTTCAGGGAAAAATAGATCAATGAATATTTTTAGTTGGAGATTTTAATATACTTCTCTCAAAATTGATAGTTAAAGCAAGTAACACACAAGTAGATATATCAAAGTCCTAACCATATAATTAATACATTTGGGCTATTAGAAATATTTTTTCAATCCGGAACTAAATAGGATGCACATTCTTGTACACCTGAATTGAACACAATATTGTAAATCAACTTCAAAAAAATAGTATGCACATTCTCTTTGAGTATGACTGGAACAGCAACTCAGTTATTTACAGCAGAATATGAAAAACATGGTAACATGACATATTCTAAAATCCTTCTTTTCCTTTTTTGAGTCTTTACAAAAAAAAAAAAAAAAGGAAAAAAAGATGTTAGAATAATGCCATTCTTTTTTAAAAAAGGATCCATTTGGTCTGGAACACTGAATGAAGCTCTCCCTGAATGAGAATTGTAATTATGAGAAAGCCAAAGGAGAAACTTATCTGTAAATCCTTTTTTAATAGATTCTGATATGCTCGGAAAGACATTTATGAAGTGGTGTTCATGTTGGAGATACTGAGATATGCCTTCTTCTCGGAGCTCTCTGTGGCTAGGGGTTGTTGCCATTTTAAAAGACCACACCTAAAATCGTTTTCTCTTCTTCCATCTCCTTTAGCAACCCAGTTTCCATTAGAAACAGATGTCTTCCATTAGGGCAGACTGTTGGCTACTGGAAGCCCTTCCTCCCCTTCTCTTCCTTGTACCCCCCCACACGTCTTTAAACCAATTCAAACGTCACCTCTTCTGTGAAGTCCTCCTGAACTCTTCCAGCCAAAGTTGCTTGCACCTATCTCTGTGTTCCTCAGACCTCTGGCTGTATCTTCATGAGAACCCTGACATCTGTGCCTGCAATTTCTGTGTCACTGTCACCTTTCCCGGTGTGCCCCTCAAAGGCTGGACATGTCACGTTCATCTTTGTACCTTCGGTGCTTAATGTGTTGCCTGACATAAAGTTTATTATTGAAAATCACCACCAACACCCCAACACTCCTGACACGGCTCTGGAACCATGAGGTGGGGAAACCTCATGCTTTTCAGCAAAATAGGATTTGTTAAATCTTCCTACCTCCTTTTGGGGAATGGCTGTACTGATAGATTTTTTTGGTATGGCTGGACTTATGTTAAGAAAAACTTGAGATGATTTTGGGCTTGGTGTTTTTATTAGCTATATAACTTTGAGCATCTTATTTAACCACTTTGAGCCTCAGTTTCTTCATCTATAAATTGGAGCTAGCAATTCAGTGGCAGATACTTTTGCTTGCCTATCAATAGTCATATCTCATCCTATCACCTTCTTTCTTATTGGTAAAATCTCCATCCTGCCATAATGTGAAAATGACAGCTATTCAATTCCTCAGCCTATTCCTACTCAGGGGACGGGTATATGAGTTTATCCTGGGCATTTGGACTTGAGGTGAAGTTTTCTGGGATGAGAGATTGATGGAAAAGGTTTTTCTCCCAAATAAGAAGAGAGACATGGAAGGACACATGCCTTTTCTTTAATCAGACGTTGCTGTGTCTACATCATGTGCTGCCTGGATCTGTGGCAGCCATCTTACAAGCATGAGGGGACATACTTATGGGGCCAAGTCAATATACTGGGGAGGTGGAGAGAAAGAGCCTTGTCACCAAGGGTTTTTGATGACATTTTGGAATTTTTGAAGGGACTTGGACCCATCAAGTCTTGCAAACTTCTTAAATGAGATGATAAATATTCTTATTATTGAAGCTGGCTTTAGTTTGATATGCTATTAACAAACTCAGCTGACACAAATTCTTCAAGACTTCGTTATGAGGAATAATGAAATAATACCTATAAAAGACCTGGCATAGAGCAAATGGTTTTAAAAAATGGTAGCAATCAATTGTTATTACAAGTATTATTCTTAATAAGATGTGATTATACTGGAAATATCAACGAGTTAAAAAATAAGCCATTTAGTAGAGGCCTATTGTTTTATTATACTATTGTTGTCAATACCAGCCATACTATTTGGCACATAGTAAATGTTTAATGTTTTTTTTTGACATTATGGAATATGTGCTGCACATGAAAGAATATGTATAAACATATTTAAGTAATGAAACAGAACATTGGCAATACCATTGAAAGCACCAGTGTGCCCCCTCCCTTGTGCTTCTCTCTTTCTCTCTGAGTACCTCCCTTGCAGAGAAATCAATATCAGGTTTTAAAAGTCATTTTTAAACAGTGGGAGTCCCTTTGAAACATGTAAAGTTTTACTTACTGGTGATGTATGACTCCTGGTCCTATTCTACTGGAAGACTTTTGGTCCCTCCTATTCTGTTGTCTGTTCAGAGTTTGAGATATTAACCTTTAAAATAAAATTTTAAAGATTCTATTGACTGATGAGTTTATAGTCACTCTTTTTAGAAATTCCAAATGACTGAGTCCAGTTCATTAGAGACCTGCTTTTCTGTTGGATTTAACTGGTCTGTCTGTGTAACGTGCAAAGTTTCTCCATCCCAGGCCCTGCTCAGGCCTCTCTGAACCGCACCCACCCTGAAGATTTATAGCTCTTTCTGAGACACCTTCTAGCAGCAGTCTAAGTTGTCCCACTGCCTAAAATTTCCCCTTGAAACAATGAGTGTTTGGCTTTCCAGAGGCTTCCTTTACTGCTTGGAAAGTAGAATTGGTGAGTAAGACACTAGCAGGGCAAACAAAAAGAGTATTGGCTGTTTGAGCTGTTGATAAGTGTGAGAGATTTTCTTTGGATACATATTCCCAGAGGAAGTTCCACCCTCAGAGAACAGAAAGGTGGCAGTCCCATGGAAAGCCCTGCCAGCTGAGCAGAGGCGGGTGGTGGTGTGGTGGCCACAGAGTGTGCTCAGAAGCTCCTTCCTGTGTTTGAATCCTGGCACTGCCACCAGGCAGTCATGGACCTTGGGCAAGTCACTTAACTCTCCAAGGCTCAGTTAATAAAACAGATTAATGGGCCCGCCTCATACAGTGGTTGTGAAGATTCAGTGAGTTAAAAACAAAGCATTCAGAACAATGCCTGGCACAGGGAAATGCTAAGTAAATGTTAGCTATTATTGTTTCAGTGTCGAAAATCCTAAATGTAAATGCAGACATATCTAAATTATCACCAAAACTAAAATAAGCTGTCTCAGAAGCCATATATCCCCTTAATTTTTCTGAGTTAACTTATTTTGTGAATTGATAAAGGTTTGGAAGTTCTAGAAATGTCCAAAACCCCAATACCTGCTCAGTAAGCAAATATGGGCCACTGTTCCAGTAACCTGCGAAAAGGTTTACCTAGAAGTGAAATTTGCTCAACATTTTACCAAGAAAGCTTATTTCTCTTTTTAAAAATGTCACATGATTAAGTCAAAAGACTATATAACTTAAGGTTTTCTTAGTGACTTGAATCCTCATGATCTATCAATAGCTAGATCTTTTTCTCTTTGCAATTATTTCCCAGTCTTTCTCAATTTTTTCCTGTTTCTGAAGCAAAAATATTCTACAGTTATAACATTTTCAATCCCACAAAAAGTCACTGTTATTGAAGTAGACAAGGCAGTAATGGTCCAGTAAAATAAAGTCATCCAGTAATCTATAAATTGCAAGATAATTGTACAGTTAATAAATTTTACTCTTTAAAAATTATGCTACCCCCAGACAAGGATATGCTCTTCTAGCCTGAAAATACTAGCACAAAAATATACGCAAAATGCTTGCACAGTAAGTAGGCATCAAATGCTGTTAGTTTATCATGTTCAAAAGCTAAGATTCGATATTTTTTTAAAAATAGAACATTGAGAGAGCAAGCTGCCTGAAATCCTTTTTTGTGGAACGAAGTAGAGAATATATAAACAAAAACATTGTTAATGTCTCCTTAGGCAGATAATCCTCCAATTTTGAGCTGATTTTTAAAATAGCATTCCAAAAAGTCATATTCCTCAATTCTTTCTTCTATCCTCTGATCATGCCTCAATTTTCTTTATATCAGCTTGGAGTTAATTGAACATATTTTTCTTCCCATTGATAAACAAAGCTCTACTATAATTTAAACAGATTTACATATTCTAAATGATCATTTAATCCAATGTAAAGGGAATAAATTCCCATCCTTCCTTATTATTTTTGATTTAGTTTGCATGATTTCAGGAACACACAGTTTCTGTGGGCACATGGGAGAGTAATAAATCATGCCTAGTAAAACAATACTGCTTAGGCAAAACAATTAAAAAATATAAGTCCCAGTAATAAAATTTAAGACGCAGCTGATGAAAACAGATGTATCCTTTGTTTTGAATGAACCTCAAATTTTGTAACATGGCAAAAATTAAGAATCTACTGGACTCAGTTCAACTTTGTGCATTTGGCACAGAATGCTAAAGTAAACGCCGCCCTTGTAAAAAAACAAAACAAAAAAATACAAGGTATAATTTTTGTACTTATAAAGCAATTATGGCCTTTATTTAAATGTGGAACTTACTATGTCTTCCTCAAAGAGAGGTTTCAATGAAGTTGACTTAGGATTTAAAGTAGAAATCAGAGAATGTGAAAGGTAGCTTACTTTTATGTCTTGCTATTTGAGACAATAATGTAACCAAATAAATTATGTTTTTAGTATGATTGATTTTTTTAAAGGCCAGAAAACTAAGACTATTTTTCCCTAAATAGCATTTGGTGTGGCCACATTTATGTCTGAAAACCCAAATCTCTCTTCATTTGTGCTGAGAGTTTATTTCCCAGCATCTTTTCTTTGCATTGACCCCCAAATACTTACAGACCTTAAAGCTTGTAGAAATCTATCTAATTTGAGCTTTGAACATAGTGTTATTTTGTGGGTTGATAAAGGATTTAGAGGTTCTACAGTTCGGATTTACTCTTTAAAAACTGGGGGCTTGGGAACTTAGCCTTTTAAAGGTAAATCTTTTGTGTGGGCTCAACGACTCAGAATGAATTATACGGAGCCAGAATTTCTTCTCCCACCACACCATGGTCCCCTCATGTAAATGACCTCTCATTGATTATCCCCAACAATGGTTCCACTATTTCTTTTGCTTCAATTAAGGAAACTTTTTGAAAGACGATTGGGGATTTTAGCATTGAAACACTTCTAGAGAACTCAAAGAAGCAGCCCATCTTTAACTACACAATATCTGTTTTGCAAATGTGGTATAATCACAGGATAGAAAAAAGTAACCACAGGTCTTCTGGCCCAATCATGGAAACCATTTTGAAGAAAGTTGCTTATTACGGGTCCAAAAAGAAAGAAAAGAAATAGGAAGAAAGAAAAATGAAAGGAAGAAAGAAAGAGAAATTGTGTTTGAACCTTTTGCCAGGAAAAAAAGAAAAAGTGCTTTGTGGTCATTAGAAAAGGAACAATATGGTAAGATTTAACTCAGTTGAACTATACATCAGCTACAATTGAACTTAACATACTTTACTCATTACATTACATAATTTACTCATTATACAATTAAATACAAGATGCCTATCTTTCTTTGCACCTACTTACTTTCAAAAAACTATCGCCAGGACGTTTTATTCATGGTAGCTGAGATGTAACTCCCAAAATACAAGTTAGACAGAAATACTGGGATAAATATTATTTCATTACTTATAGGGGAGAATGAAATGGAAAAATGTAGTCTGCAAATGTGACCCTGCCTGAGATTGTTGATTTCCTTAGCTAGGATAGTTTAAGTTTTTTTGCTACTTGCCCCCTATCCCGCCAATGCTCCCCTTTCTCGTTCCTGGATTTTGCCTTGGGTTAATTATTTCTGGTCTCATAGCAACTATGTTTTCATTGTGAACTGCCTGACTGCTTGCTGGAGGTCAGCAGGGCATCAATAAATAAGTAAATCAAAATATGCAAACAAACTGCAGTTAATAGGATGGGGGTTTGAAGGTATGTCTGGCTGGCCAGGATGTGCTCAGAAGAGAAGGTCTGACATGTAGTAGCTTGGAGGAAAAAATTACTTTCTAAATTGCTTTCCACTCACTTGTGAGCTCACCTTTATGTAAACAGTGGAAATAAAGCAGAACAGTGTTTTAGGATTTTTACATACGGTTGTGTTGAGATCTTGAATGGACTCATGTTTTGTCTTAGTCTATTTGGGCTTCTGTAACAAAATATCACACACTGGGTGGCTTGTAAACAACAAACATTTATTTCTCACAGTTTTGGAGACTGCAAAGTCCAAGATCATGGTGTTGGCAGATTTGGTTTTTGGTTCCATGGAAGAAGGGGGCAAAGGAGCTCTCTGGAAACTCTTTAATATGGGCACCAATCCTGTACATGAGGGCTCCACCCTCAGGACCTAATCACCTCCCAAAGGCTCCACCTCCTAATACCATCACCTTAAGGTTAGGTTTCAACATAGGAATTGTGGGGATGGCCGTACACATTTAGACCATAGCATGATTTAATCTTGCCATTCCTCAGCAGAATAATAGAAGAGTCACCTCATTGTATCCATAGTTTCCATTTTATCTACTGTATGGGATATTAAAATCTATGCATTTAGCCTTTAAGGTAATTCTCACTTTCTAAAGTGGAGGAAGGTAGAATATTTCCTTCAGGAAATCTTTGCAACTTCCCATTTCCTCCCACTATCCTCCTTCCCTGACATTTAGTTTGTACTTACCAATCATGAAGGAGAAAGAGTTGGTCACCAAATAATGCTTAGGAATGTGGAGCTATCATAGAGAAGGTGGGCTCTGGGAAGTGTTTTGAAGGAGGAAAGGGACATTTGATTGAGATAGGGACCACCGTCACAGAAAATGCTACATACAGCTGAAGGAAGTTTGTCTTCAAAGAA
Source organism: Eschrichtius robustus (assembly GCF_028021215.1). Classification (NCBI taxonomy): domain Eukaryota; kingdom Metazoa; phylum Chordata; class Mammalia; order Artiodactyla; family Eschrichtiidae; genus Eschrichtius; species Eschrichtius robustus. The sequence continues at coordinate 37,769,691 of NC_090829.1, forward strand.
GAAGGCAGCAGAAGGAAGAGCCAGAGAAAATGTAGACATCAATAGGAGCTTAGTATAATCCAGGGATTTCTAAAATCAACCATACTAAGTAAATAAAGATTTCAGTAATGGGAGATAGTTAAGAAAGTGTTTGTCTTCCACTTCTCTGGGTGAACTGCCAGATGTTTGAAACTCTATGGGATCTACATAGTGCTGAAGTTGGGAAATCTACAGTTCTGAAAACATTTTCCAGACACCTTAAATTTACTAATCTTAAATAACAACTATTTCTTTATCTACTCTAGATTTATTACTTAACAAGGAATAAATTGATGTCAAGATACCCTTCTCAGTGTAATTTCTTTTGTGTTATATACATGTAGATAACAAGACTCATGCTGGTTAATGCTAAGAACTATAACATGAACATTTCAGTGTGACAGTCCATTGCTGATCAGCCAACTGTCAGATACATCTTTTCTTAGGGGCTGTGAACCAGCACCAAGTTCCCCTTTCCTATTCACTACAAAATAAAATCAGGCTTACAGTTTTTGATAAATAAGGCAGAGAGCTGAAATGTTAATATCAGCTCAAATAGTATAGTTATGGCTATGCAACAAAATTCATCTACTTTCAAGTGCTCTCCTCATATTTTTTGAGAGTACAATTATTAAAAAAACCTTTACATCATGGTGATACCATCTCTGTGTCAAATCCTGCTAGGGGTTTTGGGGATGCTTCCAGATCCTGGTTGAAAAATGATGAATTGAGTAACAAGGAAAAAAAAAAAAAAACTTAAGCAATAGGAAAATCTTGTATATATCCCCTATGTTATTTAAAACTGTTAATTAGGAACACTCTCCCCCCATCCTCCCCCCATTGCCACCTCATTTTCCATAGGAGTGGGGATGGGGTGAGGAATTCTAGGAATGTTAAACAGGAAGCGTCAAAGCCCAGTGAAGGATCATTTCTAAGTGAAGAAAAACCAAAGCCCCTTCCAACAACACAAGAGCTGAATTTTATTTAACTTTGCACTCTCTACAGTGCCTTGCACACATCAGATGTGTGATAAATGCTCAGAAACTGTATAACAAATAATGCTTGATGTTCCCTGGGTTTCTGTTTACCCTAACATTGTCAAAGATGATCATTTTTAAAGGTTATTGATTTATTTACATTGAAACAAATGGGTCTTACAAAGAAACCTGCGGGGGTATGGCTGTGTGTGTCTATAAACATACATGAATCATGCATGCATATACATATGTGGGCATGCCCAGACCCCCTGGGGGATCCTATAGCAGATAAGCCCTGTGTGGCCTGGATCCTTGAGACCAGTGCCTCTTACACTTTCATGTGCACACACATCACCTGCGGATCTTGTTAACTTGTAGATTCTGATTCAAGTTCCCAGTGGTGCCCAAAGCTGGGGACCACACTTTGACCACCACACAGAAAGGAGACCAACAGAACCTGAAAACCAGTAGCCACCACCCATGACTGGAACCCAATGTCTGTAATGTTCCTGGTCTTCCTCACGACCTGCCATGTCATCAGCTGCCGTCTACTAGTACAAGACCTGTACTAGTGTCCAGTCAAGTTCCAGTCTCTATGTAACAGCTGGTCAGCAAGTATTTGTGGCCCACATGCTAGGAGCCACAAATACAGTTGCAGTGCAGGGATGAGCAGTGCAGGGAAACAAGGAAATGTAAGGTATAGTGTGCCCTCTTTCAGAGGGCTTAGAGTGGGTTGGGAGTGTGTGGATTCATACACCAAGCGAATAGAAGGCAAATGCAACCAGAAGAAAGTCAGGTGCAGACTCCACATTACAGCTGTACACTCTCACATGCTCAGAGCAGGCAAGATGGTGATGGCCTGGGAAGGTATGGAAATGACTTTTTCTTGGATTGGGCTCCCCAGAAACAGACTCTGAGATGATTTATGTGCAAATCATCTATTTGGAAACTGCAGCAGATGCGTACAGGAGGAGAAGAGTGAGGCAGAGAAGGGAAACAGCTCGGAAGGGATGCCAGGAGATTCTAGGGAAAGGGTTACCTCATTCGAGGGGTGACAGAGTTGGGGTAAGAATACGCCCATCATTGGTTGAAGGCTGCTAGTGGGGCTGGGGGTGATAGTCGTCACATATCCATCCTGCCATGCATGTCAGCAGGGTGGCTGGTAAAGTTGGGGAAAACCACAGACTCAGAAATGCAGATGCTGGCAGTTGAAGGGAAGCAGGAGAGAGATGGGCCCCTGGGGCAAATGGTTTGAGTTCGTTCCCTGCGGACAGATACTCCGAGAAGGGAATAACAGGACAACTGAGAGAGGAGGCTGGGCCCTGCCCAGATAGAAGATAAGAGACCACATATTCCTCATTCTCAAAGTCAGGAGACCTCCCCCGCTACACATGCAGAGAAAGGCTCCTTGGAGGTCAAAAGGGGAGTGATACCGAGTGGCCAAACCTACACATAGGCCTCTTCCGTGGACTCCACCTTGGCTAAGAGATGTGCGCGCACACATGGGAAAATCCTGAGCTATACCAAATACGCCCTCTGAACCAGGCAGATCAAAATGATCGGCCAAAGGAAACCTGGAAGAAATGCCCCATAAAAGTGATTCAAACTGCCACGAGGGCATGACTCTCTGAGCCTGCCCGTGTGTCTATCCACACGTACTGTACTCATTTTTCTCCTAATAAACACTTTACTTGTTTCACTACTTTCCGTCTTTGTGGGAGTTCTTTTTCTGCAAAGCCGTAGGGCCAGGGCCTTGTCACTGACCACTGGTCTAGCGGCTAGGATTCGGTGCTCTCACGGCCGCAACCCGACCTCAGTCACTGGCCAGGAACGGAAACCCTGCTTCAAGCCGCTGCAGGTCGAGGGCACCAGAGATGAGAAGGAGCTGGCTTACGCTGAAGTGATTTAAGTCTAAGGGCTACGGGCAGAGCAAGGTCTGTGCTGTAGCCTTAAAAGAGCAGCAGGATTTGAGCTGGAATTAGCAACTGCTTTATCCTCTCAACCCACCTGCTGCCAATGCCAAGCTGTCCTTTCTGATGAATCCAGGATTCATTTACATCTTAAGCTCAAGCCTAGAAGGGCAGTCGCTAAGTGGAAACTTTATGCTTTCAGTGGGGCAAGCACAGGCCTGCTTCCTCACAGACACCGGTGTAAGAAAGGCAGAAGTCCCCTCTGAAAAGAGGAGACGAGGTCTGTGGGGACCAGGCTGACCATCCTTGGGGTTCAATCCTGAGGGGAGACTGGTCAAGCAGAGGCCCCTTCTAGGCCTTGCCAAGCTCTCCCCTCACAGAGGCACTGAGAGCCCCTTGTGGATTTGGTCGGTTGGCCTAAATTACAGTTGATAATTACAAGACATGGTTGAAAATTGCTGCAACATGTAACTTTTGTAACCATTACTATCCTACATTTGTAACTATTTGTGGGGACTGTTTGTCCTTTTACCAGGCTCTTTAGTTTCTGGGGAACTCTGAGGTACACAGTATTCATTTGCTTGTCTACACAATAAAAGGAAACAAAATACTGTTCCCAGGTGACCTGGACACCAGTGATAAATAAGTTTGGAGAGAGAAGGTAGAAAACAGGAACTGTCTGCTAATCAACGAGGAGTTTCCATCATCTGGAACCAGTCTACCATCCAGCCTCATCCCTCTCCCCTCCCTCCATTATCCAAGCACTTGAAACTCTTCATGGTTTCCAGAAGGCTTTCCCCCAGCTGCTTGCCATTGCACCTGCTGTGTCCTCCCATGAATACTTTCCTCCTCCTCCCCTCACATAATCCTATCATACAACAAGCCTCACTTAGAACACGCTTCCAAACTCAGCCACACAAGGTGAGTTGTTTCCTTCTTGATCCAGTTCAGAAATCAGTAGTAACAGGCACCAAGTTAAACTCTAATCATCTGTTTGTACATCTCTCTTGCCCCCCATTCACTGTGAGCCCCTCTAGGGCAGGGACCATGTCTTTCTCCTCTCTGTGTTCCCATCACCACCAGCACTGGGGTTTGCACCCAGAAAGAATCAGCGACTCAACCCTATATCATTGAGGAAGGCTATGGAAAATCAGCTCTGTTATGTGAAAGCATATCTTGTATATACTTAAAGTTTTTTTTGTTTTCTTTACACTTTGCGAGAGACTTATTAATATCATTTACAATTAGCATGTACCCTTTTTACAATATAAAAAACAATAAAGCTATTTGGCATTTTGGAAGAAAGAATCTTCCCCGATGATGACAATTCTGTAGTATGAAGTAGCTGCCGGCTGGCACCAACCAAGGCTTCCCCAAAGACACTGAACCTACCAAAGTTTTAACTAAATTCCCCACCCTTGGGGAAATTGTGGTTTTAAAGTCACAGGTCCTTCCTCTTGTGGAATGGCCCCTAGAGCCTTCAGTCTTGATTTCCAAGTTAAAGCTGCATAGCATCCATCCAGCTCCTATTTCACAGGATGTTTTTCCACACAGTCAGGATGAGGACAGTAATGTGGTTCTCAGTTGCCTTTGTCATTCTTTTCCTTTTCCTCCTGAAAGTGTTTTTGTGGAAGGCCTGCCGGATGTCACAGAAACGCGACCTGGGCAGGCTGTGTGTCACTTCTCTACTTGAAAAGTGTCCAAGACTCTGAGCCCAGAGAGGATGTCATAAACACACCCTGGTGCTTGGCCAGCATATTCCAGCCAGTTAGGAAAACAAGGCAGAGGGCACAGGATTTCACACCCACCCTGGCAGTGGCCGCACTCCGAGGGCATGCCATTTGATTCTTCACAGGTGCAAACTGCTGGTCTCCAGCTAAGGAAAACAACTGGCCATAGCATCCTTCCACGTACTATGAGACCATGTGCAAAGAGCAGTTTAGGGCATCTCTGTTTCCGCCACATAGGTCGGCTGCCTTGCGGGTCTGGCATAGGGCGGGGGAAACACAGCTATGGAGGGTGTGCTCCGTAGTAGTGTGTGCCTTCTAATGAGATGAGGTCCCGGTGAGGATGGGACTATTAAACTAAAATTGCTTCAGTTCGTTTACTTGAGACTTAGGTAGATGGACAAAACACATGAATGCAATTTGTCCTCTCAAAAAAGTCAAAGCCATTCCTAAAGAAGTCTCTTTTGCATGTGGACCCACGTTAGGAAAGAGGGTTGTAATAACTGCAATACCCAACCAAGGGGGCTGAGACCACTTGCATGGCTCAGAGAGTCTAATGAGTGAAGAAAATAATGAAAAAAAATAAAGCCTCTGGAATTGAAGCATTCTACTTCAGTTCTTCATGGGCAAGAAAAGTCAATCTGGCCTGGATTTAATTTAAACCACTTCAGATTTAGTTAATGAGAGTTTTTAAAAAAATTGCTGCAAACTTATTTGAGCTGTTTTTATAGGTGGGGAGCTGGGGACCACCTGCCCTTTATGGAAAGCAATGCACTTCCAGTGCCCTCAAGAAAACAAGGCTTATTTTAAATTATAAAAATTTTTACAAAATGTAGCTTTATTATTGTTTTTGTTACTTTTATTCCCCTCAGGAATGGTGGTCTACAATATAAATATAACGCAGATATACATTCCACTCTGAGAAAAAAAATTCATATACACCAGTTATTTCCTAACAAGGAAAGAAGATACAGCCAGTCCCGCTTTATACCTTTGATGGCACATGCAGTACCTCATTCCTTTTATTTCTGTCCTTATTTTGACTTGTCCCCCACATACCCATCCATTCAGTCTCTTTCCCTGAGGCACACCATTTACCTGTTCCTGTCTTCCCTGATTTCAGTCTGTTTGGCTTAAGTTTCAGTCTGTATCCAAATAAACGCAATGAGAAAGCCTTGGGCACCACTGAGGAAGGAATAAATTGCTGATATTTATCGAATGTTTACCATTTGCCACAAACTGTTCTCCATGGTTTAACTCATTAAATTCTCACAACAAAACTACGAGGTAAATAATGTTGCTATTCCTATTTTACAGATGAGGAAACTGAATCAAGAGAGGTGATGTAACTTGCTCAAGGCCACACAGTGAGTGAGGATGCAAACCAAGGCGGTCTGACTCTTAAGACCACCCTCTTAGCCACCACATTACACTGTATGGATGTCCCCACGGGCAGCAAGATCATTCATGCAATGCGTCCTTACACAGACATATCCTAGGTGGTGATCACTGCTCAGTCTACAGTGGTGAATGTTCCTCCTGGGAGCTGTACTTCAACCGGTTTGCTGCCTGCTGAGCTCTCATATATAAAAACCTCTTTTCTTTCTTTCTTTTTTTTTTTTTAAGATTTTATTTTTTGATGTGGACCATTTTAAAAGTCTTTATTGAATTTGTTACAATATTGCTTCTGTTTTATGTTTTGTTTTTTTGGCCACGAGGCATGTGGGATCTTAGCTCCCTGACCAGGGATCGAACCCACACTCCCTGCGTTTGAAGGCAAAGTCTTAACCACTGGACCACCAGGGAAGTCACTGAAAACCTCTTTTCATGATCCACTCAACATCATTTTTCTCTGATGTCACCTACCAAGAGCTGGGATCTTTTGGAATCACAGATAGACATGGCTCATCATATGCTTTCTGGTTAATAACGTCAGGTCTGCTGTCCAATTTATTGGACAATTTATTACTGAACATATCACAGAAGTGGGGTGAATCTTGGCATTATGAAGAGCCAGCTGTGTCCTTTACTGGACAGGGCCAAGGAAGGTACACCTCAGAGGCAACCACTCATCAGTTACCCTAGAAGTGGATAGATTTCTCTGCCCTTTGGTCCTTCTAGTTTCACTCTCCATCCAACATATGTACTTTGGATGCCAAAACACACCTGAAAATTGCCTGTGAGTCACCGTACAGCGTCCTATAGTGACACAAGCACCATGGCTATTAAGCATGGTTTCATTTCAAATTTGGGCAAAAAAAGATCCCTGAGGTAATTTGGGAGATAGAGAAAATAAGTATCTATAGGGTGTTATTTTTTGTTTTATAGATACAACTTTCCTCTGCTTGGTTTACACCAGCAGATGGAAAGATTGTGACTGCTATCAGCTGCTGAAAACAGTCTGCCCACCCAGATGGGTGCTGATTTGAAAGAAAGGCACATGTGGTATGGTTCCCCATAGCCAGCCCTGCAGTTCCTATACCTGGCTTTATGCAGTCACAGAAGGTGGGGCAGAAGTCAATTAATAACAACATGTGTGATTGATTCCAGGCTGACTCCACCCCTGAGGCTACCCTGGGCCTGACAGCCCTACATCCCCTGGAGACTCCCTCTTCCTCTTAAGGATCAAACAATGCAGTTTGCTGGAAGGCAGGCAACAAGGGAGGGATAAACAGTAGGCTCCAATCAGTCACAGACTGCACATCTCAGAAGTTGAAGCAAGATACTCAAATCGCATTGGCTTTTCTGCATTTCCAAAATCTTTTAAAATCCTAGCAACAAAAATCATCTGATACTTGGAACCCCTGAATACATCTGAAAATTTTACTCTGGTGTCAAAGAGAAAAAAATTTTAATTAAGTCAATTTTTAGATGAGACTGGGAAATTTTTAGATGCGACTGAGAAAGAGGATCCTAGGGCCTGAGATCACTAGGGTCCTGTGGCTTTCTCATCATTAACACCCTAAACATCTCCATGTCTCATGTCCCTTTATGTCACATAGACCAAGCTCTCCACACAGAAAACAGCTAGGCCTTTTTAGGGCAAAGTTCCTGCTGTTCTCTTTTTTTTGCAATGTCCTCCTCCATAGGCAGCCAGGAGCCCATACTTGACTCCTGCCCTCATACCCACCTGGCAATGTACTTCAGTAACTCTCTGTTTCCTTCTGCAAAGAGGCTGGAGAGAAATAACCATACACATATATCTTGCCTATTGGTTTTGGTCTTTAGGAATATGGCTCCACAAAATTTTTAGAACACTGAACAGGTTTACTCAAATTAAGCAGTTAATAGCTGCTTAGACTACTAATTCTTGGGACATCTGAATTTTAGCATTCTTAAAACTAAAAGAAGGACTTTCAAAGGCTGATATTTTAGGCATTATTTCTGAGTAAAGGATCCTGACTAACATTTATAGGTAATTGTGTCAGTCTGATCTTAAATGAAATGGAATAATGGAATCCAAGAATATCAGAGCCAGAAGGGCGGTAATCCAGTGTAAAGACATTATTTATTTTTGAGGAGAGAAAAGAGACCCAGAGAAACGAATGACTTGATGAACTGCAACAGAGACATTCTTTGTCCCCTGTCATTCTTTCTGTCCTTCTCTTTTGATTAGCTGGGCATATGGCCACCTAAATCCAGACTAGATGTTCCAGCCTCCCTTGCAGCTAGGTATGGTCATCTGCAGCTTTGTTTTATTTAGCCAATGGGCTATAAACAGTAGGTTGTGTTTGACTGTCTGGAAGAGTTCTTCTTCCCTTTCCCCTTCCTACTGGCTGAAATGTTGACTTGATGGGTGGAGAGGAGTAGCCATCTTGGACCATGAGATAGAAGCCCTGTGCTCTTTGGTGTGCTCAAGGATAGGAGAGCAACAAAGGAGAAGGGGCCTGGGTTTCTGAAACATGGAGTTCTAGACTGACTGCCTTCTAGACTTCTTCATGTGCAAGGGAAATAGATGTGTATCTTTGTTTAAACCATTGTTGTTTTGAATTTTTGTGTTACTCTTGACCACATCTAAACTGCGATATCAGTAGTCTGGAAAAGTTTTAATTGATTAGCATGACTTGATGGAGGAGGGCAGGATGGGTGATGGACAAGGCCTGATTGATTCTTAGTCTAAAAGATAAAATGCTTTAAATATGTTATGTCAAGGGATCTCAAATACTGATCCACAAAATGCTGCATCAGAATTACCCTGGCAGACGTGGGGGAGGGGTGTCCCATAAATCCAGATTCATGGGTCCCTTTCCTGGAAGTTTTCATTTAGTAGGTATTCTTTGGGGTCCAAGAACTTATTTTGTTAAAAAAGTTCCTAATATAGTCCTGGTATCCAGATACATTTGGAAAAGTATTTGATCTAAAATTGCTCTCTGCTGAGGAGGTGAATCAGAAGCATTAGAAAAATTTTTTTGCTCTCCCAAACATAGATGCCTCCATGGGCACATGAGAATGAGAGATAGAGACAGAGATAGAGAGAGACAGAGACAGAGAGAGAGAGATGACAGAGACAGAGATGAGAAAATATTCTGATATTCTGAATTTTGAAATAAGTGATCCCTCAGGCTCTTTGGACCCTCCTCACCTTCTCTCTGTACTCACCTGGAGTCACATAAATGTCACCTAATAGTCCATTCTCTCTCAAGTTAGCCTTAGTTCAGATAAACCTACGGTGGCTAGTGTTTTTTGTTTGTTTTGTTTTGCTTTGTTTACAGATTACATTTTCTATAGGAGGTGTAGTCACTTTCAGTGTGCATTACTACACATTAATGAATCATAAATGTATTTGTGACAAAAAGAACTACCACTTAAAGATTCCAAGGCCTTGCACATCAGAGGTTGAATATTTTGGTCCATGCAAAAATTCGCAATGTCAGCAGATTCAGTCAAACAGCTGTTGGTTACAGTTGGCCTAAAAGCACTTGGGCATAACAGCAGGTTCTCCTGGCAGCAAAGGCGATGGGCACAGAAACTGTTACCAGAAGGCAGATCATGGCAGGCAGGAGACATTCCAAACAGCACTGAACGGAAAGGGATTATACTAAGCAGCACGTCAGTACCGAGTAATCCTTTTACAAGAGCCACTGTCACATTCATAAATACACACTGCTTGGGAGACCAGTTCTCCCACCTTCTTCTGGGAAACTAGAGGAGTAAGGCCCTCAACCAGGAGGAAGCCTGGCACTCACCAGGCTCTCCACAAATCTCAGCAGAAATCAAACAAAACAGACTGCTAAACTTGGTGAACTATGAAATCTCTTTTAAGAGTTGTACAATTTTATATTTATCTAATTGGAAACTACAGTATAGGTAAGTGGGTGGAAGTAAAAGCTTTCCTCTATCAATTATATATTTGCTTTTATTTTTAAAAGATAAAAATCCTAAATCCCAATATGAAATCATCAGACAGACATGCATGTGTGTGCATACATGCATGCACACACCCTTCAGAACTTTAATTTCTGGAAATTCTTTCTTAGTTGCCTAATCCCCACAAGCTCTGGTGGCATCCTGTCGTCCCTTCTGAAAGATTTTATTATGCAAATATTTAGACTAGGACTTTTAAACATCCATGAACGTTTATTGCACTCTCCCAAATAACATCATGCAGAGGGCTCAAAACATATTGAGTCCAGGCACTTATTGACAGGATAGCTATGGGGTCTCATTAATAGGCAGTCTCTGAGACCTAACTCTGTGTTTACTGATGGTCTCCTGATTGACCAGAATTGCAACCAGAAATGAGATGAAACTCTTTTACTGGTTGCTGTTATTATAAAGTGGTCTTGAATCTGTCATAGTGCTCTTTCCATTGTAACCCTTCGCCTTCCTCAGTGACACTCCAGCAATGAAATCCTCACTTCCTGAACCTTCCACATAACCCTGCTACAATGTGCCCTTGATCCAGAGGCTGCTGTCCATGAAAAAAAAAAAAAGAGAGAGAGAGAAAGAAACAAAACTCTCAGAAGTCTCCAGACAAATTTGTAGGTCGTAGAGCTCCTATGGATTAAGTGCCAATGGAATTTAGGGAAATGAAGAGAAAAAAACCCATACTTACTTCATCCACATGCCCAACAGCTCCATAGATTCTTGCCGTTTGTCCAATGAGGTAAGGGAATCTCTCAGCAATCTCTTTCAGCATTGGGAGAAAACTGTTCAAAGCCACTGGCTCGTAGCCTGCTATCTCTATGAGGATGCTTAGGATGACGTCGTTATGGGTCGAATCCTTCAAATGCCCGATTAGGAAAGGAATACACTTCTGAACCACCTACAGAAAGAAAGGAGAAGAAGAGGGAAGAAAGAGAAACAAAGAGGAAATTAATTAAGTCAGAATCAATCTAATATTTTTTGTATTCAATCTGAACTCAACACATTCTGAGATTATTACTCTTGTTGGAACTCAAACAAATCTCCCAAGTCTGAAATTTTAAATTTACAATAAAATTTCAGAGGCTTCAGTTCCTTTTGCTTCCTCTTTAAATCTGCACTCTGCCATTGAAGAGTAAAGGCTGCAAAATGCTTAAATGCTTCTATTCGTAAGTCAAGTTTTGATGTGTTATGTCCTTATTGGTAGTGCTACATTTCCTCCAAACCACCCTGAAAGCTTCAATTTTTTATTTTTATTTTATTTTTGGTGCTCATATACAATAGAGTTTTCCTAAAGACTCAGGGAAAACATTATCAAGTAGTGTTCTCAGAAATTGGTTGTGCTGTCCATTATCAACTGTGCTGCATATATTGAGAAGAATGAATTTGACCACTAATTAAATTGAATTGAAAAGCATAGATGGCATTAAAAATATTTACTGAATACCTACTATGTACCCAGAACACCTAGAGATTCCTAGAAATTAGGATACTGGCCAAAATTTTTAACATGGCCTACATACTCAGTCCCTACTTGCCTACTCCTTAGACATCATCTTGGACACAACCACCTTGCTCTCTCAACTTTAGTAACAATGGCATTTTTTTCTCTCTCAAATTCCTCTCACCATAGGACCTGAGCACGTATTATTCCCTCTCTGTAATAAGGTCTTCTCCACTACCTCATTTCATCAGTTAACTCCTAATTATCCATAGACTGTCAGAGAGTTTCAATTTAAAGGACAATATAAGTATGTAAGAGATCCTTGACGATGACTTTAATCAGAGCCTTCAAACTGGAGAAATATGGTGTGGAAATATTTAATAATAAAAGTAAGAAAGCAGGAAAGAGCTCTTCAATTTTCCATTTGGATCACAAAAATGTAATACGATAAAAAATTATTAAAGTAAAATAATTTCTACCATATTCTCAATATCCTAATCTTTCTTTCTTAATTTTTAATGCTTTTGTCAATATAAAGATGCAATAATTTGTATTAAGGAGAATGTGACTTTTTTGTGGAATAAAGTCTCTATGTTAACACACAGACACATTGCATACTGACGATTTAATGAATTGTTTTGTATGCTAAAATAAAAGAATTAGAAAGGACAACCTGTGGAAAACTGAACAAAGAAGTACAAACTATTTACCCATCCATACTTATACTACGCTTATTTCTTTTGTTTGTTGTTGGTTTGCTGTTTTGGTAAGGGAGATTTGAAATGTAGATTCCAGTATTAAAACTGAATCTGATGCACAGCTCAATCTGCTGAACTCACCCCCTGCCCAAACCCTGCTTTTCCCACCTCTCTAGCCCCAAGTGTCTTCTTTCCCCATAAATGACACAATCATCTGACTGCTCAAGCCAGCAGTCTGGGAATCATTCTTGACAACTGTTTTTCCCTTATCAGCAGCTTCAACCAAGCAATCACCAAGTCCTATTGATTCCACCCCCCAAGTATCCCACAGATGGGTACACTTCCCTCCATGTCCATTCATCTATCCATTCATTCATTCACAAATATTTATGGAGTCCTTCCCATTTGCAAGGTACTATTCTAGGTGCTGGAGTTAATGTTTCTAACAAGTCTGACAGGTTCCTGCCTTCATGGAATAATTCACTGTCTAGTAAAGGAGATACTTAGTAAAACAAATAGTTACAAAAGAAATACGTAATTATAAGTTTTAATAAATGTCACATAGGGAAAATACAGGGTGCTGTGAGACACAGTCCCAGGGCCCTGATTTACACTGGGGGTCAGGGAAGTCCTCTCAGCAGGGACATTTAAGCTGAGACACTGATCTAGTCACCCTGCATTTGGGTTATTCCAACAGCCTCCTAACTGTTCTCCCTGCCTTCAGTCTTGTCCATCCAATACCTTCTCGACCTTGTGGCCACAATGGTGACCCTCTCCTGCTTAAAACACTTCACTAATTTCTCATTGCTCTCAAGCCAGAGGTTCACTATACCTTTTCTGAACTGACTCCTATCCATCTTCTAGACTTAGCTCCTTACCCACCTATTCTACTGTCTCCCCATCCAGATCCCATCACATAACACACTTCCACCATGTTGGATTTTTAAAAAATGTTCTTGGCCTGCTAAGTTTTCTCTTGTGTCTGGAATTTTACTCATGTGATCCATTCTGCCTGTAGTTCTTATTGCCCCAAATTTGCTGGATAACTCCTTATCATTCTTGAGGCTTCAGATTAGCTATTATTTCCTTTAAAAAATCTTCCTCAACTCCTCTTCTCTTCCCCTCTCAGTCTCATGTCCCTGCTAAAGCTCCTACCCTCACACTTCCTTTTCATTGATGTTCTAGTGTCTGCCTTGCAGACTGATTGAAATCTCTACAGGGTCAAGAATCATTTCCATTTTGTACCTGTGAATGTATCCTCAATGCCTAGCACAGAGTCTGGCCTGAAAGTGAGTCAATAAATATTTAAGGAACAAATAAAAGGCAGATCTAAATGATTTTATAGGGTAGTTTTTGGATAACCCCAACTCCCACCCCACACCATAGTACTTGAGTAGTTGTACATAATGTTTAAACATATATACTACCATGTGTCATATACAACCTAACTAATAAGGACATAAAAGAAGATAATTTTGAGATCACTAGGATCATCCTGTGTATAAATTTAAACTTGATATTCATATCCAGTACTTGCGGAGAAAAGGACAGGGCTAGTTTCTGGTCAATGGCACATATGAATGAACAGTTCAGTAAAGGCTGCCTGTGCATTGGGGTCGACCGTATGTCCTTTGGGAGAAACTATGAGAGGTTCCTGGCACCTATGGCAGAAGTGTCAGCCAGCTGCGCCGGGTCAGGGCAGCATACTTAACCTGAGGCTTTTAGAAATGGAAAACGCTTACACATTTCCTGCCCCATTCTACAGAATTCCATTTCCTAGTCCTTACTCTTCATGTCCTATCCCTGGATCACCAAGGTCTCTGTCACACGTGCTTCCAGTCATGACAATTTTATTTAAACTCCAGCCATACATCCCAAGCCTATAAAGAAAATTTTAAAAGGAAAAGAAAGAAAAGGGGAAAGGAAGAAAGAAAAAAGAAGGCAGGCAGGCAGGCTCAGGCAAATATATACTCCTGGGCAGAGTTGAATCCATAGAAGGAGCAAAGAAAAGAGAAGCCCTGAATAATGTGAATAATAATAAAATGTGAGTAATGTGAATGAATAAAGGCAGATATTTCTTGAAGTTTATCACTCACATTTAAGGGAAGTGGTGCTTTGGGCTTTAGATATTCTTGGATAAGGAGAAATTATATTTTCCAAACACAGGGCATTTCCTTAGGTTGGTCTCTTCATGGTGCCTCATTGGAGCTGTTTCATAACTCAGAGAAAGCCTTCTTTGGCTGAGAGCAGAGTAGCCACTAAGGTAACATAGATGGCTGGCAAAGAGCAAGCTAACACGGCCTTTGTTTAGGCCACAAGCCCCACACCATGGACTCTGAAAGAGCTTCCAAACTGACCTCTTAGCCTCAAGTCTTTTCCCCTCTCTTCAGCCTCCTCACTGCCTAAAACTTCATCTGCTTATGTCAAAGATTTCCCATGGTGCATGGCCGGAATCCCAATGTCACGGCATTCCAGGGTCTTCACTGATGGGTATATCTGCTGCCTCTTCCTCCGTGAACCCTCTGAGCCAGCAACATGCCACTGACCACCCACAGTGGCTTGAATATGGAGAAAACTCATACTTTCAAAGCTGATCTCAAATAGCTCTACTTCTGGGAAGCCTTCCCTCCAGCCTGCTCTAACATACACAGAACCTGAAGCTAGAGAACAAGGGAGGCCCCCAGACCACACAATGAAATATTCTGCAGTCTTATACAGTGTTCTATCTTCTTACCTGACACATACACCTTTATAACAATCTGGGAGGCTTGATTTGAATTTAGAATTTTTGGCCCCTGTAGAGGGAACAGGAAGAAATGACCCTTAGTCCCCATCTCTTGCCCCTCCCTTCTCTTCCTACCCCTGGCTTTGCCCTCAAGGAGTCTCCTATGCATATATGTGGATACCCCAGCCCACATATGCAAGCTCATCTAGGCTGCCTCTCAGACCTATGGGGTCACACTGTTGGCATGGCCTGTTCTTGGGAAAACAGGCCCAGGGACCAGGCCTTACATCCTGGAAGCAGGCTGGAGACTTACAGGAAAGGGATTCCAAGGTCCCAGTTATCTGGACTATGTCTAGTAGACAGGGAAGTGCATGGGAACTGGGAGCACAGGCAGAGGAGGGCCAACCAGAACAGTATAAAGCAAGTAGCCCAGGGAAGGGTCCTATCCCTGACTTTTCTGGTCCTTCCTGAGCAGAATTAATCACTGCCTTTTCTGTCTCCCAGAGCAGCCTGCTGACAAGTTTAGCATCTTGTCATTGAACTGAAATTTTGTGGACACAGCTCATTACTCCAGGCCATGGGCACCTTGAGGGTGGGACCATCTGAAAACATAGCTCCATAACTTAATTGGCAGCAAATGATGTTTAAATTCTTACCTACAGAATAAAAAGTCGAGCTATTGTGTACATGTACATGTGTATGTGCATGTGTGTATCCACACTCCCTCTTAAATTAGTCCTCAGGTTCAATTTTCTCTTTCAATTAATTTGGATAGTACTTACAAGGTCTATTAATCTCCAGAAATCTATAAAATAACTGCTACTTTTTCATGTACTACTTACACCCACCATACTAACAAAATATATATTCTGAAACCCAGGGTTCTGCTCCAAAGGCTGTTTGAGAACAGACTATATATATTCCATCACTCTATCTTAATGTTCTGCAACTGGCTTCTCATTTTAAATAAATAGCAAGTGACCTCTGAGTCTTGTCAGCCTGGTGATGCTATGTTAGGTGCTGTAGGATTAGGTATGTGAATAGGAATGCTCTACACTGCTGAGAGAAAATCCTAGAAAATGACTCTAGGGACCAGACCACAAAAGCAGTTCCTCTGGGTCTGGACATTAATCAACAGAGGGCTGAATTTGCCATTTCCTGCAACTTCTCTGTATGGTTAGGGCTAGACGCCTACATCCTGGGGATAATAACACATATGCTCATATGTGTTACTAAATTCTGTTTCCTTCATTGACTAGACTACAGCATGGTTTTTGGCAGCCAAGAATATAGACTTAGCCCCAGAAGGCCACTTGGAAAATTGACCACCCAGCCTTTTCCTATAAATGGACTCGGAGAATCCTCTGGAGCTTCCAGCCACGAGTCACTAGCCAAGAACTGCCTCCCTCCACCTAGGAAGGATAGCTTCCTAAAAGAGGGATACTCAGAGGGCAGTGATGGAGGAAGGGACACCACATGGTCGGGCAGCAACATCAGAAACTCACAGACGGATGGATGTGGACGCTATGTCACCTTCACAACCTCATGGACTAGTCAGCTATACATAGAGAAGATTTTTTTTTCAAGGGTCAAGTGTTGACCCTCCAGCCCTGGAGAGCCAGGTTATCACTAGTCACAGAAGGTGGGTAATGAGGAGTGCATTCAAGAAAGCATGAAAACATTCCTGCACTTGCCTTCATCGGAGAACCTGCTCAGTTTACCTCCAAGTTACAGAGCACTGGCACAGCTTTTATGCAGAAGGAAAAACCCCCTTTTAATTCAAATGTCACAAGGTCAAAACCCTTCTCATTTAGCCTCTTATTTCATCTGAAATTGAATTAACTAGACTTACACTGAAAGCCTCAGTCTACAGATTTGATTGTTGCCACGTATTTCACTTTCCTCTCTCGGTAGACTTTTCTCTGTATCCCTCCGTTTCCCCTTGCCCGCTGTCTAATTAATGAACATGAGAGAGAGGAGAGGTGAATCAGGGATTTCTCTAGCTCACTGCCTGAGCATCTCAGTAATCAAGTGTTAGCTGACAAAGAGCTGAAGGAGGCAAGGGGGTTGGGGAGGGGCAGGGCTGCTTTAACAGGAAGAGAAGTGCTGATGGGAAACAAAGGGTTGGGCGGTACCCTAGTCACCACTCCCTGCCACCAGTTAGGATCCTGGCCCTGGTGGGTCCCTTCACGTCATTATGGGTGCTTCCTAACCCTTTGCTTCTTCCTTCTAGGATCCACACTCAGCACCTACAGGAATACCTACAGCAATCTGCTTTCCCCCTCTCTTTCCCCTTCTGTTCGGTTCTCCTCCTCTTCTTGTCTAGCTCACCTTTCTATTGTGTCCCCTGGCTCGCCCATTTGTTTCACAAGCCACAGCCTTACAGTCTCATTTTTTTAGCATGTTGAGATCAAAAGATCTCATTGGCTGGAATTAGACTGGGTTGATGAGGTAGCTCAGCCTGATCTGTATGGCTCTGCGAAAGTTCCCTAACCAGTGTCAGCCCCAGATTTTCCGTAAATGGCAGTCTTAGGGGCGGGGCAGTGTGACTGTAATGGCCTGTGGAAGACATTGCCCATCTGAAAACTGGAGGGGCTGATAAAGATAAGGGGGGCATGAAAAGCCACCGCACCAAGTCGCTCTTTGGTACCAGCACTGCTCTTGACCTCTCCAAACTTCAACTTCTCTGTTTACAAAATGAAAAGGTTGTGGAGAACAAGTGAGATAATCTCTGTAAAACACCTACACAGTGCCTGGTACGTGGCATGAGCTCAACCACTATTGGTGCCCCTTGTCCACCCTCCCCTGCCTTCTGTAACCTGGGAACACTTCCCTTGTGGCCTTCTGAAGTGGAGGCTACTCAGTGACTCCCCCAGGCCAAGAGAGGAGGGGGTTGGGAGTCAGAGTGCTGGACCTGTCACTTACGGCTTACTACTTGTGCGATGGGGGCAAGATAACCTCTCAAAACATTCCTTTTTCTTTTTTTTTCTGATTTTAATTGATTAATTTATTTTTCATTTTTATACAATTTTTAAAGGTTACACTCTGTTTGCAACAAAGCATCCATTTTGACTGGTGTAAAATGGAGAAAAAAATAACACATCATAGAGTTATTGGTAGGATTAAATGAGATATTAGATGTTAAAACAAAAGTCCTTTGTGAATGGTAAAATCCTCTGCAAATTTAGGCACTAATACTAACTCATCTGTCTTAAGAAATATTCGTGGAGAGACTTCTGTGTGCCAGGTACTATGCCAGGCACTGGGGACACAGTGGTGGATACGGTGGTCCTTGTGTCTCAAGCATTTGCATCACAGCCAAGGTGATCCAGAGGGAGAGAGACCAGCAGAGACAAATTCATGACAGTGTGAAATTTGCTATGTCAGGGATTAGGCAGAAGAAAGGAGTCAGAGAGGACTACCGGCAAGAAGGCAACATCTAAGCAACTGTCGGCCCAGAAAGGGTGGTTCTGGTTAGGAAAGAACATTCCAGATGGAGAACGTAGCATATATGTAAAAACTCAGTGCCCTGATAGAGAATGCCCACCTGTGGTCCCTAAGACTGTAGAGTTGTTCAAGGTGTAAGGCTTAAAGTGACCCTAGGAGGCCAGGCAACAGGCAGGGGCCTGGTTTTAAATGGCCTCATAAGCCCTTTCCCGAGTCTCTGGACAGCCATTGAAGGCCTGTAACCAGAGGTCTGACAGGACCTCTCTGAACGCCACACATGGTGCCACCCTCATTCTTAGCCCCTACCTTTTTGGGTCAGGTGACTCCAAGGCCTTTCCCCTCCCCCTTCCTATAAGTGAGCCTCCTCCTGGTTTCATTTACCTTTATGCCCATCCTTTACCCTATGGGAAATAAGTTGAATTAGCTTATTCTATCCAAATCCCCCTTGAACTTTTATTGAACCTGCCTTTCCAAGAACTGTGTTTGTTTTGCTTTTGCTCTCAGGCTGCAGATCAAATGGCATGCCAGCCACCTCCTTTATGAAACTAGGTTTGGCCTGTTAGTCACCTCTCCCTATTCCCCATTATCACCTGGTCCCCAGTCTCTATCTGTGGTAGGCAGAATAATGACTTCCCAAAGATGTCCACACCCTAATCCCCAGGACCTGTGAAAATGCTCCCTTCCACACAGAAGGGACTTTGTAAATGTGATTAAGTTAAGGGTCTTGCGATGGAGAGATAATCCTGGATCATCTGGGTGGCCCCAATGTACTCACAAGGACCTTGGAAGAGGGAAAAAGGAGAGTCAAGCAGAGATGAGAGTGATGCAGGCCATAAGCCAGCCTCTTGGAGCTGGAAAGCACAAGAAAACGTATTCTCCTCTAGATTCTCCAGAAGGAATGCAAGCCTGTTGACCCATTTTAGACTTGTGACCTCCAGAACTGTAAGGTAATAAATTTGTGTTGTTTTAAATCACTACATTTGTGGTAATGTTACAGCAGCACAGGAAACAAATACACCATCCTGTCTGTGCCCCCCTCACTCTGAGCCTTCTTTTAGGTGACCCAGCAATCCCTCAACTCCACTCCCTGCCCAGCCCAAACTCTGTTGTAGCTTTGCCCATCCTTTCTGTCCTTAATCCTTTCTGAAATTCGTTTCTCCATCTGTGCTCTGGAATTCACTCCCAGACTTCCTCTAGCACCTTATTGTATCTAATATTTTCTCCCACATCTTCAATCACTTTATTCTTACTGGATATTGTTAAACCCTCCTTATTTCCCCTAAACTCCCACACTCGTGCGGTCATTTCCTACCCTTCCCTTCCACACACAATCCGTAATGGATGCCTGCCACTCCCCACTTCACCCCACAGACCACTGCCTCTCGTGGGTCACTAGTGAGTCCCCAGCTACCAAATCCAAGGTCAATTCCCATCTCCAATCTCCTTTAACTCCCTAGATCTTGACCCTGTTGAGCCACTTTCCCCCTCTGGAGACCACACACATCTTTTTCTTTGTTCTTCATGGTCTTCACTCTCTTTGGTCTCTTTTGTTCATTTATTCATTTCCAGATTCAACAACGTTTTATTGAAACCCTATTAGGTGCCCAGCACTATGCTAGGGAGTTCATACAAATATGCAGACACACTCTTTGATCCTCAAGGAGTTTAAGGTGCACTGGGAGAGACGGACGTGGAAAAAATAGTGACAATATATTATTCTAAGGGCAAAAGCGAAGATGCATACCAGGTAACAGAGAGGTGCCCAGTCCTCTGCCCGACTTCTAGCCTTACTGCTCAAAGTGTGGTCCCTGAAGCAGCAGGGGCAACATCACCTGGGAACTTGTGAAAGGGCAGAATCGGGGACCCCATCCTAGACCTATTGAACTGAAACCTCTGGGGGTGGGGCTCAAGCCTGCTCTCCAGTGTCCAGGTCTCCCAGCCCAGTCCCCACTTCCTGAAGATCCTTTGCCCCTCTGCTCCACCTGACATAAAACTTCAACATCTTGCCTGATGCCACGCCCTTTGTGGGTCTTCATGGCACCTATTTTCCCCTAAGGTAGAACTCACTGCCCCCTGCCCCCCGTTTATACCTTTCGTGGAGCACTTATCACCCTGTTTAGTTCAGTTTAGTTTTATGAATGTTTACTGAGTGCTCTCAGATACTGTACCAAGAGGTGGGATACAAAGGAAAAGAAGAAATCATGCCTTACCACGAGGAGCTTACAGTCTATTGTGGTTAATTATGCATATGACCACTCTTGCATGCCTTTCTTTGAATTTTGATGTTGAATCCAAATGTTCCAGGCTTCACCTTAGTGTTGACTGGTTTTTCAAGTGGTGGATATTGATATTATCAGGAAAATGGAGCAAAGATGCAGCCATATATAACCTTGTCTGACCATTAATCTGTACTGTGCACATGTCTTGGTGCCCTCCAGAATCCAATTCTACTTCCTCCTTCCTGGCAGCCTCTAGTTTCTATGTGAGTATCCTCAGTGTTCAGGAGAAGCTCCAGGGGTAGAGCATGTGTCTGAAACAGAGACTATCAGGACTTTGGTTTGGATGTTGTAGGAAAGCATACTGCTTAGAGAACCCCTGGCCCTATCTGGAGCACACAAGGAGAAATCCTACAGAAAATGAAAGCCAACACCGAGAAACCAAAAATCTGAGAAATGGAGATACAGAAGCTGTTCTGCTCACATATTTGAGCCCCTAATCAAGTCTCATCTGAAGGTTTTTCTCCATCGCATGTGCTAATAAATTCCTTTTATTGTTTAAACCAGTGTGGGTTGGCTGTTTGGTTACTGATAATCACAAGCATCCTAATTATTACAATCTTTTACTTGAATCGAAAGAACAAGTAATTTGCTATCTAGAAAGTGAGCCTCTGCTCTCACTACCGTCTGATTTCCCCGTAAGTCAAGGCATGTGTAGGTCTTCCCCTTGGCCCTATCTGAGAAACCGTAGATTCCTAGGACTGCACGACCACACTGACCTTTCATTAAAGCTGTCCTGCAATGGCTACAGATTTGCACATTTGTTGTGTTTGTATTACTGTACTTGTGGTGGTTAATTTCATGTGTCAGCTTCACTGAGTCAGAGGGTGCCCAGATATTTGGTTTAACATTACTCTGGGTATGTCTGTGAGGGTGTTTCCAGATGACACTGGCATCTAAATCAGTAGAATGAGAAAGCAGATTGCCCTCTCCAGTGTGAGTGAACCACATCTAATTTGTTGAAGGCCTGCATATGACTGCTTGAGCTGGGACATCAGTCTTCCCCGGGCCTCAGGCTGGGACTTACACCCTCAGCCCTCTGGTCCTCAGGTCCTTGGACTGGAACTACATCACTCGCTCTCCTGGGTCCTCGGCTTGCAGACAGCAGATTGTGGGACTTTTTAGCCTCATAATTGCATAAGCCAACTCTAATTCCTCATGATAAATACGTATGTATGTATGTATGTATGTACAGATAGATAGATTGATTGATAGATTCATTCTATTGCCTCTGTTTCTCTAGAGAACACTAAGACAGTATCCAACTTCTGCCACTACCTCCTCACTTTTATGATTCTAGAAAAAGTGAATGAGTGCTTTCATGTAAAGGTGAGCATGCACAGATACATGAGAGAGGAAAGCTGAAGTATACATCCTGTCCATATACCCAGAAACACACCCAGTTGTGTGAACCATCACGTATATAATGTAAATTTTACCTCCGGTTGCTTCCTCTTTGCAGCTACATGCAAAAGCCGTAAAAGATGGTACTGTTCTGGTTGTTCCAGCTGAGACATCAAGGCTAGGAGTTCTGTCAGGTGTCTGTTAATGGGCTGAGGCTGCTTATCGTACACAGCAGGTAACACCCTCAACAACATGGCATTACCTGTTGAAGGAATAATCACAGAAATGATGACTTTATCAGCCCATGAGCCATAAAATACCATTATTATCAATGCAACAAATTTTGGACTTCCTCACATATTAAATAGCACAGACTAATGGCCAAATCCTCTGCTAAAAATAACATGGTACCTTATTCTGAAAAATCACTAAATCATTACTATTATTTATTTACTTATTTACTTATTTATTTATTTATTTATGGCTGTGTTGGGTCTTCGTTTCTGTGTGAGGGCTTTCTCTACTTGCGGAGAGCGGGGGCCACTCTTCTTCGCGATGCACGGGCCTCTCACTGTCGCTGCCTCTCTTGTTGCGGAGCACGGGCTCCAGACGCGCAGGCTCAGTAGTTGTGGCTCATGGGCCTAGTTGCTCCGCGGCACGTGGGATCTTCCCAGACCAGGGCTCGAACCCGTGTCCTCTGCATTGGCAGGCAGATTCTCAACCACTGCACCACCAGGGAAGCCCCTAAATCATTATTTAAACAGTTTCCATAAAAGGGAATACTTTATGATATAATCAGCATTATTATCTAATGAAAATTTTTCCTGAGTAATGCACCGTGGGGAAAAGAAGATTTGACAGTAACCAGACGACACCCTTGAGAAGGAAACAGTTTCAATAAAGAATTCCTGACGAGAAACAACATTTGGATGCCGTTTAAATGAAAACTAAGCAGTGACATAAGCATGAATCTAAATGAAACTGAACTAAAAAAAAATAAAAGGGCAGAGGAATGTCTTCATGTTCCTGAGAGATACGGAGGCATGATTCAGACAACTGATATATGGAAACTATGCCTTATTTTTACGACTAGTTAGAAAAGTAGCAATGCAAATCTAGATCCTCAATTTCTGCACTATTTCAAGGGAAGTTTAGACTCAGGTTGTTTGTCACAGGTGATCTGCCTCAAAGACTTGTATGGACAACTGGGTTTAAAATGGCGGAACCTGAAGAAAAAAATATGACGTAAGGTTTGCAGGGACTCATCAGCAAACAACATAGGGGAAACATCTGCTTATCATTTTATGGTATGGATTTTTTCGAAAAATCCTCTCAAGAACTTAAATGTCTCAGAATTTGTTTCTAGGGATTTCTCGAACAAGAATTTTCTTGCTTCTATTTACTTTAAATTTGGCTCTGTATATAGAAGACTTACACAGAAAGAATCAAATAAGCAGTGATTATACATGTGTAGACCCTTATTAAATGGTGGGGACATTTAGATATGAGGATTAAGAAAAGAAGGCCAGAATTTTCAGAATATCTATGACCAAATTTAATGAAAGGGTGATCCTGGGTCATGGTGAATATATCTCGGTGACGATAAATAATAAGAATTGCTTTTTCCACACATGGCTCATAGAATTAGTCTCAAACAGATTTTAGTCATATGCCCACAGACTCCAAGGTACTGGAAATATTCAGGGTTTTTTTTTTAAAATGTGAAAAACATTGTTTTATTTTGTTTATTTTTACTAATTTTACTAAGAGCTTTTTCTTAAAGGATCAGGAATTGTCAATGTCATGCCCAATCTCTACAAAGCACATTAGCTCATAGAACTTAGCTATGTAGACATACTGATTAACTGCTGAAAAAGGTCACAATAAATGGAACTGTCATTGTAATTGAAGACAGGAACAATACTCATTAAAGGTCCTGGGACCCCTGAAGAGGGAAAACCCAGATTAGTCATCTTTAGCTGACTTGGATTTCGATCAAAGAATACAAAGATAAATAAGGGCTTTTTAAAAAATTTGAAACTGATGAAGACACTTCGTTGTAGAAACCCTATAAATTTCATTCATAAGCTAATATATTCTTCTTCATTATGAAATATTTCAAGCCATTAGACAAATATAGGCAAAAATATAAGGACCACTGGTGTGCCTACCAACCAGCTTTACCAAAACTTAACCTTGTACCATAATTGCTTCCCACCCCACTCACTTCCTTTTCTCCCCAGAGGCAACCACCAACCTGAAATTGGTATTTACCATCTTCATGAATGTTTTTACACTTCAATTGCATGTGTATATATCAATAAGCATTTACACTGTTCTTTGCATGCTTTAAAATCTTATATCAATAGTATATTGTACATATCTTTGTGCAACATATTTTTTTCTCATCCAACATTGTGTTGAAGTTTTATATCCAAGAAGTTCTCTTCATTTATTCTCACAGCTGTATGGTATTGTATTGTATAAATATGCAACAATTTATTCATATACTTCATGGTTGGAAGATTTTTATTATTGTTATTATTATTGTTATCATTTGCTTTCACCAATAGTGCTGCAATTTTTAGACCTATTTCTTTGTGCATAAATGGGAGATATTCCCTTGGGTACTGATTCTGAGCTTAATGTGCTTAGAAACCACCAGGGCAACTTGTTAAAACACAGATACTGATTCAACAGATTGGAGGTAGAGCCTGAGAATGTGAATTTCTAACAGGCTCTCAGGTGATGTTGATGGTTCCTGGACCACATAATTAAGTAGCAAAGCAGTGGGTTTTTCCCTGGGAGTTAAGTTTCTAGATATTCCAAACTTTCTTTGTAACGTGGTTGTAGTAGTTTTCTATAGCTGCCATAAGAAATTGACAAAAACTGTGGCCCAAAATAACACAAATTTATTATCTTATATTTCCATAATACAAAAGTCTGGCATGAGTCTCACTGGGCTAAAATCCAGGTACTGGAAGGCCTGGGATCCTTCCTGGAGGTTGTAGGAAGGAACCGTTTCTTGGCTTTTCTAGCTTCTGGAGACCACCAGCATTTCTTGCTTTGGGGTCTCCTTCCTCCATCTTCAAAGTCAGCTACAGAGCAACTCTTTGACCCTGCTTCTGTCACTACACCTCTTCCTCTGCTTCTCTCTTCTGCCTCTCTTCCACTTAAGCACCCTTGTGATGACACTGGGTCCATCTGGATAATCTAGGATTATCTCCCTATATGGTAACCTTAATTCCATCTTCTGTGCAATGAAACACAACGTGTTCACAGGTCATGGGGATTAAGACGTGGATATCTTTGGGGAAGGGTTCATTTTTCTGCCTACCACCACGATTATAACAATTTACATACCCACCAGGAGCATGAATGTTTCTGTTGCCAACACTTGGTCTTGACAGACATCGGTTTTTGCCAATCTGATGGGGTTTAAGATGATACCTCATTTTTTGTTTTAATTTTCATTTATTTAATCACTTGTAAGGCTGAGCACCATTTTTATATGTTTTCAGGTCATTTCCTCTGCTGTGATTTGGCCATTCATGTCCTTTGCCTATTTTCGATTGGGATGTTTGTGTTTTCTTATTGATTTGTAGAAGTTTCTTATTTATTCTGGACACTAATATTTGGTCTATTAGTTTTAAAGTTGCAATCCTAATGGAGTTGATTTTTAAATTTTTTATTTTATGGTTTATAAAGATTTTGTTATTGAGAAATTTTTCCCTAATATAATGAATATGTTCATAAAAATATTCTACTATATTTTCTCCTAAAAGCATTATGATTTTTAAAAAAAATTATTTATTTATTTGGCTGCGTTGCGTCTTTGTCGCTGCGTGCAGGCTTTCTCTAGTTGCCGCGAGCGGGGGCTACTCTTCGTTGCAATGCACGTGCTTCTCATTGCAGTGGCTTCTCTTGTTGCAGAGCACGGGCTCTAGGCGCACAGGCTTCAGTAGTTGTGGCTCTCAGGCTCTAGAGTGCAGGCTCAGTAGTTGTGGCGCACGGGCTTAGTTGCTCCGCGGCATGTGGGACCTTCCTAGACCAGGGCTCGAACCGGTGTCCCCTGCATTGGCAGGCGGATTCTTAACCATTGCGCCACCAGGGAAGTCCTATGATTTTGTTTTTATGTTTGTCTTTAATCCATCTGGATTTTACTTTTTGTACATATGAGGAAGGGATCTAATTATAAATATATATTTGTGTGTATATAAACAATTGTCCCAGATCAATTTATTGAGTGGCCAACTGTTTCCCTTCTGATTTGTAATACCTCTTTCATATATAAAGTTTCCCATGTATCTGGATCTGTTTCTGGTTATTTGTCATACCTTCACCAATTATATATTTTCTTCATTACAATAACTTTATAATAAATCATTATATCTCACAGGGCAAATTTCTTCATCTTCTACTTCAAATTCCTCTACTTTATATAAATTTTACCATTAGTTTGTCAACTTCCTTGAAAAACTAGAATTTTTTTCTTCACATTGAATATATAGACTAATTTGGAATAATTGACATCTCTGTGAAACTGAGTCTTCTTATTCAAGAACTTGATATATTCTTCTATCTATGTAATTTTTTTATGTCTTTCAAAGTTTTGTGATATTAGCTGTGCCTTATATATCTTTTATTAAATAGATTCCTAGGTATTCCATATTTGTTGTTGCTATTGTAATGAAAGTTTTTGGTCTTTTAAAGATATTTTCTATTTATGTGCTGTATTAAGAAAGCAACTGATTTTTGTACATTGACCTTTCATCCAGCAAAAGTTTAGTTCTTTTATTAATAAACTGTCTTTAGAGTCTCTTAGATTTTCTGTATATAGATAATCAACTTATAATAACTGATGACAACTTCGTTTCTTTCCATCCTTATTCCTTACATTTCTTTTTTTGTCCTACTTTACCAGCTGGGACCTCAAACACTTTGATGAATAGAACCAGTGTCCACTGGTATCGTTTTGTTATTCCTGTCTCTAAAGAGTATGTTTCTAAGGATTCATCATAATGTATGTACATGTTTCTATACATTTTTGGTATTTACATTTTATCAGTTTAAGCTCCTGTCTTTTTCCTAGTTTGAATATGAATGAGTGTTGAATTTTATTAAACGATTTTCCTGCACCTGTCCACATGACCATATGATTTCTCCTTTAACTTGTTATTGTAGTAAATTAATGAATATTCTAATGTTTAATCAATCTTGCACTCTTAGAATACACTCAGCTTGGTTATGATGCATTTTAATGCATAGATTGCTGGATTTTGGCTAATACTTCATTTAGAGCTTTTACATCTATATCCTTAAATGAGACTGACTTGCAGTTTTCCTTTCTTGTACTGACCTCGTCTCTTTTTAGTATCATACTTACTAGACATATAAAAAGAATTTAGTGCATTCCTGCACACTCTATTCTCAGAGGCCGTTTATATAAAATGGGGATTATGTGTTCCTTGCTTGGTAGAACTTGCTTATCAAACCTTCTGAGCAGTGTTCCATATATTTCATCATATCAAAATTTAAATTATGTAGTTTAAATTTCTGTATCCTTTCACAGTTTTTTTGGCATTTGAATGATCAGTTATGACAGAAGTGAACCTATCAGTTATGAGAAGTATGTTAAAATCTATCTTTATGATTATGGATTTGTCAATTTCTTCTTATAAGTCTGTCAATATTTGGCATATTTTTTTGAAAGTACCAGATAGTTCTGAGATATCTTCCTGGTAAAGCATTTCATCATAATTTAATTGCTCTCTTTGCTTTAAAGTCTACTTTTGACTGATATTAATACAACTATGCTAGCTTTTTCGAATTGCCCTTGTTTGGTATATTCCCTCACCACTTTTAAATTTTTTTGTTTTCGAGATTTCTAGATTCTTAATGTTTTATGTGTGACTCTTGTAAGTGACTTATAGCTGGACTTAAAAAATATTTCTACCTGACAAACATTTGTCTCTTAACTGAAAGTTTGTTTCATTGATATTTATAGTGATTACTGGTATACTTGGATTTATTTTTATGTTACATTGTGCTTTTTACTTATCTTGCTCTGTGTATGTATTTCTTCCCTACTTCTCTACTTCCTATTGAATAGGGCAAGTTTTTTTTTTTTTTTTTTTAATTCACTCTATTCCTTCTATTTGGACATTTTATTTCTTTTTGGTTTTGGTGGCTGTCCTTTAAAAGATAAACATTCTTGAACTAACAAAGAAAAATTAATTTTCCTGTCTTGAACAATGAAAGGATTTTAGAATTACTTTCTTAGCTCTTTCTTCCAGTTCCTTAATATTCTCTTCAGCTTCAGCCTAATTTGTCATTTAATCCATTCCTTGAATTTTTAAAAAATTTCAATTAACTTTTTTTTAATTCCAGAAGTTATATTTAATTCTTTAAAAAAAATCAGTGTCTTTTTCTTTTTTCATGTTTCCAATTCCTTCTTGTAGATCTTAAATCACTTTAAAGACACTTATTTTCTAGTTTCTAGCTGATATTTTAAATAAATGAAATTCTTGAGGGAGGGGTGTCTAATCCCTTTGGGTTTCTGTTGGTTCTCATTTATGGTGGATTGTTTCCTCATATGTTTAAATATTTTTTATTATGTATTTATTTTTACTGTGTCAGATAGTATACATTTGAATCTGGAACATGTATGAGGGCAGGCCCAAAGTCACAAACTCTCAGAGACCCTGTAAGAGTTCAGTCAAAGAGAGCTATGCTTACTTCTCACTTTCTTGTGCTAGGGCAGAGACCAACTGAAATCCAATAGGTAAATCCTCACCATGGCCTAAGCCTTGTTCCATATGGCGATTAACACTTGGTTATCACAGAACGGATAACATGTCCACCCCTTCACCTCCCCTGGGGGGAGGGGGCCTAGCATCAGCTCTTGGGCTTACTGGTCTGTTTTTGGTTCCCTCTCTTGGGCCTCTGGATATTTTCCTTACTTTATTGGAAGCTTATTTGTACATTTAAAGTTTTTATTATTATTCTAATGTAAACACATTTCTAGGTTTTTTTTTCACCAGAGTTTTCAGCTTATATAGATCTCCATATATTGGCAGAAGCAGGAATCTCTAAATTTACTTTAGAAACATGATCTTTGACTCTAAGCCTACTGAAATAATATATCCACATAATTTCAGGTTATGAAAAGAAACATACCTAAAATCAGTTAATTCCTTTTCCCCAGCTCCTTCTCATTTTAGGTTTACCAGTTTTGCTGTGTTTGTCATTAGAAAGTCCATTTATAAAAGTATAGTTGCAACTCCAGAAGGATTAAAGGTGGAATAACTTGGAATGGATTTGCCTTCTAGAGCCATACAAATTTTTACTGTGTTGGTTTCTCTTGAAATCAGAGTAACTTTCACAGTTTAGACCTGCAAAGCTGTGTACAAAGAAAAGTGAAAAAAAGTTTTCTATACATAAAGGTTGTGAAACAATGAGAGTGCACACAAAATGCTGAAATGATGCTCTTGCTTTCACACCTCTATGCCTGCTGAATTATTTCTCCCCCTAATACCCCTCCCCTCCCTCTCATCCTTCAGTGCTACCAATTCAAGTTACAACAGCTAATCCCCAGGGGGAGACAGTCCTAGCCCAGTCTCCCCACCTCTTTCCCCTCTGACCCTCTTCCAATTAATCTGACTGCAGTGTAAACCTTTGTGGTTTACTATTGTGCAACTCCCCACGTCTCCTTCGCCCTCCCACCCCCCCTCCGCCCCCCCCCCCCCAATTCAGGGGAACTCCCGTGAACGCAGTGCCACTGGCATTACTCAT
This sequence comes from Eschrichtius robustus, assembly GCF_028021215.1. Lineage (NCBI taxonomy): Eukaryota > Metazoa > Chordata > Mammalia > Artiodactyla > Eschrichtiidae > Eschrichtius > Eschrichtius robustus. The sequence goes on from NC_090829.1 coordinate 37,799,415, forward strand.
TCATCCCCATTCAGACTTTCCCCAGCATTTATTAAGGGCTCTCAGCTCCTGCCTCTCACTCTCCTCCGCTCCTTCTCCACTCAACTTGAGAGCCTCTTGTCTCATCCCCTCCCGCCGTCTGTGGGAAGAACTTTGTCTCTTCAGCAATGCATCTCCCTGTGATTCTGTTTTGTGCTCTCTGGTCTGCAGTGTCGGCCGAGAACTCGGATGAATATGAGCTCATGTATGTGAATCTGGACAATGAAATAGACAATGGACTCCATCCCACTGAGGACCGTAAGTTCATTTTAACTGTTTCTCTGCTAACCCTAATTACATATCCACCTCTTTGGGTCTAAGTATTATACATATATTTTGTAGCCAATGAAATAAGCAACAAAATTAGTTTGTTTTGCAAAAGAGAAAAGCACGTTAGGAAAGGGAGAGGTTTCAAAAAGTTACTTCTGTCAGAGATACATAATGGGTCAAACTGTATGAAATCGCCGATATTCTCGCTTTGAGCTCCATGAACGGCAATTTCATAAGAGTTCAACTTCATATAAACTTGCACGGTTTCTGTCATACGCGAGATATTTACATGCTGTTTTTTGCAGGTATCCTGAAAGGAAAGGGGGTACTGGGGATGAGTACTTGGGACCACCGAGGGAGGTCGGCATTTTACAAAGCACACCCGAGGAGGGCCTGGGCGGGTCGGTAACGCGTGTGTGTCCCGTGCTCTAGCTACGCCGTGCGACTGCAGTCGGGAGAACTCCGAGTGGGACAAGCTCTTCATCATGCTGGAGAACTCGCAGATGCGGGAGGGCATGCTGCTGCAGGCCACCGACGACGTCCTCCGGGGTGAGCTGCAGAAGCTGCGGGCCGAGCTGGGCCGGCTGGCGGGCAGCCTGGCGAGGCCGTGCGCGCCGGTGGCCCCCGCCGAGGCCAGGCTGGCCCGGGCGCTGGACGAGCTGCTGCAGGCGAGCCGCGACGCGAGCCGCAGGCTGGCGCGCCTGGAGGAAGCCGGGGCGCTGCAGCCGCAGGAGGAGGCGGGGCAGGCCCTTGGCGCAGTGCTCGAGGAGCTGCGGCAGACGCAGGCCGACCTCCGCGCTGTGCAGGGCTGGGTGGCAGGACGCTGGCTGCCAGCAGGTGAGGACGCTGGGCCGGGCGGGGACCCCCACGCGGCTTCGTTCTCGGAGCGCGAGTTGCGGGAAGCCGAGTCAGCCAACCCTCTAGGGGGGGCTTTAGTGGGAGGAAACACACACACACACACCCCCTCTGTTTCTCCATGCATGGTCACAGAGCTCAGACACACCATACAAGGCGGGAAAATTGCTTTCAAAAGTAGTCTCCAGTCCCGAGGAACCCAGAGGATAGATGTGCACGTAACCATCCCAGTCTTGAAATAGACGTCAAGGGGCCCCAGACTGACACCCGATCCGACCAGGCGTTACAGGAGCTCTATTGGCCGGTTATAACCGTGATCTCTCTCGGTGTCAGCTTCCCTCCGTTAGGGATTTCCACTTCGTCTAATTTTAGCCGGCTTCTCTCTTTAGGGGAACTCTGGTTCCCCGCGCTATTTCAGGGCCCAGCCTAATTTTTAGGAACGTTTTCCAATCCCTGGGCTGGCCCCTTCTCCCTGCCAGTTTCAAACAAAAGACTTGAGGCTGAATCTGATCTCCCAAGGGGTACCCCCAGCCCTCGGGTCTGTGAAATGAGCGCCAGAGTGAGGTCCAGGGTGTGAGGTTTGGAATAAACCAGCGGCTGAGGGATCCAAAGAGAGACAGTAAGAGGTACGAGCCAATTGGTATCCAGGTGGTACCCCAGGGATGTGGAGGATCAGAGTGAAAGAGAGGAGAGGCAGTTCAAACCAGATGCAACCTGTCGAAGTCCCATGTAATACTAAGTGAATTTTCAAACACATGTGGGCCCGAAATAATACATTTTAAAGACGGTTCAAGAAAATACAGAGTAGATTTGGAGCCAAGTAACACTCCTTTGTAAGTCAAAATTTCTAAGAAATGGTGATGTAACAATTGTGGGTTACATTAGAAAATCTGTGTCCTATGTAAGAAAATATGACTTACACTTTTCCTGAGCATCTTATGAACAGAAAACAATTACAAAAAGCACAATCCTTTCTTTATGTCCAATAAAGCAACTCTTATTGGATGGGGTAGGAGAAGAATCATGCATGTGTGAGAGCATGTTTCATTTAAAATTGCAGAAACCATACCAGAATATGAGTCTTTCCTAAATAATTGAGGACTGTCAGTACAGAGCATATTTTTAAAAATATTAAGTAGGGCTTCAGAGGGAGGAAAAAATCATAAAATCAAATATACAATAGATCCTCAATGTAAGTGACAAGAAGACAAATTATAATTCTTTAGCTGTTTTAATGGATGAAATTTCTTGTCTTTTGCAAACCATGTAAAATCACTGTACATATCACATACCAGGAAAACTGAAGAATTACGCTGTTTCACCTCCACCTCTGCATACTAGTTAGAGCAGAAGAGGGATGTATTTCTGAATTCAAAAATGTTAATTTCTTATTACAATACATCCTCCACTAATACTTTTACCCACATGCTTTGATTTCTCCTCTCTTGGTTTCCTGCCAGCTTGGCTCCTAAGGGATTCCTAATCATTCTGTTGTCAGCCTCTTAAGAACCTGGTTTTAATTCTGTCTGGTCTTTGATAATATAATCAGAAAAACCTATTAGTTAAAAGCCATTTCATGAGAGAGTTTCTGACATTTTAAAGACATATCAAGAGCCTCAATCACTGGCCCCCAAAAGAAGCCACAAAAAAACTTGCCAACATGCAGTTCTACTCCATGAGCTCACATAACTAGTGCAGCCGACAGGGGAAGCTGGGTCTCTGAGAGGCAATCAAGGAAGGCTTTGGAATGCAATCCTAACTGCCTGGGCTTATTTAAACAGGAAATCAGTTCATGAGATTGTAGTTGGCACCCTCTCTGAACACTACTGAAACATAACAGAGAATATGTCAAATGCCCATGCATATGGTGATCTTTTGTTCCATGATCTTTGATTGATTTAAATAACACAGCTAGAAAAGCATGTACCTACCAATTTCATTTGAAAAAAGAATCAACACCTCATTAAAAATTAATTTTAAAAGATCTTCAGAAATTCAAATTATTCAGTGAAAAAGTTAATACCAAAGTATGACAGGACCAATTTTGTGCTTTAGTATGACAGTTATTTTTCTAGGATTTTCTGAACCTCAATATCTTCTCTATTTCTAAAGGATAAGGTCCATATGCTTAATTTTTTTTTTAAGATGGAGCCTAGCCCTCAGCCACTTGTAGGCAGTTAGCTTAGTTTACCACACTTTGCATGGATATTTGGTTCCTGTAAGTTCTGTCTATTCACCAGTTAGTCTTTAAAAGCTCTGAGAGTTTGCTTTTTAAAGCTATCTTATGGTAAATCTTCTTTAGGTTGTTATAAAGTGAATACCTAGCCCTAATTTAGATTTTAAAAAATTCTTTCTTTATATGGTCTTTTATACATATATGAGGTTAGCACAAGGCAGAGCTCACTTGTTAAACGTTTTAGCACATTATTTCCTAGAGACATCTAAAGGGTCTTCACTTCAGCATCTGCAGCTCCCTGACTGGCCATGTGACCTGGAGATGGACAGAGGTGGGAATTTACTGAGTTCCCAACCCCCAAGTTTGAAAGTCTCCTTCTAAGTGCATATTAGCAGAAATATATACTCTATCCGACCCCTTGGAAGAATTCACTCTTCCTTAAAGGTTTTCTGTTACAGCTTACATAGCATTTATAAGCATGTGGACAGAGTAAGAATTTTTTTTTTTTTAAATTATTAGCACCTTTTAATTATTATTTATTTATTTATTTATTTATTTATTTATTTGGCTGTGTTGGGTCTTCGTTTCTGTGCGAGGGCTTCCTCTAGCTGCGGCAAGCGGGGGCCACTCTTCATCACGGTGCGCGGGCCTCTCACTATCGCAGCCTCTCTTTTTGCGGAGCACAGGCTCCAGACACGCAGGCTCAGTAGTTGTGGCTCACGGACCTAGTTGCTCCGCGGCATGTGGGATCTTCCCAGACCAGGGCTCGAACCCGTGTCCCCTGCATTAGCAGGCAGATTCTCAACCACTGCGCCACCAGGGAAGCCCCAGAGTAAGAATTTTTAAGCATATCTTTGGTCCACAGAGCTCTTCTCGACTGCTACATGCTTCTTCTTTACAGACTTGCAGAATATTACAAGGAGAATGGAAGAGCCTTTGACAGATAACTATAAAGCCTGGAGAGATTGTGGGGCTCATCGAAAGCGACACAGCTTACTAGTAGTAAAACAAACTGAATTCCAGCTCTTTTAGCCAAATCCAGGGGTTCTTCTACCACTAAGAGGCAATGCAGCGTGCTGGTTAAGGGTGTGGTTCCTGCAGCCAGAGTGCCCAAGTTCAAAACCAATTTTACCATTTCTCTGTGTGCCTTCTTTTCCATTTACATGCTTCTGAATGAGACAGTTGATTTTCCTTATTCCTGTTTTCTTTGCTCTATAGAGATTATACTTGGACCCCTCAAGTCATAACATATTGCTGCATATAGTTTTTAACTGTAGTCATTAAAAGGCCCATCCTAAAATACCTAACTGCCAGAATCATTTCGGAATGAATCTGTATTTTCTTTCATATTCTTACTTCCTTGCTACTCTAGGTTGTGAAACAGCGATTTTATTCCCCATGCGTTCCAAGAAGATTTTTGCAAGCGTGCATCCAGCAACACCAATGAAACTTGAGGCTTTCAGTGCCTGCATTTGGGTCAAAGCCACAGATGTGTTAAACAAAACTGTCCTGTTTTCCTATGGCACAAAGAGGAATCCATATGAGATCCAGCTGTACCTCAGCTATCAGTCCATCGTCCTTGTGGTGGGTGGAGAGGAAAACAGACTGGTCACCGATACTGTGATTTCCCTGGGAACGTGGACCCATCTGTGCAGCACCTGGAATTCAGAGAAAGGGCACGTGGCCTTGTGGGTAAATGGTGACCTGGTGGCCGCCACTGTCGACATGGCCACGGGTCACGTTGTTCCCGAGGGAGGAATCCTGCAGGTTGGCCAAGAAAAGAACGGCTGCTGTGTGGGTGGTGGCTTTGATGAGACATTAGCCTTTTCTGGCAGACTCACGGGCTTCAACATCTGGGATCGTGTTCTTAGTAATGAAGACATAAGAAAGACCGGAGGAGCAGAGTCCTGTCACATCCGGGGCAATGTGGTTGGGTGGGCAGTCACGGAGATTCAGCCCCACGGAGGAGCGCAGTACGTTTCTTAAGTGTCGTGAAACTCTACTTAAAGCCAAAGAAAGAAACTCACATTTTAAGCATATGCCACTTGGGAAGGTCTAAAAACCTGAATTCATTATTAAGAACACTTGAGACTAATGAAGGAGAGAGTTGAGATCAATCTTTATTTATCTTGGCAAAATACTGAATAAATAGTCGAAGGGGAGACATTGGAGAAGGCTTTTGGGGATATTGTTACTAGACTTTATGCCATGTGCTTTCAGATTAATGCTGTGTCTTTGTCAGATAAACTCTCAAATAATGAAAAAAGACTGTATGGTTGAACAGAAGGACAACTGTTTTACTTTTCTTTGGCTAATTTTGTTTTGGCCAGAGATGAATTTTACATTGGAAGAATAATAAAATAACATTTGTTGTCCACTGTTCATTGTTATTGGTACATACCTTATTATGAAAAAACGATGATAGAACATATTTATACTACCATGTGACTTAACAAATACAAATGTAGTGTGTGTTATAATGTCACTTTTTTGAGGAGATAGTTATATAAGTTATATTGTAAAATGGTTTTGTATTAATTTTATTGAGACTATTTTTGTAAATCTCTACTGTAAATAAAATATTTTATAAAACTAGTCCATGTCATCTAATTATAAATTTAAAATGTTTGGGAGCAAATCCACCCTTTTTTTTAATCTAAAGCAGGCAATTAGTTTTCAGATACTAATCTATTATGTAAATAGTAATAGTTACTATTGTTAGAAACAAACTATAGAGTTGTTTTAAGCACTGGCTTCCTATAAATCATAGGCAAGAAATATGATCTTGGCTAAGTCAATTCATCTCTCTGGGTTTTAGTTTTCTCAACTGAGAAATCAAGGAATTGAAGAAATAATGATTCCTTCCAATTTGATGATGCTATGAGCATATACAACTTTCTGTCCCATGTATACAGGGGAAAAAAATGAATTATATTCAGAGTTCCTCAGATTCACATGATACCTGCCAGAGATGGTTTAGGACTGTTATTGGGGAGATCTAAAAATCTGGAAAAGAAACAATGACTTCTGCCCTTAATACACATCCCATTCTCTTATGCATAAAGGAGAGGACAGTCAAGTCCCTTCATCCTGTAGATGGGGAGATAACTCTCTACCACACTAATGTTCTCCTCCTGTAGAGGCTATGCAAGCAAGGGCTGACAGAAGAACCACAAAGCCACGTCTGAACATCAGTAGGAAGTGTGGCAGAACCACAGTGATAATGTGTCCGCCTAAAGGTAGGACCTGAACAACCACAGGTCATCTCTTGTTCATGAGGTTTGGAGAAGGGAGCCAGGAGTAATTATCAAACCACATTTTGTAACTAACTAGCCTGGTCCTTAGACAAGTTACTTAACTCCTCTGGAACTTCTCAGTAAAAGGAGGGGGTTAAACTCTTAGTGTCCAGTGAAATTCTATAAATCTAGGAATCTTTGAAGATATACTCATGGTATCAATACAGCTTCACCCTACTCGTGAGACCCACAAAGCCAGGGTGAAGTGTCTCAAAGAAAATCCTTCCCAGTTTTGAGGTCACAGGTCAGTCTCAGACACTTGGAGATTACATAATTCAAGGTTGCAGGCACAGTGGCCATATGCAAGTCCTTGTTTAGCCACTGTCTATGACTCTGAATGCTGAGCTGAAGGAGGAAATACTTGACCTAACCTTCAGCTGAGAGTTAGGCATGCTTTCAATTCCTTTTCACATCTGTTCAAGAGACCCAAGATGATGCTGGCCAAGAGATATGCAAATTCATATGCGGATAGAGTTAAATGTAAGGGAACTTTTAATTTTTAACAGGAATTACATGTTGAAGGCAGAGAAGAAACAAATTGAAAAAAGGAAAGTAACCCTTGAGTTACTAAAGTAGAAATTACATCTGCTACAGCAGTAAATCTGGATAAGTGTTCTAGGGACTTCTAATTGTTCCCTGATATCTATTTTCCCTCTTTTCCTAAGTAACAGAATTCTGGTTTTAACGGTATGTATGGCCACTCTAAAGTCTCTATTTTCCAGCATCAATTGCAGCTAGATGTGGCCAAATGACTATGTTCTGGCTGATGGTGAAATAACGAATGTGATTCCCTTTCCCTTCCTCCTTCTGACTGATGGGAATATGGTAATAACGGCTGGAATTTCAGCAACCATCTTAGGTCAAGAGATTTAGCATAACAATATAGAATGAGCTTGGGCCTTTAATATTATGAAGCTGTCTTGCCAGCCCTAGGCTGCCTGTCCCTGCACTTCTTTAACACAACAACAACAAAAAAATACACCTTTATCTTCTTCAATCCACTATTGGTTGACTACTTAATCTAATCCTGATCCAGTAGAGCAATTTTTCTTTTTAATAAAAAAGACCAAGCACTTTATTCCCTCAAAATACTCATAGACTATATGTACAAAATACACTTTACAGTCTCAGGAAGCTGGCTATCTGACTCTTTTCTTTACACTAATAGCATTTAATGAGTTTTAGAATACATAGTGTCAGCAAAAGGAGGAAGTAAGAAATGTGTAAAATAGTGATAAAATAATCTAAAGAGAAATATCAGCGTGCTGGCTTAGTCTAGCACATTGGCAAAGAGTTTCACTCACCAGGATGGTTACTGAGGGCTTCATCATATTATAGCACCGTAAAAGAATTGTGCAAGATGGCTCAATTTATTCAGAGGAAAAAATACATGTATAACTAATATATAATACATTACATGTACAAAATATAAAATATTATGTATGTGTGCTAGAGTGACAAACTGTCCTGGTTTGCCTAGGACCAACCCAGCTTTAGTACTGAAAGTCCCCTGTTCCAGGAAATCCTTCAGTCCTAGGCAAACTGTGACACTTTGTCACTTTGTCACTCTAGTACCTACATATGTATGTAAGTAGAGCAACTTTTTTGCAGAGATAGTATCTGAACAAGATAGAGTTGATATATTTTCCTTGTCTATTGCAATGTGAGTTGGCTTTTAATTAAGTATTAATTCCTTTAAAATATATCCAGAACAGTTGACTGTTAAGTATATATTACAGAATTTTAGAGCTAGGTATTTGCAATTACTCAACTAACTTCACTTTAATAAATAGATTCGCAAACAAAGAAGAAACTATAATTGATTTTTATTTCATCTCTTCTTAAATTTTATATTAGAAAGCTCTTCTTTGAGAAGCTTACTAAGGCCAAATGTTTCTAGAACTGTATTTTAGCCACTAAGAAATAGCACTCAAAGACTTCCCTGGTGGTGCAGTGGTTAAGAATCCGCCTGTCAATGCAGGGGACATGGGTTCGAGCCCTGGTCCAGGAAGATCCCACATGCCGCAGAGCAACTAAGCTGATGCGCCACAACTTCTGAAGCCCGGGTGCCACAACTACTGAAGCCCGTGCGCCTAGAGCCTGTGCTCCACAACAAGAGAAGCCACCGCAATGAGAAGCCCGTGCACCGCAACGAAGAGTAGCCCCCACTCGACGCAACTAGAGAAAGCCCACGCGCAGCTATGAAGACCCAACGCAGCCAAAAATAAAAACACAGGAAGGAAGGAAGGAAGAAAGAAAGGGCACTCAAAAAATTTAAAATCTTGGGCTTCCCTGGTGGCGCAGTGGTTGAGAATCTGCCTGCCAATGCAGGGCACACGGGTTCGAGCCCTGGTCTGGGAAGATCCCACATGCCGCGGAGCAACTGGGCCCGTGAGCCACGATTGCTGAGCCTGCGCATCTGGAGCCTGTGCTCCACAACAAGAGAGGCCGTGACGGTGAGAGGCCTGCGCACCGCGATGAAGAGTGGCCCCCGCTTGCCACAACTAGAGAAAGCCCTCGCACAGAAACGAAGACCCAACACAGCCAAAAATAAATAAATTAATTAATTAAAAAAAAAACAAAAAAAACCCATTGTTTAAAAAAAAAAAAAAAAAAAGAAAAAAAAAATTTAAAATCTTGGTCAAAGTAATTGTATGTGTTCACTTATATATTCCTGGATTCAGTGAACTTGAAAACTCAGATTGCTGACCCTTGCATTCGGTTTTATAAATCTGGAGTACAGAAGAAAGCTTGCTGGGCTTGGGGTCAGAAACACAACATCCAAATCCTAGCACCATTACCCACTAACTATAAAATGTCAGGCCTGCTAACTAATCTTTATGAATCTCAAATTCGCCAAGAAACTGGGGATAACAGGACTTACCTACCTTGCTGAAGGGGTATTATGAAAATGATATAACAAGAGCTAATGTATCTAAAAGTACTTTATAAACCCTAAAATAATTTTTGAAATGAAATAGTTATCATAAAAATGTTTTTCAAGTTGTTCCCAGTGGATTAAATAAAAAATAAGCAAACAAACAAAAATACAAACAAATAAATATAAAGATTCCTTTCCATTGTGGCTAAGTTATTCTCAGAGTTCGGCCCATGGATGCTTATAACTGTGCAGGCCTTATTCTACTTCACAGCAACATCTGCTGGTGAAGTCAGGAAGGTGCAAACTCTGGCGTGCATCAGATCCAAGACTTGGTTAACGATTCAGAAGAGATTCTTTTCTGATTTAAGATGTGTCTCTATTTCTTGTTCCACATCTGTATTGACTTTTATTAACATTATATTTAATATTTCCCTATATCTATTGATATTCAGGTTGAATATTCTTAATGAGATTACTTTGGTAGCCTGTTTTCTAGAATATTTGATTAATAAATTCTTTCTCAACAACCTGTAATATGGTGGACTTAAAACCTTTTCCTTGAAGAATAACTGTATCATGAATTTTTAATGGCTAAGTATCTCCCCAGAGATTACAAAACTATACAAATGGATGTGATTCTGCCTTTAATATTTTAATATGGGCCTGGTATACGGCAGACACTCAGTGATGACAATAACGATGATGATGATTATGATGATGGTGATAAAAAGAAGAATCATGGTAACCGCTGATGAACGTGGGCCCGGCACTGTGCAAAGTATAGCTGCTTTATCTATTTAAGCCTCACACCCACACTATTTGGTTCCTATTATCACTGCCACAATAAATGGGAGGTCAATTTTCTATCTCCATTTTTCTGAAACAGCTCACCAATCAGTGGTTTGAACTTTGTCTCACATTGAGAAAGAAATGAGGTGAATTTATCACAATTAACTAGACAGTCTTTTCTAGGCCATTGCCAGGAAGTCAGAAAGGAATCTGGACTCTTGCTGAGACAAGATTACATTTCTTTCCAAAGACTTTCTACTTAAGTTTCAAATCATTTGAGGTCATCTTGTGATTTGTGCCAGAGGACCGTGTAAGAGGCATGTTGACAGAGAGGAATATTTCCTTATTATGACCACTGATTCAGAAATGCAGATGAAAGGACGTCACTGTTTTTAGTTTTGATAGTAGTGGTGTGCATTGCATCAGAGTTCCAAATAAAAATTTGGAAAGGGTTTCCCTATAGGCTCTCAAATAATCCCTTACAGTTGCTGATACCCTCATTTTAGGGATCACCAATAATATTGTCAACTTCCTAGGTGAAAGATATGCTAACTCATGCTGCACTAAGCATTGGTTGTGCTTTTATATTCCAGTACTGGACAGGTTTAAAAAAGCATCTTCACATAGCAAAGAACAAGTTTGAAGAATTATTCAGGACCACTGAAAAACAAATCTCCCACTCTGAAAAGGTTCTGATGTTACAAAATATTAAGTTGCCCTGATATGATTTAAGCAGAAAACAAATTAATTACCCAAGGGACATCCTTGTCTTATCTTTTTAATTCAATGGGAAAGCATTCAACATTTCCTCATTAAGTATGATTTTAGATGTAGGTTTTTGCAGATATCCTTTATTAGATTAAGGATGTTCCCTTCTATTGTTAGTTTGCTGAGAGGTTTTTTTTTTTTTTTTAAATCATGAACAGACTTTGAATTTTACAAAAGGAAAGGATATATATATATATCTTAATTATAATCTTAATTATATATATAATAATTATATACATATATATATTATATCCTCTTAATGTTTCAGGAAGTTCTCCAAAATTCCTAGGTTGCATTCTTTATTTCTTTCATGAATGGATACTGAATTTTATGAGATGCTTTTACTGATCAAATGACTTTTTTCCCTTTTAGTCTTTTACTGTGGAGAATTACATCTTGAATATTGTCATCCTTGAATTCCTGGGATAACTTTTATAAAATGAGGATAACAATAGTTCCTCCCTCATAAGCTATTAGGAGAATTATATGAGTTAAAAGACTAGTACCTGGGGGATTCCCTGGTGGCGCACTGGTTGAGAATCTGCCTGATAATGCAGGGAACACGGGTTCGAGCCCTGGTCTGGGAAGATCCCACATGCCGCGGAACGACTAGGCCCGTGAGCCACAACTACTAAGCCTGCGCGTCTGGAGCCTGTGCTCCGCAACAAAAGAGGCCACGATAGTGAGAGGCCCGCGCACCGCGATGAAGAGTGGCCCCTACTTGCCGCAACTAGAGAAAGCCCTCGCACAGAAACGAAGACCCAACACAGCCATAAATAAATAAATAAATAAATAAATAAATAAAAAGACTAGTACCTGATACAGAGCAAGAACTCAACGAATGTTAACTATTATTTTCTTTATGCATTGCTAGAATCATTTTGCTAAAATTTTTGTGATTTGTACATCTCTGTTTATAATTAGGATGGGTCTATATTTTCCTTTCTTATATTGTCCTTTGGTATTGATATCATGGCTATACCAGCCTTATAGAATTAGCTGGAGAATGTACTTTTTTTTTTTTAATTACCACATTAATTTATTGTCAACACAACTAAGTACAGGCAGGCATATATAATAACATGTGTAAACTACCAAGCAAGCAGAATAAAAGGGAAACTGTACTGTGATTCACCTTCAAGATATTGTGCATGTACTCATTAAAGCAGTATTTTAGGTTCTGTTTTGTAGTTTCATTAATATTGTTATACAAAAATCTGTGCCCATACATTCCCATAACGCTTTTTTTTCAATCTTTATTGGAGTATAATTGCTTTACAATGGTGTGTTAGTTTCTGCTTTATAACAAAGTGAATCAGTTATACATATACGTATATCCCCATATCTCCTCCCTCTTGCATCTCCCTCCCACCCTCCCTATCTTCTTTTTTAATTATATGAAAAAGTTTAGATAAGACTCCAATTACTCCTTGCATATTTGTTCTAATTTGCATATAACACTAAATGTGACAGGCTCTTTTTTTTTTTGGTGGGTTGATTTAAAAATACTGACAGAACTGTCTTATTAGATATAGGGACATTCAGGTTCTCTATCTCCTTAGCGCTCAAGTATTAATACAAATCAAGACAACATTCTGCTCATGCCCTTAATCCTTTCTCCAAAAAGAAGGACTTTCAGAATTTCCTTCTCACTGGGAGAATTCAAAGAACACAAAACAGACAAATGGAGTCTAAGCAATTTGAATAAATGAATTCATATTTACATTTAATGTAAAATTAAATAGTATTACTCATATACGATCATTAATAATGGGAAGTAGTAAAACATTGGCTTGGAACTAGCCTTCAGGGATAAATATTTAACCCCATTTGACAGTCTCTCATGATTGATTTAAGCTTAAAGGATGCATTTGGTTTGGAATTAGGGATAGACATGTATATAACACAATTGAAAAAATATGATCAATGGAATAACATCAACCAAGGGTAAGGGGTTAGTTGCCACTGGTACACCACAAGGCTTGCCTGGCCCCATCGGGTCTACCTTTTCATTAGTATTTTAAAATGAAGATAGAGTGGTTCTGTTCATAAAATTTACAGATGACAAGAACCTTGGAAGAATTGGAGATATATTGAAATGGAGGATCATTATCAGTTAGATCTTGGCATGCCAAAGAAATGAACTGAATCTCTTAAGACGTATAAAGGGATAAAAGTAAATATTTACATAAGGCTATTTTTTGGTACCCAGTATTAATTTACAACACTGTTGGCTACAGTGCTGGATTTTCGGGTTATCTACTCCTCATCCATGTGGTTCTGCTGCAGTTTACTATCAACTCCTGCTCTGAGGGTGGCTCATGACCCTAGTCCGGCCAGTTGAAGTACTGTATCCCCCGGCAACAATGATGGATTGGTTCAGAAATGGGCATGTGGTCAAATAGAGACAATAAGACTGGATATGGAGTTTCTTTTTCTTAACTGGTATTCATGATGATGTGAGCTCATGTGAGCTCTCATGATGAGAGAGGCCCATTACATGAAACATGAAAGTGAAACCAATCCACAGGAAGCAGAACAGAGTCATGACTTTTTGGGACCACATTTGAGTCCTGAAGCAATCCATATGGGAAGTCTGATACACTCATGCATTTTTTAGTCATGTGTGCCAGTAAGGAGTGCCTCCTCCTCCTTCTCCTCTTCCTCTTCTTCATCATCATCATCATCAAGCTATTTATACCTGGGTTTCTGTTACTTAAGATATAACTAATTGGTAAAATGGGATAATAATAGGACTTCTGCTATGGAATTCTTGTGGGGATTAAATGATTTAACCAGTATAAAATGCTTAGTACAGCATTTGGCATAAAGAGAGCATGAAATAAATTCTAGCCATTGTAGTTATTACTGTTATTATAATTATTATTGTTATCATTGAATGGATGACAATTTTGTGGGGATTCAAGCACTGCCTGGGTAACTGAGCTGAATCAACTTAAGACTCTACAATTTTACAATTCTAGTCTTATAAAAACAGATCAAATCAAATAACTCTAACACTTTAGCATTTTCTGCAGAAGTAGAAAAATGGGAGAATAAGGATTAGGATAATATAAATCAAGGAGGAAAATCTAAAGGGGAGAAAACTATATGTAAAGAAAAAAGAAATCCCAATGATGCCTTCTAAGGCTGTTTTGCAGGGGATATATGACAAAGATTTGCAGAGCAGGAAACTTACTACTCAGAGACACCAAGATCCCTTCCGTTTTGCAACTCAGAGTTTGATAGGCTTATGTGAGTGATTGCAGAGTTTTACAGACACATCAGTCCTAAAAATCTAACCCTGAAATATTTAGTCCCAACCTTTTATAGGTTAAATTTTCATTTATTTTATGATGATTTTCATAGTGCCAGATCAAATAAACTAAGTCATTTGCTTATTTTAAATACTTGCAGTTAATTCAGAAAGTGTATTTTGCATTTCAAAAGGTTTCTTTGTCATTGAAAGTGCATTTCAACAAAACAAAACAAATACATGAGTTAAGTTCTTGGCAGGTGCAAAGAGACAATTCCATTTTTTTCCCCTCATAAATCAGTTACTTGCAAGTCTAACTATCATGGTTTTAAAATGTGTGGCGTGTGTGTTTGTAATTTCTATAAAATCTGTACCAAATATGTAATCAAGGTGGTGAAAAAAGCATAATTGCTTTCCTGGACTTTTAGCAAATTTAGGATCATGCATAAAGAGAAATTAGCAATTCAATCCTAATTGAATTGTACTAGTAATAATATGTACTAGTAATATCAATGACAAGTCTTCAGAAGGGAGCACATGTAGAGTGATAAACTTCCACTGTCATGGTTGGGGTTCAGACAAACTGGTCATCTGGCAGACCACTGGGGTGGCTGGTCAGATGTCCAGGGTTGGGGGCGGGTACTATGAACTCTTCTTGGGAATGTCTGGTATGGTGAACAAAATCTTGGTCCTTGGTGGGCTGTAGGAATTTTGAGAACTGGTGGACTAATTTGTTACTAGCCTGACTCTTGGGTGGATAGTTGAGTCCAGGGAAGAAAGAGAGAGTTTCAGATAAAATTCTACTGCGAACTCAGTACCATACTTTGACACTGGGAGCCAAGCAACCTCGCTCTGGCTCTCTACCAAAGTCTAACACTAAGGGGAAAGACAGGTTCTCTTTCCCATCCTACCACAGTGGACTGAGGACTGGTGGCTTCTGAAACTTCAGGGGTGACAGCACAAAGGGACAGAGACTGCCATTCCAGGCAGGACAGTGTGGGGCAAGTCCATTCCTGGGGCCTCCATGGTAGCAGTCCACAGAGTTTGCTGGGCTCAGGGTGGTAGAGATGGGCATCACCAGACTATGCTGTGCCAAGAAGAGAATACTGGGGACTTTCAGAAATACTTGGTCTGGGAGCACTTTCCAGAGGGCGGATGCTCCATTTGAGCATGTGGGCCTGTGGCAGTCAAATGTGGGCCAAGATACTCATGGACCTCAGACATTTATATTAATGAGGGCTGGGGACATTTGGGTACCTATCAAATAATACCATACATTGTTCTTTGATCCCAAACCAAAAAAAAAAGGTTTCTGATAGATCTAAAACCAAAGGAAAAAATACAAGAAAAGAGAATATTCTGACTGCACTAACTTGATCTCTTTCATACAAATATGAAAGCATTAACAGAGATGTCCTGATTTGATACTTTATGGTAGTATTTAACACAATTATAAATCAGTCCCAAATCGTGTTCACATTTAAGAAGTCTTTACACATTCTCTGGTGTATCTAGCATTTTGTGCTTTTGGAAAACAAAGGATGAAGAGCTTTTCCATCTGCCACTGACAGCAGTGGGACACATTCCACTTAGTACAGACAGGTTCTGCACAGTTGATAGTTGGACAAGATTACCAGAAGCACGGAAAACACAGTTCTCCAAATGAGACACAAAGCGTTGAAAGGAAGCATGCGCCTCATCTAATGAGTCCAAAGAATTCATCTGCCTGGTGAAGAGACCCCGACTCAGCCAGCTCAAGTAACCTTATCCATGTTCCCCAGCCACCTAGTGGCCAAGCAGAGAATCTAACGTACCTCTCAATACTCAAAGTCTTACTTTCCACAAACCATAACTGCTTCATGAAAATACTTTAAAATGATTGTTAAAACACATCCCCAAGCTCAGCCTTTGCACCATACCTTGGAGTATGCTCTTTACTATAACCTCTGTGTGATCGGCCAGGAGGTCTGCCTTGGTAATTGCAGCCAGGGACAGGTAGTTGGACATATTCCTGCACAGTTCCTTGTTGCCTCTGTGGAGGAATTTCACTGCAATGGGGATGGCTAATGCCATCACAGGGGGCCGGTTGTAATTCTGAGGAAATATAAGAAATCAACAAATAATAAGTGGTTCATTCTTTATTCATTTATTCATTCATCCGAAAAATATTTATTGAGCTAAGCTCTCAGAGTGCAGCTGTGAAAACACAGGGCCCACCTTATTTTCCTTGTATTTGGGAACTCTGGGAACTCTTGTTCTTGTTAGGGAGACTTCGAGGCAAACAGCTTAATAGCATAGGCTGATGAGGGCCATGATAAGGAACATGCAGGGGGATAAGGGAGCAAAAATGGAGCGCTTAATCCAGTCTGAAGGGGGGTGTCAAGGAAGACTTCCTGGAGGAGGTGATGTCTTCGCTGAGACCTGGTGGATGAAGAGGAAATGGCTGGGAGATAGCTAGGAAAGGAGTGGACAAAAGGAGAAGTGTGTGTGAAAGCAGAGAGGTGAGAGAACTTGTGCATCTGAGGAACAGTAAATAGTTCAGTATGGATGATGTGGGGTACACATAGGGAAACTGGGGTAGGAGGTGAGAGAGGGGACTGGAGAGGTAAACAGAGGCTTGATTATGAAAGGTCTGGCACCATGCTTAGGAGTTTGGAATTGATCTTTAGGGTGATCAGGAGTCACTGATGAGAGGAATAACTTAGATTTACACTTGAGAAAAAAAAAATCTAAGGAATGTTGAATCAGTTGCTTCCTGACTGTATGTTAAAAACTAAAGTTTTGACTGAGATTCGGAAGGAAAAAGATGAATGAACATAAGACTAAAACTAAAGGAATTCTGGATCCTGAAATAATTCTCTTTTTGATGTACTTTGTGACTGAACATCAATAGCCTTACATATACAATAGTGCTATCAGCATTCAATTACCTAATTAGGGAATACTATTTGGAAAATACAAATTGTTTTCTTACAAATGAATGATATGTCTTCCCCACCATTAACCATTCTAACCATCAACCCCACCCCTTAGGCTAACTATAAAGCAAAAGTTGCACAGTGCACAATTTGTTCAACGTTACATTATTCCATTAGAAATAAAAAGTGGTTGTTTTTCTCTGACTGTTCATGTGAAAAGTGCTTCTATCTTTCTACCCATAGATTATCCCCTCTAATACCTCCCACTATTCTAGGTTTATGGCAGGTGTTCAATAAACGTTTGTCAAGTTGAATGACTAATGAAGAAAATACAAATCTATAGTGATAGTTATGATTGGGAACACAATGCGGTGGGAAGAAGGAAGGGTGGGTGGGGGGGTTGGGAAAGGGCCTGCTCGCTCCCACCTTCTTGCTTGGGTCACCAACTGCCAGCAATGGCCTCCAGTGCGATCCATTTTCAGGGCTAGTTGACTGGGCAGGTGAGTTGTTACACACTCCTTACCAAATAGGACTTCCACGGCCACCTCCCAGGTACTTCTAATGAAGGCATTTACACCCTTAGCTTCACGGGTGGTCAAATGACTCAGACGTTGACCAACCAGAGAATCACATTTCCAAATGATAAGTTCAGGGATGGGCAAGTTACCCAATTATAATGGAGGAGCCATTCAAGGGCTCTGTGAAAGAGACTCTCTCTCTTCTGTCGTATTCAAACTGCTGAGAATGGAAGATCAAGAGTAGCTGCCATTTTGTGACCTCAGTAGGAGAGGATCTGTATGAGAGTCAAGGCAACATGGATCTATCTGAGACAAGTTAAGAGAAACCTGGTGGCATCGTCTGAGCCCCATGTATTAGGCTGTGCCTGAGGCCAGTTCTATCCCTAAATTTTTCTAAGTGAGCCAATTAAGTCTCTTGTGCTTAAACTTTTTTTCTTCCCAGTCCCTAGAAACAAAAATAGACCTGATAAATCCATAATCCATTCCTGTAGTTCCACCCATTTTTCAGGTTCAAGAATCAGTCTGACTCCTGAGCAGAGAAAATAGGTATTCAACAACCTAAGCTGATGTCTCACCATGAAGTCAGCCATGATGAAAGCTCTGACCCTATTCCTTGGTGGCAAATCATGTGTTTATCTATCAGTTCCACTCAGTAGGTCTCTGTCCTATCCTTCTTAGAGCTCCTAACACCATCTAACTCTCAGAACCAGGGCCTGCAGCCAGACTTCCCTCAGATCAGGCTTTATCTAGAGTGTCTCCCCTCCTGGTAATTTAATTGTGCCTGATTAGACTGGGCCATTATTGGAGTGATGAGCCGTGGGGCATCCCTGGGAGGCTGGCTGCTCCCTGCCCTTCAGCATTAGAAGTCTGCACGTGTACTTGGCCAGGCCTTACAGAACTGTTTGCGTCCCCTGAGGGTAACTCACACTGAGGGATTTCCAAAAGGCTGGTGCATGATCAGGTACACCAATTTACTCTCTCACAGTGACAGTCTTTTCAGGTCAGACCCTTTCACACCATGAGGAAATCAGGAGCCAGATTACTAACCAGAATGTTCACTCATGGGCACAAGAGCAGATCAGAGCAAAGGAATATCTTGAGGGCTATTTCATCTAGGCCATGGTGAAACCTAACAGTCCTGCCCTACAGCCAAATCCCCATCTCTGGTGATTGGAACTTTCCTCTCCGTCAGATTAAGTCTCCACCCACCCTTCACACCCCAGACAGTGCTGAGTAAATGTGCCAAAATAATGACCCCACACTGAGCATCCTCGTTTTGTTGACATACACTTCAGACACGTGGTGTTTAGGAAGGCCGATTGATTTGTCGATTTTCTCTGTTATCATCTTATTCTATGCCCGCTCCCTTGAGGTTACATTTAAGTTGTACCTCAATTTGAACAGAGTATTTCCCAAACGCTTCAGTCTCACCTACCAATTTCCTGGGTTGCCCCAATCTCTCCATAGTGTGTAGATTTTTACTAGTTTACCTTTTACATGACATATCTTTGTCCCTGTCATGGCTGCCAAAGCTCTAGTTCTGAGAGTGGAACACAATCACACAATTCTTCTCAGAGCTTTCCAACAAAGAATATCATGCCCCAGTTACTTTATCTTCTCTGTCTTTAGCCAAAACAACTTGCAGCTAGAGAAGTATACACCTTCCATTGGAGGAAAATGTCTCTAAGCATATTTACCTGTAACTTTCTGAGAAACCACGATGGTGGCATTGGAAGTACAACTCAAGTGTTTCCTACTAATTGTGAACACAGACAGGCATAGTAAAAGATCAGTGAAAATCATATTCACAGCAACTAATGTTTTTAAACCTTGGGAATGAGCTAACCCTTGCCAGCAACAATGAAAGAACAGGCTGTCTTAACCAATTTGGTCATATTTTTTTTACAACAATTCTAGATGTCCTAGGGAAAAATAGTGGGCAGCTATTGAAGTCTTTGAAGTGTGGTTCCAAGTGAAAATTATTAAAAAAATTTTAAATGTATAATATCATTATTAAAAAACAAAACAAAACAAAACTTTAACACACTCAATTTTTCTGTTTTCCTCCCACATATGCCATCTGGAAATCTCTCAAATGACAAGAGAAGTGAAACATTAAGCAAAGAGCAAATAGTTCATATAAACACCAAGGAATTGCCACCAAAGGCTCTCAATCTCTAAACAGCATCTAGACACAGTTCCTAGTGTTTCAAGAGGCCATGGGCACTACTGACAGCAACAGGATATGAGTGAGGGGTTGGTAGGCCTAGGTGAGGCTGGGCAAACATGGGTCCTATGGACCTCCTTCCAATGGCTGACCTTTGCTCTCAGGTGAAGCAAAAGGATTTGCTCAGGCCCCTGATCTCAGGCCCCTGAAATTATTTTATCTGTATGATTATTTGGATCCCAGGAATGCTAATGGTATACATGCAGAGAAAGTCCCTGTGATTGCTCGTACAAATAAACCACTTTAACAGCAACTGTTAATGTCAGAGCTTATGCTAGATCTTGCCCCTCCATGCAGATGTGAGCATGATGGCATGTGTATCTTCTTACACACAATTCAATACTCAGTATTCAGGGAACAATTCAGTGAAGTACAGGGTAGCAATAAAGACTTGCTCATGGGGACAGTTATATCCAGCAGAAGCAAAACAAGAGGGCTTTGTTCTACAGATGCCAAGAATTATATTTCTTGACTAGATTAGCACCAATTTGAGCTCTTGGTGGAGATTTTCCTTTGGAAAATGCACTTTGGGAAGGTTTCCCAGTGTTTTATAATTGAAAAGAATAAAGCTAAGTAAAAGAGATAGATATCTGAGGTGACAGCAACTAAAAAGCTCTTTGGTCTCAGGCCTTGAATTCAACTAAGAGCCGTAAAAGAGTAATCTCAAGAAATATTAAATGCCATATATTAAAATGGTTATTTTATTGTTTTTCATCCCCCATCATGGATCAGATAATCAAATTTTGGATTTATATATAAAATGCTTGGTTCTTAGCAGCATGGCTATATATAAAATCTAAATGGCATCCACCTAAGTTTTCCCAGTATATTTTCTGACAGGCAACAAGGGAGTGGGTCTCAGGAACCTGGGGGGCAGGGGGGTGTCCCAATCTCCTCCCATTTCATGCCCCTGTCTTATGCGGCATTAAGTGAGGAACTGGTACTGGGGCCCACACTGGGGTGAAGCACGGCTAGTACAAAAGCCAGAGGGCAGTCAGGTCTCCTGAGCTACTCATGGGTTCATTTGTCCACTAATTAATTCATTCAGCAAATATTATCTTGAGCACCTACTATGTGCCATTCACTGTTCTAGGTGATGGGACCACATCAGTGAATAAAACTAAGCTTCTATTTTGGGCAGGGGGAGACAGGCAATGAACAATGGCTAAAATAAATAATTAAATGACAAAGTGCTGATGCTATTTTAGAGTTTCCTGCAGACGATGATAATGATGACAATACCAACCAGAGCTAATCCTCATACAGCACTTCCTGTGTCTTAAATATTTTACGTCTATTTTTTAATGTCTATCCATCTAATCCTCACAACAAACTCATGAGGCAGCTACGCTTATCTGCATTTTATAGATGAGGAAATTAGGGCACAGAAAGATGAAATGCCCAAGATCACCCTGCCAGTAAATGGTAGACCTGGGATTGCCTACTGAATAAACTTCTAGATGAACATGACCAGTCCTGCCTCTGCGAGCTGAAAAGGAAATGCTCTCAAAATTGCCCAATGCATTTTGCATGCCAGCCAGGGACAGATTTTGAATCTTCATGCAGCATTAACTGGGGAAGAGGAAATAAGAAAACTGAAGTGTGGAATCAAGGTGAATGGACAGTGGGGGGGTCCTTCTATAAAGAAGGAAAAACAGATACTTTCGGATTTTCCCACAGTGAATTTGGTGGCTATTTCAGTTCTTCCCTCCTCCCCTCTTTGGCTATCTCCCTCTTCAAATGATCATCAACACTGTGAGAAGATGTGGAGGAAGAGATAAAAGGCAGAGCTTACTTGGCATTAGCTCTGCTAAGTGATTTGGTTGGTTGGGGAAGAGGCTGAAACCACTGTAACTTGTACTGAGGAGAAAACTAGGAATTGGCTCTCAACATCATGATGGTTGGTCGGTCAGTTCTCTAGAATTTCATTCTAGCCCATCAGTTATGTCAGTAATTACAACCCCCTTGAGGTGCATGTTTATTTTCTTCAACCCTCTTCACGTTTGGATTTATCCTAGAATGTAATGTGCTTTGTGGAGGGGAAGAGGGGTATCTTCTCTTTCAGGATTTTTCTACAGGCAGAGAAATAAGCATTGGCCAACTCCATATAGAACCCTGGTCAGAGGAAGCTGTGGTTTGAAATAGGTACTTCCAGATAGTGGCTGGATCACAAATGGAGATTGCTTTTATAATAAAATTGTTCTTTGTGAGCAGCAAGTATTGTTATGCCCATTTTACAGATGGCAGAACAGAGGCTTAGAGAGATGAAATAACCTGCCAATCTCTCACTGATACGAGACCAAGAGTATCTGATTCTAAGGCCCTCAAGCTCTAAAGCCTTTTGTTCTTCTACCTCTCAGCATCTCCTAAGGGAGTCAGAATTTCAGACTAGGAGGTGATCTGAGAGCTCACCTGATTCATCCTTCATTTTACAGATGTCTAAGGACACAGGGTGGGATGGCAGGATAGTATCACCCACCACAAAAGAAACCAGAACTCACAAGTGCATGCCTCACACATGTACAGATTCTGTATTGAGGAAGGTATAGAAGGTGAATTCTGAAAATTTTAAAACTATTTTGAGGTAAATGTGGCAAGTTCATACAGTTAGGACCAAGAAAAGAAAGAAGTCAGTATAACCACTAATTATTAAAAGTAGAATAGGAATGGTCATCTGAAGTAGGTTTGAGTGTAGGTTGAAAAAGGAAATTTAGGAAAAAAAAAAAAGGTTTTTTCTTGTGTGTGTGTGAACATATTTAGCTTCCAATGACAGCTAAGTGGCCAGAAAAAAAAAAAAATGGCTAAGAATACGGGCAGAAGAACTGGTGGGCCCTTGCTTGATCAGGTAGTGTGAGGCTGGGATTGCTTATCTTGGGAGGTAAGGTGGGTGGAGAGGGAATCTTTGTGTGTGTGTAGCTAAAAATGTTAAGTGGTTGACTTTAAAGTTGACCTACTGTTTTATTTTACTGAAAAAACAAAACAGAATATGAGTCATCTGGATTTCTACTTGTTTCCCACAAGAACCTATTTTACAAGTAGGACAAAATCTTCTTTTCAATATTTACCGCAGGCCAAAATGTTCCCCTTAAAATCTGATTGAAAGCTAAATGCCAAAGCTGCAACCACAGCCTTGCCTTTGGTTCGTGGGAAATGACTTTCTGGGACCACACCCCTAGGGGTAGCCTGGACAAATTGCTGCACTTTGCTCTGAAAAAGGCAAGTTTACATTTAGGGCTTTCCATCTTCCATTATTACACCTTGTGCCTGCTCAGAGGGCACACAATGGACGCCCTGTGACCACACTGGCCCTACAGGCTGGAATCGCCCACTTCTGTGACTCACTTGTCCCTCTCAACCAAGACGCCTAACCCTTAGCCCTTTTCTCTGTCCTTTCCCAAAATGTCAGTGCTTGTCCTCAGGGCCCTGCTCTCAGCAATCTTACAAACTCATTCTCATTGATCAGCAGTGAGTTTCACGTTTTTATTTGCTCCCCACCATCCCCTTTTTAAAGTAGGAGACATAATGCCTTACCCAGAATGAAACATCCCTTTATGTTAGACTTTGGGGCATTTTGGAAGGGCAGCCTGCTTAGTTCTCTGATCTGGGTCTCATTTCACAAATTTGGACTTTTGTACAATCTGTTTTGTCTACTTGGAATGTTCTCTCACTCCACTTTTCCTACCTGGTAAAATTCCCGATAATTGCCCATAACCCTTCCAAATTCGATCTCCATCCAGAAAGCCTTCCAGACTCTCTAGAACTGTACTAACACAGGAGCCGAGTGAACCTACTGAGCCCCTGAATTGTGACCAGTGCAAAGTAAGACATGCTAACACACACAATGGATTTATGAGACTTAGTATACAAAACAAGTAAAACATCTCATTAATTTTTACACTGATTACATGTTGAAATAATAACATTTTGGATATATTGGGTTAAGGAAAATATCAAATCAATTTCATCTGTTTTCACCTCTTTTTAATATGGCTATTAGAAAATTTTAAATTCCATATGTGGCTCATGTTTGCAGCTTGCATTGTATTTCTGTTGGACAGTGCTCCTGGAATCTAGACCAGTGGTTTTGAAATCACAGGGGGAGCTGGAGAATAGGGCTGATTTATGAGTTTCTGTCTGAATGTCTGTGGAGTGGCACTTTGGAGTGAAATAATCTAGGTTTCTGATGTATGTCAATAACATAGTCAAGAATAATCAACAAACTAGTGGTTGCCAGTGGAGGGGAGGAGGGGCGACACAGGGGCAGGGGAGTGGGATGTATAAACTACTGAGTGAAAGATAGGCTCAAGGATGTATTGTACAACACAGGGAATATAGCCAATATTTTGTAGTAACTATAAATGGAGTGTAACCTTTAAAAATTGTATAAAAAATAAAATAAAATTTAAAAATTAATAAATACTCAAGATAAAAATAAAAGAATAATCAATGAAGAAAAGGTGTGTTAGGTCTTTGTTGTTATATCCAACAGCATTAATCTTCCATTAATTTCGCTGAAATACCCATTTCCTCCCCTCCCATCTCTAACTCTGGGGACAAAGGAAAAATAGTATGATAGTGTGTGTAGACTCTTTTGTTCAGTTGACCAGTCCCGGAACTGAGCAGACAAAATGCAATAAATATGCTCCAGCTAAACATAGACAACTGTGAGAAAAAACAGAAGAAAGGAGGCTAATATTAGCTGCTACACACAGTGCTAAACACTTTAACATAGCTGGAATTTCCTGACCTATGCTCAGTAGAACACTAGTTCTGAGGGATGTTCATAAACGTTGTGTTGGGGTGAGATGGGGAAGGAAGTTACATGGTCAAATCAGACTGCAAAATGCTATTCTAAACAAAGTTAACCAGCTTTCTTTATTGCAGGACTTTTCAGAGCCTTTAATGGGCTATGAAACATTGTGACAGCTCAAAAGCAAAAAACTGAATTCAGTGTTTCCCAACTTATTTGACCACAGAATTCTTTTTAAAGAAACAACTATCAACGTTATTGGTTGGTAAAATTTGTCACAGACAATGTCACTTCATCTGCATTTTATAGGGAGGAGACTGTGGCTTAGAAGTTATGTGACTTGTCCAACATTTTAATTTTACATAATTAGTTCGTGGCTGAGCCAAAATTCCAAATTCATGTTTATGCCAAAGGGAAGAACTTAAACATGGTCAGAACAGGCAAATACTATTATAATGGAAAATTCACCGTACATATAGAAATGCACTTAAAAATGACTTAGCCACTTCTCTCCACATATTCCAAGCTCACTGCCCCTCAACTCAGACTCCACCGCCTCTTTGGTCTCCTTGGATGAAAGAGGTCTCCTTTTCTGAATTTTCCAATATTCCTCATTTGGATCTGGACACACAGTGCTTTACTGTTAGCTTTTTATATGTACACGTCTTATCTCTCCAAATAGATTAGAGCTTGCTGTGGTGTTACTTTGAATTCCCCTCAGTGTGTCTTGCATACAGTAGGCGCTCAGTACAACCTTCTCGGTTTATTAATTACCAGCCTGCTCAGCTTAGCTATTGATGGTTTGTGGTGTCTTTTTACAGTATCTGAATGCTACAGAAACATTGGCTAATGGTTCAGAGACACCACGTGTTCACCTAAGCTGCCAAGCCCGTCTCAAATAGCATGATGCTGAACACTGACGTACCTGTAAAATGCAACTCATGATATCAGACGCGATTTTTGCGTGGGGAGTGTCTTCGTCTTTCCCGGACGGTCTCAGGTTGTGTTCCAGGCAGGAGTCCCAGAGCCCCACAAGGGCCTTTGCGTGCTTTTCAATCGACTCTGTTTCTCTGATGGCTGTTGTGATTCGTGTGATACAGATTTCAACCACTGCTTGGTCATTGTTATTGGTTTGGTAATCCTGTTTGAAAGAAAACCTTCATGTTAAATAATACTCTGGAAAGTTATCCTTTGAAGGACCTACAAAATATGAACTCAGTCACTTAGCAAATGGGTGTGCCACACTGCGGCTAAAGGATGAGGTTGTAAAGCCCAATGCAATACCTTCTTCTTTGGAGATGAGTACTTTGTGGACTGGGCAGATTTGCAAACGTGCTAAAATGGAGGTTTGTACTAACACAGATACACAGACAGGGAGCAGAGAGAGTCCAAAGGAGCTTAATTATTCACTTGCACGTGGGTTCAAATTTCAGGCTATTTCACTTTCTAAGTTCATTAGAGGTCAGGGTTTACTTTTTGCTCTGACATTTCAGCAACTTTTGTGAAATGTTTCAAATTACTCTCCAATTTCCCCTCAGGAGTGTTCTCTCTCTTTCTGCACATAACAGAACTTATCATTTCATCTCTTCCTTTTCAATTCAAATAACTACCAAGTCCATTGTAGCTCTCCCCAACCAGATTTCCCTCCATTCCCCTATTTTAATTCTTCCTCAAATACCTAATGATCTTTATGGAGAGGTAATATGACCCTTCAAAAAATCTAAATGTGAAAAACAGGTCCATCACTTTAACTTGGAAAATTGGCCTGTGAACTCTGCGTGGTGGATTGGCAAAACTGAACACAAAACAGAGCAGGGAAGAGCTTAGACTCTTACACCATCATGTGCCATTAGAGCCAGGAAGTGGTGGGGCTTTCCTGTCCAACTGCAAGCTCTAGCTTGATCTTTTTTCTACTCTTACAACTAACGTTGCAGTAAATATCTTATGCGTGAAGCCCTCTCCACGCTGTAGATTATGTATAGTCCAGATTCACCAGAAGTGGAAATTTCTGAGACAAAACTCAGGAACATTTTAAGGCTCATGATACATACTGCCAAACTATTTTCCAGAAAGGTCTTACTGATTTATACTCCCATCAGTTGGGTTAAAGCAAGCTCTGCCCATTGTACCTTTGCAAGAACAGAGTATTTTTAATTTTTGCTAATTTGATCGGTGAAAAACAGTATCTCATTGCTGTTTTCCTTGGAATTTCTTGATCAGAAGTAAGGTTGAATATTTTCACATGTTTATTTGTCATTTGTATTTCCTCCTTTGGGAATTGCCCACTGTATCTTATGTCTATTTTTCCTTAGATGACTTCATTTTTTTTTTTTTTTTTTTTGGTCCTTCTTTGGTGAAATAATATCTTTTTCTATTAAGAATATTATGTCAACCTTTGGCATATTGGTTGTGAATATGTCCCCATGTTTCATTATTTTTAGTTGTTTTGCTGCTCTTATTGACATGCTAAGGTTTTAGATAGCCAAATCTATCAGTCTTTGGGGACTTTATTGTTTTTCCTTTTTTTAATTGGAAATTAAAGTTGGTTAAATTAGTTAGTTTTTTGAAAAGATAATACATGGACATGGTACAAAAATACAAAAGACACAAAGAAAAGATTTACACTGAAAAGTTAAGTCTCCCTTTCACCTCAGTTCCCTTCCCTGGGGAAACCATGTTCACCAATTTCTCACGTATTTGACAGATGTACTCTATGCTCATACAAATCTCCATCTACCTGCACTCCTTCCTTCCTTCCTTCCTCCCTCTCTCCCTTCCTTCTTCCCTCCCTTCCTTTCTTTGTATCCTTTAATAGCTTTTTATTAACTTCATGTTTTCTTTATTCAAAGGTTTAATAAAAATTTACCTGGAGACTTCCCTGGTGGTCCAGTGGCCAGGACTCCACACTCCCAATGCAGGGGGCCCAGGTTTGATCGCTGGTCAGGGAACTAGATCTCACATGCCACAACTAAGAGTTCACGTCCTGTCAACTAAAAGATCCCGCACGCGGTAACGAAAATCCTGCATGCCACAACTAAGATCCGGCACAGCCAAATAAATAAATAAATATTTAAAAAAAAAATTTACCTGTATTTTTTCTACATTAAAAAAAAAACCTCAACAACATTTAATGTTTAGTATTTTAGAAATTAATCTTTTAACCATTCACTTAGCTCTTGAGTCTATCTGGCATTTATGGAAGTAAGTAAAGATGTACATTTTCTACGAATTAGCTCATCTAATTTTCCCATCATTATTTACTGAATAATTCATTTCCTAGTTATCGTTTTATGTGTATATCAGGTTCTAATTCAGGGCTACCTTTTCTTCTTACTTGTTCAATTTTGTTTGTTTTTTTTGTCCCTCATAAGTATTTATTGTCCTAGGCTTGCTCCGTTAAAGCCACAGCAGTGCTACCTACATACAAACCTTGCCACACAGTCCCCACTGGTGGGTTCCAGTCCGCGGTCTCCCGGAGCTGAGGCCTGGCCGTGCCACCAGAGGCCTCAGGATCAGCCAGTCTTGCCTGGTTCTCTGTTCATGCCAGCAGCTCCCCACCCCTACCTGGGGTGCCCCCGCCAGGTAGTTGGAGGGCCGGTGGGAGGAATGCAGGCCGACTTCTGGCCTCTCCCTGCCGGAGGGGAGCCCTGGGGGGCTGGAGCCGGCTCTCCCGGCTCCTCTGTGGCTGCCTTGCTCCTGGGCTGCACCGTAGGCTCCTGCCTGAGCCGGGAAAGCGAGGGCAGGCCACCCCACCGGGTCCTTCCCTGTCCCGGCAGAAGGTGCTGAGCGTCCAGCCCGGTGCAGAAGGCACCATTCTGCCTCCCTTCTGGGAACAAGCGCCCTTCTGCCCCCGCTGCCAGGAAGCCACTTTAGGGAAAGATGGTCTACCTTCTGGGCCTTAGAGTTCGTTTCCTGCCTCTGGTTGTGCCCCGCGTAAATGCAGCACCTGCCACTCCTCAGGCCTTGCTGAAGAGTCCCGGGTGCCGTGTGCAGGTGACCGGGTGGCCCTGAGGCGAGGGGAGTTCACCTGCAGCCACCTGCAAGCTAGCAGCCGGCGGTGCAAGACGCGCCTCAGCTGGCCTTAGAGTTCGGGCTCGGGAACCACCTGTGAACCCTGCTCTGCGTCCACCTCCTGTAATGGCCGTTCGACTCTCCCAGGCATAATGTAAATCAATGAAGTTGCACTCGGAGGGCCCCCAAAAGCAAATTTCACAACACTGTGTGGCCATTTCCAGGACTAGAAAGAATTCACCGGTGCTCTTGGGGCCGTTGTGGCCGAGGCCCAAGAGGCAGAGGTCACGTGTGCTGTACGTCACCTCACACACTTACCTGATGACCACAGGTGCGAGGAGGCCTTCCACATTCCAGTTGAACTGAAGGAAAATGAGGACACAGGTCGAGGCCAGGACGGCTGCCCACGTGCCTGTCTCTCTGCTCCCCACATGCCTCATCCCAGCCCTCCAGGGACCAGAAAGGTCATTGTAGGCCCCTCACTACTTGCCAAGCATAGCAGCCTCAGGAGGTCAGTAATCGTCATTCTTGTGTTTTTCCGATGAGACAGGCCTGGTGGTGAGTGGGGAGCTGAGCCAGAGAGCAGGGCTTCCTTCTAGAATCCCATTTATTTTGGCATCTGGCAGGTCAGGTCCCTCTCCAGGAGGATTCTGAGTTTTGCAGAGGCCGGAGCTCTGACGGCAGCCCCTCGCTCAGGCCATGCTGCGGCTCAGCTGCATGGCAAAGTCCTGCGCATGCTCCTGCGGAGTCCGGCGGGCATCCGCCTGGGCTCTCTTCTCCCGCGCCGCCCCTGCTGCGGCTTGGTCAGCCTCCGCTGCCGCCGCTCGCAGGCCTGCAGCTGGCGCTGGGCCTTGTCCAGGGCGTCAGGTGCGGCCTCAGCCCGCCGCTTCCAGAGCAGGCCGCTGCCCACCCGGTCGCTGGGCTCGTTCTGGATGGAGGCTCCGGCGGGTGGCGGGAGGCGCAGCATGCAGGCCGAGGGTGAGGCGGGCCTCGGCTCCAGAGGCGACGGCTGCCGGTTCCCGCTTGGGTGACGGCTGAGTGCTGCAGCCCGCTCCATTTGCCTGGGCACCCAGGGGCCCCAAGAGGTCTGAGAAGGCGCTGCTGAGGCCAGCCTCCAGCCTTTCAGTGGGGGAGGCGGGCAAAGCGGCGGGAGCTGAGGCCTCTTCCGCCGGAAGGCAGGTGACGTCAGGAGGTGGAGGCGGAGAAGTTGGCATTGTGGGCCCTTGGCCCTCAGAGCAGTGATTCCTGCGTCGCCGGAGCTGGCTGACTTCAGGAGGTCCAGGTGGGTAACTGTGCCCCTGGGTCCTGGTCGTTGGGCGCAACTTGGAGAAGGACTCAGATATTGTGGGAACTGCTCCCTCCTTCAGCCTGGGATACCCACTGATTCCCACCAGTTCAAAGCAGTTCTCCTCAAAGTGTTTGAAGCAGAAGTAGATGTACTCGGATGCCGGGTCCCACAGGCCCTGGCCACTGGGGTCCAGCCGCTGGCAGTTGGCCAGCCACAAGCCTCGCCTCTGGTTGTCTTTCTTGGGAAGCCTGTGGAAGGAGATGCCACGGTTGCGCGTCTCACACGTGTCCCACGTGCATCTCCCAGCACGGAGCAGTGACGGGACGTGGTCTCACCGTTGCTGCGCCGAAGTCCGGCGAGGTGTGATACCGAGCCGTTTAGCTCATCTTATTTTTTAAAAAAATTTATTTATTTTATTTACTTTATTTTTGGCTGCGTTGGGTCTTCGTTGCTGCGGGCAGACGTTCTCTGGTTGCCGCGAGCGGGGGCTACTCTTTGTTGCGGTGCGCGGGCTTCGCATTGCGGTGACTTCTCTTGTTGCGGAGTGTGGGCTCTAGGTGTGTGGGCTTCAGTAGTTGTGGCACGTGGGCTCAGTAGGTGTGGTGCACAGGCTTAGTTGTTCCCCAGCATGTGGGATCTTCCCGGACCAGGGCTCGAACCCGTGTCCCCTGCATTGGCAGGCAGATTCTTAACCACTGTGCCACCAGGGAAGCCCTCAAGTCTTCTTAATTGTAATATTTTTTCTGATCATTCTCTTGGGTTTACTAGAAAGATTTCTGTATTGTATCTGTACCTCTTATATACCTCATGGCTTATTGTGTCAGCTAGAATTTCCTAAGCTATTTCACATAAAAAGGATAAAAGAAAGAATGCGGTTTAGTTTCTGGTTTTAGTTCCTGATTTTTGATATATACAATTTTATGGCCAAAAGCAAGAAAATACTGTAAGTGTTTTAAATCATATAGATGCACCACTTTCTATTTTGAAAGTTTAAATATTTGTTTTAATTTTTTTCATGTCCTCTCAGCATCTATAGAGGTAACCAAGCATTTTTTCCGTACCTGGCTTATGGATGTGAAGTGTTAACGTTATCATATAGTATGAAATTTCCAGATATTAATCCATCACCATATTCCTAGAATGAACACCACTTGGTTTGGTGGACTGTTTATTATATTTTCTTTTACCTTTCTCCTTTGTTGGTGAGTGTATTTTTTATTTTAATGCAGCAGAATTATTACTTGTGACAGAACCTATACAGCAAATAGGTACTTATAGAGCCAAGTCATAGAGAAAAAATGGAATATTATAGGGCAAATAAGTGATGCTGACTTTTCCAAAAATCTCTGCAGCAACAGAAAAACCAAAACCATCCTTAGGGGAGAAAAATAACAGAGAACACCCTTAGGCTAAAATCACTATCTTTGGCCATAACTGTTCTTGTAAAAAGGAGTGATTTTAATGGCATCATCTTCAAATATGAAGCAGCATCATATTGGTTACTTTATATAATAAAGGGAATATACATAAAATCCGATGAAACAGAACCAATACCATAGACAGAAGGAAGCCTGTATTCCAACTGTAAATGCTAAGATGGTTCATATGATTGCTCCATAACATTTTCTCTAAGCTCTCTGGACTCCAAGAAGAGGAGGAAATTGTGTACCACAGTGCTTCCGGAACATATAATCGTACCTGGTACATAGTTGATGCTCAGTAAAGGTTCACTGGTCTTTTGTTTTTTTTTTTAATTAATTAATTTATTTATTTTTGGCTGTTTTGGGTCTTCGTTTCTGTGCGAGGGCCTTCTCTAGTTGCGGCGAGCGGGGGCCACTCTTCATCGCGGTGCGCGGGCCTCTCACTGTCGCGGCCTCTCTTGTTGCGGAGCACAGGCTCCAGACGCGCAGGCTCAGTAGTTGTGGCGCACGGGCCCAGCTGTTCCGCGGCATGTGGGATCTTCCCAGACCAGGGCTCGAACCCGTGTCCCCTGCGTTAGCAGGCAGACTCTCAACCACTGCGCCACCAGGGAAGCCCCTGGTTCATTGGTTTTATTCATTTATTTATTTATTTATTTATTTAATTTATAAAAAATTGAAGTATAGTTGATATATATATCACAATATACAATATTATGTTAGTTTAAGGTGTGTTAGTTTCAGGTGTACAGCATAGTGGTTCAGTATTTCTGCAGATTATGTTCCATTATAGGTTATTAGAAGATAATGGGTATAATGCTATATAGTAAATCCTTGTTGCTTATCTGTTTTATATATAGTGATTTATATCTGTTAATCCCATACCCCTGATTTGTCCCTCCCTTCTTCCCTCTCCCCTTTGATATCCACAAGTTTGTTTTCTATGTCTGTGAGTCTGTTTCTGTCTTGTATACATTCATTTGTATTATTTTTTTAGATTCCACATATAAGTGATATCATATAGTATTTGTATTTCTCTGACTTATTTCACTAAGCATAATATTCTCATTGGTTTTAATTGAATAGGAAAGAAGATTTTGTTGGCACTAATTTTCAAAATTTATGTGAAAAAATATATTTATGAATCTTAATTTAAAATTTACTTTAAAAAATAGGAAATAAGAAAAAAGTCTCCCTTTTCCCCTACTCATTACCCTCCCACAAAGAACCAAGTTATTACTTTCTTGTGTATCCTTCCAAAGATTTTATATACATATTCAAGCAAATGTACATATGTACGTAGAGAAATATATGATACACATACATACATACACATATATACTCCCCCACTCCTTATTTTACAAACAAATGGTAGCATAATGGACATACACATCTGCATCTTGCTTTCTCACTTCATACTGAATCTTGGAGATCTTTTCAAACTAACATATGAAGAGTTTCGCCATTCACGTTTATGGTAGGATAGTATTCCAATGTAAGGAGGTACCATAGTGTATTTAATTTTCCTCCTATTGATGAACATTTAGGCAGTTTCCAATCTTTGGAATTATGAAGAATGTTGCATTGTCTAACCTCATATGCAAGTTACTTCACACTTACAGGAGCATGCGCATAGAACAAATTCCTATAAGTGGAAGTAGATTGGTGTCTCTCCATTACTCTTCTGTTTTATATTTTTTCTTGGTTGTTATTATCACTACTGTGACTACTACTACTGCTACACAGACGAGCTATAGAATCAGCTTGTCTAGTTCAGAAAGAAAATTTCTGATGGTGTTTTTATTAAAATATTTCGATTAATTTAGGGATAACTGACATATTTCTGATACTGAGTTTCCTACAGAGCATGCCTCTCTACTTTTCAAGTCCACTTTTGTGTCCCTCAGAAAGATTTTAAAGATTTCTTAATCTAGAGAATGCACATTTATTCATGCAGATTATTTATATATCTAGATACTTTATCTTTCTGTTGACATTCTAAGTTGGTTCTTCTTGGTGACTATTTCCACTAACTGGTTATTATTATATAAAATCTACCAATTTCTGAACACTAATTTAATACCCTACCAGTTCACTGAATTCTTTTAATGTTAGAGTGTTTTCAGTTGATCCTCTTGAATTTCCAGATATGTTCTCATGTTATTTGCAAAAGATGGTAATTTTACCTCCTCCTTTTTAAACTTTTTGCTAATTTTATCTTCTTATTAATTGTTTTGGCTAGAATCTCTAGAAAAATGTAAAATAATTACATTATACTAGAAAGTCTTGTACAGTTCCTAACTTTAATGAAAATACTCATAGAATTTCTCTAGTAAGCATTATGCTGTTTTTTTATAATGTTAAGATGTATTTTATAATGTTAAGAAAGTACCAATCTATTCCTATTCTATTGAATTTATCTTTTAATCAAGAATGGATAATGAATTTCATTAAATGCCTTTTTAGAATTTATAGATATATTATTTTTGCCCTTAGATCTATTAATATGATAAATTATAGACACAAATTTCCTAATGTCAGTTATCTTTGCATTCCTGGAATATATCCCATTGCATCCTGGGAAATTAATTTTTTAATGTGCTACTGGGTTTGGTTTATTAATATTTTATTTAATAATTTTGCATCAATATTTGAGGGTTTTGTCTTTATCTTTGTCAGGTTTCATACCAACTTTGTGACAATTTCATAAAAAGATTTTGGAAGATCTTTCTTATAGCCTTACTTAAATTTTTTTTACTTTCATGTATTATGGCCCAAGAGAAGTGAATTAAAATTTCCTACAACTAATGTATCTTATCTTTTTTTCCTGATATCTCCTAAAGTTTTCATTTTATGAATATTGTTGCTATATAATTTGATGCATAGATATTCTTAATCTTTATAACTTGTGAACCAAATCCTTTGTCATAAAAATTGTCTTTCTTTGTCTCATTTAATGTTTTTGGCATACGTTTTTCCTTGTCTGATATAAAGATCATGAGTTCTTTCTTTTGGTTTGTATTTTCCTAGCATCATTTGCTTATTTTATCCTTATTTTTAACATTTCTTTTACATACTTTTACATTGATTTACATCAAATGAATGGCTGTTAATATAACTTTGTATAAAACAATTTAGTAGTCATTATTCAGTGCTTCTTAATAGCTGAAGATATGCCTAGTATATAGGTTATACAAAAATAAGAAGGTAGTACTTGATCATCATATAATTCCAAATCATTCTGTCATAAACAGCACTTTTTAAAAATTAATTTTTATTGAAGTATAGTTGATTTACAATGTTGTGTTAGTTTCTGCTGTACAGCAAAGTGAATCAGTTATACATATACATATATCCACTCTTTTTTAAACATAGTGGGGTTACATGCAGAGTTCACAGATCTTCATTTGAGAACAGAGGGCCCTGCTTTAGCAGATATGCAGACAAACTGCTTCTCAGAACTTTCAGCAAAGAGGATTAATTTTGACTCAGTGTTGACTTCTGTCTCAAAGTGTTATTTCATGTGCTTTATTTGGTAATTTAGCATGGTACAAAAAAATAATAATAAACTCATATTAGGTTTGAATATGTGGTATATGGTTTTGCTGTAAACATCAAAAGGATTTGCTTTAATTTGAATTAATTTTAATATGTACTTTAATCAAGTAAATTATTGTTTTTCATCTTTCTATTTTTACATTTTCTAAATCATTTTATTTAATATATGTCTCTTGTTTGCTAGCTTTTGCCTTGTGATCCTATCTAAAAGTCTTTTTCTTATAACAGACAAGTTTGACCATTTAGATGAAATGATGTGATAGATATATTTGATCTTAATATGTCATATTATTTTGTACTATGATTTTGTTTTTTCTTAACTTTTGGAGTTCAGTTATTTTGCTAGGAAGTGACACATCTTGGATTAGACACAAACAAAGCCAGAAGGCCCAAATAAGCTGTATGAACAGGTAACCTAGACTCCTATGTCATCTACTACTATAGAAATGACACCTCCAGGACACAGTCATATGGGAGGTTCCCTTATGATCTGCTGACAGAGTAGGAAAACATCTGAACTTGGACTACTGATGGTTAGCTCAGTATGTGGATGGAAGTCAAAATTTAACTGTTGTTACAGTGTAGACCTACTTAGAAGTAGACCTTGAATGACAACAATAAGAGAAAATTCTCCCAATGGACAGAACTTCAGGCTGTGCACTTGGTCCTTAACTTTGTATGGAAAAAGGAATGTACAGGTAAGAGCTAAGAATCATGAGTGGTGGCAGATGGCTTGGCTGAATGGCCAAGGGCCTGGAAGAAGGAAGATTGAGAGATCAGAGATAAGGAACTCTGAGTAAGAAACATGTGGTTCGATACATGGAATTTGGCACAAAGTGTAGATATCTTTTTTATCCCATTTTAATGCCCATGAGAGCATTAACCACAGAAGAGGCACTAAAAAAACAAGTGGATAGAATGGCTTAGATGACATCAGCTTTATCATAGCCACTACAGTGTGATCCAATGGGTGCATGAATGGAGTAGCATTGGGATATAAGCTAGGCATCACCCACCAGCATAAGCTCCTATTCACCAAGGTTGATCTTGTTATTATTGTCATTGCCTAAGTGTGCAGTCTGCTGGCAACAGAGGTCAATGCTGAGCCCCCAAAATGACACTGCCCCTCAAGGAAACCAATCAATCATTTGATGGCAGTTTTTTTTACTTTAGGTCTTTCCACTCTGGAAAAGACATCAATACCTATTGAAGAGATGTAATCAGAGTTTGAGTTTGCCTTGCCTGCCCCCAGGTCTTAAGCCTCAACTACTGTTTAAGGGGTCACAGAGTATGTGATCTGCTGACACAGGATCCCACAAAACATTGTATCTGACCAAAGAACCACTTTACAGCAAGGAGGTTCAGCAGTCGGCACATGATCATGGGATTCTATCACTTGTTCTTATCACATACCACCTGAAACTGCTGGACTAATAGATCAATAGAATAGGCTTTGAAGGAGCAACTCAGCCAAATACTCTATATGAATGGGCCACCATTCTCCAATAAGCAATATATATACATACATACATGCTAAAATAATGACCATTGCATGGTGTTGAATTCACTATGGGTAGAATACACGAGCCTGGGAACACAGTCACTCCAGGTTCCCGAGTCAAGAGACCAGCAGAAAACAAAAAGAGCTGCCATCCTGGCAAGGGTAATTGGCCACAGCATTAGGAGGAGGTTGGGCTGCTGTTACACAGTGGGGCATCTGTAGGCACTCCCTTGCCCAATTTTGATGTAAATGGACAATGGAGTAGTCGCAGCCTAAGAAGGTCATGGAGACCAGGGTCTCAGATCCCTCCGGAAAAAGCATCTGAGTCACCCAACTAAGAAGCAACTTAAATCAGCAGAGGTGCTAGCTGAAGGTGAGGAGAATCTAGACTAGGTGGTAGAGGAGGAAGACTGTATCAGCTTTCTTGTTGCTGCTGTAATGAATTATCACATATTTAGAGGCTCAAGAATTTGTGTTGACAAATTAATTTTCTTACAGTTCTGGAGGTAAAAAGTTGAAAATGAATCTCATTGGGCTAAAGCACGGATAGTTCATCTGGAGGCTCTGAGGGGAGAATCCAATTCATTTTCTTTTCTAGCTTCTACAAGTTATGTGCATTCCTTGACTCATGGCCTCCATGAGCCTTCATCTTCAAAGTACATCACTCCAACCTCGCTTCCATCATTCCATCTCCTTCTTCTGCCTCTGACTTTCTTGCCTGCCTACTGCAAGGATCTTTGTGATTATACCAAGCCCACCCAGATAATAGAGAACAATCTCCCCGTGTCAAGATCCTGAACTATATTACATATGAAAAATCCCTTTTGCCATGTAAGATAAAATCCATAGGTTCTGGAGTTTAAGATGTGGACACCTTTGGGGAACCATTATTCAGCCTACCACTGAGACGATGAGTACCAGTTGCAGCACTGATACCAGCTGGAGTGGTAGAGATCAATCAGCATCTCTGAGAAGCTGTTTCCGTATGGGAAGAAATTATTACATAAAGCAAATAGATTCACATGGTGCCAGGGATAGACTGTGGTGGAGGCTATGCTACACTGCCCAAATCCCCTGCCAGGAAAAAGACACTCATTTTCTCAGCTGGTTCATAGCCAAGTCTGCCTGCCAAAACTGTCCTTGGTCAAAGGAAATGGCCTCACCCAAGATTTTGTTTCTCTCTTGGAGCAGTCATTTTAAATTGGGTCCCTGGAACCCAGTTACCACAGAGCTTATATAGATGACATTGAGAAATGTAGTAAACCATGCCTAAACAATCATTTAACAACAAATAGCAAAGAGATTTTCATTTGTATGAAACAAGCCTCAGTAAAAGTTGAAGGTGCAAATCAATGAAAGCACACGGCATATATATGTGTCTTGGTTCATGAACACAAAGGTTCAATAACTTCCATGCTAAGAGAGTACTGAATTATTAGGAAATTTTGAAAAACGTGCCTTGGAATGAGGCTGGAGTGAACAGGATAGTGTCAGTGAGGTTGTTGACCCAAAGGCATATATTCGAAGATTTCTAACTAGCAAAGTTGAGCAGCTGTCTATAAGGATAAATCACTTCACACTGGTCATAAATTCAGCTGATATGTTAATATATTAGGTATAGGTGCATCAGTTAGGAACCTTCTTATTACTGTGAACCTCTTGAAGCTAATAATTTCTTATTTCATACCACTTCACTAAAAATAAAGAGATTTTTCAACTGGAAATTTTATATATTCAAATTCCTATGTATGACATGAAGAAAAATTTATTCTCTAAAAAGGAGATTTCCTCCAGTAAAGGGAAAAACCTGAATTAGTAGTTAACTGCTTCCTTCAGCAGGTATTCAAAAAGACAAAGCAAAACAAACAAACAAAAACAAAAAACAAAAAAAACCCAACCTTTTAAATTCTTTTAATGATGTAATTGAATAGTTTAAAGCTTTTTGGTGAAGAATCAGCTTTGAAGTTAGGGTTTTCCTTATTCACATTCCAGGAAACACCCTGTTCTTATGAAATATGTATGTGTTCATATGTATGTGTTTATGCTTGAGCACAACATTGGGTTAGTACCCATGCATATTAAAATGAATATCTTCCAAGGACCTGATCCATTTAATAGCAAACCCATCAAGTTGAGTTTAGAGATTCATTCTCACAGTGACCTGGTCATTGTCAGTTTTAAAGTAATTTATCCTAAAGTGGTGGGCATGTCAAAATGGAGGAGTAGGACAATGAAAGAGCCACGCATTGTGCTGCTCCAGGTCTAGTTACCAGGATGGATCACTCTCACTCAGCCATAGACACTACACCTCCACATCAACATCCATTAACCTTTCAGTCACCCTTTTCTATGCTGTAAGCAGTCTTCAAGGAATGGCCCACTGGCAAAAGGGAATGTGGAACCTCTGAAATAAAATGGTTAGTGGTGGGAAGAGTGGATTTGGCATGAAAGTAGAAGCTTGAGAGAGAAGAAGGGAGACATGGCAAAGGATGGACCATTTCTCTTCCCCTTTAGAGACAGTATAACATAGTGGTTACGAGCATGGGCTCTTGGGTCAGACTGCCCAAGCTCAAAGCTATGTTCTGGTCTTATCAGCTCCGCAATCTTGGGCAATCACTTCTCTCTCTATAACTCAGTTGCCTAATCTTTAAAATTGGAATATTATTAATATTTACCTCCTATAGTCATAGTTGTGAGGATTAAGTGAGCTAACATACAGGGAAAGGATTTACAACAGTGTGTGGCACATAGTAAGTACAGATAAAGGTTAGCTATTACTGTTTATTATTTCTCTTAAGGATACCAGAACCCTAAAAGCCAGCCTTGGGTTTATAGCTTACAGAGAATTACAGATATTGCCTTCTACGGTTACAATTTTTATACATTTATTCCACAACCACTAAATAACATACAGCACAAAAAAGACGACATAGTTACTCCTCGGTTATAGTCACATTCTACATTGGCATCCATACTGATAATCCTTTATATTTGTATCACTCTTTTCACTTTAAAAACCACACCTATATGCATACCTCATTTATTTTACCATTCCAAGAATCTCCAAAATCAGGACACTAACACTAACAACAACAACAAAACCAAAAGCTGTCCCAGAGATGATAATATCACTGGGGTTCCCAGCAGAAGCAAGTATAAAACTACTTTGAGGGATAAAACACTCAACCCTCAAGCAATTCAGTATTCACACAAGTAAAATCCTTATTTAAACACAACTAAAAATTTCATATTTATAAAACACTCAAGGAAATAAGAGACTGAGTCTCTAATAAGCAGATTAGATACTCAAAAATTTTAAGTAATAGAATTATTGATCTCAAATTATGCAATTATATGTTCAAAATGATTCAGTGTATAAAGGAAAATTATTTTTATGAACAAAGACCAAGTCACTTTAAAAAGGACCTGAAAGATGTCAAAAAGAACCGAATGAAACTTAGAATGGAAACCAAATGAAACTT
This sequence comes from Eschrichtius robustus, assembly GCF_028021215.1. Taxonomy (NCBI): domain Eukaryota; kingdom Metazoa; phylum Chordata; class Mammalia; order Artiodactyla; family Eschrichtiidae; genus Eschrichtius; species Eschrichtius robustus. The sequence goes on from NC_090829.1 coordinate 37,839,395, forward strand.
GGATGGCAACCAAATTCCAACCCCCAAAGACTCAATGGATTGGAATATAGAGCTGAGGAAACGAAAAAACAAAGTATCACATAGAGATGGAAAATATAAAAGATGAAGAGACATAGAGTTACAAAACATTTTTTTCCTGCGATGAGAACCTTTAAGATCTACTCTCTCAGTAGCTTTCAAATATGCAATACAGTGTTATTAACTATCATCACAGGGGAAAAATTTGTAACTTTGATGGTGATGGATGTTAACTAGGCCTATTGTGGTGACCATTTTGCAATACATACAAATATCAAATCATTATGTTGTATACCTGAAACTAACATAATGTTATATCTCAGTTATACCACAATTAAAAAGAAAGACATGGATAAAATAGCATAGAATATAAAGGATATGAGGGCAATGCTTTTTGTCTGCTTTGTTTACCATTATATTCCCAATATCTAAAAACATTGCTGGAAGATAGTAGGTACTCAAAACATATTTGTGGAATGCATAAATAAGTAAATAAATAGGATTTCCCGAAGGAGAGATTAGATGGAAAAGGCAATATTTGATATAATATTTAAGAACTTTCCAAGTTTGATAAAAGGCATAAAACTAAAAATCACAAAACACAATGAGGATTAAGTAGAAATACACAAATAAAACCACATCTAGACACATAATAGTGAAAACGTATAACACCAAAGACACAGAGAAAATATTAAAATAGAAAAAAGTAGATTACGCATAAAGGAATGACAAACTGACGGCAGATTTCACAACAGCAATAGTATAGATTACTGAGGAATAAAAAGACTACAAATCTAGAAATCTATATCCAGGTAGTTATTCAAAATTAAGGGCAAAATAAAGACAAAAAGTCTGAAAAACAGAAAAACAAACATTGAGAGGGTTTATTACTAACAGGCCTTCACTGAAGGGGCTTTAAAATGCATACTTCAGAAAGTAGGAATTTGGATTCAAAAGGAAAAAAAAAAAGAGGAAGAGAATAAAAAAAAAAAGAATGGTGAGAAAAGAAACAGTATCTTAGGTACTCAAAGTAAGCATTGGCTGAATTTAAAAAAACAAATTAGTAATTTTAAAGAATAGTTTTGAGGGCATTAAACAAGGTAGAATAAAAGTGCTGCTTAAGAATATGTAAGATGAGTATTAAAGTATTCCAACTTCCATGTGGTAATAGGAGGAGAATAGAGCCACTGCATAACTTTAGACAAATTCATTATAATTTATCAAATGTAAGAAGATGTCAATTATAAGACCTACCATTATGAAGAAAGAGAAAAATGTGCCATTTAATTGTGAGTTACATCATGCCTCAAAGAAAATCTTATGCACGACATGAATTCATTTCTTTGAAATTTCTTTCATCTATTCTAAGGGAATTGCCTGTTTCTTCTGCTTTCAGTTGCACTACTTACTATATTTTAATAGGCAATCTTTTACAAATACCTCAATAATAAAAAGGTGTTTTTATTTTGTTTTGTTTTAGGTTCCATAAAGTTCTCGGTTACTGTTTTGCAAGAAAAGATGGAATTTCTATCTTGCCCCCAGTGATGAATATTTCATTCACTAATACAAAATTTATACCCTGGTCCTCTCTTTCCATGCCTTTCTGCATTGCTAATAAGTTTTTGTTTCAGTGCCACATTATATTTAGAAGTTTTGAAACATTTTAAATGTATATTTAACTCAATATTGGTAATAATAGTACACATAAGTCAGTTGGAATGTTAACAGTATGCAAAGCTGTGATAAGTTCATGCATACGTGGGCAATGACAACTATATTATGCCTATTGCCTGGCCCATAGCAACTGTCAGATTGCAATAAATTATAAAATGTATACTTGTTTCAGAGATATAGATATGTGAAAAGTATCTTAGAATTGATGAAATATAGTGACTATGTTTGCTAAAATTTTAAAGGTAACTACTAAGAGTCTAGAAATAGAAATTTTAAATTTTTAAACACTTCTCTTAGCAATTGGCAGTCCAAGCAAAAACAATTTTATTGAGGCTATAGAAAATTTGAACAACATAATTAACAAGAATTCTTTAATTGACAACCTTAATGTCTTATGCTCAATGATTAGAAAATATGCATTCTTCTTGGGCACATATGAAACATGTAAAGAGGCAGGCAGTATAGTGTGGTGCTAAGAACAGTTTCTGAAGCCAGACTCTCTGAACTTGATTCTTGGCTCTACAATTTACTAGCTATATAATCTTGGACAAGTGAAATTATTAAACTCTCTGTGTCTCAGTTTCCTCATCTATAAAATGGGGATCATGGTAGTATATTTATCTCAAAAGTTTAGAAAGGAATAAGCATATTAACTTGTAATAAGCTCTTAGGACAGTTCCTGGAACAAAGCAACTGCTACATAAGCATTAGCTATTACTATGTACACAAATTAGCCATAAGCTATGCTACAAAGCAAGTCAACCATTTCCAAACAATTGGTATCATGCAGTTAACATTCTCTGACTACAATGCAGTTAAATTTTAACTCAACAAGATTACAAATATTCTTTGGGACATTAAAGAACAACCTTCTAACTTACTTATGATTCAAAGAGGAAATCACAATCAACAAAGTATTTAGAATTCATAATGAAAATACTATGTCTCAAAAACTTGTAGGATGAAGCTAAGTGGTACTTAGCAAGAAATCTATCATCTTAAGTGCTTATATTAAAAAATAAGAAAGTAAAAAAAGCAATAAACTAATCATACAACTGAGGAGATAAGTTAAAAAAAAAAAAAAAAGCAGAATACAACCAGAGAAAGAACAAAGAGGAAAATCATAAACCTTAAAAAAGAAATTAATAAGAAAGAAAGATCCTATATAGATGCTAAAAGCTTTAAAAAAAGACAAAACTCTAAAAATATTGATAAAAGAAAATATCAGTGAAAAAGAGCATTTAAATACAGATGCAGCAGAACACACACACACACACACAAAATAATGCAAACATTTTTATGCCAATCAATTTGAAAACTCAGATAAGATGTACAATTTCCTAGAAATTATATTTTACCAAAAGTGACTAAAGCAAAAATCCTTCCATTTTCTTCAAAGAAATTGAATCAGTACCTCAAAAATCTACCCCAGAAAACCAACCAAACAAACTCATGGTGCCCCGAGGGTGTTCTGTGAGATCAAGGAATAGATCATCACCACCTTATAAAACTGTTGTATATAATAGAAATGTGGAGATATTTCCCAACTCATTTTATGAGACTAGTATTTATACTTTGATACCAAAGCCAGGTAAAATTAGTAGAAGAAAGGATAATTATAGGCCAAGCTTACAGTTCCAAAACTCCTTTAAAAATATGAAACCAAATCAGGAAATGTATTAAAATAAATGTAAAATTTTATTTTATCCCAGGAGTGCAACAATGGCTTTATAGTTTAAAAATCTATTACTGCAGTTCACCACATTAACAGATTAAAAGGGAAAATCGGATTATCTAGAAAGAGCAGAAAAAGCAGTTGATAAACTTTAACAGTTCTTAGAAAAATACGAATAAAAGGGAACCTCCTTAATCTGACAAAAGGTATTAACCAAAAGCCTGGAGCAAACGTTATACTTACATGGCAAAGTCAGAAAGCTTCCTTTAAAGAAGGAAAAAAGTATATAGGCTATTCCTGTTCTATTCAACATTTTTCTCGAGAGCTAGTCAGGACAAGGAGACAGAGAAATCAAATAAAAGGCATAAGAATTGAGAAGAAATAAACAAAACCATCATTATTTTAAGATAATGATTGTATATATAAAAAATTCCAAAGAATGTGCTTCTCTTTTCTTAAAAAAATCCTTTCTTGGACTCCCTAATTCTTCCTAATTACCACTCCATTTCCCTGTTCCTCTTGGTAGGAAAATGCCCAGAGTTGTCACGGCTCATTTTCTCCAAATCTCCTCCCATTCTGTCTTAAACTCCAATCCAGTTTTCACTCCTCTCTACCCAATGATACTGTTTTTGTCAAGTCACAATGACCTTCATGTGCTGGAATAATGGTCAGTTCTCAGTCCTCATCTCACTTGACCTATGAGCAGCATTTGACATCGCTCTGTCCTTGATAGTGTCCACTTGGCTCTCAGGACATCATGCTCTTCTGACTTTCTTCCTCTTTCGCTGGACCTTTCTCTCAGTCTACTTTACTCGTCCTCCTTCATCATCTTTTTGATCTTTGTGCGCTGGACTCAGCCTTTGGACTTTCTTCTTCTCTGTCTACACTCACTCCCTTGGTGATCCCATCAAGTCTCAAGGCTGCTGAGTTCCAAAATTAAAATGTCCAGCCCAGACTTCTCTCCTCAACTCCAGACTCATATATCCAACTATCTACACTATATCTCTGCTCAGATGTCTGACAGCTCAGACTTTACGTGTCCAAAGAACTCTTGATCCCTTTCTACCTCTTCCCCAAATCTGTTCCTCCCAGTCTTCTCCATTTTACTTAACAACAATTTTATCATTCTAGTTTTTGAGGCCAAAAATCTTCGAGTCCTTTCTCTCTCTCTTTTTACATGCCTTACCCATATCAACGAATCTTGTTTGTACCCCTTTCAAAATATAGCCAGGATCTGAACACTTTTTTCACCTCTATTGCTCCAAGAGTCTCTGTTGTTTCTTATATCTGGATTATTGCAGAAGCATGTTAATTGGCCGCCCTGTTTCCACTTTTGCCTTTTTGCAGACTCTTCAAAACAGGAAAAGGAAAGTCAGATCATGTTACTTCTCTGGTCAGAACTCTCCAACTCTCTGCCCAAGGACCTATGTGATCCAGCCTGCCCTTTCCTTCTGACCCGATCTCCTATGATCTTTCCACTTTGCTCCCTCTGCTGCAAGCACACTGACCTCCTTGCTGTTCCTCAAAAACTCTAGGCTGCCCTCAACTTAAGGACCTTTGTACTTGATGGTTCCTCTACCTGAAATGATTTCCTGCAGGTATCCACAGGTAATGCTCCCTCATCTCCTTCAAGTTTTGCTTAAATGTCAGCTTCTTAGTATGGCCTGCCTTGTCTGCTCTACTTAAAATTTCAAACCTCCAATTTTATGTCCCCATTCTGTTTTATTTTTCTACATAGCACTTATCCTCTTCTAATATACTACATATTTTCCTTATTTATTTTATTTTCTGCCTCACCCAATTAAATGGATGAAGGCAGAGTTTTTTGGGGTTTTTTTTTTTTTGGTCTATTTTGCTTACTCCTATGTCCTCAGCATAGAAGTGTCTGGAACGTAGTAGGTATCTAATAAATATTTGTTGAATAAATGGAAAACATTTATAAGCAATAAGAGAGTTGAGGGAGTTTACTGGACATAATATTACTATACAAGTGTCATTTATGCTATTATCACCTCAAAAATAGTTGGAAAACATAAATTTTTAAAACGGTACCATTTATAACTTCAGCTAAAAACATAAAATATTTATAAATTTTAAAAAATGTACAACACTCAAGAGCCTTAAGAAAAAAAACTAAAACCTTATTGAAAGATATTGAAGAAGATCTAAATAAATGGACAGATGAACATTATCTACAGATAAGAAAACAGTACCATAAAGATGTTAATTTTCTTCAAATTAATCTATAGATATAATGAAATTCCAATCAAGATACTGACAGAATTATTCATGAAAATTGAGAAGCTTAATACAAAATTATTAAAGAACAGAAATGAATCAAAACAATTTTAAAGAAAGAGTTTGGGGGATACTCATCCTATCGGATTTCAAGATGTTACAGTAAAAGGCAAGCTATATTTGGAGTAAGAGACCTGCAACATGCACAAAGTGACAAAGGATTTGTAGAAAAATATACAAAAAAACTCCTTTAACAAGAACAGATTCTTTTTAAACCTCAAGAGAAAAATGGAAAGAAAAAAAAAAAAACTCAAACCATAAAGAGGTGCTTTACTGAAAAGAAAACTCAAATGGCAAATAGCAAATAAACATATGAAGAAATGGTCAGACTCCCTAATAATGAGAGGAGTGAGAGTTTAAATAACAATCAGACACTGCTTCACTTAAACTGACACTTTAAAAATCTGATAAAAGCAAGCATTGATCAGGAAATAAAGCCACTGGGACTCTCATACTGTACATGTCTGATGGGAGTGTAAATTGGTAAAACCACATTGGAGAGCAATTTGGTGGTTTATCAGAAAATTGAAAGTACACAAAACCCCAAAATTAGTTGTTTCACTACTGATTGTGTACACTAGATATGAAGCACATTTGCCAAAATTGTTAATTATAAGAATGTTCGCTGCAGCACTGTTAAAATAGTGAATGTCCATCAAAAAAAAGACTGGATAAATAAATTGTGGCATAGTCATTTGATGGAATACACTATTGCACTGAAAACAAAAGAATTGGAACTACATGTACCGACATAGATAAACCTCAAAAACATAATATTGAGACTTATGACACTACTTATATAAAGTTTAAAAACACGAACTACAGGGCTATAAATCATTTTTGAGCCATGCGTGTGTAGCAAAGAAATAAAAACACGTATGGGTAAATACCACAACAGGATATTGGTTTCCTTAAGAGAGGAAAGGGAGGAGCATTGGGTTAGAGAGACACATGCAGGTGATAACAATTTTATTTAATTTCTTAAATTTGGTGATTTTTGTGTACCTAACATTTTTTTATTGTTAAAAAAATTAAAGAGAACTGGAAGACGGGTAGATCGATTAGGCATGGGTGAGCATCATGGGAAAGGTGGTGCTGAGAGTATGAGAAGAGGCTGAATGGATAGGGAGAGAGTCTCACCTGGGTAGTCTGGAAAGAGGGAGCCTAGGTAGTCCAGATAATACTTGAAATGAAAAGACAAAATTTAAAGGTGTATTTGGGAACTTAGAATTTTGAGTGAGAAGTCACTTTCTCAAATCAAGCCTGAGGATAAAATATTTTCCAGCTCTGTTTTAGAGTAACTGATGGAAAAAGAGGGCATGGACTGCAGAGCAGAGTCTAGTAACATTCGATTGTTTTATCAGTGACTTTGGGGGAAGGATTAAAGGCTTGCTTACTGAATTTTCAGATTCTGCAAAGCTGGGAATGATAACTAATATATTGGACAGAATAATGGTTTTTTAAAAGGTATAAACATTCTGGAATGAGGACCTAAAGATAAGAATATTATTTCAATGGTTAAAATGTGACATTCTATACTTAAACATTTTTTTCAAGTTATCTAATTACAAATCTTGATTTAACCTGAGGGTCTTGGCACATCAAAGGATAAATGTGGCCAACTATGTGATGTTACTATTGAAAAGAAGTTTTAGAAACAGAGTATCTGACTAGAATCAGCAACTGTTCCAAGCAATTGGTTCAAGTATCAGGCAATGATAAATTACAATAATAAATTTAAAAGATTCCAGGGGAGGGTAACCAAAATTCTGAGAACATAGGCTACAAAGAGGCATCCTCCAAAAATCTGGAAAAAAGATTGCCCTTTGAGGATTAAACAAACAAAAAAAACCCACTTGTATGAGTGGGATTAGCTAACTACAGGGCTAACGCAAGACACTGCCTATACATGGGTGACTTTACAGGTAAGTTAAATACAATCTCAGAGAGGTAGGGCTAAAATGTGATTATAATAGAAGAGGAAGACGCCTAATCAGTAATAATATTCCTTGTCTAGAGAAAGACTGAGTAAATAGAGTTGGGGAGAATAGCATGGAACACACAATAATTCTGACGGACGTGAGTTATACTTTTCTTTATAAATCACTAAGTCACCATTATGTTTCATACTTCTGATAGCATGATTTAAATAACATTTCTCATGTACTGACAAAATTGAGTTTCCACACCAGAGACTGGTGTAAACTATCCCTGCTACAGGCCCTTCTTTGTCACGGAAAAACATAAGGATATTCAGCTGGGAAGAGAAGCCGGAGGTGAGACCTGATACCTATCTGCACATGTTTAAAGTTCTTCTTGTAGGAACAGAGGTTAGATTCTCTTGATTGTTGAGGGCAGATAATAGAACAAAGAATAGTAGAAAGAAAATACATAGACTGCGATTTTATTAGGCCAAAAGGAGGAACACACTAACAATCTGAACTTCCAACAGTGAGACAGCTATCTCTTTGATGGTTAGGACTCTTTGTTCATAAGCAGCAGAAAAAGTTGGGATAACTGTAGCAAAATAAACAAACAAATAAAATAATTAAAAGATATGAGGTGGCTTGCAGATTTGAAGGGAAATTTGTAGTATCTAGCCTTAGAAAGGCAATGACTGAGGCAGCTATAGTCATAGAGGGACAGAAAGCAAGGACTGTTTCTTTGGGACACCATCATCATGATAGCTCACCCTTTGCTGATTTCTTTCCTAGAATTACTGGGAAAGAAAATCTGATTGGCATAGCTTGGGTCAGGTGTCCCCACTCCTGCCTTCCCCGCTCCCTGGCAAAGGCAAAATAGAAAACCTTGACTCAAGGCCCCATCAGAGAAGGTTTCATGCGATGGGAAGGGGCAATTTACCAAAGGAAAATGGAGGAGCAGGAAAAAAATATCAGAAACCTACTATGTCCCCATCATTGCAAAAACAGAAGGAGAGGCCACCTATTTGTCGAGAATCCTAAAGAAGGGACTTCTGTGCTGGAAGGAAGTTGGACAAGACAGTTTAGAAGGTCCTTCCAGTTCTATGTTTCTAAAGAGGAATTGAGAAGTGGAATTGATTACTGAGATCCAGGGTCATTAGGAAAGCCCTAAGAAGGAATATTTATCTGATCTTGGTTATAAGGGAAGGATGGGATGCAGCTAACAGGGAAGTAACCATAGAGTAGGCATGGTGGTTCAGGGGACTGATCACTGGCATTGGTCATTGAATGTCATGGGTATTGAGGCATCATGGAAACACTTTGAACAATGGAGAGACATGTAATAAAACCTGGCTTAGGAAATTTAAGCTGGTAACTGTTAGTAGATTGAACTAGAGAATGGCAAGGCCAAAGGCAGGGAGATCAATTGGTTTGAGAGCCTAAGCCAAGGTGATAGCAGCAGGAAGGGAAGGGAAGCAGCAGATGAGAGGCATTTCTCATGCAGTGCCTACAGAATTTACAGGAAAAGGCGAGAATGAGAGAAAGAGGTCAAGAATGACTCCAGGTTTCAAACCTGGAAATCTAGGAAAAGGGTAGTATAACTGGAAGAAAGGTGACAACTTCTAATTTAGATATATTGAATCTGAGGTGATGGATATCAATTAGTACGAGCTTGAAATTTAGCGAGAGATATGAAGGCTGAAAACAGATCCTGGATTCCCCCATGTAGAGATTGCACTTGAGGATATATGAATAGATGACTTTCTATAAGAAAAGAGTATAATGCAAAAGGGCAATTGAGTCCTTTTAGAAAGAGGCAACCACTAAGAACTAGAACCACTAGAAATCATTTCAGGAATAATGAAACTTGAACTGGCTTTTAAAGGAGGAGAGGTGGGAAGGAATGCCAAACAGGGACATGTTTATAACTAGGATTGATCAGCAAATTTCAAAACTGGATTGATCAACATGATCCCTGCATTTAAAAATTGGAAGATCTGCATGATTTCTCTTAAAAAAAATTATTCTTTTTATTCTGCCACCTATCTACTCTGTGCCATGGTTACAGATAGAGAATGGAAGAAATGGGATGTGACAGAAATTAGTAGATGAAGATCTCAGGAGAACTACTAGCTCTCCAGACCTACTAGTCTCGTGGGATGCTAAGTGGAGGGCTTAAAGTATGGACAGTGCTCTTGATGACAAAGGACATGCCAGCCTTAATGGTTAAAAGTGGGGACACATAACAGAACTCACCAGTCCTGAAATTCTGAATTTGATATCTGTGAGACAAAGCAATTGATGAAGAAACAGAAGAAATCACTGACACTAGTGACCTCTAGTGGAAATAGGCTTCAGGGAAATATAGATACAGATACCTAGATATGCATATACATATACATATTTTCCATTAGATTAGATAAAATCAGTAGCACATTCAGCCAGTTTATTTCCAGAGGAGTGTGAAGGAAGGGACTGCTGGAAATAGCACACAAATCCTACCCAGAAAGCGGAAATGTACCAGGAATACTTTGTTTTCTGAGTCATACTACGTTGATTAATTCTCTGGACACGTAATGGCTGTCAAAGACATTACCTGGGAAAAAAATAGTGTTTGGGCAGTGACTTCACTTGTCACTGGGCGGACTTGGCACGTTAATGGCAGCCAACAAGAGAACGTGCTGACAGATTTGAGGAGGAAGCAGCACTGGTTGCTGTGCCTTTTAAGCATCTTTTCATTATGACATAGAAGAAAGCTGTTATCGCTGAAATATGTACATATTTGCTATTCAGTATTTTATGGCTCCAGTCCTATCTCTTTCCTTTGCCTGGTGGGTGTTTGTGCCAAGTGTTGGCAAAAACACTGTTGAGCTGGGAGGATGGGAGGGCATATTTGGTGGCCTTGGCCTTTGAAATGGGACCAACCTTCAAGCACAGTCAAGAAGGTCAACATCAGACCATGCCAGGCACTCCACACGCACTCTCTTTCAGAAGTGCTTTCAGGATATATAATCTTGACAGAGGAAAAGCGAAGGAATGGGAAGGTTGATGGAGATTTTAAGTTTGTCTGATCACACTAGGGGCTAATAACGGGTGAGTTGAATTAAATGGGTGGGGGGGGTGTAGGAAAAGGATCAAAGGAAAGGTTAAAAAAATGGAGATTATACAGAAGCAAACAGAATCAGCGTTATTAAGCCCTGGGCAACTGTCACTTCTGGCAGCAGAGTGATAGTTGTCCTGGTCTCGTATTACCTGTGTGGCAGGAGGTGTCACCTTGCCTTCTTTCATTATTTAACCCCCATCTCACACCCTGCTTTGTTTACTGATGCTCTTGTGCAGCTTGGTGGGTCTGCTTTCCCCCAGATTTGCTCCCTCTCCTCTCCATGTCATTTCAAGGATATAGAAACAACCTTTAGACAGCCTTTTGTGAGAATTCCACTCTGGTCTGCAATTTCCAGAGTTCTGGTCTCTGTGAATGGGCGGAAGGTGGTCTGGCTGCTCCCCAAGTCAAAGACTTCCCTGGTATTATTTCTTAGATGCCAGCTAAACCACAGAGAAGAGTTAAGAGAGACCAACATGAGTGGTCCTTCCTCTTTCCTCTGCAAAGATCTTTTTCCCCAGGATATGTAGTCATTTAGCTCCAGAATAGGTCATTTCAGGGGACTAGGCTAAGAATGAGTTTACTTACTGAAGATGAGCTGATGATTTTAATTTGCTCCAAGGCTTCTGTCAGGCTGCCTTCAATCTCAGAGTCATCTAAGGAGAAGAGGTCGCCGGCTCGTGAAAGATCTTTTTGTCCCAAGACCAGTCTGAAGAGTTGATGCATGCTGAGGAGTCTGATGGAGTCTAATCAATGGACTGTCTGCAGGCCCAGGACCATGTGTCTCCGTCACCAGAGGTTAGTGAGACAAAAACATGTAGCAGGACATAGACTTCGTATTCCTTGAAAGGTCATTTTTCTCCAGACTTTGAGGTCTTCTTTGACAATCTCTGCAAGAGAAACAAATGACACAAGATAGCCTTTAGTAGGATGGCATGAGCTCAGAATGTGAACGTGGTGCCCAGAAGAGAGGAAAACAAAGACATTTGGAAATGTGCATGGGATCACAGATTCTGGCTTGATGATCTTCAAAAGAACTCTTTCCGTATTTTGTCTCAAAGAGTCCTGTCAAAAATGATTGTATTTCTCCAGAATTTAATTTGAGCCTCAAAAAGCAGCTTAAATCCCCTACTTTTCTCCTTTCTATATCCTTTCTATATCCTCTCCTTCTCTCCCTGCCACAAGGAAACAAGTGGACCAGTAACAAATATGCCCAATACTTGCCATATTTGCCCCAAACAGATTCCCATGGGAACCAAACAGAAAAGGGCAATGAAAGGAAGATAGAACACAGGAAACACCTTTTAGACCCACTGCCTGTTTCCTGGATGTGGAAACCGTTGCTTAACTTACCTTCTTGGCTGGGCTTCTTTGCTGTATTGACAACAGAAGCTTCCTGAACCTCAGTCCAGAAGGTGCCCTATTCTTATGTACTCTCTAAACAAATGGCTATGAAATAAAGAACTCTGCCTGGGAGTATGAGATCAGATAAATCTCTATAGCATGTGAGCGTGAACTTGAACACAGAGCTTGAAGGTGAGAACATTGCAATGAAGGCTAAAGAGGAAGGGTTTTAGGATCGGGCAATCCTCCCTCTATTCCCAAAGTTGAAATAATAAAGTCCCATTGTAGTTCTTACTTAATTAACAGCCCACAGAGAGTAAGGCAATGGTACCAATTAAATAACTGATTATTCTCATCAGCTACTTTCTGGGCCCAATAAAACCACAGACCATTTGCCCTGGTAGAGACCTTAGCAGTCATTTCATAACCTTGGGGAGGTTTAAGACTTCTTCGAGGCCTCACGGTAGCTGTGGCAGTGATCTTCTCCTGATCTCAGGCCAGTGGGTTCCCCCAAAGTTTACGTTAGAGTGGAGTCACCTCATACATACAGGTAACTTACAAATGCAGCCACCTGTTCCAAGAGTGAGAGCTGAGAGTGATTTATGTAACATAAGCGATTCTGCCCAGCATTTCAGTCTGAATGTGTTCCCCAGAATGAGTGTGAAAAGGGAGAGTCTGCTGCTCCCTTGGGTGTCCCGCCGTGAGCTATCACTGTGGCAGCACCTTTCTGTGCCGAAAGCAGTTTTAAAGTTTAAAGATACATACTCTCCGTACAACATGCTCTCGAAGCACAAGCCAAATCCCTCATCAGGCACTTAACTAAAGAAGCTATCTGTAGTATTCCAAATGGTGCAATTTATAGGCCATTGAAGAGATTTCAAGGGTAGTATTGCCTACATGCAACTTTTGCACTACCTACCAGCTTTAGAAAAATGACGCCCAGTACTTACATATGCTTGTCTATATGCCAGATCCTGGATGCTTTGTAAACATTAACTCATTGAATCCTCATAACAACTGTATGAGGATATTTCATTCCTATGTTACAGGTGAGGAACACAAGACATTAAATAACTTGTCTAAGCCACATAGCTAGTAGATTAGAGAGCTGGGATCTGGACCCAGAGACTCCAGTGCTAGGCTCCCAGTTCATAACTGCTGTGGACTGGTGATGACACATAAGGCTCCACGTGAGGCTTCCGTTGGGAGTGGAAACCTCATTAGTAACGTTTGAGGATGAAGATACGGGTAGGGTCATAAAGCAAGAAAATGAATTCCTCCTGCCTCCTACACTGACCCTGCATCCTTGTCCATCTACACCCTGGGATTTAGGCCAACCAGAGAGCAGGAGGGTCACAAGGGAGAGAGGCTTAGAGGGTGAGAAAAGAACGAGAGGGGTGGGGAAGGTTTCAGGGGATGGGGAGAGAGGAGAGTGAGGATCCTACAGAGTACCTTTGCATCCTGGCAGATGTGGAGGGGTGAATTACAATATCTACAAGAAAAATTAGGGCAGTGTTTTCCTGAATTTTCCCCTGCTCCCCTCGCCCTCCCCCACCCAGATATTTGCAATGACAGAGTCTCCGTGAAATAATATTCAGGAAAATAAGGTACTGGATGGAAATTACTTCACCTTGACCAGTCAGCTTGTGGGTCACCATCAGGCACTTCTGGAAGCAGACTGAGCTGCCCCAGACGTAGCAGAGCTGGAACTCTGAGAAGGAGCAGAAATACATGCTGGGAGAGAGGGGCACCCACAGGGTTCTCCTGGGCTCCTTCTTTCCTTTTCACACTTGCAGTGACACCTGGTGTGGAGTCCCACACTCATGCTTCCAACTGCAGCTGTTACTCTGGTGTGTCCACAATGTGCAACATTGTTGTTCAACACATAGCCATACATGAAAACTTTCACACATCCAGGGGTGGAGGAGGGGGAGAGGAGACTTGTACCAAACGTTCTACATTACAAGGATGACCCAGAGAAAAGTCCCCGAGGTACTACAAAAGGAAGTTTGGGGAAGTACGAGGGAGAGAGAGATCTCTCCTAGGGGAAGATGATAAGGAATGGGTTTGTGGAGGAAATGGTGTTTAGCCAGAACTTTTAGGTTTCATTCAATGCATGTGTGCTGAGTACATACTAAGCCACCTGCTTGTCTGGGGCCCCAGATTCAAGTTCCAGCCCAGCCACTCAGTGGTCATGGGGCCTTTGGTTCATGCTCTTCCCTTCCGCAAGCCTCAGTTTTCTCATCTGCAAAATGTGTCTAAGGCACACCTCATCTACCTCATCAGGTTGTTTTGAAGATCAAAGCAGATAACACACAAAAGAGCACTTTGTAAAATAATGACACCACCAGCTGATGTTTAGTGGGTGTTTACCATGTGTCAGGCACTACTCTCGAGAGTTTGCCACATAAAGAGTCACTGAATTCTCACAACAATTCCATGCGGTGAGAAACTGGTGTTCAGAGAGGAAAACAAGCAGTCCAGGGGGACCTGGAGAGTGAGTTGCAGAGTCAGGATTGAAAGCAGTTGGTCTCCCAGGACAAAGCCCCTCTCAGGACTGTGTGTAGGTACATACATGACTGTGCATGGTAATTATTGAGCTGCCTCCCTTCCGTCCGTCCTCATGTAAAGAGCACCCTGCATCCTTATCCAGTCCGCCCTTTCCTGGATAAGAATCAACAGGGCATGTCATTTATTTTGCAGCAGCTCTGGTCAGTGTTTTGCTCAGGTGTCTGGCTTCTCTTGCTGTTCTCTTTGCAACAGCCCAGAAGGTTAGAGCCAGATCAAATTTTACCTCATCTTCTGAGAAACTTCCTACTCTTATGAATGTCATGGTCCTGTGGCCTATATGTAGGTGTACATATGCACCCACCGTACACACACACGCACATGTATGTACACACACTAGGACACTTCCTATGTACCAAGTTCTTCACTAGGCACTTTCTTCTCAGTTCTCCCATCAACCCTGCAGGTAGATATGATTACCGAAGAGGAAACAGGACTGGTGAGGTTAAACATCATGCCCCAGGTTATACACAGAGCCAAGATTCACATCCAAGTAGGTCAGCCTCCAAATCTTCTACTTTCTATGTTACAAAAACTGGCTTATAAAATTCTTTTTCATCCCCAACTTTGGCCCTCCTAATTTCCTTCCCTAATCTTCAAGAGACCCTAATCTGACGCCCAGGTTCTCATTATTCAGTCTACATTTTTTAAGCAGATGTTGACTGACAAGTCGGGTTTCTGTATGGAGAAACAGACGCCCCAAAAAGAGAAATGATTCTGAACCACGCGCAACACATTTCGGGGAGTCCCAGCTGACCCCCGCAAACGCGCTTTACCTGCGTGCTACTCCTCAAAGGCGCACTTGCTGCTACTCAGCGGTCTATTTTGAGACTGGGTTGGAGACTCGGGCAGCGGACTCCAAGGGCACAGGGAGTGGAATCTACTCAGCTCAGTGAACCTGAAGTTGTTCACTGCGGTGCCGGGTTCAAGAATTCTAGGAATGCAGCCCGATGCCACTGGCAGCTCTGGAGCTGGTCAGGTGACAGGCTGCGCCTCACCCAGTGGAGAGTTACCTCTGAGTGAAACGCTCTGTTTCCTGGGTGAAGCAGAAAGCCTGCTCCAGTAAAGTGGAGTTGTTTTTAACAGCGAAAACAAAACTGCCTGTGTTCATGAAAATCTATACTTTCCCTGAGAAGAGTGGAGGGGAAAAAAAAAAAAAAAAGCCACGCAGATAACACGGTTTCAATAGGAACTCAAGCAGGTGAATGGGACGGCTAATGGGAGCCATTTCTTAACATCCACCCCCCTCCCCTCCCCGGAAGGGAGGAGAATTGCAGCTTAATTAACACTTCCCTCCCCCCTCGAGATTTCACATACAGAGTCTGAAACACTGAGAGTTTGTCCAGGAAGAGTCACAGCTCCTAAAGAAGTCATCCTCTTGCTCTGCCTCTAGATTAACATTGTTGAAAGTTTCAGGATGCAGGAAGTTGCTAATAAACAACAAACTTACTCAACAAAGATGCATACCCTGTTTTTTCCCACTTTATTTGCTGGGAGGTTCTTGAATCAGACTTAGATTGGTACTTTAAATATTGCAGCAATACTCAGAGAAAATGTTTATCTGCTTCATCTATTGATACTGCAGAGGAGAAAAAGTTACCGAAACCCTTCCTTACTGTTTCAAAAGTTAGTGACACATTTTTAAAACATGTTTTAAACTATATTATTCTCTACCCCTAGCTTGTCTGTTCCTATAGTAGGTCTGCTCGTCCCATGGAGTCACCTATCTGCTGGCAAAGTGCACAAAAAGCTGTGCTGCAGATAAATTCATCTGCATGATCACCAAGATGTGAACACTGCAGGTGTCTCCCCAGGGGTGCTACCCCATAAAGGTGTGTGCTCAGGGTGGCCACACACCTGCCACTGAACCAGGTCATATGCTTCAGGAGAATAACCTCTTAAATCTTCCTAAACACTTGGTGGTCAGTCTGTTTTGACGCCATGCACACGTGGAGGACTGTCTCCTTAAAGAGTTTACTTTATAAAAATAGAGAACCTAGTCATCCGTGAGAAGGTATATTCTCTCACTGATAATTTTCTGATACAGTAGCTGTATTCTATTCCCTTTTAATGGAATAGCCTATATTTCTTTAGTCTTCCCTCTTCTTCCTCCTCTATTCATTATTCACGGTACTTATCACTAGCTTTTATTCAATTTTCTTTCATTTTTAAATGAGCTTAGGGTCCAGAATTGGACAGAGTATGGGGACCCAGTAAGAAGAGCAGAGTGGTAAGTGTGGGGGGACCTGGGCACATCTGGGCTCAGCTATGCCGTTACCTGCAGTATAAACATGGGCAGATTAATCAATCTCCCTGAGCCTCAGGTTCCTTATTTACACCTGAGGATGGTGATGTGGGTTGTTGGGAGGTTTTAAAGAGATTATGTAAAGCATTTCACACAGATCTGGCATATAGCAACCACACGAAGAGTGACAGCAATCATATCCTTAATAATAGCATTATTCTTGTAGGTCATTCTCCTGTTTACATGTCCCCATGCCATACCTTGTAAATGCTAACGATGACTGTACTGCTACCTGACATTGAATTCACAACGTTAAAGGTGCCTAGGTCTTTTCCATTTGTGTCATATTTATATCCTAGTTGTACTCTCCCCCAATCTTAAATCTGGGTAGTTCATGCACTATCTTGTATGTGTCCCTGTTGATTTCTTGGCAAACTTACCTTGTTCTCTTGGAGAGACAGCTTTACTGTGATGCTGTCCCCACCATGGCCAAACGGTAACAGTGAATTTTTTCACAGAGCGGATATGGACTGAAATACAATGTATCTCAGACTTTTTGTGGCCAGGTAATCCAAATATTTGAGCTTTCTACTTAAGTGTCCCGCTCACTCCCATGTTTATTAGGAAGGAGGGGGGGGAATTATTCCCTCCAGGGCACCAGAGGGAAAAGTTCTTTATGACTTTTCAAGGTGACCTATGCTGAATGGGTGCTAATAAGACATTGCTGCTTTACTCTATTATGCATCAGTAGATTCTGCTAAATGAAAACACACTTGAACCAGAGGACTTAATCGCCCAGCTATTGGGATACCAGTTTGGGGGGGATTTCAATAAACATAACTATCTCAGGAAGCCACATTATTCTGAAGAAATGAGCTTCTAGCTTCCAACTCCAGGTTAGGATATTCTCTGGTTTCTTCACTTCAGATAATTCTAGAATAGCAATATTTACTTACATTATGCTTTGGACAACACTACTGTGCATCAAAAAATTCTCATTTTATTCACCTGTGTTTAAAATGCCCAGTGACTAACTTAGACCCATTTGGGTTCTAGAAACTTTCAATAAAGTTCTCAGATTTTCCCTTGAAAGAAAGGATTAAAGATCCTTTTCAAGGAGCATCTTTTTCACACAGTGTGAAAGAACTACAGGCGTTCCCATGGGAATGGGCTGCATACATTTCAGCCCTTCCCACAAGATGTCTATTGTTCCCTGGGCGTCTCTCAGCTCCCTCTGCTGTGACATGTTGCTACACTTCACTTCTACTGAAAGCCTTTGAGGCTGGGTCATTCCAAATGATGCTAAAGGACTCAACCCTTGGTGTTTTTGCTAGAACTCATACAGTCTAAGTTTGTAGCAGCCTTGTTTTCATAAGCACATGCAAAAATTAGGTTTGGTGACCTGTGTAGGCAAGAGCTCAAAAAAATCTACTTAATTTTGAAAATATATTGCAACTTATGAGAACACAAATAGATAGGAAACATTTCATCAGGAATGAAGGAAACATCTAACAAACTTTCTAAACCAAGAATTTGTGATCTGTCATAATGATTTCAAGGTGTATCAATTTTCATTTGTAAATTTTGACTTCACAAGACACATTTGCTCTGGAATTGATACAAATCTCACCAAAAAAATTTTAATTCCAATTTTCTGGGTTTGTTTTTCCAGAGAACGTACCCAGAGTTGCAAATTACAAGGAAAATTCAATGTTAAATGTATCTTTATTTACATTTAAATTTCATATATTAAACAACTGCATGACCAATTCAAATGATGCCCTAAGTATTTTTTTTCTAGTCTTTAAGTTGAAAACATATGTAAATGTCATGGAATTCAGCAGTTGAGTACTATAGCAATTTAAATATGTATTTGAAAAACAAAAAAGTGGCTAGATTCAGTTATGATTTGTAAGGTATCTGAAACATCAAGGGAAAAAAATGACAGCAACAACAAACAATAATGGTGACTGTCCTACCCAGTGACTGTAATGATGCCAGTGAATTTTCTTTGAAACTCATAGGCAGAGCCAGTTTCTTTGCTGGTTGCAAAATGTTTCTTGAGGTAAACAAAAGTATGAAATAGAAATGAGCCTAGACTGTTATAGAGTAAAACAAAAATGCACATTCTGTGAATCTAGAAGCACAGTTTTCTGCTCCAGAGGCCTAGAGACATGTTTTAATAACCCACAGAGAGGTTGCTTTTTTTTTTTTTTATCATAATAACTGAAAAGCATGCATACATGGCTAGACACACAGCTCCCAAATGCACTTTATCTGCATAATCAGCCACAGCCGCTGGAAGTTTCTCTGCCCCAGTCCGGAAGCCCACTCCTTGCCCCAGTACCGCTTCTGACGTTTACTTTAATTAGCTTTTGTTTTTGCTGAACAAAAGGACAGGAAAGAAGACAGCCATACCTCTTAGCACAGGAAACTCTGGCCATCATAGGAAATAGATGGCAAAATGCTTGATCTTTAGAGCAATTCGGCAGGAACCCACGACCATGCTCAGAAGCAGCCCAGTCGCCCCTGCCTGGTTCCGTCCTGTCGGCAGGCAGCAGCCGTGTTTTCCTGAGCTGCTTGTCAAGCCTGAGGTGCACTTGATTCCCTCCCCTGGACTCACCATGCTGAATCGAGCAAATGAGTAACTTCTCCTCCCTCTTTCAAACTTCTGCTTAGTGCTAACAACTGGCACAAAGCTTCGCTTATTTCTGCAGTAGATTTACAGAAGCCTCTTGGAGCAGATCCGTAGATTGAAAAGAATTAGAAGATTTGCCTAACAACCAGTAATTTAGGTGCTGTTAATGAATAGCTCACTCTAAGGAATCAAGGAAGTTAGGTTAATATCAGATGTGGGGCCTTTTATCAGGCAGGCATCAGTGAAAAGGTCTGGGGAGGGATGGAGGGAGGAATGTAGTGGAATGAGATAGTATTTAAGCCAAATATGATAGAAGAAAAATACCACAAGAAAAGAAAAATAACTAGTCTCAATGAGCAAACAATCTAACTATATTAGTATTGCTAGTGAAACCCTGAACAACTGAATGAAGCATCTAGTAGCACTAGAGATCTTTCCAAGCCAGCACTGTCCCTTCTTGTGCCCATCCAAATTGCTAATTCACTTCCTCTTACCATCCAAATATGGAACTCCTCTTCTCAGGCCTAATACACTGAGGATCCCTTACAAGCAGTCTTACATATCCTTACATCTCTCTCTGTCTCTCTCCTTTAAGGAGAGTGCTCTTCAAACCTCTAATGCATAAATTAATTGGTGGTACCCAGTGGATTGTTGTATCTGGAGGCACTTCTCTCCCCTTATGTGCATGACATGGGCTATCTACACTTATTGATCTGAGGTTTTGCCTACACACAAAGCAATAGAATATTTCTGAGCCTCTTCTAACTTAGAGCTTTCAGTCAAATGAAGTATGTGAGTGTGGTGGGGTAGTGTGGTGGGGAGAATAAGATGTAAGGTGTACAACTATACAAATTGCACAAATATCAGTATTTCCATGTCATTGGCAATCGCGCTACCATATAAATAAATTGCCGGCTCAGTTAAAAGGCATTCTCATGGGGTGAAGAGGACTTTGCTTCTGTGTTTACCGCCCAACATCCACTCATCCTACTTCTGGTAAAAACTATACCCAAATTTTCCTTGGAAATGATGTCCTTTAGATAGAGTTGATTTACATAAACAGGTTGGATCTTAGCCAATCAGAGAACTGGATTCTCCTAACCATAGTGATTAATTTAGGGGAGGTGTGTGACCCCTTCCAGCCCAATGAGAGTCAAGAGAAAGATGAATGTTTGGCTTTGGGGGGACAGAGTCTTTCCTGCTAGACTTGATGATGAGATACAAGGTCTGGTTGCTCTTGCCACCGAAAAGCAAATCTTGCGACTTTGTTTAAGCCTCTTAAACCAGCTGCTTCTGATATTGGCAAGATCCACCCTTCACTGTAAGCCTTTGTAGCTTAAGTGATTTTAGGTTGGGTTTTCTGCCATTTGCCTTTGAAAAAGTTTTACCGGACAGAATCAGCTGAAGACAGGTTTGTGGATGGGCTCTCCTGGGTCCCCACAGGGCAGCGCCTTGCAAAGGAAGTGGACTAGGAGACTCATCAGGGACCACCTCTGTCAAACGGGCCTCTTCAGTGACAACCACAGGCTTCCACAGGCAACAGGTAGAGACAGGAAAGGCCTACAAGGAGTGTAGTCATTCAGTGTACTTGAAACTGGGACATTCCAAATTAATTCTTTAATTTAAACAATTATATGTTAACTTCCCCAAATATTTCCACTTTAACCACCTAAACTTGTTTGGTGGATCCTAGTCACGTACTGTTTGACCTTAATAAACCTAATCATGGAATCCATCCATCCGTGTACAATTTTCATAAATTCCTTTGGGTAATTAGTTTCACAGAGTATTGCTCTCCCCCCTCCCCTGTTTCTGCACAACTTCCACCCCTTCCCACACTCCCTTGGCAAACGTGAAATAAAGAATCTCTAACCACAGTCAAACTAAGATGCTTCCTTTACAGAACATATATAAATTCTAAAACAACTTTAAATGTGTAAATTATATATAAACACTGAGAATTCCTGGATGATTTCATTTTCTATAAATAATTTTTCTTACCTGAAACCACTCACACTGCTTCAGGTATACCATTTCTGTGTTCAGGCTCCCAGGTTTGCAAGAGTCCATTAGAAGCACAGAAATTCACACAGGTCCAGGAACTTCCTTTTAGCTCAGCAAAATAACACATGGCTTGAACTGCAAGAGTTTGTTTGTTTTTTTGGTTTGTTCGTTTGTTTTAGGAAAAGGAGAATAAGGACCTGGGGCTAGGTTTATTGTCTATTTCATTAAAATAAAAAATACTTTGATTTTAAAAATGTGGTAGTGGGAATTCCCTGGCTGTCCAGTGGTTAGGACTCTGCACTTCCACTGCGAGGGCAGGGGGCAGGTGGGTTCGATCCCTGGTCAGGGAACTAAGATCCCACAAGCCACAAGGCTCACGTACAATGACCCTGTCACATCCTAGGTCCTGTCCATTCTGTGTCCTCCACATTCTTTTTTATATGTGGTGGGCAGATCTTAAGGTGACCCTCAATGATCCATTTTCTGATGTTCATGCCCTGTGTAATTTTCTCCCCTTGAGTGTGAGTGGAACTTGTGACTTGCTTCTAAGAAATAGAATATGGCAAAGATGGTGGAAGGTTACTCCCATGATTACCTAATGTTATATAGGACTCCATCTTGCTGACAGACTCACTCTCAGATTCTCCTTGCTGGCTTGATCAAGTAATTGGTCCTACATGACAAGGAACTATGGGAGGCCTCTAGGAGCTGAGGGCGGCATACAGCCAAGAACCAGCAAGACGCCGGGGCCTTCAGTCCTACAGACACAAGGAAATGAATTCTTCCATCAACCTGAGTGAACTTGGAGGAGGACTCTTCCCCAGTCAAGTTTCAATAGAACACAGCCCAGCCATCGCCTGGATTGCAGCCTTGTGAAACCCTGAGCAGGGGACCCACCTAAGGCATGCCTGGATTCTTGACCCACAGAAAATATGGAACAACAGATGTCTGCCGTTTTAAACCACTAGGTTCATGATAATTTGTTATAGAGCAATAGAAAACTAATACATGACCATTCCCCCCTTTCCACTGTGATAGCTAGATAGCTTTGTTTCTGTTAAATTCTATTGTTTTTTTTTTTTTTTTTTTGTCTGTTAAATTCTTCATCCTCTCTTATCTGGATGGTGACAGGAGTCTCCTAGCAGATCTCCCTGCCTCCAACATGGCCCCTTCAATTCCATTCTCAACTCTGCCACCAGATTAGCTTTCTCAAATAAAATATGATATATGACTCTTTTACTTACAAATGAATAAGTGACAACTCACTGCCTGAAGATGAAATCCAAACTCCATTACTTGGTATACAAAGGGCTTTGTAATCTGGCTCCCACCCCCTTTCAAGCTTGCTGCACCACTCACGCGCACACAACCCTGTGTAGTGAGGCCAGTGCCTTCAGAGTATATCCAGGAGCCTATCACCTTTCACACTCCTCTCTTTACTACCACTACTACTGTGATCCAAACACCATTATTTAATGTCTCACTTGGATTATTGCAATAGCTCCCTGGCTTCTGTTCTTGCCTTGTTAAAATATAGTCTTAACAGAACATCTAGATGATCCTATGAAAATGCAAGTCAAAACTGACTCCCTTCTGTTCAATACTCTCCAGTGGAATGGCTCTCCACCTCACCCTGACTCAGAGCCAAAGTCCTTTTGATGATCAACAAAGCCTTGTATGATATAGCTTTTCCCCCTTCTTCCTCCTTGTCTTCAACTTCATCTCCTACCACTCTTGCTTTTTGCTCTTTCTGCTTCAGCCACACTGGAGCTACACAGAGTTTTCTTGTTCCTTGCTATTCCTTGGACACAATAGATATATTTCCACCACAGGGCATTTGTATTTGTGTTTCCTCTGCCTGGAAGGCCCTACCCCCAGAGGTCCTTATGGCTGGCTCCTTGACTTCATATGTTTACCCACATATCACCTTAGCGTGCTTTGCTTGACCACTGTCTATAAAACAGTGACATTGCCTGCCTCCCTTGCATGTCTCAGTTCCTGTTTTATTTATTTATTTATTTATTGGCTGCGTTGGGTCTTCATCGCTGCGCGCAGGCTTTCTCTAGTTGCGGCGAGTGGGGGCTACTCCTCGTTGTGGTGCGCGGGCTTCTCATTGCGGTGGCTTCTCTTGTTGCGGAGCACGGGCTCTAGGCACGCGGGCTTCAGGAGTTGTGGCACGTGGGCTTAGTAGTTGTGGCTTGCAGGCTCTAGAGCACAGGCTCAGTAGTTGTAGCGCATGGGCTTAGTTGTTCCATGGCATGTGGGATCTTCCCGGACCAGGGCTTGAACCCATGTCCCCTGCATTGGCAGGCGGATTCTTAACCACTGCGCCACCAGGGAAGCCCAGTTCATGTTTTATTTTTAAATTTTTGTCCATACCACTTACTGTCACCTGACATACTATATATGTTTGCCTCCAACATATATTTACTTCTTTCTTTTTAAAAAATTTTTGTTACACTTCTTTCTCACCACCCCTCCAAAACTATAAACCTCATGGAGGTAGGAACTTTGTTCAGTTGATTCCGTAGAGTTCAACCTGGTGTCTAGCATATAGTGTGGACCTGACTTGTTGAATAAACTTTGAATAAATAAAGGAAGGTAATTTAAGCTTAATCAGACTCTCCATGCAAGACTGTAATTTAGAGGTGAACAACCTGATGTAGGATAACTGTGTAGAACCCACTTTGTCATTGAGTTTGGTAAAAGAAACATCCATCTTTCATGGGCAGGAGTGGTGGCAAGGTCACGGTCCTGGCTTAACACAGGCACCTGTGGGACCAGGCTGGAGGTGGTTTCCCCACAGCTCCCAGTGCAGGAGCAGAAGGGGCTTCCCCACCTGTTCTCCAATGATCCTTCACTCCTCCCAGCATTCTGAGGGCTCCCAGTATGGATTTTTAATGAAAATCCATTTCTGTTTAGTCAACCCAAAACTGCTTCCATTGCTTGCAACTGAAAAAAGGAACGATGATACAGCCATCATTCTCCCTTTTGCTACTGTGCCTTGTACCTGGCAGCCCCTCTACCTGGAACGCCTGGTCTGTTTATAAAGTGCCAGCTCATCCTTTCACCATAATTCTTACCTCTTCCTCTCTGTAAAGATACTCATGCCAAGTAGAGCTGACCTCATCGTCTTTGTTTCCACAGGGCACTTGTATAGAAGGCTACCATATTAATCTCATTATCTCCCACTAGCTGACAAACCCTTATGGGCAGGGACCAGGTTTTAATTCATCTGAGAAACTCCAGCTCTAGCCTACTATCTGGCACAGGGGAGGACTTCAATAAAAATTTCATGAATAAAGGCTTCCTTTTTAAAGCATCAGTAAAACAGTAATTCTGTAGTTGAAAAGAATTCTGATGCAGAAACAAAGAAATATATAGCAAATAAATCCATTTGGCTGAGATATAATTATTTTCTTGTTAAATTGGTAAAAAAAAATTTTTTTTTTAAATTTTCCTAGTACTGGTAAGGAGGCATATCCTTTACCAAAAAAACTCTAACCAGCCCAATCAGAGAAACAGAAGACACAAATTACCTGTATTAGGAATAAAAGAGATGACATCACTACAGATACTATAGGTATATAATACTTCAATCACTTAACAATATAATTTGGTGCCCTAGCTTATTCGTTCTTTTTTTTTAATTTAAAAAAATTTGTAAATTTTTAAATAAATTTATTTAATTTATTTATTTTTGGCTGCATTGGGTCTTCGTTGCTGCACGTGGGCTTTCTCTAGTTGTGGCGAGCGGGGGCTACTCTTCTTTGAAGTGTGTGGGCTTCTCGTTGCGGTGGCTTCTCTTGTTGTGGAGCATGGGCTCTAGGAACGTGGGCTTCAGTAGTTGCGGCACGCAGGCTCAGTAGTTGTGGCTCGTGGGCCCAGTTGCCCCACGGCATGTGGGATCTTCCAGGACCAGGGCTCGAACCCGTGTCCCCTGCATTGGCAGGTGGATTATTAACCACTGTGCCACCAGGGAAGTCCAATTCATTCTTTTTAAATCTGCATTTTATTCTACTGTATGGATATGGCATAATTTATTTAATAATGGGTGTTTGGGTAATTCCAATCTTTCTTCATTTCTACAAATAGAGTAGTAAATTAGAATAGAAGCTTTTAGCTTTTAAAAAATTCATCTTTCCTTTTATGGTTCATACTTTTAATGTCTTATGTAGAGATTTTTCATATTTATGTTTTAATGCAAAATTTATTTTTTGTTTATAATGTGAGGTAGGAATCTGGTTTTATTAGTATATATGTATATACATACATATATGTGTATGTATATATATATAATTTTTCTAATAGTCTGCTCTTTACCCATTGATTTATGATACCAGCTCTGTTATAGCCCACATTTACATATATGTTTGGGTTTATTTCAGGAGTACCTATTATGTTCCATTGGCCTATTTGTTTTCCTCTTTGCCAATACTACACAGTTTTGATGATCTTAGCTTTTTAATATGTCTTGCATATGTCTTTAATGTCTTGCATATGTCTTTAATATGTCTTGCATATGTCTTTAATATTGTATAGAAAGAGTACCCCTTCTTTGTGCTTTCTTTTTGAAATTGTGTTAGCAATTCTTTGACCTTTACAACTCGTTGACCACATAAATTTTAGACTCAGTTAATATTTTTTCATAGAAATCAATTTGAGATTTTGATTAGAATTGTAATTAAAATTATATGGATTGTAATGAATTTTATAGATTATTTCGGAAGTATTGATTTCTTTTTTTAAATATTTATTTATTTATTTATTTGCACTGGGTCTTAGTTGCAGCAGGCGGGCTACTTGGTTGTGTCTCGCCAGCTCCTTAGTTGTGGCATGTGAAATTTTAGTTGCTGCATGTGTGTGGGATCTAGTTCCCCAACCAGGGATTGAACCCAGGCCTCCTCCATTGGGAGTGCAGAGTTTATCCACTGCACCACCAGGGAAGTCCCTTGATATCTTTTCAGTGTCGATTTATTTAATTCATGAGCAAGGTAAAATTTCCACTTAATTCAAGTTCTCTTTTATGTTATTCAATAACATATTTTTTTATGAAGTTCATGCACATATTTGTAGGATTTGTTCCTAGGTAATTTGTAACTTAGGTACTGTTGTATAATTTTTTGTGATTCTTTTTTTTAATTACATTTTCTATTTTATTATTCCTAGTGTAAGGGAGCCTTAAAGAAATTTGTATGTTAATCTTGTATCCACAACCTTGTTGAATCCTTTTATTAGTTTTAAAAGTTTGTCTATAGAGACTTTTGAATGTAGATAACCTTATCATCTGTAAATAGGACAGTTTTATCCATCTCCCCCCAATTTATATTCCTCTTACTTCTTTTTTATTCATTTGAACCCCTTCTGATTTTTTAAACCCATTTTGCCATTAGTCATTTCAAAGAACCAGCATCAGTTTCGTTGGTCAGTCCTATTTTTCTTTTTAGTTTCTGTTTCATTAACTTCTGCTTTTATCACTATTGTTTCTTTTCTACAAACTTTATTGGGTTTACATTTTTTCCCTTAGCCCCTTGGAATGACTAGCTTAGCCATATATATTTTTTTAGTTTTCTAAAAAATTTCCTTTATATTGTGTTTATAGATTTTATACTCTTATCTTTATTACTTCCCTCCTTCTGCTTTCTATGGGTTTATTTTGCTGTTCTTTTCTATTTTCCTGAGTTTGAAGTTGAGGTTATTGATCTTCACCCTTCTTTCTTCATATTTGCCTTTAAAACTAAATTTTCTTTTAAGCATAGTTTTAGCTGTCATTCATAAGTTTTGATATGTTGTATTTTCATCATCATTGAGTTCAAAATATTTTCTATTTTCATCATGACTTCTTTGACCCAGGACTTATTTAGAAGTTTATTGTTTAATTTGCAAACATTTAGTGATTTTCTAGTTGCCTTTTTATTCCCCCACCTTAGGCAGAGAATCCACTCTATTCAATCCTTTAAAATGTTTTGAATATTGTTTTATGTCTCAGCATATGGTCTTTTAAAAAATGATTGCATGTTGGATTCAGTGTTCTGTTTATGTACATTAGATCAAATTTAAAAATTAGTTTTCCAAATGTTATAATATTACTTTTTATATGGCTTTTTAAATTAGATATTTCAAGATGTGTTACAATTTTCTGCTATGTTTTAGAATTGTCCATTTCTCCGTTTGTCTCTTTTGAAGTTCTGTCTATTTTGTAATTATACTATTGTGAGGCTCTGTTATACTTAGATAGAAAATTAGAATTGTTATCATCTCTGGTGGATGAAAACTTTTATTATTAAGAAGTGTTCCTTACTGGTAATAATGATTTTTCTTCTAAAGTCAGCTTTGTTTGACAATAATATAATTATGCAGTATATCTTTTGGTTAATATTCGCATGCTCTAGATCCTAATTTCAACCTCTCTTTATCCTTATGTTTTGAATATGTCTCTTTTTTACGTCATATAGTTTTGCCCCCCTCAGTCTCATTACTTTCATGTTTTAATTAGAATATTTAAACCATTTTCATTTAATCTAATTACTTATATATTTGGGTTTAAGTTTATCATTATAGTATTTGTTTTCTATTCTGTTTTATGATTCTTTTTCTCTTCTTTCTTGATTTTTTAAAATAATTTTTAAAAATTTGTTTATTTTTATTTTTATTATTATTTTTGGCTGTGTTGGGTCTTTGTTGCTGTGTGCAGGCATCCTCTAGTTGCAGTGAGTGGGGGTTACTCTTCATTGCAGTGCGCAGGCTTCTCATTGTGGTAGCTTCTCTTGTTGCAGAGCATGGGCTCTGGGCGTGTGGGCTTCAGTATTTGTGGTGTGTGGGCTCAATAGTTGTGGCTCATGGGCTCTAGAGCACAGGCTCAGTAGTTGTGGCGCATGGGCTTAGTTGCTCTGTGACATGTGGGATCTTCCCGCACCAGGGCTTGAGCCCATGTCCCCTGCATTGGCAGGCAGATTCTTAACCACTGTGCTACCAGGGAAGCCCCTTGCTTTTGTTTTGATTGAACATTTTTTATTCCTTTTGTCTCCTCAGTAAGCTTCAAAATTACATACTCATTTACTATCTTTTTGTACTTCCTTGGAGAATACAATATGTATAGGTGTACACTATGTAATATGTGTATATATAATGTGTGTGTATATCTCTACAAGACTTTATTATTTTAACAATGACATTATGTTGTGCTTAGGTGTGGATCTCTTTTAATTTATCCTGCACTTGGGATTCCTAGGGTTTCTTGAATTTGTGGTTAGAGGTCATTTTGGAATTTTTCAGCCTTTGTCTCTTCAAATATTACTCCTGCCCCATTTCCTCTCCCTCTTTTCCTTCTGGGTCTTTAATTACATGTATGATAGACTCTTTATAGTACTTTTTTTTTGTAAATTTCACTTGTTTCCATCCTTTGATTTTCTGTTCTACATTCTGGATATTTTATTTTGATCTTTCAGCTTATTAATTCTCTCTTCAGCTGTGTCTAATATACTATCCCATCCACTAAATTTTTCATTTCAGTCATTTTTTTGTTTCTAAAATTTTCATTTTCTTTTTTTCACATGTAGATTCCAGTTCCCTGCCAATTTTTTAGTCGTGTCTTTTTTTCCTCCTTGAATATTGTAAGCAAAATTATCTTAAAGTCTGTGCCTAATAAATCCAGTATCTGGAGACCTGGTGAGTCCATTTCTGTTGCCTGGTTATTTTCCCCCTCTTGTTTTTATTCATATATGTTGTCTCCTTGTATGCTTGGTTATTTATGTGAATGTGAGTATGTATGTGTGTTTGTGTGTTCATGTGTGTGTGAGTGAATGGACATTGTATTTACAAAATTGACTATAAAAATAATTTGAAACTAAGGATGTCTTCTGCTTGAGAAGAGGATTCAAATATGCTCATGCATTAGCACTGGTATCACCTCAATCCAATTTTAGGTATTGCGATAAGTTGAAACTTTATTTCCTCTATTTCCAGTTTACCTTGTCCCTAGGGTGCAGCCCTTTGGAATTTCTACAGGAGTTTCTGCAAGTCTCTTCCCTTCTTGATAGGTCCTGGACTCTAATGCCTATTCCCCTTTCTCTGTGAAGCTGTGAAAAGTAATGCTCAGGTTCTCTGCCTGTTAGACTTTCAGATTCCTTTTTGAGTCAGCAAAGCCCATCAGGGAAAAATGGCCCCCAAAGCCAGGTTCACTTCCCTGGTCTTCAGTCCTCCTCCACATCTAGGCTCACTGATACTTTATTATGCTTTTGCCTTTTCAGTGCCTTGAAACATATTTTTTTCCAAACACCGAAGAAAGTATTTTGTCCAGATTTTATTGCTCTCATCAGATGAATTGGCCAGATTTGCCTAGACTATATTGAAAGTGGAAGTCTAAGACAGTTAAGTTTTTATCTCTAAAATGTGTTATTTTTTTGCACGTTTAGAAAATTAGTCTGCACATGCACTGAGATTATACTAAAATTGCATTTATGGATATTTTTATTATTTCTACAACCTTAGTTTTAATTGGTCAACAGTTCACATTAGTGGACACAGAATAAAGCAATAATTTGCCTTGAAAAATGTCTGAACTTCAGTTATGCTTTACCAGCATAGATTACTTTGTTCTTTATAAGCAATGGAATTACAGTTGCCAGGGAAACATCTTACCTAGCTCCTTTATCTGTAACCTTCATAATAGATTTCTACCTAAATTTCCCAGGACAAAACAATGGTTAACTTTCTTAACTAAAGGGGATTTCAGAAAAGAACTAGTATGGCTGATATGAAACATATGCTAAGAAGGCAAGACCATGAAATTAAGTATTTTTTATGTTGGTACCATTGTCTTTATCTTTACTACCTCATAAAGAATGGTTTGTAGGCTGAATACAACCCCCATCCCTAATGTGCTTCATTATGAAAGCAACACTCAATTAAGTGGAGGACAAAGCCAGAAACATGCTATGGTTTCGGGAAATCTCTTAGTTTATTTTCAGATGTTTCTAGTTTGGAAAAAGCCGAAGCACATTTTGTTGAGCACATTTTATTCCTATGTGTATTATAAGGGAAATCTAACCCATGTGTTTTATTTCATTAATATTTTGCCAAGTTAAATGGTTCTTTTGCAAGATATATTTAATGTTAAGTTATTTTTATGAGGCTTTTTCCCTTGGATTATGAATTCATATGTCACCTAAAGTAAGTATACTTTGATCCAAATATCTTGTAGTTATGAAGTCAGAAACCCACAAAACTTGGGTGATTTCCCAACAGTGCCAAATACAATATTTCATTTCTACCACTAACATGATTTTTTCCTCATATTTGTCAATCAGCACTTTATTGAGAAAACAACAGAGTTATTCTCCATTTTAAGCCCTGCTTTTTGATAAACGTCGAAATGAGGCTGTGGCTCAATTCGATATGGGGCACTAACTTCAAATTGTGGGCACAGATCTAAGTACATGGTTAATATACTGACTGAATCACATCTGTGGTTACTTAAAAGTATGATATAAGTGGGCACATCAGAGAACTTGGTGAATACTAACTCCTAAGAGTGGCAAAAATGACTGGTGAAGATATGAGGCAACGGGAACTTTCAGTCAATGTTGGTGGGTGTGCAAATTAGTAAACTGCTGTAGAAAATAATTATTATCTAGCAAAGTTTCAGATATGCATGCCCTATATCCCAACAATTCCACTCCTGGGTATAGTCTCAGAGAAGCTTGCACATGTGAACCAGGAGACGTGAACAAGAAAGATCATAGTGTCATAATAACAAAAAACTGGAAACAGCTTAAATATCAATCAGTAGACAAAATGGATGTAAGTTGTGCTATTCATACAAAGAGCAATGGAAATGAGTGAATTATAGGCACATATATTATCAACATGGATGAATCTCAAAAACAGTGCTGAATGGAAGAAAGTCATAGTAGAAAAAAAATGTAGTAGTATTGTATTTATATAAAGTTTGAATGTGTGCAAAGAATTTAGTGCTTAGGAATATGTACAAATATGTAACACTATAAACAAAAGTCATGGAATGATACAGATAAAATTCAGGACAGTCATTACTTTGCATGGGGTGATGGAAAGTTGAGGGGATAAGATACAGGAAGAGCTTCTAAGTTTTTTTTTTTTTAATGTTCTATTTTTTAAAGCTGTGTGGTGTGTGTACACAAGTTTTTGTTTTATCATTATTTTTATATTTTAAAATGTCTTATGAGTATGATTTTGTATGTATTCAACCTTTAAAAATTAATTTTAAAAATGAAGATTTAAGCATGCCATCAAATTGCTGGGCTGTTTGCCTACCACTCCAATTCTCATTAAACTAAAGCGAAAGGTACAGTCTGTCAGAGTTTCGTTATGTGCTTAATGTTTCCCTTCCTGTCCTGACTTTTCAAGAAAAATCCCTTTGGGTTCATTCTGTGTCTTACATAGTTGGGCTATTTCTTGTATTTTCAGATTAGATTAAATACTATCAGGCAGCTTCTGTCATTCTGCATAAGTAGTAATGATTACTCTATCAGAAGAAAAATCTATAATAACATAGCATAGCAGTTAATGTTTGACAAGCAAGTCTCAGTGGTATACTATAGCTGTCAGTATAGCCATTAGTAACAGGAAGACACAATGGGCTAAATTCTGCAAGAGAATAGAGCTCTCCCTCATCAAGACAAGAGTGAATTCTTTCCAGGCAACAGGGAATCTCTTTATTATGTAGAATCAATTATTCACAAGCCCAGAATGGCCAGCCTCCTTCCCTCTCCACCCCATTCTTTACTTTTTTCCCTCCTCCTCTTCCTTCCTTTCTTTCCTTCTTTCTTTCACCAACTGTACTGAATATCTATTACATGCCAGGTGCCAAATGTTCAAGTATATGCTGGTGTCCCCAAAGAATTAACAGGACCTTTGGCAGTGCACATACTGCAGTCATACTTCCTTTTCCTCTCTGGCACGGAATGACACCTACTTTGGTCAATCAAGGGGTACCTTCACAATTTTTGCCATATTTGTTAGCTATATAATTCCTTTTGTCTTTTTAAATTGTAAACTCTGTAATATATACAAATGAATGTATTATTTTTAAATCTACAATTTAAGTGATTATAATAAAATGAACACTCATCTACTCACCACCCAGCTTAAAAAATAAACTGCAATTAGAATGTGTGCCCCTCCTCAATTTTCCCTCCCTTTCCCTCCCAGAAGTAATGTACTATTGGAATTGTATATCATTATTCTCTTGCTTTTTAGAAATAGTTTTATAACCCACGTTTTTATCTAAATACTTCACGTTTTTGAAATAATAATTGGATAATAAACTATATTCTTCTGTGACTCAATGTTTTTTACTCAACATTCTGTTCTTGGATTCTTCCATGGAAATGTAGCTGATTTACTTTTAACAGATGTATAGTATTCCACCCTATGCCTTTGTCCCACTTTATTTTTAACTTGTCAATGGGCTTTTGGCTTGTTCCATTTTTGCTGTTATGGAGAGTCTGCTCTGGACATTCCTATACATGTCTCCTCATACAAATGTGCAAGTATTTCTCTTGCGTATACACTTAGCAGTGGAATTTTTAGGTCATAGGATATGTGAACCTCACACTGTACTGAAAAATGCTTATTTATTTTCCAAAGTACTTGTCTTGATTTACATTCTCATCTGCAGTGGGTGAGAGTTCTTAGCTCCACATCATTACCAACAGATTATTGCTTGACTTCTTAATTGTTGCCAATTGGGTGAGTGTGATATTATGTCTCACTTGGGCTTTAAATTACAATTCCTTGATCACCAATGAGTTTGACCATCTCTTAATATTTATTTGCCATTCATATTTTTCTTCTGTGAAATGCTATTCATGTCTTTTTTCTGTTTGGTTATCTTTTTCTTGATGATTCATAGGAACTCTTTATATGCTTTACTGATGAGTTCTTTTCCAGATATTGGTAGTACAAATTTTGTACTACCAATAGTACAGTACTACCCAGTTTGTGGTTTGAATTTCATTCTCTTTATGACATTAAAAAAAAATTATTTATTATTATTATTATTATTATTATTATTATTATTTTCGCTGCGTTGGGTCTTCGTTGCTGTGCATGGGCTTTTCTCTAGTTGTGGTGAGCGGGGGCCACTCCTCTCTACGGTGCATGGGCTTCTTTTGTTGCGGAGCATGGGCTCCAGGTGCACGGGCCTCAGCAGTTGTGGCACACGGGCTCAGCAGTTGTGGCTCGCGGGCTCCAGAGTGCAGGCTCAGCGGCTGTGGTACACGGGCTTAGTTGCTCTGTGGCATGTGGGATCTTCCTGGACCACGGATCGAATCCGTGTCCCCTGTATTGGCAGGTGGACTCTTAACCACTGAGCCATCAGGGAAGTCCCTCTTTATGATATTTTAAAATGTCTTCTGATATTTTGATTTTCATGTAGTCAAAATTATAAGTCTTTTTCTTTATGCACTGTGCTTTTTGTATATTATTGAAGATATTCTTTTGTACACTGAGATCATAAATATATTCTCTCTTACTGTCTTTTAAAAGGTTTTAAAGTTTTGCATTTCACATTTAAGTTTTTAATCCACAAGGAACTGATTGTTGTATGTGGTGGTATGTAGGGATCTGTTTTATTTTTCCTCATATTGTCAACCAATAGTCAGGTGCCATTTACTTATGAGTTTATCCCTTCTTCAGTGATCTGCGCTGCCATCTCTATCCATTTCCTTCTAGAGAATGCTGTGTTTCTGAGTTCCATGTTTTCTTCTTTCAATATATAGCCTATCTTTGCACTAATAACACATTGTCTTAATTACCACATTTGGTAGAGCTAGTTGTCTCATCTTTTTCTTTTGCAAAATTATTCTAGCTACTCTCAGCCCTTTGAATTTCCCTGTAAACTTCAGAATCAGATGGTGACTTCCACGTAAAATTCTAAGTTTTGATTGGAGTATCATGAAATTTACAGTTAACTTGAGGAGTGTTACTATTTATATAATATTGAATTTCCCTAAACATAGCATGCTATAATTCCAAAATCATTTAGATCTTCTTTAATGTTTTTCAGTCAATTAGTTTTTTCATGTACAGTTCGATGAGTTTGGACATATGCATACAGCCTTTCATGAAACTATAGGCACAATCAAGGTCAAGGTAATAGACAGATCCATCAGCCCCTAAAGTTTGCTTGTGCCACTTTGTTTTTGATTTTGTTTTTGTGGTAAGAATACTTAACATGAGGTCTCCCCTCTTAATAAATTTTTTAAGTGCACAACACAGTATTATTAACTATAGGAACTATGTTGTACAGCAGATCTCTCGAACTTGTTTACCTGTGTAACTGAAACTTTCTACCCAGTGAACAACAACCCCCCGCTCCCCCTGCCCCCAGTCCCTGGTACCCACCGTTCTATTCTCTGCTTCTATGAGTTTGACTATTTTAGACACCTCACATAAATGGAATCATGCAATATTTGTCTTTCTGTGACTGGCTTATTTCACTTAGTATAGTGTTCTTCAGGTTCATTTATGTTGTCATGTATGACAGAATTTTCTTTTTTTTAAGGCTGAATGATATTCCATTGTATGTATGTACCACATTTCCTTTATCTGTCAATGGACAAATTTAGGTTGTTTCCATATCTTGGCTATTGTGAATATTGCTGCAGTGAAAATGGAAGTGCAGATATCTCTTTGTGATCTTGATTTCTATTCTTGTGGATATATACCCAGAAGTGAAATTGCTGGATCATATGGTACTACTATTTTTAATTTCTGGAGGAAACTCCATATTGTTTACTATAGTGGCTGCACCAATTTACATTCCCACCAACAGTATACAAGTGTACCAATTTCTCCACATGCTTGCCAATATTTGTTATCTTTTTTTTTTTTTTGATAATAGCAATCCTAACAGGTGGGGGAATATCTCATTGTAGTTTTGATTTACATTTTCCTGATGATTAGTGATGCTGAGCATCTTTCCATATACCTGGTGGCCATTTGTATTTCCTTTTTGAAGAAATGTCTATTCAAGTCCTTTGCTCATTTTTAAAATTGGGTTATTCGGGGAGTGGGGTTTGCTACTGAGTTTGGATTTTCTTGTATATTTTGGATATTAACGCCTTATCAGATATATGGTTTGCAAGTATTTTCTCTCATTTCATATGTTGCCTTTTCATTCTACTGATTGTTTCCTTTGCTGTGTAGAAGATTTTAGTTTGATGTGGTACCATTTATTAATTTTTACTTTTATTGCCTGTGCTTTTGGTGTTATATCCAAGAAATCATTCCCAGGACAAATGTCAAGATTTCCCTCTATGTTTTCTTCTAGAAGTTTTATAGTTTCAGGTCTTACATTTAAGTCTTTAATCTATTTTGAGTTGATTTTTGTATATAGTGTAAGATAAAGATCCAGTCATTTTATTTTTGTTGCTATTGTAAATAGTGGGAGTTTAAACTGATAAAGGTATTTTTTTTTAATTTTTATTTTATATTGGAATATAGTTGATTAACAATGTTGTGTTAGTTTCAGGTGTACAGCAAAGTGATTCAGTTATACGTATATATTTATTTATTCTTTTTCAAATTCTTTTCCCATTTAGGTTATTACAGAGTATTGAGCAGAGTTCCCTGTGCTATGCAGTAAGTCCTTGTTGGTTACCTATTTTTTTTTTTTTAATAAATTTATTTATTTTTGGCTGTGTTGGGTCTTCGTTTCTGTGCGAGGGCTTTCTCTAGTTGCGGCGAGCGGGGCCCACTCTTCATCGCGGTGCACGGGCCTCTCACTATCGCGGCCTCTCTTGTTGTGGAGCACAGGCTCCAGACGCGCAGGCTCAGTAGTCGTGGCTCACGGGCCCAGTTGCTCCGCGGCATGTGGGATCTTCCCAGATCAGGGCTCGAACCCGTTTCCCCTGCATTGGCAGGCAGATTCTCAACCACTGCGCCACCAGGGAAGCCCTGGTTACCTATTTTAAATAGAGCAGTGCAAACATGTCAATCCCAAACTCCCAATCTATCCCTCCCCACACCCTTCCCTCACTGGTAACCATAAGTTTGTTCTCTCAGTCAGTAAGTCTGTGTCTGTTTTGTAAATAAGTTCATTTGTATCAATTTTTTTTAGATTCCCCATATAAGCGATATCATATGATATTTGTCTTTCTCTGTCTGACTTAGTTCACTTAGTATGATAATCTCCAGGTCCAACCATGTTGCTGCACATGGCATTATTTCATTCTTTTTAATGGCTGAGTAATATTCCATTGTATATATGTACCACATCTTCTTTATCTGTTCATCTGTCAGTGGCATTTAGGTTGCTTCCATGTCTTGGCTATTGTAAACAGCACTGCAGTGAACACTGAGGTGCATGTATCCTTTTGAAAAATGTTTTTTTCTGGATATATGCCCAGGAGTGGGATTGCTGGATCATATGGTAGCTCTGTTTTTAGTTTCTTAAGGAACCTCCATACCTCCTTAAGTTCTGCATAGTGGCTGTACCAACTTACATTCCCACCAACAGTGTAGGAGGGTTCCCTTTTCTCTACACCCTCTCCAGCATTTATTGTTTGTAGACTTTTTGATGATGGCCATTCTGACTGGTGTGAAGTGATATCTCATTGTAGTTTTGATTTGCATTTCTCTAATAATTAGTGATGTTGAGCTTGTTTTCATTTGCTTTTTGGCCATCTGTATGTCTTCTTTGGAGAAATGTCTATTTAGGTCTTCTGCCCATTTTTTGATTGGGTTGTTTGTTTTTTTGATATTGAGCCACAAGAAGTGTTTATAAATTTTGGAGATTAAATCTGCTGCATTTCTATACACTAACAAAAAAGATCAGAAAGTGAAATTAAAGAAACGATCCCATTTACCATCACATCAAAAAAAACAAACAAACCTAGGAATAAACCTACCTAAGGAGGCAAAAAACCTGTACTCCAAAAACTATAAGACTCTGATGAAAGAAATAGAAGATGACACAAACAGATGGAAAGATATACCATGTCCTTGGATTGGAAGAATCAATATTGTCAAAATGACTATACTACCCAAGGCAATCTACAGATTCAATGCAATCCCTTTCAAATTACAATGGCATTTTTCACAGAACTAGAACAAAAAAATTTTGTATGGAGACACAAAAGACCCAAATAGCCAAAGAAATCTTGAGAAAGAAAAATGGAGCTGGAGGAATCAGGCTTCCTGACTTCAGACTATACTACAAAGCTACAGTCATCAAAACAGTATGGTATTAGCACAAAAACAGAAATATAGATCAATGGAACAGGATAGAAAGCCCAGAAATAAACCCATGTACCTGTGGTCAGTTAATCTACGACAAAGGAGGCAAGACTATACGATGGAGAAAAGATAGTCTCTTCAATAAATGGTGCTAGGAAAACTGGACAGCTACATGTAAAAAAATGAAATTAGAACATTCTTTAACACCATACACAAAAATAAACTCAAAATGGATTAAAGACCTAAATGTAAGACCAGATACTATAAAACTCTTAGAGGAAAACATAGGCAGAACACTCTTTGACATAAATTGCAGCAGTATCTTTTTCGATCTGTCTCCTAGAGTAATGGAAATAAAAACAAAAATAAACAAATGGGACCTAATTAAACTCAAAAGCTTTTTCACAGCAAAGGAAACCATAAACAAAACAAAAAGACAACCCACAGAATGGGAGAAAATATTTGCAAACAGTGCAACCAACAAGGGATAAAACTATTTTTGGAAAACAATGTGACACTATCTTATGAAGTGGAAGAAACACGTACCTAGGACCTAGCAATTCCAGTCCTAAGTGTATACCCAAGGGAAGCTCTTGCCCATGAACACCAGGGGGCCTGTAAAAGCAGCATTGTGCATAATAACAAAAAGTGAAAACAATTGAAATGTCCATGAACAGTATAGTAAATAGATTATTGTGGTATGTTCACTGGAATAGTACACATGAGTGAAAATGAATAAACCAAATCTATGCATATTAACATGTGTCAATACTAGAATCATAATATTGAATGAGAAAATCAAATTGTAAAGAATCCATACAGTGTGATTCCTTTAATGTAAAATTGAAGGACAGGAAATGTTAGATAAAATATGGCTTGGGGTGCATACACACATAGTAAGATTATAAAGAAAGGCAAGGGAATGATCAACATGAAACTCAGTAAAGTAGGTACCTGGGGATAGGAGGGAATGGGGTTGCTGTTTGTAGGGCACACTGGACACTCCAAAATACTAGTCATTTTCTATTTATTAAGCTGGTTGGAGGGTGCAGGTGTATCTTATTATTTTAAAAATATACATATGTGTGTGTATGTTTATACATGCCATACATGTATACATAGCATACATACTTTTGATGCATGCTATAACTTATAATAAATCTTAATAAAAATTTAATTAAAACATTTAATAATTGAGAGTTATTTTTTGGTAATTCAAAGAGTACTTTAATGGTTTTATGACAGTTCATTGATGTGTTAGTGCCTCAAGGGTGTGTTCTTGGTCTGAGCTTCTTACTTTGTCTCTTTCTATACAGCGAGGTAATAAGCTAACTGTGGTATGTTTTCAGATCCCTTCATCTGTGTATTATAAATTTTTGAAAGTTACATTTCCTGATTTATCTAAGAAAGAGATTCACAGAGGCTCCCAGGGCCCTCGTGCAGACCTGGGTCTGGCCCCCATGGCAGCATTGAGCCATGTATAACGTGTGTCATTGAAACAGTGTGGAAAAAATATCTGTTGACCCTAACCTTTTTCTTTTCCCAGGCTTATGGCTGGAGAACTTCCCTTAGCTCATTCAACAAATGAAAATGGGATAAGTGACAAATTTTGAAATCCTTCTTTAATTCCTGTCCTCCAGTCTTCCTTTTCTATTTAAAATCATTTTAAACAGAAACACACATCTTTTCAACACATACACAGAACTGTTTGTTAGGCTGAATTGCATGAAAACTTCTTACCAAAAAAAAAAAATTCTAGCCCAAATTTTCCTAAACTTCAGCCATTTGAAAAACATTTTATGATTTTTGACATATCCATTTATCATATCTTATTGTAAATGTGGTATTTTTCTTTAAATTTGCTTTAATTTGACTCACTTTTGGTATCTTTACCTCACTCTAACAAATAATATTAGTCAAATCATGAGTTTGATGTGCTATTTCTATTTTATCTAATATTCATGGAAATAGAATCATAACTATTACCATTTTTTAATGTTTGTCCATGTACTACATTAAGACCCAAAATCATTCTAGGTATGACCATGTGCTATACTTTGGGAAAATCTAACCAAATTTAGAAAGACAAAGAAAAGTCTCTCTCCCACCTCCTCTGCCCCAACAGTACATGTTCAACAGAAGGGCAACTGGCAGCCAGCTCCAATGTCAGCATTTGCCAGACTGCCAATTTTCTCCTTTGTCTGCAGAATATTTCCCATTTGGATTTGCTTTATGCCTTTTATTTGGGATTGCCATCTCTCTGTTGCCCAGCTCATTATAGAAGGGGGTAAATTTATGCCCGGGGAAACCAACACTCCCACAGCTGCAATGCCAGCCAGTCAGCCAAGATAAAGTAGCAGAGCAGAATTGATAGACTGGTGCCCACGTCCCTGTTTATATGCAGGTCAAGTCACTGGGGGCATGTGTGGCTGTGTTGAAAGTGGATTGCCAACCTCCCCATTAGCATCCTGCCAATAGCAGTGTGACAGCAGACCTCATAGTCTTCAGTGACAATCCGATTCACATGTCTCCTCAGTGATCATCAACCACTTGGGTTAGTTTACTCAAGTTCTCCACCCGCTTTCTAGCTGGGCATTCCTAGTTTATTAAGCCCTGCTTCTTTCTCAGTGGCATGGGGCATCTCTGATACAGTGTGATTAAAGAGCTTTTTTTGCCCCCTCCCATTTAGCTGCTCTTCAAGGTCAGGTAGTTTAGATATTTCAAGAGGCTGCCACTGCCTCTTAGTGGCACACATGAAAATATAATGGTATGGGCAGGGTCTTCCAGGAACATGGCTGAGTCCATTAGGACTTAGTGAAGCCTCAAAGGGAGGATCAATGTTTCATTTCATCAGAAGGCTCTCCCTCTCATCACATCCTGCTGGACACAGGCTGGATAACATCTTACTACTAATCAGCTCTCTCTGACATCAAACTCTAAGGATTGGTAGTTTGAAAACCAACAGTATTAGCTCTGGCCCTCCCCGCTCCTCCCAGACAATCATCTACCCCCTTGCCAGAGAGTACAATTTGACACGCTTGTTCGTCGACTTCTCACTCATTAAACTGATCAAGATACAAAACTTGTTAGTTAATTCTTCATGCACTTGGGGGATCTGGTTGCATATTTTAATGATCTGCTCTCAGGATGTGCTGATCAAACTACATATTTTGTTGATTTGCCATGACACATTCTTAACCGCATTGTTGCTTGCACAGGGTTCTGGGTGATGTGAGATGCATCCGGGAAGCATGGAGTGGCTGCCGTGTGTGCGTGGAATTCCCCATCTGATAACTATTGCACCAACGTGTATTTAAAATCCAGCTTGTGGACTCCTTCACTGAGTGAGAGAGATGGGCAGAGCCCATCAGCCCATCAGCACGGCTCCTGGAAGCCTCCTTCTAAGACAGAGCCTTAGGCCCCAGACCCCAGGCAACCACAGCCCAACCTCCCTCTTTTCCAGCTGGAGATTCTCAGTTGCACCAGTGCTTCTTGACCTTTTCAAATACCTGAATTTTTGGCAGCACATTTGAGGGAATTAAAAGACACACACTCTTTTGTGTTTGTTTAAAACAAGTTTCCAAAAACCCAGAAAACTTCCTGTAATAACCTGCTATTCTTTTGTTTGCCCACTCCACCATGTCAACCCTTGAGTGGAAATGGTTACTGCCCTGAGAATGTTCTCGTGTGTTCTCCTGGAGTACAGCTCTTCTGGGTTCCTGTAAACCTGTGCCCTACCTGTGGCCCGGGCTGGTGTTCCATTTCCCCATTCAGCTGTCACTCACAGAAAGCTGACCCCTGCCTCATGCCACCCACCCTACCAGCCCTGCTCAGTCAACTCTCCAGCCCTGACTGGCTTCACCTCAACTGTAAAACTGTAAAAACAAATTGCTCATACGGATCCAAATGTGTCTGGCCACTGTTCTGTTAGGACCCACACGGCAGATGAGCAAGTGCAGCCCGGTTTACTGTATCTGGGCGTCTTACAGAGTGGTTCAGAAATCTCCGCTCTCACAACTTTCAGAGCCCCAGAGCTTTCCTCCGTAGTTGAATGTCTGTATCTGAAGGCATTTTTAAAAATAGAAATGCAAATGCCTGTTGCTGATTTTAAATGCACCCTTGGCATATATCAGTGACAGCTATTGTAGTACAGCAGTCACTACACTTAAAAACACTTTTCTAGACATTTTTTCAGTTGCGCCTTGCAGCAACCCTGATCTACACAACAACCAACACCTCCTAGGGCCCTGTGATTATTCTGCTTTACAGATGAGATGACTGAAGCTTAGAGGACAGCAAAGTGACTCCCAGAAGTCACATAGCTATGTACAGAGCCAAGATCTGCACCCAGGCAGCCTGAGCTCCCAGGCAACACACTTCTCCACCACTTTATGAGGCCTCATTCAGTGACTTTTTCATTTATAATTCATCATAAATGATTCAAGTTTTCTAGAACATAAGGCTGCAGGCTTGATTGTCCCAGGCGCTCCTTTCCACCCGGCTACACTCATTTCCTCATTTTATGACGTGCCTTCTTCCTTACACAGCTCTTTACAAACTG
The DNA here is from genome assembly GCF_028021215.1 of Eschrichtius robustus. Taxonomy (NCBI): domain Eukaryota; kingdom Metazoa; phylum Chordata; class Mammalia; order Artiodactyla; family Eschrichtiidae; genus Eschrichtius; species Eschrichtius robustus. The sequence continues at coordinate 37,881,663 of NC_090829.1, forward strand.
TGGTCAACAAGCATTTTCTTCATTGCCTCCTTAGGCCTCTCCCCACCCTCAATTCTCACAAGATCTTGAGCGCAGTACCGTTTCCTCTCCACTTTTTCTTACTCACATCTTCCACTAGGGGGCACATTCTGACCATAAAGCTTTTGATGTTCTTGCCAGGCAGCTATAAAATACAACCAGTGTCACCCTAATGCTTTCATTCTGTTATAAGAAATGGCTTTATTCAAGCTACAGTCCTCATTGTTACTTCATGGAGGGGGAACAACAGTAAAAAAAAGGAAACTGTATAATTTTTGTGGACTGTTTCTCCATAATTCATTCACTGGATTTCTGTTATGTTGTATGGAATTCATTAAGCAGGATATTGAAGCTTATGAATGGAGACCTAGTAATTCCTCCTTAATAAACATGAGTTACTTTTATTTCTTAAACTTTATTAGGCGCTTACTCAAAACATTACTCAAAAATGCTTGTTAATAATATGAATGATGATTTTGATTACGTTTGCATTATTAGGATTTCTAAAGGCCTAAAATACAAAGTCTGGACTATTCATAAGGACGGAGAAAATGTCTGGCATTTGAATGTAAATCTTTGTGCCTGAGTTTAATTCCATCTTGACACGTCTCACCAAACCTTGTAAGGAAGGTGGTGGCAGCTACCACAGGGCCCTTCTTGTGTAGCTGAGGAAGCGAATAGTGGAGGAGACTTACTCAGAGCTTTAGGAGGGAGTCATATATGAGGAGCAGGCGGGTTTGTGCTGGTTCCCTGTCAGCTACACTATGCACCAAGCAGAGCTATCACAAAGAGTAAAGAACTATGAGTACGTGTTTTAATTTAAAGTCCAGCTTACCTTGTCCTCCTTACCTGCCAGACCTCTAAATGCTGGAATCCAGCTGTTCTTTGCCCTCTTTTCTTCTCCATCACACTCTTTCCCTAATCGATCTCATTCATAACCATGACTTTGAAGAACATTTATAGAGTGATGACTCTCAAACTTCCATCTCCTAAGACCTCGCCTCTGAACCCCAGGCTCATACCTAAATATCTTCTTGACAATTCCATGTGGATGACTTCTTGTCCTATCAAACTGAACAAGTCCAAATGGAACAATAGATTTTGCACCACAACCCTGAAAAGGTATCACCATCGTCCCAGCATCACCTTTTCCCCAATTTTAGGAAATGCCCCTAACGTCTACCTGGTTATTAAAGCCAGATACCTAGAAGTCATCCTGGTACCCACTCGTGCCTCTTCCCAAACCTAGATGAACCAGCCAGATCTCTTGATCCCATATCTAAAATATATCTTATATTTTTCTACTGTTTTCTTTCCATTTCCTGTTCCAGTTTAGTTCAAGATTCCATCATCTATGGTCTGGACCACTGTAGGAGCCTCGCGCTGGCACCATGCTCCCATTCTTGTCCCTCTCCTCAACAATCCAGTCCCCAGACAACAGCCTGATTCATCTTCTTAAATCTCAATTATAGATTTGACTCTGATTTCTCCTGCTTAAAACCCTTCACTGGCATCTCATTGCACATAGAATAGAATCCCAACTCTGTATCATGGCCCACAAGGCCCTCTAAACTCTGGTCCCTGCCCATCTGTCCAACTTTATCCCAATCCTCACTCCACTCAGCTGGCCTTCTGTGGAATCCAGAACAACCTCTTTCAACACCTCAGGGCCTTGTGCTGGCTGTTCTTTCAGGCTTTTCCTGATCATCCTAGATAGGCAGGTGTCCTGATTATTCTCTATCACCCTATTCACTTCCTTCCTAATGCTTTTCACAGGCTCTAATTATTTTATTTATTTACATGCTTGGTCATTTATTATGTCGCTCTCCAATGATGTAATCGCCAAACCTAGTTTGGTCAAGAAAAATCACTGTCCTTAACACCAGTGTGCAAAAATATGACTATTTAAATGATTACTTTTTGTTCACAAATTCCCACTCTACCAAGGCAGGCAAATTAATCTGAATCAAGGTGGTCCCCCATCCACTTCCCTGGGGTTGCACCCAAGTGGTAGGGGGATTACATGGGTGCCCCCTCAAGATCTCCATGTTCTCCGTCCACTAGTACCTACCAGGACACCTGTTGTTCTTCTGAGCCTCTGTCAGGCCTTTGGTTCACAAAGGCCACCAGAGAGACATCCTCTTCCTAATCCAAAGGCCTTTCAATCCAGTAGTTCACACCACGTTTCTATTAGATGCAAAACAAACTATTCCGCAGTTTCTACACCGCTTTGGAGTCTGGGCAGTCTGTGCTGCTGGCTGAAGCTTGGTCTTCTCAATCTGGCTCTGCAGGCATTCCTACCTGGGGACAGGCACAGGGCCCTGTTCCAGAACCCATCAATGTCTGCACTTTTATTACCTTCCTCCAGATCTTCTGTCCTCTCAGTTAAGAGAATCTTCTCCTAAAAGGAGCAGGAGATGGGATAAATAGAAGCCTCACTCTTATTTTTGAGATCCCTCTCTCAAATATTTTGTCTATGTGGAGTCCTGTGTGTTCCCCTCAGGGCCTAATCTTCTGAAACTCAAAAGCAAAGGCAAACTATTTTTCTCCACTTACTGTTTCACATAATTTCCATGATTCTGTGAACCCAGAAAAACTTAACTAGCTGAACTGGGGGAAAGAGCTAAAAATAGGAGGTGGTAAAATTATTTTTATTTATTTTTATTTTATTTATTTATCTTTTGGCCACACCTTGTGGCATGCAGGATCTTAGTTCCCTGACCAGAGATCAAACCCGTGTCCCATGCAGTGGAAGTGCAGAGTCTTAACCACTGGACCACCAGGGAAGTCTGGCAGAATTTTTTTTAAATAAACTAATGCTTCAAAAATATTTCTTCATCACACTAGGCTTGTGCCTGGTACATTGTTGGTGTGTAATAGGTATTTGTAACTTAGAAAATTATTAATAAATGAATAACTGAATGAATATATACTCAATAGTGCCAGAAAACTGCAGTTAGGTAAATAGAGAGGCCAGAACACAAATTAGGAGGTACAAGTACTATTCCTTACCCTCCGGCTGAGTATCTGATCCTCTACAGCTGATTAATTATACCACTCCAAGCCTTCAAAATAGAGACAGAATTATGGTTAACAGATGATGATAGCCACTTAGAAGTGTTCTTTGAGCTCCTTATAACAAAACATAAGAACGTGATGCCAGGCCCTGCAGCCAGCCACTCTGGAACACAGCCCTGCCCACCAGTGGACGAGCAGCCCCCCCAGGAGGCACCTCGTGGCAGCCAATCAGGCTAGGGGCCAGCCCTGACTATCAGCATGCTCACAGTGGTTGACCATGCTACAACAGAAGGGCCACATAGAGGCCCTCCTAGAGCATTTAGCTCTGGGGACCAGAGGGGCCTGTGTTGCTGGGCGATATGGGACCTACATAAGGCCTCTTCTCCAAGACTGGGAAATGTAACTAACCTACCTAATACATAAAATAAAAACAGAGAGAATCAGGCAAAATGAGGCAACAAAGGAATAAATTCTGAAAGAAGGAACAAGATAAAACTCCAGAAGAAAAATTAAACAAAGTGGACATAAGTGATCTACCCAATAAAGACATCAACGTAATAATCATAAAGATGTTAAATGAACCTGGGAGAATGAATGCAATGATAAGGTTAACAAAAGTTAGAAAATATAAAGAAGAACAAAACAGAGTTGAAGAATACAATAACTGAAATAAAGAATGCACTCTAAGGGATCAACAGTAGATTGAATGATACAGAGGAATTCAATATCCATGTATGATAACTTTCAACAAAGTTGGTATAGAGGGAATATACCTCAACATAATAAAGTCCATATATAACAAGCCCACAGCTAACATCACACTCAATGGTGAAAAGCTGAAAACATTTCCTCTATGATCAGGAACAAGACAAGGATGCCTACTCTCACCACTTCTATGCAACATAGTATTGGAAGTCCTAGCCACGGCAATCATACAAGAAAAAGAAATAAAAGAATCCAAATTGGACAGGAAGAAGTAGAACTGTCACTTTTTGCAGATGACATGATACTATATATAGAAAATCCTAAAGATGCTGCCAAAAAACTATTGGAACTAATAAATAAATACAGTAACGTTTCAAGATACAAAATTAATATACAGAAATCTGTTGTGTTTCTATGCAATAACAATGAACTATCAGAAAGAGAAATTAAGAAAATAATCCCATTCACAATTGCATCAAAAAGAATAAAATACCTAGGAATAAATCTAACCAAGGTGGTAAAAGACCTGTACTGGGAAAACTATAAGATTTTTTTTTTTTTTCAGATACAAGTAATAAATTTTATTAGAAGTTGAGTATCTGTTAATTAACAGGCAGCTATATAACTTACTATAAAGCCACTACAATTCAAACATTGTAGCATTACTACATGAATGAACACATATACAAATTAAACAGAAAAGAATATCCACAAATAAAAACTATAAGATATTGATGAAAGAAACTGAAGACAATGCAAACAATTGGAAAGATACACCATGCTCATGGATTAGAAGAATTAACATTGTTAAAATGTCCATACTACCTGAGGCAATCTACAGAGTCTATTCAATCCCTATCAAAATACCAATAACATTTTTCATAGAACTAGAACAGATAATTGTAAAATTTGTATGGAAACAAAAAAGACCCCGAGTAGCAAAAACAATCTTGAGAAAGTAGGACAAGCCTGGAGGTATCATGCTCCCTGATTTCAAATCATACTATAAAGCTACAGTAATCAAAACAATATGCTACTGGCACAAAAAGAGGCACATAGATCAACAGAACAGAATAGAGATCCCAGAAATGAACCCACACTTATATGGTCAGTTGATGTATGGCAAAGGAGGCAAGAATATATAATGTGGAAAAGAGAGCTTCATCAATAAATGGTGTTGGGAAAACTGAACAGCTACTTCCAAAAGAATCAGATTGGACTACTTTCTCATACCATATACAAAAATAAACTCGAAGTGAATAAAAGGCAAATGTAAGACCTGAAGCCATAAAACTCCTAGTGGAAAACACAGGCGGTATACTCTTTGACAGCAGTCTTAACAATATTTTTTTGTGTATGTCTCCTCAGACCAAAAAAAAACCAAAAAAACAAAAAAAGCAAAAATAAACAAATGGGACTACATTAAATTAAAAAGCTTGTTGTACAGTTAAGAAAACTATCAACAAACCCAAAAGGCAGCTTACTGAATGGGAGAAGCTATTTGCAAACAATATATCTGATAAGGGATTAATATCCAAAATATACAAAGAACTTATACAACTCAACATCAGAGAAACAAACAACCTGATTAAAAAATGGGCAGAGAACCTAAATAGACATTTTCCCAAAAAAGACATACAAATGGTCAACAGACACATGAAAAGATGCCAGCATCATTCATTATCAAGGAAATGCAGATCCAAACCACAATGATATATCACCTCACTCCCTGTCAGAATGGCTATTATCAAAAAGACAAGTAACAAGTGTTGGTGAGGATGTAGAGAAAAGGGAACCCTCATACACTGTTGATAGGAATGTAAATTGGTGTAGCCATTATGGAAAACACCATGGAGGTTCCTGAAAAAATTACAAATAGAACTGCCATGATCCAGCAATTCTGCTTCTGGGTATTTTTCCAAAAAAAAAAAAAGAAAAGAAAAGAAAACCACGAAAATACTAATTTGAAAAGATATATGCACCCTTATATTCATTGCAGCATTGCTTACAATAGTCAAGATATGGAAGCAACCTAAATGGCCATTGGTAGATGAATGGATAAAGAAGATGTGGCATACTTATACAATGAAATATTACTCAGTCATAAAAAAAATAAAATTTTGCCATTTACAACAACATGGATGGATCTAGAAAGTATTATGCTAAGTAAAATAAGTTAGAGAAAAACAAATACCTTATGATTTCACTTATATGTGAAATCTAAAAAAGAAAAAAAAATGAATGAACATAATAAAACAGAAACAGACTCCGAGTTACAGAGAACAAATAAATGGTTGCCAGAGGGGAGGAGGTGGGGGGGATGAGAGAATAAGTGAGGGAGATTAAGAGGTACAAACTTCCATTTACAAAACAAATGAGTCACAGGGATGAAATGTACAGCATGGGGAATATAGCCTATAATATTGTAATCTCTTTGTGTGGTGAAATGGTAACTGGACTTACTGTGGTGATCATTTTGTAATGTATAGAATATCGAATCACTGTGTTGTGAACCTGAAATTAATATGATGTTGAAGGTCAATTATACTTCATTTAGAATATAATGTTATGGTTTATATTCTTTATAGAAATCATTTTATTATACTATTCTCCATGATCAAAGTATTTGCCAGGATTTTTCCATTAACTTGTTTTATAATGCCTCTAACAGACAATGCAAACTATGGGTTTGCATTCATAGGTTTACTTCAAGGTTTACTCTGAATTTAGATTTTTCCAAAAGTAGTTCAAACTAAAACAAAAAAAGTTATTCCACATTGAATGATCCCTTATCACTAGTGTATAGAAAAAAGAGAAGAGAAATATTGAAGAGAAATAACATGGCACTAATTATGAAAATATAAAACGTATCTGTGCTCCATGAGGTTGTACCCATGCCTTTATGCATTGGTTTGTTCATCAGTAAAATGGGATTCATAAGTAATACCTATTTCAAGGGCTCATTTTGAAGATTAAATAAGAAAGTACTGTAAATTTCTTATCTGTTGCCAGAACCAATAAATATTAGGTTTTATTGTTACTTCTTAACCAAGAAACGAGCATCTTTGTCACTTACCTATTGCTGCATAAGAAACCATCTGATATTTGTGGCTTAAAACAACAAAGTTATATTATGTTCACAGATTCTGTGAGTCAGGAACAAAGACAAGGCACAGTGGGGACAGCTTGTTTCTGCCACATAATGTCTGAAGCTTCATCTGGGAAGATTTGAAGGCTTGGAGTGACTCAACAGCTGGGGGCTAGAGTCATCTGAATGCTTGTTCACCCAAATGTCAGGCAGTCAAGGCTGGTAGTCTGCTGGGATCTCAGCTGAGGCTATGGGCTGGATCACCCACTTGTGGCCTCTTCACTTCCTCACAGTGTGGTGGCTGGATTCCAAGCATCTCAAGAGAAGCAAGTGGAAGTTGTATCTTTTATGACCTAGCCTTGGAAGTCACAAAATATCACTTCTGCCACAGTCCCAAGCCACTAAGATTCAAGGGGTAATAACATAGACATCCCCTCTTAATTGGAAAAATATCAACATCACATCATAAGAAAATCAAGGAAAAAGGGAGATCTTGTGTGGCCACCTTGGAAAATACAATCTGTCACAGCTTCCAAATTGACATATCTTAGGACACGTTCACATTATTCTTGCTACTTGTCATTTGTGAGCAAATCGTGTTTTGGTAAATGAGGAGTAATTTAATAGGCATGATTTATAAGGTTAAAGGACTTTCTGTCTGTGGAAATACAATCATCATCGTCATCATCATCATCATCTTCTAGGAAGAGAGAAGAAATAAAAGAACCTGTAGGTTCTACCAAACTGATAATAGCATGAACTCTACAGGAATTCACTGCCCATAACACAGGACTGTAAAAGTACTACCACACCTGGCATAGCTGCATAGACATATACCCCAATCAAGACTGTGCAGGGCTCTGAGCAGCCCAGAGTTGATGGTCAGCAATCCTACAACTAAAGAGGTGTGTTTAAGCTCTCTTCTGTGTTGCTGCTGCTTACTGTTGGGCTGAGAAAAAAAGGAAGTGGCCCTCCATGTGGGACCCTGTATGTTCCCTAGGACAGGGCAGCTGAGGAAACAGATTCCAGGAGAAAAAGGCAGGCACGTGAGAGGAAGGCTGGGTATCCCAGGTGTGTTGGCTGTGGTAATGGTCTATCCAAGACATTTTCTCCTCCAGGTAAAGAAATCTGATTCTAAGACTTTTGGAATCCAATCCACCCCCCCAAACAAAACAAAACAAAACAACAACAAAAATGAAAGAAAAATATACAGCTACGAACTTTTAATATTCTACTAAGTCCCTTTTCACAAAAAGAGAAGTCATAACTAAAACATTTCTATATACTTTCCCCATTATTTCCTAGAGGAAAGAGTGTTTTCCCCACCTCCAAAAGAGATGGGGGATGCTTCGGAAGGTCATTATCTCAGAGCAAGAGCTGACTTTTTAAACTGAGTAAATGTAGTTTTATGAACAACTTCCTACATAGTCTGTACCTTTTTCACTTCGATTTGGACCAGTGAAAATTCTATCATGCATCTCTATGGGATCAACAGTTGGTTTCGGGGAGCCATTGATTTCAGGACTCCAACTCCCCTGAGGGAATTTGAGACAAAGCAGCCGACTCACTGCTGGAAAGAGTTGTCTATACTCCTGTCTCCTCTCCTCACCTTCCCTTCATCTTTCACAGTAAGGGCTTTCCTTTCCTGTCACTTCACCAGAAATGGTCTCCATAAGGTCACTGGTGACTTCTTACTGACCCAATCTAATGGGTACTTCTCAGGCATCTTTCTTCCTCTCACTGGTGTGGGAAATTCTTGATCATTCCTGTCATTCTTTTCTTTTTTCTCTAGCGTTATTACCCTTTACCCCAGATAATTAGGTTCTTCTTTTTCTGAGTTTTCATATACAACTGAGCCAGGCAAGATTTTAGCTACAAAATATTAACAATAATAAGGTAGATGCATGTTCTGTACAGAAAAATGTTGGAAGAAGTCTTTTTTTTCCTATGTGGTAGTATATATGTAACATCGCTAAGGACAAATGATTTAGGAATATGAATATTCACTTCTTTTTATAATAGTGAGAAGCAGGTACAGTCATGTTTTATCTCTAATTTCATACAATGAGAACAACATACAAAAATGGCTTTATCCAAAGCCCTAGAAGAGGATTTCTTCCTTGTAACTTACTGAATTAAATTTAACTACAAAATTACAAAAAATCAAGTTCTGAAGGCACTAAAAGCAATTATTCATGGGCAGTATTTTTTTTTATCCTTATTTCTCTGAAGACAGCATTGCAATTTTTACATCTCTTTAAAATTTATGTCTAAAATGTATCTTTTTAGCTGGTCTTTCATTCCTAAACCAATATTTTCCATAACACTGACATATAAGATATCCCTTTTATGGTTTACTGTACATTTTAGAGTTTAGCACTATCATGGGGGTAAAACGCCTCTTCCTTTTCGTAAAACCTTGGGGTTTTAAGAGTTAAATCATTAAATAATGAAAATACTGAACAGAAGCTTAATCTTACTACTAACCTAAGAGTTTATTCATTAAATTTTTAGAAACATTTCTAAGAGAGCCTTCCTTAATTCTTGCACAGAGTAGGTATTCAAAATTTATTTCTTGAGTTGAATCTTGCAAGGAATTGATGCAACATCTAAACTCTTGGTTTGTATCTTTCATTTGTCACTTTCTAGCCTGCTCTGTATTAAAGTTACATTTATATATATTGATATTTCATATCACTAATCATCCTGTCAGTTTCTTGAGGTAGGAACCATGTCTTGTATAACCTTGTCTACTTCATAGAGCCTAGCACAGTTCCTTTCATGTTGCAAATGTTCAATGAACATTTAAACTGAGGGGGGAAAAAGGTCCAATACAGGATCTTATGAAAACCTATAGCAAACCTCAAACTAGTGAAATGTTAGAAAAATTCTCTTTGAAATCAGGAGTGAGACAGGAAGACCTGCTACCACTACTTGTATTCAGTATTGATCACTGAGCTGGAGATTCAGGTTGGCACAATGAGACAGAAAAAAGAGAGGGAACAACAAAGAAAGAATGAAGGAAGGAAGGAAGGGAGGGAGGAAGGAAAGAAGAGAAAAGAGAAAAGAAAAGAAAGAAAGTATGAAGATTAGATAGAAAGAAGTAAAAAATGTGTAGTTATATACAGGTGATACAATTATATACGTACAAAATCCAAAAGAACTTCTAGATTAGGTATTATAATTCATAAGAAAGTTCAGCAAGGTTGCTAGATTTAAGAACAATATATGTAAGTCAACTACATTCCAAAACACTAACTATAGAAAACATAGAAATACATTTTAAAAATTAATTTTTAAAAGATAGCTTTTATGATAGTAGGGATAGATAAAAGTATTGAGTAAATCTAACAAAAATGTGCAATACTTTAATGAATAAAATTATAAAACTTTGTTTATAAATCTTTAAAAGTTGAGAGACATACCATGTTTTTTTTGGTCTTTTTTGGCTTCACCTTGCGGCACGTGGAACTTCCCCGACCAGGGATCGAACCCGCACCCCCTGCAGTAGAAGCACAGTCTTAACCACTGGACCACCAGGGAAGTCTGAGATATACCATGTTTGTATTGAAGTTATTTGCATGTGTTTCATATCACTAATAGGAAGACCAATATCACAATATTCCCATCTGTATGAATTCAATGTTATTTCAGTCACAGTCTTTACTAGAGTTTGCATGGATATTGACAAAATGAGAATTGACCAGATTTTTGTTTCCAGTCAGGCTGAAGTAACAAGGACCAGATTTATCCTACACCTGAAAAACCAAAAACAATGGACAGTATATATGAAAAAATGGTTTTTGTGACATTGGACATCAGGCAATGAAGGACAGTGATTCCTGAAATATGAAAAACAAATGAGATGAGCCCTATGTTTGCCCCAGATTATTGCCTTGAGAGAGTTTCCACACCAAGTTTCAGAGATGCTCACGCAAGGGGAGTCAGGTGGACTCTCTGAGTTCAGGAGATGGAGCTACAATCCAGAGAGACCAAGGTGGCTAGGAGGTGCAGCTTGAATACCAGAGAGGAGAGAGCTGTTGTGACCCCCTCTGTAGGACCTGTGAGTATAATAGACTTTGTTTTCCTGAATGTCTCCTGTGTCTCCTCTTGTGGCTGCACCTGACTGACCATCACATAAAAGGGCACAGAACACAGGAAAACACTGGCTCTTTTATTCTGTTTCATTGGTTCACTTGTCTATCACGCTGTTAATCTCATACTAACTTTGTGATTAAAGTTGTGCTAATTAAGACAGCATCTTATTGACAGAATGACAGACAAGTAAACTAGTAAAAAAGAATGAAAGAGCCAAAAATGGTCCTATCAATATCTGGAAACAATATATTTCATACCTGGCATTGCAGACTAATGAGGAAAAAGACTACTTAATAAGTGGTGTTAGGGCTAATGATTGATTAATCAAATGGTAAAAAGGAAAATTGGAACTTTATCTCAGAAAATAAATTTTATGTATAAGTAAATTGAAGATTAAAATGTGAAAATAGAGAAATGTTTTGAACTTGGAGAAGAAAATATTAAGACAAAAAAACTAAAAATAGTTCAATGAATTCATCTACACTAAAATTTAAAACTTCTGTTAATCATAAGATACTATAGAGTAAGTGAAGGGCAAATCCCAGCTGGGAGAAAAATATCTTCAACACACATAACTGGCAAAGGACTGGTAGCCAGGATACATAAAGAACCAAAAAGAAAAAAGCAAACAACTTGATGTTTGAAAAATGGACAATGGTCTTACCAATGACTGTGTTATGGGCAGTGAATTCCTGTAGAGTTCATGTTTACAGAAGATGAAACATGGATCGTCCAAAAAAAAAAAAAAAACCACGAAAGACACTCATCTATATTAATATCCAAGAAAATGGAAAGAGAGCCACAGTGGGAAGCTATTTTACACTCATCAAAGGCAAAGATCTAAAAAGTCTCAATACCAAGTGTTGTTGAGAAAGCGGAGTTTGAGGGACACCATTGACTGGGGTCAACAAAATGGTGCTATCACCCTTGAGAAAAATTCAGTAATACCTTGCAAAGTTGGAGAAGTGCATACATTTGACCCTGCAATTCCACTCCCCATTAAGAGTGCTAGAGAAACACTCGTATGTATGAATGAGGAGACTCATATGAGAATGCTCATAGCATCATTTCTGTAAACCTTTGTTTTCACCAACCCCAAAAGAGAATTAAAGCAAACAAACAAACAAAACAAAACAGGAGACTGGGTAAATAAGTTGGAGACTATTCACAAATGAACTAGTATAGAACAGTGAAAATTAATGAATCGGGGCTGTAACTTCAACATAGATGAATCTCACAAATGCAGTTAAGCAAAAACAAGCATACACAGACCATGAATCTTTGCAGAGACTACAGTTGCTTAAGCCACTCTTGTTTCCCTCTTAGCAATAGAACACCAATATCACTTGGCAAATTGCTTCCCTGATAAAGGGGACATTGCAACTTGGTGTGGTCATGTGATTTAGTTCTGGCCAATGAGCTGTAAGTATAAGTGATGACTAGGACTTCCAGGAGCTTTTAAAGGAGTTGCGCTCAGCCGCTAATGACCCTTTTTTGTCCTTCGGCCTTATCCCCTTCTTCTAGCACACAAGGTGACCATAGTGGCTGAAACGCCAGAAGCTAACTTTAGACTTTAAGGTGACTTGGAAAGTGGAAACCATGAGCTAGGATGAAACAGATTCCTAGGTACCACTGTATCGACACTGCTGGCCCACCTCCAACTTTCTCCTATGTGATAGAAGAATAAACATGTATTCTGTTTAAGCTGCTTTCATTTTGTGTTTTTCTGTTATATCTATTTGTTTCTATTTACATCTGATACAGATGTAAATAAGGTTTCAAAAGATGCAAAGCAATTAGTATGTAGCAAAAGCCTGGAAAGCATGCAGTGGTAAACAACAAATTTAGGATAGTGATTACTTTTGGGGTGGGATGCAGGAGGGGGAGATGGGACATGTATATACAGCATGTATTGGGTTTCATTTTGTTTCGTTTTATTCTTCATACCTTTTTGCATGTCTTAAATGCTGGCATAATGCTATTTAAGACTTTGGAGCCCTTGGAGCTCTGGGACCATAAAGTATATAAATATCATTATGGACTCTGCGTGCAGTCTGCCTCCCTCAATTCTCATTCCCTTTGGTGACTGGAGTTGGACAAACAGAAATAAACTTGCTGATTCCCTCGACTTTTTTCCCTAAAGGCCAAAAACAGTCACCGTATCTGCTGCCGCTCCTCCCCTCTCCTCTCGTCCCTCACAGATACACAGAGAAGCCTTCCCAAACATTTTAATACCTCCTTTCCAAGTGTCACCACAGCCAGCATTCCTCGAAAGGGAGAAGCAGGAGGAGAGGAGAGAGGGCCTCTATCATCTTTGCACTTTGGGATGAAGTTTGGTTCTAGTGCACATTAAGTGTTCCTTTCCTCAGATGGCATCATTCCAAAGAAGCAAAGAAGAAGGGGCTTTGCTATGGGGCCAGCTGTTGCTTAGTGCTTGGCACGTCAGCTGCTATCGCCCCACCGTGCTAAGAGGATGTCAAATCTGTTGGGCATTTAGGAGCATGCAAAGAGCAGAACAGCTTCTACAATAACAGTGTAACAATTTCCCTCTGGAACGTTTTACAAATGGGTTGATGGGATTAGACAGTATGCCTTTTTAAGAAGACTTTATAGACACGATCGCTTATATAAAGATGAAAGTGGTGTTTTGGGGAAAACGCCAAGTTGCAAATCTGAGGAGGAGAAGATATTCCATTAACCTTGTATCTACGAGGCTGTCTATTAATTTCAAATGATAAAGGGATGTCAGATAAAGCCAATTAGCATAAAACACACTTAGTCAGCTTTGCAAACCTTCAACAAATAGGAACAAGAATGAAGGACATTTGGGGATGGAGTTTTTCCAAGGAACTATTAAAAGTGATTGTGTCTTCACTTTCTTTCATCTTGTAAACTGTATGTGCAAGTCCTAAGGCAACTACTAAGTGATTTTCTAAATCTACTCTTCTTCCTGTCTTTTCTCTCCTTTGTGATTTAATGTCCTGTATCTCTTTGCAGAGAAGAGACAAATGGGGACACATTCTTCTGGGGAAGGAAACACATGATTACACCTGATATTCACAATGTCTCAGGGTCTCTTGAACTGCTGGGAAACTGCCACTTTCAAATTCACAGTGTAACTGTAGTGATGAGGTTTCTACATGGGGTGATTTTGGTGATTAATAGGGAGGCTTGAGGTACAATAATGGGTGAACTCTTTACAAATTGGGTTTGTATGGTGGTGACCCTTTGTTTTCCAAATATACCCCTCCCTGGGTATATTATTGTAGGTGAATTTTTAAGTGTTCACCTTATGCTTGGCTCTGGGTTGATCAACATGGAAGACACAGTAGGCATCTAAGGTACGGGGTTTTCTACTGCTGTAAGGAACTTGGGGACAAGGGCCATGCCTTACTCAACTTTTTTTCCCCAATGCCTGGCATATAGTGGGTGCTCAAAAACAATTTTTGAGTGAATAAATATATATATGTCAAACAAACAATGAGCCTATAGTAATATACCATAAACTAACAAAAATATTATATAATAATATAATGTGATACAATAATACCAAAATGTGATACTGACCATAAGAGCTATAGAAGTTCCAAGAAGAGGAAGGACACATTCAGGGAATGCGTCATAGAAGAAGTAGAACTTGAGGAGCCACTTGAATACTGGTTACAAGAGAAGAACAGATGGCATTCCAGGGGACATTAATGTGAGCAAAAGTATAGAGGTAGACATGAATAAAGGATGCTTGCAAGATTAGTAGAACGGCCTTGCGTTGGAAGTATAAAGCATTCCTTTGGGGAAATAACGGCACCCACAGCATCTGTTACAGAGCCTCTATTTATCTTGGCTGCTTACCCTCCCATATGTTCAGGGAAGGTGACCAACGATGATGGTTTCATTATTCTTACCAATGACTGACTAGTTTTGTCATGGGCATGTAAGCCAATCCTGGATAAGGAGTTGGGCGTCTTCTGGAAAAAAGGTCTTCTTCACCAATTAAAGAGAAAGCCCCTTTTCTTCACTGGGCATTGTCCTGTTTGCATGTGATCTCTGGAGCAATGGCAGCCATCTTGCACCCATGAGGAGAGACAGCACCACACACCAGAATAATGGGGCAAAAAGATGGACAGCACTAGGGTCTGTGACAACATGGTCTAGCCAATCATGAAAATATTGGCCCTGAACTTACAACATGAGGTATTTTTGCTTATCATTTAGTCCATTTTGGACTGAGTTATCTGTTGCCTCTAAAAGCATCCTACACACCTAATTTCCCCCAAACTTTAGTGCCTTTGGCCCCACTAAGTAATATAGAGAGACAATAATAATTATTACAATAACTATTGCTAGCATATATTGAATGTTTACTATGTACCAGGGGCTTTCCTTAGTGCTCTACATCATTTACTCTATCACAAGAGGTAAATATTTGTATTAGTTAAGGCAATGCTACCTGCTCTAACAAACTTTAAAATGAACACTGGCTCAAACACCATAGAAGCTTCTTTATTCATCCAAGTCCAGGATGAATATTCCTGATTGGCAGAAGAGCTATATGATCCTCCTCCAAATGGAGATCCAGGGATCCCAGGCTCTTTCCACATTGTTGCTCCTTCATTTCCAATGTGTTGCTTCCTAGGATGTTCTGGACACTGACATCTAGCTGGCAAAAGAAGAAAAATGTGCAGAAGGTGCCCCTACTTCCAAACCACATTAACAGAAAGCAACACACATCACTTCTGCTTACATTTCACTGAACTAACCACATATTCCCACCCAGATACAATGAGGGCCAGGAAATGTAGTTCCTGGCCAGGAAGCCACTTCACAGAACAATTCTATACAGTGGAAGAGGAACAAGAATCATCTGTCCTTGAAGACCCTTATTATCTCCATTTTGCAGTTGAGGAAACTGATGCATAGGGAATTTAAGCAACTTGCCTGAGATCACAGTGTTGGTGCACATTGTTCTCCTTGGAAACATTCTGTACCTTAAAAATTACCACATATTCTTGGGCATTTGTTTTGTTTATAATTATGGATACCTATTGCTAAACCGGAACTATTAAGTTTATTGGGAAGAAAATGCGAAGGCCAAATTCAATTGAAATGTTGAAATTTAATGAGGACTGCTCCCTGCCCGCGCCCCATCCCCTCCCCCCGCCCCATGTAGCCTCACTTCCCTTACCTCTGTCTAGAAATGTGTAGTCACTTTCAATTGTCACAAATACTGGGGTACTACTCAAATTAACTGATCAAAGCCAGGGATGCTAGATGTTCTATGATACCCAAGACAGCCTGACTCTATGAAGAATCGTCCCATTCAAAAATCCAGTGGTGTCCCTGTGTGACAGTAGACTAAGGCTGTCCCTTCTGTGGGGCACTTACATGTCAGTTGGAGAAAAGATGTGGTTTCGAGGGAGCACAGATTCTGGGGTTGGAAGGTTTCTGCCTGAGTTATGTCCTATCACTTACAAGCTGAGTTAGGGGAATTTAGATTATGAGAATAGCTCAAGGAAGAGATGGAATGACTGTTTGAAGTATAATAGGGAGCAGAGGGAAGACGGAGTCCACCTGGGAGGGATTTAGCTCGGTGTGGACACAGGTTGGGCTTCCGATAAGTGGTGAACATGACCTCAATCAGCAGACAGAGCCACAGGGAGTCAATCACACACCCAGCTCTCTGGATGGTTCCATCTTTAATGGAAGCATGGGGAGCATTGCTGGAAGGAAATGTGGAAACTGACCGGGATTGAAGGAGGGTGGAGATAAGAGTAATTGTTTTCCAAGGGTAAGAAGCCCCTTTCAGCTTTTTCCATTACTGTTCCTTTTAGATTCTCTTTCCATAAAGTGCTGGTGTGAATTCCCACTAAAGTGAGGTTCAGTGTCTGGACTCCAGTGATGATTGCAGCATCTGTGTGTCAGACAGGCCTGGTTCTAAGAGCTTTCCTTACACTCTGTACCTACATATAGGTGTCTCATTTAACCCAGCCCCTGGCACAGTGCCTAGAACAAGGTAGGAGGTGACATTAATCAGGAATGAAAGCATGAATGTAAGTATGAGTGAGTCCTCATGACAACCTGCCCATCGGTGGGCATTACTGTTTAGGTTTTCAGGATGAGGAAACTGAGACTGCTTAAGCTTCTAGGGAAGGGAGAAATTAGCAGTGCAGGAAAGGTGTCTGCAGCCTTTTAACAAATGGCTTTAATGAACGGAGCAAAAAGTTTAAAAAAAAATGGCTCCTCCAGAAAATAGCAAAGTTTTTTTTTTTAAGTGAGCAAACAAGATGCACAGGAGACCAGAGACTCATAATGGACCAGTTCTACCAAGACACACACAAAACCATGCCTCCCATTCAGAAAATAATACCTTCCTAACATCTAATCTAATTCATGGTCCCGAATCTGTGACTGTGTTTCAAAAGTTGTGGGGAACTGCTGAGCCATGGCTGTCAACTCAAATGCCAATGGGTCCATAGGGTGCTTGTCCTGTCTTAGAAGGTGAAGCCGTTCCTCAGCTCCAGCCCACTGTCACAGGAAAAGCTGCTCCAGCTGCCAGATTTTCCCATTTCCAAGAGAAGCCCACATTCTCTCTTTTTATGTGAAATATTTTTGGTTTTAAATGTTGGCAACAAATTTAAAACTTTTTACAACTAGAGGCCACAACATTATCCAGCTCCAGGCTGCATTTGACCAGAGGTCTCTGGTATTGTGCCCTCAAAATAGATCTTAGGAGAGCAGGATAAGACACTGAAGCTGGGAGCAGAAGAGGTTCAAGAAGGAGGAGGGTGTGAGCTGGAGCCCTGCCTTGGCGATGTGGCCTGGGATTCTGGGTCCACCAGTGCCTGTTTCTGGGTTGCCAAGGGCACTTAGCCCCAGATTCTGTTCCCTGAGCACCTCTCCTCCCCAAGGTGGGTCCTGGGGAAGCCATCCCACTTGTATGGCTTTAGATAAAGCCCTGTAGCACCAAGCCAGCTGACAACCGTCTCAGGCACATGTTGTATCTTTACATCCCTTTCAAGAACTGGAATCTTTGGCCTGGGACCTTGTATGGTGGTGATGAGGCAGGTACAGGGGTGCCTTGAAATGAGGAAAGTGGAAATCTGTCTGGATGAGTCCCTTATCTTAGACTGTGGCCCTAGACCTGGCATCACTGACTGCTGGGGTAGAAGTGTTTACCATGCCTGTCCTACATTGTCTAGCACTGAGAACTGTGTGCTTGGCAATTTGTATGTGGTGATCAGACACCACCAAGTCTAAAACCTGTACCCTATTAGGGACTTCCCTGGCGGTCCAGTGGTTAAGACTCCGAGCTTCCAATGCAGGAGGCACGGGTTTGATCCCTGGTCGGGGAACTAAGATCCCACATGCTGCCTGGAGTGGCCAAAAAAACAAAAAGCAGAGAAAACCCTGTACCCTATTATGAATTTCAGACTCTCTGAGAGAAAAGGGGACATAGTATGTGATAAAGTATTTGACTAGCACAGCTCAGATGAAGAACAAGGTATGAAATATTTTTTGCTACGGAAATTCTTTATCTGATATGTACTTCTAACTTTGTCTTAATTGGTGTCTTGCATCCAACAGACTTTATTTCACTCTTTTTATATGACCTGAGAGAGCTGTGAAATTGTGTTCTTCAAGCAAGTGAGAAGATCAGTACAGAATTTCCAGTGAGTAATATTTACCTTTTTGATGTTTTAGTAGCTTTGATCATTTGTATGATTGCAATCTGCTGAGACTGGGTTTTGCTTAGAATCTCTGAGAAAATCCTGGTGTCACAGCTGTACATCACTGTGGGAGAAGTGCTGTGGGGACCGCTACAGAAACGTGTTTATACTTTAACTGTCAGCCATTTTCTTGAAGATTACTTAAAGTATCAACAGCAACAGTAAAATCTGTTGGGCCACCCTACCTTGTGGCTGCCTAATTTGCAGGTGGGTGCTGGTCAGCCAGAAAGCTGAACTGAGCTAAAGGCAAGTATAATCTCTGATGCATAATTTACATCTTGGATTTATTTCTGAGCACAACAGAATGGTGTTAGATCCACACATTTGAAATATTAGTAAGAGCCTACTAATGACATATTGGGTGGTATTTGTCCCATTTGACTAACAGTTACCGGCTGTGATGGACAGACACTGATGTGCGGGTTGTGTGAGATGTGTGAGCTTTCTCATTTTACACTATTTAGAGAACAATCAGGAGAGTTTACAAAAGATTAAACTGAAGACTCCGTTTTCAAATAGCTTTGGTTTTGCAATAAAAGATTACTGAGAAGTTGAAAATGGAGAGTGACATGTGTATGCGTGTATGCGTGTGTCTGTATCTCAAAGCTAAATGTGATTTCAAAAAGAAAAATATAACTTTTGTTTATTAGCTTCAAACAAAATCCTATGTGGTTTTATAGATAGGACCTGAATTTTCTTACTAATAAAATTGATAACGTCTCTTAAGGCGATTAATAACTTATTGCTGCATTTTGTGTGGGGGACAGTGAATTTCATGAAAAATACGATGATGAAACATAACCTAAAACTTTTTGAAAATCTACTTTTCCTCCTTGCTCTACTGTTTTCTTTAATATATGTGTTAAAAGAAGTTAAAGGAATGGTCAAAAAGAAGAGGTTTCAATATTTCAAATTCTAAGACAAGCTTCCAAGACTCTTAACGCATGAATTGTTTTTCCTCCCTAAGTCTGAAATGTGGGTAGGCTTTACCCGTAAGGTCTCTTTCGAATACCATTTCTTTTGGTCGCACTTATTTTCAAAACACATTCTTTAGGACCTAAGCATATAGCGCTTTGATAAATAAGATATGCCACTGTATCATTTCAGATTCCAAACCAACAGTCATGCTCCATGCTGTCAAGGATCAGGAAGTTGGAAGCAGTGAACAGAAAGGTAAGCTGATTTGCTTGTATGATTTTTTTTTTCTCAGTGTTGCATTTTAGAAGTTTACCACTACCAAAAAGCCACTAAATAAGAGGAAAAATAAACACCCAAAGTTCTCCAACTGCATCACTTTTCCTAAACCAGCAGCTCTTCAAAAGTGGCAAATTGTTTTAGGCCTTTCTCAATTTGGGAAAGAGTTGTGAAATAAAACTTTGCTTTTTAGGCATTTAATGGCCCAGTTATATTCTAACCCTTCAAAGAAACCCTCCCAAGAGTCCTTAGAGACTTGATTTCTCTGTTCTCTATGTCCTTCATACTATTAAAAAAATCTATTCTTTTAGAGAATATAAAAACAAAAGAGGGGTTTAATAAACCAAAAGTTGGGTCCTTAGAAAGATCAATGAGATTGACAAATCTTTAGTTAGACTAACCAAGAAAAAAAGAGAAGGTACAACTAAAATAAAAAATGAAAGTCGGTTGTTACTACCCACCTTTCAGAAAATAAAATGAATTAAAAGAGAATACTATGAACAATTGTAGGCCAACAAATTAAATAGCCTAGATGAAATGGATAAATTCTTAGAAACACACAAATAACCAAAACTGATTCAGAAGAAACAAAAATCTGAACGGATCTATAACAAGAGATTGACTCAGTAATCAAACCTTCCAACAAAGAAAAGTCGAAGGCCAGACAGCTTCACTGGTAAATTCTACCAAATATTTGAAAAAGAATTAATACTAATCCTGCTTAAACTCTTCCTAAAAATTGAAGAGAATGGAACACTTCCAAATTCATTCTTTGAAGACAGTATTACCTCAAAACCAAGTCCAGATAAAGACTCCACAAGGAAAAAAAACTACAGGTGATAGCTGTTATGAATATAGATGCAAAAATCACCAACAAAACTAGCAAACTGAATCCAACAGCATATTAAAAAGGATTATACACAGCAAAGTGGGATTTAACCTAAAAACGCAAGAGTGGGTCAGCGTAAGAAAATCAATCAGTGTAATATACCACATTAATCAAGTGAGGGGAAATAAACCATAGTATCATCTCAACTGACACAGAAAACATGTCTGATAAAATCCAACACCCTTTCATGATGAAAGCACTCAGAAAACTAGCAATAGAAGGAAACTTCCTCAACATGATAAAGGGCATTAATGAAAAACCAATAGCAAACATTGTACTCAGTGATGAAAGGCTAAGCATTGTCCCTAAGATGGGGAAAAATACAATGGCACCTACTTCCATCACTGCTATTCAACATTGTACTGGCAGTTCTAGCCAGTGCAGTTAGGCAAGAAAAAGAAATAGAAGACATCCAAACTGAAAAGAGAGAAGAAAAACTATCTCTATTCATAGATCACATGGTCCTATATATAAAAAATTCCAAAGAATCCACACACACACACACACACATAACACAAACTACTAGAGCTAATAAATGAATTCAGCAAAGTTGCAGGGTCCAAGATTAACACACAAAAACCAGTTGTGCTTCTTATACTCTTGCACTGTACTATCCAAAAAGAAAATTAAGAAAATAATTACATTTACAATAGGATCCAAAAAATAATATACCTGGGAATAATTTTAACCAAGGAGATAAAAGACTTGTACACTGAACACTATAAAACATTGCTAAGAGAAATTAAAGTAGACTTAGGTAAATGGAGATACTTACATGTTCATGGCTTGGAAGACCTAATATTGTTAAGATGGCAATACTACACAAAGTGCTCTACAGAGTGGATGAAGTCCCTATCAAAATTCCAACAGCCTTTTTTCAGAAATGGAAAAGATGTGCCTCAAATTCATATGGACTTGCAAGGGACCCTGCATAGCCAAAACAATATTGAAAAAGAAGACCAAAGTTGGAGGACTCACACTTCCCAATTTTAAAACTTATGACAAAGCTACAGTAATCAAAACAGTTTGGTACTGGCATAAGGATAGATATATAGATTAATGGAATAGGATTGAGAATCCATAAATAAACCCATACATCTACGGCCAATTGATTTTTGACAAGGGTGCCTTGACTAGGAGTGAATGGGATGTTTAATGCTGTACTTCACCAGTATTTTTTGTACTTATTACTTAGTCGCCTCATTAAGCTCTATGCTCTGAGTGGTCTACAGAAATGGAAAAGTGGATGAAGCACTGTCTCTGAGACTTCTGCTGTGCTGGATTGGTGGGAACCTGACAAATTTCATAGGTTGCTACCTGACTAACCAACTGCCTATTCAGTTAAACGTTTCTCAGAATTAATCTTTAAAGAGTGAAAGATTATGTGTGCATGGAAGTCCTCATGTATAGGCTTACCAGATTTAGCAAATAAAAATACAGGACACTCAGTTAAATGTGACTTTAAGATAAATAATAATTAACTTTTCTTTTAAGCATGCCTTAAATAATACATGAAAATCCTGTATTTTATCTGGCAACACTCTTTTTTTTTTAAATTAATTAATTTATTTTGGCTGTGCCACTCAGCATGTGGTATCTTAGTTCCCCATCCAGGGATCGAACCAACACCCCCTTTATGGGAAGCATAGAGTCTTAACCACTGGACCGCCAGGGAAGTCCCTGACAACACTCTTTTATTTATTTATTTATTTATTTATTTATTTATTTATTTTTGGCTGCGTTGGGTCTTCGTAGCTGTATGCGGGCTTTCTCTAGTTGCAGCAAGCGGGGGCTACTCTTCGTTGCAGTGTGAGGGCTTCTCATTGCAGTGGTTTCTCTTGTTGCGGAGCACGGGCTCTAGGCATACAGGCATCAGTAGTTGTGGCACGTGGGCTCAGTAGTTGTGGCTTGTGGGCTCTAGAGCACAGGCTCAGTAGTTGTGGCACACGGGCTTAGTTGCTCTGCGGCATATGGGATCTTCCTGGACCAGGGCTCGAACCCGTGTCCCCTGCATTGGCAGGTGATTCTTATCCACGCCACCAGGGAAGCCCCTTGACAACACTCTTAATGTTACAACTTGTTTAGACTAGAATAGAGGCCAGTCTGTTTTCAGACATTCTTCTTTTTTTTTTTTTAATCTATATTCAGTTTTAATTTCTTGTCTTCATCCAGTTTTAATATTTTCTTGCCTCAAGGTAGCTGAACATGATATGCTGCCATTAGGAGGTATCTTTTCTTTTCTATACCAAGACTGAAGAATGATCCACAGATGCTGACAGGTAGTCCACAATGAGAGTAATCATTACCAATAGTTCGTGGCTACAGGCAAACCTCTCTGTGACAATATTCAAATGTAAAAAAAATAAATAAATAAAGTGGAAGATTTGTGAGCTTTTAAAATATCTTGTTAATGTATTTAATCATGCAAATAACTTTGTCATCTCGTACACCATATTATAGACGTTGGATAATGGTGGCTTTGGATTTGACATTTTTGGATGTCCATCCTTATTTACCACTCTAGATTTTTGCAGCTCTCTGCTACATGAACATGAGTATGATCATGCCTTCACAATTTGCAAACTGTAAGTTAAAGAATCAGAAGAAAAAAAAATGTAAGATTGGTAACAGTTCATTTTAATACTTCTATTCATAATTGACACTTTTCTCATTTAAAAATCAATAGAACATTTTGTGATGTGACAGACAAGGGCTTCATCTCCAAAATATACAAACAGCTTATACAACTCAACAACAACAACAAAAAACAAACAACCCAATTAAAAAATGGGCAGAAGACCTAAATAGACATTTCTCCAAAGAAAAAATAGAGATGGCCAATAGGCACATGAAAAGATGCTCAACATTGCTAATTATTAGAGAAATGCAAATCAAAACTACAATGAGATACCACCTCACAAGAGTCAGAATGGCCATCATTAAAAAGTCTACAAATAACAAATGCTGGAGAGGGTGTGGAGAAAAGGGAACCCTCTTACACTGTTGGTGGGAAGGTAAGTTGGCGCAGGCACTGTGGAAAACAGTATGGAGGTTCCTCAGAAAACTAAAAATAGAGCTACCATATGATCCAGCAATCCCACTCTGGGGCATATATCCAGACAAAACTATAATTCAAAAAGATACATGTACCCCTATGTTCACAGCAGCACTATTCACAATAGCCAAGACATGGAAACAACCTAAATGTCCATTGACAGATGAATGGATTAAGAAGATGTGGTGCATATATACAGTGGAATACTACTCAGCCATAAAAAAGAAGGAAATAATGCCATTTGCAGCAACATGGATGCAACTAGAGATTATCATACTAAGTGAAGTAAGTCAGAAAGAGAAAGACAAATACTATAGGATATCACTTATATGTGGAATCTAAAATATGCCACAAATGAAACTATCTATAAAACAGAAACAGACTCACAGACATAGAGAACAGACTTGTAGTTGCCAAGGGGGAGGGGGTAGGGAGAAGGATGGACTGGGAGTTTGGGGTTGGTAGATGCAAACTATTACATATAGAATGGATAAACAACAAGGTCCTACTGTGTAGCACAGGGAACTATATTCAATATCCTGTGATAAACCATAATGGAAAAGAATATTAAAAAAAAAAGAATGTTTAAATGGGTATAACTGAGTCACTTTGCTGTACAGCAGAGATTGGCACAGCATTGTAAATCAACTCTACGTCAATTAAAAAATAAAGATAAATAAATTAAAAATAAAAATCAATAGGACATTTTAGAGTTATTTTCAATGTAAGGCAGACTTTGATAAGACATAACATTTCTCTTAATCATCCCAATGACTACTTTAAGAATTTTGGGATGTGACACATTTAGATTCCATGCTATTTTACCTTTTATTTCAGTTGGTCTGTGTGATTGAAAAATGAACAGAAATGATAAATCAGAAAAATTTTGGTTCCTCTAGGTAACAGAGAGATTGGCAGGAAAAGTCAAACATTCTTAAGAGAGATTTCTGTAGGTGGTAAATAGTACCACTTTTTATCTCTTGGCTACTCTAAAAACATATCCTCCCCAAAACCATAACTGCAAATAGCTCCTAAGTGTTTACTGCTTGTCAGTACTGTTGTAACTCAGACAACCTTCACACCACTTGGTAGAACAGGTACTATTTTTATCTTTAGAGGCTGGCCCAGAATAGACCCTCAGCATATATTTGTCAAGTAACTGAATATCATCATTTTAACTTTTGCTTTGATCACTGTTTCTTTCAATGACTGTTTAATTAGTTTTTTCATTTCTTCATTTGTTCATTGATGAGCCAATACAAAAATGAAATTTGTTTTTAGCCATCTATCAATGAAAATAGTGCCAGTCTCTCCTTAGGACTCGTGGGGCCCATTTCCTACTGCCCCCTGGTGGCTGTAACTATTGCAAGGCGGGAGCAGTCACTCAAATCTGCAAAATCAACTCCAAAGCCCACTGGGTACCATTGTGAGGAAGGCAGGGGACACCATCCAGTTGTGCACCAGGCTCTGTGCTAGGCCTCTTACATGTTCTCTCTGCTCTCGCTTACTCTTCACAGCAACCTCCGTTATACAGATGAGGAGACTGAGGCATGGATAAACTGGACCAAGGCCACACAACAGGTAAGTAGAGGTGTTGGATTTCAAAATCAAAATAAGGTGACATCAGGAATTTATCTGACTGATTCACAGTTTAACTGGTTTCACATGAATCATAGCTTCATAAAAAGAGGGCCTGCCTCTGTCTGTTCAATACTGAGTCCCTAGGACCTAGCATATAGCAGGCATTTGGTGAAGAGTGGTGGAATGGAACGAATTATAAAATATGTGGATGTTTCCAGTAAAGCTGCTACTTAGAGGATGCTCATTCAGTTTCCTGCCCTGCTACCCCTTCCCCCCAACACCAAACCCACTTTAAATATATTAAATACAGCAGGGCATCAAGAACTAAAGTAAAGGACTACTTGGGGAAAAAAAATTGCCAAAATAATGGGATATAGGTGTGTGTGTGTGTGTGTATACATACACATAGTGACCATCATCACTAGTTCAATCAATCTAGAACTAATCCTGGATTTCTGTGGCAAACAGTTTAAAACAGTATGACAGGCTAAGCTCTCTTCAATTTACTCCCTCAGGCCTAAATTGAGCAGCTCATACAATTTATGAGGTTTCTGGGACAGAGTTTTGCTTGGCTGCAATATCTTGTGCAAGGAAAATAGACTGAATTTGGAATGATGTTAAACTTAGGGTCAATGCAGTGTTCAAAAGAAAATGAAGTTTTGCAAAGGAACGTGGGCTCAATTGTTCCTCTCACCCGGAGTGTTAAGGGATAAAGCAAATCCCCCAAATACAAAATGTGTTTGAAGGTAATTTTTTATTGAAGTCTATTGTCTTAACATGTGGTTGTAATATGTAAAAAACTGTGAGTTCTACCTTTGCAGTTACAACTCCACAAATGTTTTTAAATAAATGCTTCATCAGTTTGATGTTAAAGTGGGAATGATTTACCCAGAATCTTGCAATCAGACATCTGGGTGTCTGGTGTCTCTTGATACTAACAACCCTAATACAGATGTAACATAACTACAAAATTAAAAATTGAATGCAGAAGTTAAAACTGCATGGACTTAACTCTGCCCCTAGTAACCCCTGGTGGACATTAGTCTGATTTGTAAGGCACCAAGTTTTCTATTTCAACATAGGTTTTTGTATGTTTGTTTTTATTTTTGGTGTCGTCTGTCACATTTGTTAAGGTTCTACATCCCAGTATTTCCTAGCTTCCTAAACAAGAGTATTCAATTTGACCCTCATTCCTGGATGTTCTCTTGCTTCTATTATTACCTGGTAGAGTAAGACCAGAGCCAGCCAGTGCCCGTGGAGAAGGAGCCGTTCTGTCCTGTATGGTTAACGGTTTAGGGACCAGCTGCTTTTTGTTTTTTCCTTGGAGAGCTTTCCAAACTGTACCTTGGCTGGCACTGCTGACTGGAGGTTGAGTGATCTAGATGCAGATATAGGAGATGTAGTCCTTAGGATGTAATGACTTGGTTTATACCATCTTGGAGCACCAGCATGAAGTATTCAGTTTTGCATTCCTGGCACCTTGAAATGTAGGTGTTTATTAAGAATTTGTTGATTAAGTGACTCCTCTTTCCCCCATGACAGGACCTCTGCGTGGCACGTTCCAGTGGTGCCTAGGTTTCTCTTGGTCACTGCTTTTTCTCCGTCTCAAGAACAGGTCTTTTGGCTGCCTCTCTCCTTCTCTCGGAGGCCTAGATCACCCTCTCTGTTACTGCTTTTAATTTCCGTTGACTGTTGCTGCCACTCACACCACTTTTCATCTCCTCTCTCCTTTCCTGCACTGCCTTCCCACTCCATCTCTGCATTGTTCTCATTCCTGTCTTCTGTCCTCCTCCAAGGCCTGCCAGCGCTAGTATGGAGGCACTGAGCTTATAAGCATGTAGCTGGGCAACTAAACAGCACTTTCCTTTCCTATAATTGATCTAGCCAATTACACAGTCCATCAGATGCCACCTGTGGCTACTCTCGTCTCAGATGGACTTGGTGATACTGAGTTCTAAGAAAAGGACATAATTTTTTCTTTTTTTTTTTCCTGGATACCTTTTATTGTGGAGCCATTCCAGAAGCACAAATATTCTGGAGATTATCTACCAGATAAGGGGTATTTATCTGCAGTAATTCCTTTCAATGTGCTGCTGGGTATCAGCTCAGTAGCTTGTGGCATTTGTTCACCATTGCCTTGTTTGTTTGTTTCTAAGCACTAGGGAGTAGAAGCCTGCAGAATTATGTGTGATTGGGGTACTGGCATTCATTGTGCTGTCAGTGGCAATACTCAGTATTACTGATGAAGAATTGACATGCGACTTCAACAGGAGGGAAAAAGGGAATCTTCATTTGAGAGCGATAAGCTCTTTCCTTTAGATCCATTTTTTGAGTCACTTTAGAAATGTTTTTGCAGAGTTTTTCATTGTTGTTAATCTTATAACTTCTGCAAAGATGTTGTGGATGTGCTAAAGTTAGTCTAGGAAACATTTTATTTCAAAGAAGAAATGAGAGTGTACTAGGACGCAATCCCCACCCCTTCCATGTTCTCCCAATAAAAAAAAATCATGAAATAATTTTTATTAATTTGTCAAATTACATCTAAGAAACTTCAAGCCTTTGGGATTTCACAACTAGTGAACTTTGGTATACCAAAATCGATCAGGGCTTTGTAAAATCCAGATACGTGAAAATCGGAGGGCATCTTCTCCCCTCATGGAACAGAGGCTGGTGGGCAGGAAGGCCTGACCCAAAGTGAGGAGAACTGCTGGTGAACACGCCTACATAATCCCTCCTCCAGGCAGATGATTTTATACTGGTCAAAGAAGGGGTTCCATGGGGCTGACCCAGAAATCCACATGGAAACCGGGTGAATAAACCTATATAGAAGTTATTTAAGAAAAAATTTTAATTGCCATTATTCAAAACAACTTAGCATATCCAAGTGGAAAGGTGAGTGATTTTGCTACCTGACTAGGGACTACTACCCATCCTAGAAGAAGATGCTTAATATTTATTGGTCTCCAAAATAACAAAGAGGGAAAAAAAATTTCCATACCAGTTCTGTTTAATGACTCCCAATTTCCTTTAAAATACTTAGATTCTAATGTGTGCTTTAATTGCCCCTTAATGCTATCATTCTTTCTGCATTAGGATGCTCTTGGCATAATTGAAATGGCAGGTTTTATTTGTGGCCATCTCTCTTGTATATTCTACTTAGGATCTCAATTCCCCTAACTGTATCGAAATGTAAGTACATCATTTGCTCTGTATGCTCTGATCAATCAAAAGTGCTTCTTATCTCTTTCTCTACCTTTGGAAGATGACTTGGAATTCTGAGGAGTGCATTTGGGACCAAAAACATGGAAGTCACAGTCTTGAATTGATTCTTGCTCAGATTGTTTTGTTTTTTAAGCTCCTTTTGGCTTAGGCAACAGAATACAGATCAACCAGAATTTCAGTCTCAGTCTGTTTTGCTGGGCTTGCATATTAACACCAATATAATGAAATCACAGTAAATTATACAAAGCATTTGGAGTGGATATGGTGGTTGTTTCAACTTTTGAAAAATCCACTATTCCCTTGCATTTTGCAGCTAATGTACCTCATTGTGGCAACCCAAAAAGGACTCAATTTGGGGATGTGCATTTTATCTTCCCGATTTTTTAACCATCCAAGGATTATTTGAACTTCCATTCAAATATATTCTCTCATTCTGTCAGGTCCTGGAAGTTGAACACTTTAAATTTTTGAATGCTTAGTGGGAATACAATAATATTTTTCTCTAACTAATACATTTGAATTTCCACATGTTCCAAATATTCTTATATGTTTGTCAATATTTTGAAATGAAGTACTGCAAAAGCAATATATATAATATATAATATATATATCTATCAAGAGGAATAAATAATCCAGTAATTAGCAACAGGGAAGCACACTGCAGACTCTGAATAAAGAAGCTTCATGGAAACAACACTTTCTTCAGAGGAGGTTACTATAGTCTCTCCCTCAGAATTGTCTTGAAAATGAGCCCAAAGGCAGCTTCATAGTAGGTAATTTACCAACTCCCGATCCAATAATGGAGCTAAGAGATAGGTGCTAAATGACACTTAAAAGGGCATTAACTGACACCCATATCACACATAGAAGACATTTTAAATATTAAAACTTAGTACTTTCTAATCTTGAAGGAAATGGATGAGAAAAGAAAGATTTATAGAATTAACTATAAATATTTGACGTCTGGACGTCAAATATAGATATAAAACCAAAATATAAAGGACATATTAGGAAATACATATGGTGAATAACAGAATGTTAATAAGAATCTCCATAACTGAGAAGGAAAAAAGTTAAATAGAAAAATTTACACAGGACTTAAAAACAGATAATTAAAGAAGAAGAAATAGAAATAATTAGAATATACGTGGAAAATAATTTAACCTCTCTAGGAATTGAACACATGCAAAATGAATAGACCAAAAGTAATAGACCATTTTCATCTATGAAAGAGCAAATACAAAGAAGCTGTAGGGATCAAAGCTGATAAGGGCAGGGCTTGTTGGCACACTCATACTCTGCTGAGTAGATGTATAAATTATTATACCCTTTCTGGAAGACATTTTAGCAGTTTGTATCAAGAGCAATATTTATGGAGGTTCCTTAAAGAAACTAAAAATAGAGTTACTATATGATCCAGCAATCCCACTCCTGGGCATATATGCAGAAAAGATGAAAACTCTAAGTCAAAAAGATGCATGCATCTCAATGTTCACTGCAGCACTATTCACAATAGCCAAGACATGGAAGCAACCTAAATGTCCACTGACAGAGAAATGGGTAAAGAAGATGTGGTACATATATACAATGGAATACTACTCAGGCATAAAAAAAGAATGAATAATGCCATTTTCAGCAACATAGATGGACCTAGAGATTATCATACTAAGTGAAGTAAGTCAGTCAGAGAAAGACAAATACCATATGATATCACTCATATGTGGAATCTAAAATATGATACAGGGGACTTCCCTGGTGGTGCAGTGGTTAAGAATCTGCCTGCCAATGCCAGAGACATGGGTTTGAGCCCTGGTCCGGGAAGATCCCACATGCCACAGAGCAACTAAGCCCGTGTGCCACAACTACTGAGCCTGCGCACTCTAGAGCCTGCGAGCCACAGCTGCTGAGCCCGCGTGCCACAACTACTGAAGCCCACACGCCTAGAGCCTGTGCTCCACAGCAAGAGAAGCCACCGCAATGAGAAGTCCCCTCACCACAACAAAGAGTAGCCCCTGCTCACCACAACTAGAGAAAGCCTGTGTGCAGCAACGAAGACCCAACACAGCCAAAAATAAAATTAATTAATTAAGTAAAAAAGAAATAAAATATGACACAAATGAACTTATTTCCAAAACAGAAATAGACTCACAGACATAGAAAACAAACTTACGGTTACCAAAGGGGAAAGGGGGGGGAGAAGGATAAATTAGGAGTTTGGGATTAGCAGATATAAACTATTATATATAAAACAGATAACAACAAAGTCCTACTGTATAGCCCAGGGAACTATATTCAATATCCTTTAATAAACCATAATGGAAAAGAATATGAAAAAGAATATGTATTTATATTGTGTGTGTGTGTGTGTGTGTGTGTATATATATATATATATATATATATATATATCTGAATCACTTTGCTGTACACCCAAAACTAACACAATATTGTAAATCAACTATACTTCAATAATAAATAAATAAATAAATAAATTTAAAAGCTGTCATAAGTTCTAAAGAAATACGATTTAAAACTTTTGTGAGGTGATGGATTGTGTAGTGAAAAGAACAACTAATACCATCCTCACTCCTATTAGTACCAAAGAAGGGCTATTGAGGGGACTCCATTTTGCTGTTTGCATTGGCTGTGATTGGGAACTGCACATAGGGACTCTGGGGGTTTAAAGGCACCAGCTGCCCAGTGTCACAGGAGCACCTGCGTTGTGCATCATCTTACTTGGCTTCTTGGGAGTTTTGGAGTCTTACTTCCTGACTTTTTTTTTGTACCCTTTGTCATCAGAATGCCATTTGGAGATAAACATGTACTTTATATGGCCTCTTCTAAGAAGTGTAAATAGCTAATGGTATAGCCATTTCATTTTTAAAGTCTAGATATTCATTTATAAAGAAAGCTCTCTTTTTTTCCAAAGTGTTCTAGGTTATTAGCATTGTAGCAGGGGATCACATTCAAATGCAAGTTCCTTGGTTTTCTTTGGTTCATCAGATAAAAAAGTTGAGCCAAGATTAAGCATTGAAAGTGATGTATTTTAGATATGAAATTCTTGTTAGATTATAATGGCAGGTATTAAGAAAAAGGGCCTTTTCACTGCTGAAAACCCCTCCAGAGAACACTTAGAATTTATAAATGGTAACTAGTATTCTTCCTTGTGTCAATAAAAGTAATTCTTAGGAATGAATAGTTTATGGTAATAAAACTTTTGAAATAATTGGGTAATGAATTTAATGAAAATTAGCCATAGTATTTAAACCTACATCCTTTGAATGTTGGGAACAAATATGAGGGCACTCTTCATTTTCAATATCTTAGCTTATTAAAATGTATAATAGTTATGTAATCAAATTGAAATATTATATTTGTGTTCTTTTACTCATTGATGTTTGAGTTTCAGAAAACATAGGGGTGCTTATTGTTGATCAGCTTGATAAAATTGGCACTAGTTGTCATTCAGAATTGCAACGTAAGAGACCTAGGGCTCATATTCTGGGTTGTCAAAGTATCAAATAATCTCTTAAGAGTTCTTGGCATGAATTTTACAGTTATTTTTTGGACTCAGCCATTAAAGAAAATCAAAATAGCTCTTTGCACTTTAGCAGCCCTTTATGATTTTTAGTTCTTTGCCATAGATCACTAACGAGCACTCCCAAAATGTTTACTGTGAAGCAGAAAAATAAAAGCCTCATTTTAAAACTGGATACCTTGAGGCAGAGAGTGGATACTAGGAATAGACTGTGAGTGACAAACTTGGGACCAACTCCAGGGCCCCTGTCCTCAGCAGGTCCAGGAGTGGGAAAGGCAGTCCCAGAACCCACACAAAGGGGAATTCTTGAGTCATTCTCCTTTCTTCAACTTCTAGTAAGATGAAGGGCAGAGAACCCCATGCCATTGCGTTAGGAGACAGTGTATTTGTTTCAACTTCTTTCAAATTGAGGGAGTGGGCTAGATTTATGATCTTGTCAATGAACAACCCAAAATACTGTTTTTATTTTGATTTGAGCATATGAACACTTAATCTCCTGCTCCATGGACTGGAATGCATGGGAGGGTGTTGTCCTCCAACTGACCTTTCCCAAAATCGAATCCTGAGTTGAAAAGCTGTAACCTAAAACCCCAAATCACTGGCCTTAAAGAAGTTTCCCTGAGAGAATTAGGCCATTCCTTTTTGATTTCTAAATGCATATGCCTTGTGCATGCATTCAGAAAGTGTGGTATCCTTGGCCTCAAGCCTCCCTGAGTTTCAGGATGCGTGGATAAGCAATAATCTCTCAGTTCCAACTTGATTGGAGCCTGAACCCAATCTCACCCGAAATTAGTTTTCAAATCCAAATGCAATTAAAAACAGATGTTTCCAATCAGACTGAAAGAGATTGTGAAAAAAAAGAATCAGGTTCACTGCCTTTACAATCAGTTGAATATTCTAGGTACTTGTAATCAATGGGAAGGGAGAAGAAATAAGTTGTTTCCAGAGAGTTCGCTCTTCTTTCCTTCCACACTGAGCCCTCCAAGGGCTCAGAATCAGTACATTTTGAAGAGGTGTATTATGATTTGCCAGGCTGGACTTTTCTGCCTGATCCACTTTCTAATCTATTCCAGGTCCAGACAGATAAGCATCTTGAGTTAGGCACTTCATAATTCTTATTGCTGAGAATGAATTTCTACCAATAAAAGTAGGGACACATAAAAATAACTTGTTTCTTAAAAGTACTAGAATATTAAAGATTCTTAGACAGAAAGTTTCATTTAGCACATGCTTTAAAATTCCTTCTAGAGCTAGCCTAATGGCAATTCAGGAAACATTAGTGAGTTTTGGGAGGTTTTTTCCCCACTGAATCAAAATCCCATTAAAGTATGCATAGTGGGGGAAAGGAGGAGAAAGCTTACTTGTGGACAAATAGTACCCATGAACTTTAATGCATAAAAATGGATTCATAAGTTCTTCTAAGATGAAAAACACGTGTCCAATTATTGTGAGATTCACCACTCCTTACAAGTTCAGAGCAGACAGTCCTCATCTCCTTGTCTTAAAATGAGTATGTCTATTTTCAGAATAATTTTCAGCATGAAGTCTGGTCCACCATTTGATTTTTAATCTCCTCTTTCATCCCCGGAATCTTGCATTCCTGGTGCACTTCATCTTTTTGTGTGTGGAATAATATCTTTCAGAAAACTTTGATGCATTGGTGAATTAAAAGAAAAAAATGAGATGTAAGTGCTTGCTCTATTTGTCATTTTTAATACATTTTGAGTCACTTGATTTACGGTTAAGCATTTCTTGGGAGAGGAGAATGTTTAAGGTGGTATTTTGAGCTCCATTTAAGGCAATTTAGTTGTCATCAGGCCTCCTCACCCCATAACCTTCGTAAGACCTTGCTTCATAAATTGGACCCAAACAATTGGCTTGTGTTTCGAGTAGACAAAGCCTTATGGAAATGATACTTGCTAAGTGTTTTTATTGGACATCTGGGTAAGAGTTAGTCTTTGTCAGACCAGTCACAGACCATAGCCAGCCTGACTGCTACACCCTTGGTGGCAGTTTCTGCTCTTAGAAAACTCTTTTAAAATTCTTTTAAACGGAGAGGGAATGAGATTTGGATTCATTTTGACCCCCAGCTTTCTGCTTTGATTTCTGATTCCATGGCTGAGTTTAAGGGTGTTCACTCCATTCCTCCCTCATCTTTAGGTCAGATCTCTGCATTTAGTGCTTCCCTTGTCCTCTGCTGGCAGCATGCCCTAGCGCTGGGTGGAATCTCATAGCCCATGTTACATCCATGTCATACCTGGATCTTGTGGCTCTGCTGAGGAATGGCAGGGCGATTTCAGGCCCTGGAGGTGCCAAGTTGAGTTCAGCCAGCTTGAAAGGGTGACTGGTGTTCTCTCTCCCCTCACTTCTTCCTCTCAATGAGTCACCTTGATCCGAACTAATGTTGGATGCCAGTGGCATAACACCTCCTCATGGTCTATTTGACCCTAGATGAGAGAGAGAGAGAGTTAGTACAATTTCACTCCATTTCTTAATTGCAAAACTTACCCTTTATTTAAAAGAAATAAAAGCAATGAATATGGTATCCCCTGGGGTTGATTACCAGATGAAAAAGAATGAGGAGCTCTCTCTAGTATTTTTTATTACTTGTACCATAATATAGAATTTTATGTTGGGAAAGCACTTCTCAGCCATGACTTAATTCTAGAAATTCCTGGGCCAAAGGTAGAATGTCTCTTAGGTGAGAAATTCAAGGACAAAGGGAGGAAGTGCTTTGGCCAAATATGAAACAAAACCAAACAAACAAATAAACAAATGATAAATAGATACATAGAGGAGGGGAAATCTTCAGAGTATTCAGAAGATGAATTTTATTCTTGTTTAAACTGAGAAAAATGTCCATTCCCCAAGAGAAAATGGATTTGCATGTGATTCAGGGTGCTGACAAGAATAACACATAGTCCTAGCAAGCGGTACTCTCTGTCTTTTATTAGTGCTCTCCTGAGAGTTCTGGGGCTGTTTTAAATGTGAGAATGTAAAAAGTGTGCATCCCCTGGAGGTGTTTATTTAACTTCTTCTGGTGTGGAGATACATCAGACATCTTATTAAATAAAGTTTTCAGATAACCCCTCACTGTTGCCTACACGTGATTTCAGAATTGAGGAGACATGAATGTCATTGCGGTCTACTGATGGTTTTAAAACATTTTCTGGGTGACAGAGCCATCTCACACAGGACATCTCAGATTTGCTCTTCTTCAGAGGAAAGGCCCTCAGTGAATCCAAAGAGTGCAACTTGGTCTTTGCTTTAGTCAGTCCCTGTAGTAGTACCAACCGGAAAGCTGCAAACAGGAACTCCTAGAGCCAAAGAATTCTGCCATAACTAGCTTCCATCTCTTAGCACTTTAGTTTGCTTGTCAATAATGGATCGAACGAAATTGAGGTGTTTGTCGTGAGGTGGATGGACCTAGAGTCTGTCATACAGAATGAAGTAAGTCAGAAAGAGAAAAACAAATACTGTGTGCTAACACATATATATGGAATCTAAAAAAAAATGGTTCTGAAGAACCTAGGGGCAGGACAGGAATAAAGACACAGACATAGAGAATGGACTTGAGGACATGGAGAGGGGGAAGGGTAAGCTGGGATGAAGTGAGAGAGTGGCATGGACATATATACACTCCCAAATGTAAAATAGATAGCTAGTGGGAAGCAGCTGCATAGCACAGGGAGATCAGCTCGGTGCTTTGTGTGGAGATCAGCTCGGTGCTTTGTGTCCACCTAGAGGGGTGGGATAGGGAGGGTGGGAGGGAGATGCAAGAGGGAGGAGATATGGGGATATATGTATATGTATGGCTGATTCACTTTGTTATACAGCAGAAACTAACACACCATTGTAAAGCAACTATACTCCAATAAAGATGTAAAAAATAATAATAATAAAGTACATTGACTTCAAAAAAAAATAATGGATGGAACTGAATTACATCTAAAATAGTCTTTCCAGCTTTAGAATTCTTTGGCTATTCTCTGTATTCAACTCCAGAGTTTGTTATCATTCCTTTGGGTGTAGGACATAAAGGAAAGCAAGCAAGCCAGGGAGGAGACAAGGAAGGCAAAGATCAGGAAAGGGAAATGAGAATGAGAAAGAGCTTGGAGAAGAATGAAAGGAAATAGGCTTCTAGATAAGTAATGGGTGAGGGTGGGACGCAGATTAATTTCCTGTATCTCAGATTTAATACAAGGGGGAATAGCTGATGATTTGAAGCGTAATTCTGTATGTAGTGTCAGAGTTAATAATCCATTAAACTTTTTCCTTAAGAAAAACATTTTTCTTAAGAAAGGCACCGTTCACTCTGTACTGCAGGCACATATGACAATGGCCCAGTTGGGTGGTGCTGGGAGCAGAGCCCTTACTGGTTAGTAAGGAGGAATCCCAAAGTGCAAACTGCAGCCTCCTCCATGGTGGGGCGAGGAACTTCATTTTGTTGATGCTCTTTGGGTGCTGGGATGCTTCCATGCCTCTTCCTCCCTGCAGCATGTTCATTCTAGAACCTTCTGCCCCAACCAGGTCTATCCGTTCCAAAATAAAGAGTGGGTTTCCCATCAAGGTTTTCTGCAACTGGCTGCATTTTAGTTGATCTGAAAATCTGTAGGAATTACGTCTCTGGTTCTAACTTTATTCAGTGGTCAGCAGTGGTTCTTATCTTTTAATGTACAGAATAACAAAAATTACTGATGTGTTCTGTGGGGCACCCTGGTCTCTTAAAGCAGATGGGGGCTGGGGGCGTGAGGTTGAGTGAGGATTAGGCATCCCTTCTGTTGTGGGTAATTGTAAAATGTTTCATTTCCTGGAGGGTCCGGGGATGCTGTGGTAACATATTGATACAACTGTGTAGGGAACTGGTTCTGGAAAAGATGGCAAAGGTTCTCAAGCTGGAATTGGCTGGTGTGAGCAGGCGTTCCATAAACACTGGCTGAACCACCATGGAGTGGACTGACTGGTGGGCGTGGGTGTGGCTGGGAGGGGACCCCAGTACAGACATGCCTCTCCTGGCCAGAGAGGTGACGGGCTGTGACAACAACGGCAGCCACTCTCCAGACAGTGTGTCTGTTCAGGACTGTGCCGCAGCAGCAGTGGCCTGGAGCCCTTTGTTTGGAAAGAAACTTTATTATTCCTCAAGCCTTAGGTGTGTCGGCTGCTGCCCAGAGTTTACAAATCCTGCAGGCAGTTGTTGTGCCTTCTTTGTTTATGAAAACCACGCCTCAGTGCCGTCCTTTACTGACATGGCAGCTCATTCAGGGGGGCCCCTCTTAGCTTGTGCGAGAGGGATGGGGGGTTGGATCATTGACTGGAAATAAAATGAAGAGCCATTTTTAAAAAACTAATACATACATACTATAAACATTTTCCTTGAACTTAAAATACAAAACTGTGTATTGATTCAGGAATCACTTGATGCAGGAGGGGAAAACTCTTTTCTTTAAATCTGGCTCTGATATTGGAGTTGTCTTTCACAAACCACATTTATACAATTCCCCGTTTTGGGTTCCTTTAAAGTTATAGCTACATTAGAGCAAGAACTTAAAGATGCTCGTAGAATACTCTGCGAGCAGAGCCCTCCAGGTTGTAATTGTCGTTTTTTTCCCTTGAGTCTCACAGTTCTCTCACTCACACATAGTATAACAATATTTTTAGGAGCTCCCTTTTGGCAAGCCTTTCCAAAGTAGCCATCTTCATTTTCCTAAAAACAATTCCTTCCTTTTGCACTCATCTTTCATGGCTTCACATAATATTTAGCTAAATTGTGTAAATATATTAAGTCCAACAGGTCACATACAGGTGTCAAGTCAAAAACAACTGATTCTTAAAAGATCCATGCACCCCAATGTTCATAGCAGCACTATTTAATTTAATTAATTTATTTATTTATGGCTGTGTTGGGTCTTCGTTTCTGTGCGAGGGCTTTTTCTAGTTGCGGCAAGTGGGGGCCACTCTTCATCGCGGTGCGCGGGCCTCTCACTGTCGCGGCCTCTCTTGTTGCGGAGCACAGGCTCCAGACGCGCAGGCTCAGTAATTGTGGCTCACGGGTCCAGTTGTTCCACGGCATGTGGGATCTTCCCAGACCAGGGCTCGAACCCGTGTCCCCTGCATTGGCAGGCAGATTCTCAACCACTGCGCCACCAGGGAAGCCCCTAGCAGCATTATTTACAATAGCCAAGATATGGAAGCAATGAAAGTGCCACCAGTGATTGGATTAAGAAGATGTGATATATATTTATATATATGTATCTATATATCTATGTCTAGATATATAGATATAGATATATGATGGAATATTACTCAGCCATAAAAAATAATGAAATACCACCATATGCAGCAATGTGGATGGACTTAGAGAATATCACATCTAGTGAAGTAAGTCAGATAGAGAAAGACAAATACTGTATGATATCACTTATATGTGGAATCTAAAAAATAATACAAATGAATGTGTATGCAAAACAGAAACAGACTCACAGACATAGAAGACAAACTTGTCATTTTACCAAATGGGAGAGGGAAGTGGGGAGGGACAAATCAGGGGTATGGGATTAAGAGGTACACACTACTATATATAAAATAGATGAGCAACAAGGATATACTGTATAGTACAGGGAATTTTACCCATTTTCTTGTAATAACCTATAATGGAATATTATCAGCCAAAATTCTGGATCACTATGCTGTATACATGAAACTAATATTGTAAATTAACTATACTGCAATTAAAAAATCAAGTCTTGGTGAATTTACAACTCAACCAGTCAGAGCAGGAGGAGGCCTGCTCTTGGTTGACCCTTGGTGTTGGTGGCAAGGAGCAGAGAGGCTTACAGAGGGTGGGAGTGGCCACTCATCTGCAGAATTTGTAGGTGGGGGTCATTAAGCAGCTTCCACTCTAGTATATTCGTACCATGCAGAGTGCAACAGTCCCTAGTTGGGAAAAAAAGAGAGAAGTCCAGTTGCTGCTAAATGTTATGTGCAGTGGAGACAATTAGCACATTGGAAGAGAGGTCACTTCTGGCTGAAATGAGCAAATGGAAGGCAGTTGTTATGGGATGAATTGTGTCCCCCCAAAATTCATATGTTGAAGTCCTAACCCCTAGTGCCTCAGACTGTAACTGTATTTGGAGATAGGTCTGTAAAGGTAATTAAATTAAAATGAGTGGGCCCGAATCCTGGTCTTTTTATAAGAAGAGGAAATTTGGACACAGACATGGACAGAGGGAAGACGATATGAAGACACAGGGAGAAAATGGCATGTATAAGGCCTCAAGGAGAGAGGCCTGGCACGGATCCTTCCCTCACAGCCTCCAGAAGGAACCAACTCTGCTGACACGTTGTTCTCAGACTTACAGCCTCCAGAATATCTGTTATTTAAGCCACCCAGTCTGTGGGACTTTGTATGGCAGCCCTCACAAACGAATACAGAAAGCTCTATGGAGGAGGGAATATATGATGTGGGCTTGAAAGGATGGTTAGGTTAGCAGTTGATCAAGGTTAGAGGAAGGAACTTCCAGGCAGATGGAAGAGCAAGGCTTACAGGTGGGTATGTATTTGAGATCTAGTAAGAAGACTTGTCTGGCTGGAGGAGGGTTACTGTAGGGCAGTAGTAGAAGAATAGGCTAGAAGAGGTAGGTCAGAACCTTGGGCCTTAAGGGCCACCTGTGGGCCGTGGGGGACTCACTGAAGGCTTTGGAACAGTGCCATGATCAAAGCAGCATTTTAGAGATGTTAACTAGTCTGGAGTTGTCGGAGCAGGCTGCTCGGCACCTGCCGAAGTCCCTTGTGGCTGTCATCTGTGTGAGCGTGACCAGCTCCCAGGCCTGGCTGACGAGGCTCCTTGGATACTGCCTAACTCATGAGGGAGGACCTAGCCTTTAATTCGTCTTTGGGTTTATGTGATGTTTCTCACGTTGAGGTGTTGAACCTGAAACAGCATTTTACCTTGCGTGTGAGTCTTAAAAGCCGGCTTATCTGTATATGGTAATTCCTGGAAAGCCTATAAAATCACTGGTGCTTAATATTTGTGAATAAATGCAGTAATGAGCATGCCCATGGTTTTTGATAATGCTTGTAGCCTGCTGCATTAGAAGAGGTTTCTCAGGCCTCCATCCACACTAGCTATTCTAGAGCCTCGTGGAATTTTAGAAAATGATTACCCAGGAAGGCTGTTAAGTACAAGGCCCCAAAAGGAAAGATTCTGGGATAAGTCCTGGGTATATCTATCTATAAAAAGTTCCAAAGATGATTGTGACATGTAGCTAGGGTTGAAAAATCACTGATGATATTCAACTTTTCAAACTTTTATAACAGCTTTAAGAGCAAGGTTAAATTTGATACCAAAGAATTTTAATCCTTATGCTTCTAATTGTATCAAACTTTATTAGCTTATCTAGAAAAAGTCTTTGCCAATCCAGGATCCAAATAAGTGACTTCAACGCAGCCACTTCTGCTTTCCACTCCAATTTAAAGAGATCCCATTCTCTTTCTCTGGACTCCCTCAAACCAAACAAACAAAACAAAACCACCTGAACAAAAGACAGAAAATCTATTTACCTAAACAAGTCCCTGCCCAGAACCACCCCCAACTAACCTCAATTAAGCTAAAATACCAAACTCTTTATAAAAACCTAGCAGATACATTGTCCATAAACTGAAATGGAACTTTATTTTTCTATAACTCAACTTGGTTTCTATTTCAAGCTCCCATTCCATAGGAGGCAAATCTTAGTTTTAGTCAATAAAGAGTATTTTCTGTCTCCTTTCCAGGGGCTGCACTAAGGTATTGGGAATTTAAATTGTAGAGGGGCACAGGGGTGGATGGTCAGCAGGAAACTTGTCTATCTAACCTGAGTCGTCATCGGTTCCTGCTGGCAGCACTGAAATGTCCTCATTCCTGTCTGGTCCTTGCTGCTATGTCACCCTCATACCCCCTGCAAGGTTTTAGGCACCTACTAATTTTCATGTATCTCCCAGGCACAAGATGAATCTGCTGCTTCCACCAACCCTGGGCAGGGGTGAGCTATGGGGCTGCCTCTGGCAGATGTATGTTGATATCTGAGGCAGCCATTTCTACCCTGGGCTCTTGCCACTCCCCACACTCTGCCCAGGAAAGACCGATGGGTTTCTTCCATTCCACTGTGTTTTCAGTTGCAGTTGCCCCTCCCTCAAGGCCCCCAGCATCTACTCCTCACTGCCCCTCCCTCCGCTCTAGGGAATCTCTTCTAATCTCCGGGGCAGCAAGCCTTGCATTTACATAGTCCAGCATTCCCACAAACCTGTTGTTTTGTTTCTGCACTAGCATCCTTTCAATTTTCCTTTGAGGGTTGGGCTTTTGAACAAATCAGAGAAAATGCCTTGTCTTCCTCTTTAGGCAGCATCACTTGTTCCCTGAGGCAGTACGCACCCAGCTGAAAGCATCAGGGTGGTGCTAAGGAGTGATGCAAATAGAAAGTTAGGCTTTCTCTGAAATTCCTTTGATTTGGCCTTGACTGAAATTGTGACCAAAGCCAGAGGATCATAAGCTTCAGTGATCAGTTTAATGAAGAACTGTCAAGAATGTTGGCACAGGACTTGGTGAATACAAAGCACTCAGTTAGCCAGAACATCTTAATATATAATAGCTGGAAAATGTAAGATGTTTACTTTAAACACACTAATAATATAAACAGCAAGGTTAGGGTAAAGGTCTTTTCCCCCCCATGTTTATATTTATTCTGTGTCTTGTTATCATTAAATTATTCTCTGACTAGTTTGCAAGAATTTCCTTGGAGAAATACTGACTTTAAACTTTATTGTTATATTCTATGGACTACATACAGCCTTAATCTCAGAGACATGGTTGCTTGGAACGGGAAATTGCATTTACTCACCCTAAGTTTGTGAAAGGAAATTAAATTTGATGGAATGTTTATTGCTGGAAATCAAGTTCACTCACCTGAAGTTGTAACGTACACACCAGCTCTGCGGCCTCTCTAACTTCATTCTGTTACTTTATTCTTATATAAGGGCCTTGACTTCATTTAGTTAAGAAACATCAAGCCCTTTACTTAGCTTTCTCCCTATAACCTGTTTGAAGAACTCCAAGACCCTAACAGAAGTAGTTTTAAAGAGCAACATGAATTTTTCTCCACTAGTGAAAAAAAGGAAATACCAAGGGAAAAAGCCATTGATTAACACTTGCTACTACTGGTACTATTATTCTGCCACAGAATTTTAAACGTCTATCTAATATGTCTTAGTGGCAAATACACAACTTCAGAGTGATATCATCCAAGGGGACATAGATCAGAGAAAAGTCA
The DNA here is from genome assembly GCF_028021215.1 of Eschrichtius robustus. Taxonomy (NCBI): domain Eukaryota; kingdom Metazoa; phylum Chordata; class Mammalia; order Artiodactyla; family Eschrichtiidae; genus Eschrichtius; species Eschrichtius robustus. The sequence continues at coordinate 37,924,094 of NC_090829.1, forward strand.
AGGAATTAGGACAGAGATATATTCAGTTTCTCTGGTCAAGTGCCCAGTCTGTCTTGGTACCCAATGTGCTACTACCATAGCAGAAATTAACTTGGTACAATTCATTCACATGAATGCATTGGTTATATATACTTCCTTTGTCTCCCCATTAGTATGTATATTTCATTAGGGGAGAGACTTTGTCTATTTGTTGTATCTGCATGACATCCTACTAGGCAGTCAATAAATATTTGTTGAAATTTAAAAAATGAATAAATGAATGGATTCTCCCAGGGTTCTGAATAGACTTACTTGCTCTGTGCCCATTTTTGATTAGGTGGGCTCACTCCCTCTGTCTGGTAGGATACTCTTGAATATTTGCAAATGGGTATTTTCCTATGAGTAGCTGATATAGTTTTGTTGTGTGGATGGTCAATGAGTTATGTAGGTGGGTTCTGGAGGAAAGAAGCAAAAACCCCTATTCACTTTCATTCCTCTTGTAGTGTATCCACAAGGAGTCCAGAAGTATATACAAAAGCAATTACAGCTTTTGGGGCATTCTATGCTGAAATGTGCAGAATTTAATAAAACCAAAACAAGCAAACAAGAAAATTTCCTATTTTCCAATTTTGTGGTAGGTGTAAAGTACTTAGCATTTTGCTTGGCACATTGTAGGTCCTCACTGAAAGTTAGTTATTATCATTACAAACCATAGAGGCTTGTGTTGTTTGGAGGTTTATATCTTTCTCTTGACTAGAGGAGGCACTTTGCAAGTGATATGTCACCCAATCTAGAAAGCTAGAGCTAAAAGGAATGAGCCAATCACCCCCATTTTATGGATGAGGACATTGAGGCCCCAGGAAGTTAAATGGCTTAGACAAAATTATACAGGTAAACTGGAAGGCCTGAGATGAATTCCCCTGGCCCTGAGCCTACTGTGATTTCCACCAGCCTAGGTCCGGAACTTTCCAGGCAGGTAGAGCCTATAGGTGTATCTGAGCAAGGCCTCTGGCACTGCTCTTATCATCTACAGACCCCAGAGAAGAGCAAGATGTGTTAAACGTCTTAAAGGAAGAGAAAAACATCCATGAGACCCAGAGAAAACTCCATATCCAGTTGGGGCTCAATTTTAAAGCCTGAATAAAAGTACAGTCTTTTGGAATAACTTAATTTTGATCAGGTAAGGTAGGAACGATTCATTGATTTAGATGAATGAATTGCCAAACGTCTGTTTTGCCTGTAAATTAAAATACAAGTCATCAAGTAATGAAACCCAAAATAATGTTCCCCTGTTCCATTTTCTTTTTTCCTGAAAACATGGGTGACAGAGATCTTCACATCCAGGATTACTTTTGGGGAAAACTTAAATTAAGCTATTTCCCCTCACCTCTGTAGATCTGATCTAGAGAAATTGAGGGCTATGGAGATTATGTCCTAAAGTTGATTTTTCTTCCACTGCTCCCACTGTGGTTCATTCAGTTTAATGTGATTCTATTTAAGTTTTGGATACTCATTAGTCAATCTCTATTTTTAAGCCAGTGTCTTTTCAGAATATTCTTTAACATCGAGGGAAATTAAAATGTTATATTGTCTTTGGTCTTTTACCTTAGGATTTAGAGTTCAATTTAGAGTTTTTCTTTTCAAGATATGTGATTGGTCCTAACCTGACTCCTCATGGGGATGGAGTAAACTGAGATGGAGCTAGCAGATGGAACTTGTCTCTAACATTTCAGGGGACAGCAACACCTCCGAAGAGTAGATGCCAAGTTCAGAGAACTTTAGACAGGGCATGGTTAGACAGGGCAGGGTTAGAAGATCACGGTAAGGCGGGCTCTTGAGTGTTTTGAATTTTTAATTGTTCTTTTTTTTTTTTTAATTCTTTTTCAAATTCTTTTCCTATTTAGTTTGTTACATAATATCGAGCACAGTTCCCTGTGCTATACAGTAGGTCCTTGTTAATTATCCATTTTAAATATAGCAGTGTGTACATGAGACTCACACAGACGGTTAGTTTAGAATAATTTGCCTTGACTGTTAGATGAACTTTTTGTAAAAAGGGAAATAAATTTACTTTTGCTCACCAAACTTCCAAGTGGTTCAGTTTTGGGCCGTACAATAATTTGATCATGAAGTCACATATGACAAATGGATTTCCAGGTGGAATTTCTTGAAAACAATGGCTAAAAACCTCCAGCTGTTAACTAATGCCAGGAAATGCTATAGTAATTGGCGAATACCTTGTCTGACTGATGCCCTGTAATGATTTGTAGAGCAAATCACTAAGTCTTCTGTTTTTTTTTTTTGGTCTCACAAACTGTCAAAGATGTTAGGGAAACATATGCTTCCTATTGTTTTCTTCATCTTTTAAAACTTTGGTGTAAGTGTAAAAATAATGACTGCCACAAAAACCGGCAGAAGAACCCTAGGATTTTATTTTATATTTTAAGAGGAGATCCTAGATTTCCCAGACTCTATCAGATTCCAATTTCTGCATCTGTATTATGCTTGGGAGGTCTCATTATTGCAAAAATGACTGTTGGGTTTCCTTTGAAATTGGGTTCTATGAATCTTTCTAATCAATTCTTTTTTTGACATTGCAAATATTAAAAGGCCTCTATATTATCAGGAAAGGGAACTCCAATGTTTCTTTTAAGCTGTATCTTTTTTGTTGTTAGAAGCACCTGCAAATGGACTATTATTTTTTATAGTCTACCTTTCAATTTATTTCCTAACAGTTAGTATAAAATATTTGTGAAATATTGCTGATGCTTTTCTAAGACAGATTGCTTATTAAGTAACTTCTCCTTTAACACACAACTTTTGGATCCTTAAAAAAACAAACAAAAGCATGAACAATGTCTGAGAAAGATGGCATTAAGGATCAATACCAGTGATCATTAAAATAAGCCTAGTCTGCCGTAGTAACAAAATTTTCCAAATAATGTATATTTGCAGTAGAAGGATAGAAGTGGCCTTAATTTTCATTCAGCAGATATTTACCAAGGGCTTGTCACTCAAAAGGGACTGGGAAGAATTGAAGAACATATGTCATTGAGAACATTGCTTCTGAGCATCTCAAAGTAGGGTCTACAGAACATCTGCAATGAACCTTCATTCGAAATGCAGATCAGATGGCCCCGCCCAGATCTATTGAATCAGAACATCTGGGGTGAAGCCCAGGAACCTGCATTTAGTTATAGTCATATGCATTACAATTTTAGAATGATTAAGCTAGGGGCTCACATGGGGAAGCAGACTTTCTACATGGGGAAGCAGACTTGTGGGCAAATAATGCAAATTCTTGAAAGGCAGGCAAATGAACTGAGTTGTAAAAAAGTTAGAAAAACTCTTAGGACAGAACAACTCAAGAGGAGAAGAAAGCATGGTTCTACATAAACCCTTCTTAGGGGACATTGAAAAGTGAGCCTTTATCCAGGTGTAAGCACGTTGTCAAGGTCAGTATTAAGCTGTGTCTGGGAAGTTGAGTATTGTAGCCCATGGAGGATAGTAGATTTCTAAAATCATTCCAGCCAGGGTACCTGCACTAACTCTGGTCCACAGTTCTCCTTTCTATCAGTGACACTGTCAGCCTGTTGCCTCCAGGCTAAAGCTTCAGCGGAACCTCCCCTTTCCAAGCCAAAATCCATGGAAATAAGAGAATGGGAGAATTGGAAAGGGAAAAGCAGCTTATTGTGCATAATTCAGGCCCGGGGGTAGCATGGTGTGGGCAGATAGAGATCTGGTTTCTTAAGCCAGTAGTAGCTGTGTGATTGTTGGTGCAATAATTCCTCAGGGCCTCAGCTTCATTCCTTGTGAGTGAAGTTCTCCATGATCCCTCTGCTGCATTTCATCTCTGAGACTGATTTGATTTGTGAGCGTCAGTGTCTTATCTAATTGCATGGCTGTTTAGACAAGCAAGTCTAGAATCTCACTGGCCTTAGGCCTCTCCTGTAATCTAGTGAGGAATTGAAATGTCAGCGTCAGCGTCCCCTCTGGATGGCACAGCGGTTAAGAGAACAAGCTTTAGAACCAGGTAATCCAGTGTCAGCTCAGCTCTGTCACTCACAAGCTGTGAGACCTGGAACAATCAGGATAATAATGCCCATCTCATTGTCCTGTTGAGAGTACTAAATACTGTTTGTAAGATGCCAGCTCTGTGCCCGTTATATACTGTTAAAAAATGACTAAAGAATACCATTTAGGTGATACAAACAAACTTTAACCCTTCCTGAAGCAGACAGGCTGTTTTAAGAACTGCAAAATGGAGCAGAAGGAGGGAAACTTTTATAGGATGAACAATAAAAAACAAGGAAGAATGGTGATCATTTTGTCATGTGTAGAAATATTGAATTACTATGCTGTATACCTGGAACTCACATAGTGTTGTAGGTCAATTATACTTTAATTAAAGGGAAAAAAAACAACAAGAAAGAGAAGAGTAGGAAATACCTGATTGGCTGGAGCCACAAAGTCACCTTTCTTTGGGGTGTGAAGGAAGAAGGAAATTAAAAAAAGAGCCCAGAGCTGGCTTGGTGTCTGAGCAATGGCTGACTGGATGTATCAGGTTTCTGGTCAAGCTGAGTATGCACAAGGACACTACAGATATCTACGTTTCGATATGCTGACGTGGCTCCCCCAGCAGGAGCGGCTCCATCTTGGGCCTAGAAGGTTTTATAGTTCTTCTATATGAACTTCTGTCTTAATCAGAGGAGTGCCATGTTCAACGAGGAAGGGCCACCATTTATGTCAATCACAATTTTAAAAAACATACTTTGTAATCCATTGCAGGGACATACTTCAAATATTTGACATCTGGAGTGGATAACAACGGCTTAATTTCCAAAATATATAAACAGCTCATACAGCTCAATATAAAAAAAAAACAAAACCCAATCAAAAAATGGGCAGAAGACCTAAACAGACATTTCTCCAAAGAAGACATACAGATGGCCAAAAAGCAAATGAAAAGATGCTCAACATTGCAAATTATTAGAGAAATGCAAATCAAAACTACAACGAGGTACCACTTCACACAAGTCAGAATGGCCATCATCAAAAAGTCTACAAATAACAAATGCTGGAGAAGGTGTGGAGAAAAGGTAACCGTCCTACACTGTTGATGGGAATGTAAATTGGTACAGCCACTATGGAGAATGATATGGAGGTTCCTTCAAAAACTAAAAATAGAGCTACCATATGATCCAGCAATCCCACTCCTGGGCATATATCCAGAAAAGATAAAACTCTAATTCAAAAAGATACATACACCCCAATGTTCATAGCAGCACTATTTACAATAGCCAGGACATGGAAGCAACCTAAGTGTCCATCAACAGAGGAATGGATAAAGAAGATGTGGTACACATATACAATGGAATATTATTCAGCCTTAAAAAAGAATGAAATAATGCCATTTGCAGCAACATGGGCGGACCTAGAGATGATCATACTAAGTTAAGTAAGTCAGACAAAGACAAATATCATATGATATCACTTATATGTGGAATAAAAAAAATGATACGAGTGAACTTGTTTACAAAACAGAAACAGACTCACAGACATAGAAAACAAACTTATGGTTACCAAAGGGGAAAGAATACATTAGGAGATTGGGGTTAACAGATATTAATACATACTACTATATATAAACAGATAAACAACAAGGACCTACTGTATATAGCTCAGGGAACTATATTCAATATCTTGTAATAACCTATAATGGAAAAGAGTATGAAAAAGAATATATATATATATATATATAAAACTGAATCACTTTGCTGTACACGAGAAACCAACCCAACATTGTAAATCAACTATACTTCAGTAAAAAAGTTTTAAAACCCAAATAATTAACAATTTGAAAAAGACGAGCGAATTGCAATTTTAAAGATATTCAAATTCAGTAAACTAGTTCATGTCTCACTAAAACGTGTACTTGCCAAACAAAACTATTACACCTCCAGTTCACAGTTTTCTTGTTTTTAAATTTGAAATATAAAACCTCCAAGCTGTTACACAGAAGTGACAGAATTCAAGATGTAATTCAAGATCTTTGTTTCTTTGTTGTTATAATCACTCAGCAACTATTGTTTATTTTGAATTTATTGTTTAAATGCAGAAGAGGTGGTACCACCAGGGCTGAAGGCAAAACCTGCATAAAAATTAACTGCTCCAGCAATTTTGAAGGTTGCAAACTTGCTCTAGAACAAACTCCTGTGTTTGAGTCCATGTGGGTTGGGCGTGGAGGTGAGGCCCATTGTATAACTGGGATTCTTCAAATTAACTTCTATATAGAATACAATGTTAGAGGATAAGTAAGTTAAAAACTGAGATACTATGAAGCTTACATATATATTATTAAAACCCGATAGTAACACAATAGTTCTCTAGAACGTAGATGAATAAGAGATTTTTTGGGGGGAAAGACACTAACATTGTTTAGAATTGTTGGCACATGTTGATGATAAAAAGCAGATCAACTTTCAGTCAGCTTTATTATTGTCTTTAAATTCTCTACAGACAACACACCCCACTACTGTCTGAGCCTGGTCTGTGCTTGATGTATCATTGATCCAGTTGAATATTTCACCTATGAGTTTCCAGAATGCTCTGAATTCCTAGCACCCAGCACTGCCCTTTCCGAATAGTAGGTACAAAATAATTATTTGTGGACTTAAGAATGCCGGTAACACTACATTTCCCTATGCTCATTATTTTTAAAATGCCCAAGAGCAAGTATTATTACCTACCTTTTATAATCAAGCTTTGAGAAATTATATAACCTGTTCAAATTCACACAGCTTGTTAGGGGCAGAGCTGGGATTCAAACCCAGGGCTCTCTGGCTCCTATGCATTCAGCACGAGGCCCATGTACACAGCTTCTCATCTGTGCCATAATTTGTTGACACCTGACTACTGACTTTAAAATTTATAATGCATAATTAAAGAAGTAACCTTTGTGGATACTATTTAAGCTTGTTTTCATCCGAAATGAAGTTGCAAGAATATTTGGCACTGGTGGCTGTCACATTCATTAGGAGCCTTAAACCCATCTGCAGCTCTGTTGATATTCATCAGCCCTGCTAAATCATTTATACCATCAGGAAATTAGTCTAGAATGACACTCCTTTTCAGAGAAAGGAACCAGGAAGGTCCAGAGAGGCAATAAGCTGAACCCTGATGGGAGGTGAATAATAGCAGGTAACCGCTCCAGGCCCCACTGCCAGGGGGACCCAGGAGCCACTGTCATCCATAGGTTGGAGAAATAAAAACCCAGCCGCGGTGGGATTTTCATTCATATGGCAACACAATCCAGCGCCTGGCAAGTCACCGAGGCTGCCCAGCCAACCATCTGTTTCAAAGCCTCCTGCTTTTTCCCATTCATGTAGCCATTTAATCTGCCCTTGGCAGGATTGAAAATAAAATTCGAGGGACTCGCTGAGAAATGCATGGCTCAGAAAAGCCCTGAGGTGAACTCAGGCCTAACACACCAGGACCACTGCAGGAAGCAGCACAGAGGCCCTCTTGGCCCACGGCTTTTTCTAATCAGAAATTATCCCACAATCTGTCACTAGGGGGAGCCCCCCACAAGACACGGCTAGCCTGCAACCACAACGAGGAGATGGCTCTGGGGACTTCACTGAACTTCTGTAATTCAATAATTTGTTTTTCTTTCTTGCCTGTTGTGGTGATTGGGCGGGGAAGGGAGGTTTGAACCTTTTCTTGCTTTGGCTAGAAGTGGCACCAAGAAGAGGAAATCAACTTGAAGGGCTGAGTTGTCTTACCACATCTTTTATTTGAGGGCTCAAGAGTTGAGGGAACGCCAGGTTGGAAATTTAGAGTGTGACATTTATTTTACAATTCCCACTCATCAACCAAACAGTTTTTTTTTCTTTTAAAAAAATTCAAAAAAATTAAAATATGTATAGAAATGCTCAGTTACCCTTAAATTTCCTTGTAGCAGATTTCAAACCCTCACGCCTCCTGCATAATTATAAATCAAAAGGTTAAACTTTTAAAAAAATTCTCTGAAGTCATTGGCTCTAGATCCTGAGGAACATCCCTATGACCTAGGATCTTTAAAAATATATATAGAAACGGTTCAGTGAATTTGAGCTGAGGTCTGAGAAGCTATATTAGAAAAATACACAAACTAGGTGATTCTAATGATGAGCCAGGTTTCAGAACAACTGTTTGGGAACAGCCTCATAACATGATTTTACCTGCCTAAACCATCAGGGGCTCTGAATTCCAGTTTGCTGATGACAAATAACTGAGGCACTTGGTTCTCCTAATGAGGTTTTTTCTTCCTGAACCTCTATTTCCCAGACTCACCTGATTCACAAATTATCTAGCCATTGGTCTCAAACTTGACTGCATATTGCCATCACCTGGAGCTCTTTAAAAAGCCCCCATGCCTGGGGACCACACCCAATGGCTCTGATTTTGTTGGCTTGGGCTGGACCCTGGCCATTGGGATACTTTAAAGTTCCCACGAATCTAATGGGAACAGCACAGCCTGAGAGCCACTGACCGAGCGAGACTGTTACTGCACAGATGCCCAGGCCCCAAGCTCGACCCACTGAATCAATACCTTTAGGGCAGAATCCAGGGCGTCTGAATTGTTAACGAGGGAGCCTTATGCCTGGCAAGTCTGTGAACAGAAAGAACCTCACGTTTCTTTTCCCAGTAGACTGTGGCCCTTCCCCGTGCAGTCGTTTTACTAGAGCTGCAGCTGAGGCTGAGATGTGCAGAGTGGCAGTGAGGTCTGGGGCCAACCCCAAAGCTCCCTCCCTCCCTCTGCTACCCATACACACACATGTGGATGCTTCTATAAATCACTTCTAATACGCGGTTCCTATTCAGGAAGTGTTCTGACTGCTTACCCCTGTAATGATGGAGTGGAGGAAAGGTCTAATTTTGGAATGACTGTGGCTTAGGCAGCGCCGTGTTCCCTGCAAGTCTGAATTTCCTCAGCACAGTGGCTCCACCACCCCGCCTGCTCACCACAATTACATGGGCTGTTTGAGGCACGCTCTCCATCACAGCAAATTACTGGTGTGATCCGCTCGAGAACAAGGCTGGACAGCCTTGCTGATGGCAGTCTTTGCAGAACCTTCTTGATAGCCAAGACAAAGGCAAGGTGGGAGGAAGAGCTTGCAGGTCAAGGCTACTGAATCAATTAACAAGATCTCTGCCTGACTTAGGGCCTGAGTGAGACACAGGGGTTGTGAAAGCTGCTAGTACACAGACAGCATTATGCCAGGGTGTGCGTTCTTGTCCCCTGGGTTTTACTGGCAAAGTACAATCAGGAAAGGGAATTAGGATTTGTGAAACCCTTTACTAGCGGTCACACTCTGCTAGGCCCTAATTGCAGGAAATTCACTCAACAGCCCAGTGAGGCATCTTCACTCTCATTCTCCAGGTGAGGAAACCGAAGCTCAGTTGATCTGGAATCACACAGGAAGGCAGAGGCAGAGCAAGGTTTAAGCCCAGGATGCTCTGTCTTCAAAGCCCTTGCCCTTCCCAGTATCTTAGGCCAGTTGAAATCCCACACACCCTGGAATCCAGCTCCTCACAGGTCAGCTCCCGAAGAGCCGAGAGGCAGGGCACAGAGGTCAGTGCTGACATATCGGCAGTGAGAACCTGTGAATGGGCTGCAGGGTTACCTTCCCAGAAGGACAGGACAGGAGGTGGAACTCCATCCCCTTTCATGACCACAGGGTGTGTCTTACCCCACATCTACACTGCCGGTGGCTGTTTATCTCAAGCCTAAGGTGCAAGGCTTGGCTCAGTCAGTAGGACTCTGGGACCCTGTGCAAAGCTGTATTACAGGCAGCTTTCAGCCCACTGAGGGATTGCCATCGAGACCGTTCCACAGACATCATAATGTCGATGAATTGCATTCCTCATATTAATAAACAACCCACATTCCTTTGAAAACATTGCCTCTGTGAGAGACACACCCTGAATTTGAACTAGGAGTGCAGGGCAAACTCGCTTCTTACATAGGCGCTATAAAAGTAAGGTTTCCTCGTCTCACAAGGCAAACTCATCCAGGGAATCTCACAGGGAAGGGCTGAGGGAGGAGGGCTGCACCTTGTAAAAGGCTCCTGCAGGTAGGGCTGGGGGTGTGGGGTGGAGGCCCAAGTGCAGGAAGGGTCTGGAGGTGGTGGCATGGCAGGGGTGTTGGAGACTCCAGACACACGGCCCTCGTGGGATGAAAAGGGCTGGGGAAAGCAGAGACCTGACGTCCGGGCTCTACCAGTAACAAGAAGGAGGCCATTGCTGTGGGCCTTGGGGTTCTCACCTGTAACCTTCAGAATTATGTGGCTTCCTATGGGAAGAGAAAGGGAGAGGGGGCTGAGACAGATGAGGGCCCCTCTAGCAGTGGTTTGTTCTGGCTAAGAGTAGAGGGACAGACATTTCCAGAAAGGAAAGGAGGGGCCACAGCCTCGAGGCAGCCCCTGCACATACTGCGCCTGACCTTGTGAACTGGGGGTCAGGAATGCGTGTTAGGAGAAGCAGCGGCCACTTTTATGGCTCATTCCCAAGCGAGTTCTATTCACCTAGGAATTTGCAGGAACTGACTGTACTGAATATTAAGGGTTGTTCCTGGATCCTGAATAAACTGATGGGCTCAAGGAGCCTGATGTCAAAAAAAATTCTGCAACCATTCCTAGGACGCTAAACCAAATTCTGAAATTAACCAACCAGTCAATGATGGGGTGCCTAATGGGGACAGGGGCAGTCCTTGTCAGGTAGTGATGAATTCAGAGAGTCACTTTATATCAGGGAAGGATGAGCTCAGCCTTCCAAGAATGTCTGTGAAGAGTGAGCCTGGAGAGGGAGAATGCAATTATCTAATGCAAGGGCAGCCTCAATGAAGGATGACAAGAGGATGGGCAATAAAAGAAAGATACCCGAGCATCTGATTAAGGCCCCAAATGTAAAAACAATAGTGATTGTTCTCTAGAGAGTCGAGAGGAAGCTTCCTTCTAGGGGAGTTGAAGTAAATAACCCCTGGGCCTCTCTCTCACTCTCTCTGGTCTGAGACCCCCCTGGACTCACCACAAAGGAAGCCGCAATGAATTTTAAATACAATATCAGATTTGCAGGAAGGATAGACACCGGCTCGAAGTCATGGGATTAAGGGGCTGAAGATTTTGGCTTTGACAAGTCAGGTAAAATATTTATCCTGAAGGAGGGTGTAGCACCAGATGTCTTTCTGCTCGAGGGTACTCCAGGTAAGGCTGGTGAGAGGTTCTTGTTGCATGAGGTGTCCTTGAGGGAGGAAAGAAAACGAAAGGGAGCTCTGCTAATCTTCCTGGTACCGTCTCAGCTCTGATACTCAGAAAACAGGCTTATCGCAGAAGCGGATCAGCATCCGTGAAGCAGCGTGAGTCACGAGAGCCGTAGGGTCGTATCCAGGCCTCCGCTGCTCACAGACAGGCTGGCGTGACTCCCTGCTGCCTCTTACGGGCCGGAGACTCATAACTTCTCCCCTGGGGCTGCAAGGACCAACGATGCACCTGAGAAGTCTGTTCCCTCATCTGTTGAGGGCTCAGAGGGTGGACCACATTTCCCGTACATTCTGGGCCGGGAAGCCAAGGGCTCCTGCAAACTCAGTGGGAAGGACCTCAGGATATTCAAGGGCTAGCCGCCCCCGCCCACGGCGTAAGGCAGGGCAGAAAGTCTTCGGTGGACACCAGGTAGGCTGCGGAAGGACCGTGGCTGTTTTGATGAGGGGTGGATTTGTATCCCCCTCACTGAGGCAGAAATGAGTTATTTTGCTGGTCAGTGGGTCTGGCTGGCTGCCCAGTATCCCTTCTCAACGGTTTGTTTTCCCTGCTGAGGTGTAGGACAGGCCGTAGGTAAACGCATATACAGGAATGTGCCGTGTTCTGGGAAAGTGTCCCTCAGGCCAAGCGTCGGCTGCAACATTCCCTGCAGATATGAAGACTGAGACCTGGTTCCCACCATGTCAGAGGGGGCCAGTTGAGGGTGTGCTCTCAGCTGGCATCAAAAGCTCCTGGCACCGCCATCCACAGATTATTTTAAGTCTGAGACAGAGATTTGAAAAAGAGGTTTCTTTATTTGATAAAGATGCTGATGATGATGATAATTGTCCTTGAAAACAATCTTCCAGAGGGTCATAGGTTTATTTTTTCTGTGGTTTGGGATCAGAGAGAAAAGACACCTGACCAATAGCTGCCCCCTCACGGAGTCAGCCTCACCCACTCTGTCTGTGAACGTAGGCCCCAGAGGGCCTGGGGGGCGGGTGACTCTTGCTTCCGAGGGCCTGTTCTCTTGACTCGTGTTTTACTTTCCCACAGTCCCGAATCTGTCCTTCAGAGTAATCAGTGAAGGAAAAGGATTGGGAATAAAACTAAAACTGTGATCAACATAGTCAACATAGGACTATGTCTGGCACTTGCTTTTTCTGAGACTGGAACTGAATTTTAGACTGTGAGGTCCCCAGACCCCACAATCGTGCAGAAGAGAAAGTGAGAACTGGGGAAGTGAAATGCCTCACCCAAGAGCACCGCAGGGATCTGCAGAGTCTGGGGTCCCAACACGTGACTCCCAGCTCGGTGTCCAGTGTCACAGTTCTCTTTATTTGACTCTATTGGACAGAAACAGGAGGAGGAGGGATTTAAGATAATCACTGGCTGTCATTTTTTTCAGACCTAGAATCCCAACATTCTAAAGGGGGGCACTGACACTCTTTCCAGGTGAAAATCAACCAGTACATACATGTGAAGACAGACGTTTTGGCTTTAGGTGTTTCCTACCCCAATCCCATTCACGAGCCAGATTAGAATCCTTGAACATCTACCCAAGCATCGTAAGCATTGTAAGAGAGCCTCTCAAAAGACTCATTTCCCTATCTCATAGTCATATTGGGGCCAGAGAAGACCAAGAGAGAAGAGAGGATGGTCAGGCAGCTGGGAGGGGAGACAGAGGGACTGGCCTCTCCTGAAGCCCCTCTCCATCCCCTCATGGAGTGAATTGTCCAACCAGCCATGTCTCAGGCTGCACCCAGCAACCACAAGCCTGGGGAAAGGAGAGGAGGGGTCTCCTGAGACAGGCTGTCCTCAGACCAGGAGCTGGTTTTATACTGTAATCCTCATTGCATTTGGAGAGGTCAATAGTGGTGCTCTACAAACCATCATCCAAACTTGGCCTCTGGGAAGGACTATGAATTACAGTCTTAGGGAGAATGAACTTGGGTTTTCATTAAATTTCTCCTGGGAGGCATTGGGCAATGGGCACGTGAGTTCAGATTCTGATGCTGGGGACTCCCACTGTTCCATTTGAGTAAAAGCCACACTTCAGAGGAGAAAAGACAGAGGGTAATGGTGTCTACATCCCTGAGTCACCTTGTTCAGTCCACACCAGATCCATCTGCTTACCTGTCATTTAGACGCCATCACTGCCACCTGACTGGCCACCCATCCCCTGATTTTCCTCTCTCTGTCCTTCTTTACACAAGGGCCAATTTTATCTTAACCCCATCCAAAGACTTTGGGGTGGATCTCCATTGCTCATCAATTCAAACAAACTCTCGTCTCCAAATAGCAGGATCTCCATCCCATAGGCCCATCACTCCCTTCACAGGTCTGCCGTCCTGCCAAGACATATTTCTTAGAGTTTCCCAAACTTAACACTTTCTCTCCTGAGCTTTCTCACCTCCCTGCTTTTTTTTCAGATTAGCTCCCTCACCTAGAATGCCACCCTGCTCTCCCCACGAATCTCTACCTGCCAAAATCCAGCCATCAAAGCTCACCCCAAATGTCACTCAAAGTCCACCACTTTCATTCTCCAGATGCTGGTATGAGGAGGATATTGGTGTGTAACTTTTATTGTAACTTATGAGGCCATGTGTTACATGTATGGGTTTTTCTGTTGAACCCTCAAACCTACCCCACAAGGCAGGTGGTGTTACTATCCCCGTTTTACAAAGAAAAAGAAAAACGCTAAGGTGCAAGGAAGTGACATGATACTGTACTCCACCTTGTATTGTAGTAATTCGTATCCATTTTGCATCTTTCCTCTTAGGTCTTGGAGCAGGAGGAGGGTACTATTCAGCTTTTTCTGCCCACCTTGCCTAGTGAACTGCCTGATGCATGGTACCAACTCAGTGCAGTGGGTGTCATTTCAGACGGGTGCAGGAATTCAGCTGTTCTGATTTTTTTTTTTTTTTGCAATTGGCTATTCTTCTCATCTGGTGGCTAGTTTTTGTATTCCATAGCTCAGGTATGAGGTGAACAGAGGTGGCCCATCTGCTCTTGCAGACGTAAGCGTCATGTAGGTTCCTGAGGGAGACAGGAGAGAAGGGGAGGGAATCTGTTCTTCTCCTTATGGGATGGAGCTTCCCTCCGTGTGTCTATCTGTGACCCAGGACAGCACATAACTGAGTGGCTCCAGTCCCTCCAGCCTAGGTAGGACTGGCCACCATTCTGATGGGGGTGAACTCTCAGAGGTTGGTTAGGAGGAAAGAAAGCCAAAGGTTGGAGTTGATGACTTCGGGCATCACAGCATAAATACTAGAGACTTGGGGCTGATAAAAGGACCATCGGGCAGAATAGAACTGATTAACTTTACCAGTGAGGTGAAAGGCCAAGCTCTCTGTGCCCCGCTGCCTACATCAGTTGTGGAGAGGACGGGGAACCACGGCTTCCCAGCGTGGAGCCCAGACCTCCTGTCCCCCATGGCAGTGGAATCAGCATTCCCAGGATCACACAGAGACCTAGACTCAAGCCTGGCATTGCCACTTATAAGCCAGGTGACCTCTGGCAAGGAACTTACTGGTTCTGAGCCCCAGGTTCCGCATCTGTGAACGTCATCCTGTATTGCAGGGCTGAGGTCAGGACCGGACGAGACTGTGTACACAGACCATGAGCACAGGCGCGGCCCCCACTGGTCGGTCAACCCTGGCAGCTCAGTGAAGGGAGAAAATGGAGCTGCATCTCAAGCCCCAGGGTCCCCAGTGAACCCACAAGGGACACTGCCCTACTTGCATTTGGTGCTCCTCTGCTCTGAAGCCCTGAAGCCCCGAGGTCCCGGACCTAGCTGGTCCCCTACCACCTAGCACTCCCCAGGAAGCTCTGCCTCTGCAAAAGGAAAGGGGAGCTGGAAGGTGCATTATAGTCCCACTGCGTAGTCCCTTACATGGCTTTAAGGGGCAGGATATCACTCTTTTCCTGACACCCTATAATAAGAAATGATACACTTCGATAGTTCTTTGATTTGATGTGTCCTTAGTACACATGAGCTTAGAACTTTGAAGAACATGGCTAAAATATGGGGCTTGTGGTTAAGTACAACGCAGATGCCGGACACAATTCACCACCAGTCTGTCCTCTTGGGTCTTCCACTTGTCCACCTTCACTCTTTCATGAAGGCTTTTTAAGGATGTTCTATTTCCTTTCTTATCTCCCTTCCCATCTCCTGAATTTAGGCAAAGAATAAATTCACTTTAAAAACTGCCCTAAGGAGCTCTGCTTTGATTGGTGTCTTTGAGCTCACCTAAAACCAAACCCTCACTCTACAGGTGAGAAAAATGGAGGTACAAAGAGATTAAGTAACATGCCCAGATAATTACAGAGGGCAGGTGGCAGATCCAGATGAGAGAACAGGCTCGGGTGTTCCCAGGGTACGATCTGTCTTCACATTGTGGTTCCAATGATCCTGCATTCATGTCCATTTATGATTTCTCCCATATTCATATATCTCCTGTACTATTTTCTATCCAACACTTTTTTTCTTTAAGTTGGCTAGCATTTTTATTTAAATAAATCTATCTTAAAAGGGAAATTCTAGATCATCACCTAATGAAAAAGCAGTATCACTTACCACTGATAGAAAGTTAACTAAAGACAATGCAAAATAGAATTATATGGAATTCTAACTAGATATTGCTGCCTAGGCAAAGAAAACCAGCTGGAACCTGTTCTCTTTGATTATAAAGGACGATTGGCAAGCTTCAGAGATATTCAAGACCTAGTAGGCCTAAATGAAAATGGATTCTGGACCTGATTCCAGTGTTACCTAATGCCATCTTTATATCATTGAGAAGAATTTTTCTGAAATAAAATCAGTAGGATATTCTCATGCTTTGAGACCATTGCAGTCCACAATGCTGCCACACCAGGTCCCTGTGACTCCTTTGAGGTCAGCCGACTCCCCCCCCCCTCTCCTGCACAGCAAAACCTTTCAAGGAAATTACACTAAAGGAGCTTCAGGCACATTCTGTTTGGTTACCAGATGCCAAATGAATGCCCGACTCTCCTTCATTTTCACGGTAGACTACATGTTGAATTTAAGCATTAATTTTGGCAAATTTTCTTGTTCATCCCAGAAACAATGTCAAGATAGGTAAATTTTAGATAATAATGAATCAGGGAAGTTGATCTGAGCAATAGAAAAATGCTGATTTAAATTGCCAATATACAGATACTTTTAGTTCTTGGAAGCCAATGCCAACTGTGCCTGCCGGAAGTTAAACTCTCAGTAGATTGTTACGATTGATGCAGGCATTAGTCATTAAAAAAGAAAAAATCCTGAACTAAATCATTTGCATCCAAAGGATGACATCAGTCACACCTTGAGCTTGTTGTTTCAGAAATAGACCACTAGATGGGGCACTTGCAATTCAAAAATAAAAAAAAATCTCAGCCCTGGAGGCACAAGCATTTTACCAAAGGATCTATTGCACTTCTAAACTGTGCCTGTACACAAGCGAGGAGGCACCGCTTGCCCTGAAGATGGTATTCTTTTCTTTCCTCCCAGACTTTGATATGCCTCTCCCTCTTTTCCTCAGGACAGGTCACTTCTCCCCACAGGCAGTTTCTCTGTATGAGTTCACCTTTTTAAACTTCTAGCATGTCAGTATTCTATTCCTAGCCCTGTGACTGAATAGAAAAATATGTTCCTCAAGATGTGGTTTCTTTCTTCCCCCTACCTTGACACTGCTCACTCCTGAGCACTAAGGCAATGCTTCCTGAAGTCCCATTCCTACATGCTAATCCGATGGCGGAGCAAAAGCACCTTGATTTGGAGGGCGTTCATTCTTCTCCGGAAATGACACCCCACCTTTATTCTCCCCCCATGATGATAGCAATAAATCGTCTTTAAAGTTTTTCTTTTTAAAGAAAGTCCAGATCAATGGAGTAGTTGTTCCTGTACCAACTCTTTAAATACGGCCATAATGAGGTTTATGAGCCCAGTTCTCAGAGTGAGGACAGGAAATAGGAGTGACACACCGGAGCAGTAAGGTCTAAAACAATAGAATACATTGAGACCATCGCAGCAAATCGGTGAGCTTATTTGCAAGTTCTAATCCAGGGCTATACTTTCCCCTGATGGTTTAATGGTGTGGTTTGTGTGAGAGAGAGAGTGGGGGAAGACAGCAGAAGAACTGAAACATTGACTTATTCTCTGCACAAATAGGCATGTCAACAAAATCAAGCACAAAAGAGCTTCTTTGTGTCTGGGGTTTCCTGGCTGCAGCCCCAGAACCTGAGAACCCAGAGCTCTATTCCCAGGTGGCCTCTCCTAATTTGCTAAATAACCTTGGGCAAGTCACTTAACCTTCCCAAACCTCAGCTTCTTCGGCTATAAAAGGAGGGTGCCAAGAGCTGTCTTTTCCCTGCTTCTGGGGGAAGTTGTGAGGATTAATGATGAGAGAAAGGCAGTCAAGGGCCTGGAGTTTCTTTAAGAAAGGTGTTGCTTACCCTTGGATTGGAGTCATAAAAATAAGAGGAATAAATACACAGCAACAATCCAGGTCAAGGCCATCAGGAGGGCCCTGTGTCCTGCGGGTTTCCACATTTTCCTTTCCTCAAAGGGGGTTCGCAGGGACCAAACCAAACAAAAATACCTAATAATGCCTTTGTCTGACAAAATTCTCACTGGATTTTTATCTGATTGGTCTGTGTCTGTAGATGAAATGATTTTAAACATCCTGAAAGAACTGAAAGGAAAAATCGGTTCATCCCAAACACACTGGCACTCCTGCCCAGCCCTTCATCAGAGTGAAACGCATTTCACCGCAGAGAGGAGCGAACTCCTCTGACAATTAGCCTTCTAGCTCAGTGGCAGTAATTATCACCATTAGCAGCTTTTCTTTCCCTCTTATGATGAAATATATATATATTCATGCCGCGGTGGCCCCAACCTGAGGATGGCTTGGGCAGAACCCAAAATGCAAGGAACAGATCAATTTTAACCTATTTTAAAACACTTGATCTAATTCGATATTTCTAGTTTTCAACGGCTTACAGCAAATAGATGAAAATAAATGTCTTGTCACATGTGGTGCTGTGAACTATGCCTTTTGGTTTTCAAAGACTTCTGAAAACAGGAGGAGAATCCTCTATTAGCTGTGTCTTATGCCTCAGGATCTTCCAGCTGTCATTGTTCAAAGGTCTGGTTTTTGGAGCCTTGAGGAATGACCAAGTGGATTATCTGCTCTAAAATGCTGTAAGTGATCTGCTTCTCCGAGTTTTTCGGCTGCAATAATGGAAAAGGATGGGACAGAGGGGCAAGGAGCAGGTCCTCTCAAGAATATGTGGGCCGTATATGCATTTCTGTGTATATTTTCAGGATTAAAGATCTAATTCTGTATTTGAAGAGGGAGGAAGCACAATAAATAACCACGGATTGTGCTGCTGTTAGCTTTCTTTTCTGAAGTCTAATTATTGAAGTGGCCCACTGCCTTCATTAAAGCCTTTCCTCCCTAAATAATTAATTTGCATTTATGCAAGTGTATTTGCCTTTTTCAAACCTTAACACATAACGCTGAGGACCCAGGCTGAGCAAATCCACTTTGAAGCGTATAAATAATTGCCTTGGAATAATGAACAAGTGTCCTTGGTAAAGGAGGGCTAAACTTAAGATACCATATTAATTCAAAGCAGATACCAGCCATTTGGTGTTAAAAATGTTATAAACACGTAAACATTTATAAATGTACATGGGCAATAAGTTTAGTTAGCTGGAATGTGTTAACTAGTTCAAAGGAATAGTTTCAATGTAAATATTTAACCAATTTGTTTCAATCTATTTCACAAGCATTTATGCAACCAGACATTTTTTTAAAAAACAAAGGGCCTGGGATCGAGAAGAATGGGGATTGAGAGTATAAATGGGTGATCAGGGTTCCTTGCAACATTTGAAGCCAAAACTCAACACACGTGGTCTATCGATGGTGGCTGGGTAGCATCTTCTTCAAATGTCGGTAATTCGGGTGTGAAATACACATGAGGACCATCCCACCCACTGGGCTGCTGGATTCTTGGTGGGCAGGGCTTTTGTAAAGGAATATGCTAAGAGAAATCTTTGTTTTCCTAACGCTTGTCTTTCTCTGCCTCCATTCTCATTGGGGAACATGTGTTTACCCTCCTTAGGATACAGGTGAAGAGATAGAGGCCTAGCCAGTTCCCAGCCAAGGCATCCTTCCCATCCCCATGACAATTCCAGATCTGGATATTACCTTATTTCCTTTCAACCCAGTCAAGGGAGCTTGGGAAGCAGTGGGACAGGGCAAGAGGACACTCTGACCAAGGGGGTTATGGAGTGCCCCTCCATCCCTGGGGTCCCCAAGCCCTCGGCCAGGGATTCTAAAACTGACTACTTCACACCGACTCTCTCTGGGCAGGAGTTTGATTCCACATCATCTGATACTGTTCTTAAGCCTCACCAGTTTTCTGACATCTTGGGCTGTATCCACTGCAAGTGTTCTAGGCCATCCATTCAAAGAAAAGCAGTTTCCAACTGCAGCTGGAGCAGCTAGCCCAGCCCCCTCCCAGCCAGTTACCAAACATCTTGTGTTTGGACCAAGCTGCACTGGTGTTTGGGATTTCCACTCCTGGGTGGAAGAAACTCTTTCTTCCTGCATGTGCAAAGGCAGGTGATGCCTCTGTGCATCTCAACAGTTTTTGTGTGTGTGTGGTGGTGGATTTGGTTTTTTTCTTCTTTTGTTTTGTTATTCATATATTATTTTCATTTTGGGATGTTATCCTTATAAACTGAAATCCCAGACGAGTGTGTACCAGGCAGAATCATCAGACTTGTGCTTTGAAAAAGCCCACATGGGCTTTTTCTTTTCCTACAGAAATTCCTTTCTGCCACTGGATTGAATCCTTAAAGATAGGAATGGGAGCATCAGGGTGAAGAGTGACGTGGATGAAACTTCCTGCATTGGGTGTATTTCCCCACGCTCAAAGATTTTTTCAACAGGTCAGCTTTCATGAAACCGCTGCCTTAAAATTCTTGGTGAACTCACCACTGTCTTAAATGGATTTTAGCTGGTCTGTGTCAAGAGCAGGGCAAGGAGAGAGGCTGAATGAATTTCCCGTGAATGAGCTGCATCCTGAAGCGGTATTCCCAGCAAAGAAAGGGACAAATGAAGAGGGCCAGGAATCATCAGCATTGATAAGTAGTATCAATAGTGTGTCTACCTGGTGCTGGACAGCTCAGGAACAGGGCTGAAGGTCAGAATGCAAAGGAGTAGGGTGGTTTGGAAACTTTATAAATGGTTGTGCTAAAAAGAGGATGCTCATGAGTCTGGAAATAAGGTATCAAAAGGGAAATGGGACAGGTGGGCTCTCCCAGACCCATGATTTCAAGGTATTTTTGGAATAACTGGACTGATGAAGGAAGGAATGAGTTGGTGAGTGTGGAATAATGTATTAGCTAGTGGTTTGCCTACTGTAAGATACAGCTTTTTTGTTGTTGTTTATTGCTTGCTTTCCCCCCCCCCACCAGATTGCATGTTTGAAATTTCCTTTTTTGATCTTTAAATAGTCCTGGGGGAAAGAGTTATAAGGCTGACAAGACGTTTGCAAACTTTTGTATATTTCATTAAAAATAGGTATTACAGAGGAGGTTGTAGATCAAATCAGTCTTTGTGGTATAATTAGCTAAGCAAATCCACCTTCCCTCTGCCATGATTATAGTGAGGTCATTCACCTTAGTTTTTCTACCAGTAAATTGTAGACACTGTGTTTCACCAACTAGCTGAGTTGGTATTTAAAAGAACTTTAAGCATTTCTAGAACTCTGTTATGTTATAATAAGATTTATAGCTCTGTACATTTTCTGCACTGATAGAAAGTTACTGCTCTATATCATCATTATTCTGAAATCTTGAGGTCTTTGCAATAATTCAAGAGTTTGACAATGAAGGATTTAGCCAAAGAATCTGGCATATTGCTCTGTTCCTATTCTGGGTTAGGTTTTGAATTAATCCAATTGAAATTGTAAGAAAATGTGCCTATATTTTTCTGATATCAAGTGTGATTATTAAATTTTCATACTTCTGCTATATTTCTTAACCCTTTATGAACATTTAAAAACATGCTCTTTCTATGGTTTCTCCTCAATAGGCTTTTGTGACTATTATTAAAGTACTATTGGTCTCATTGACTAACTGCCATTCAATATTTACCAATACGTAGAGAGACATGGAAGGCCAGATTTGTTCCCATGACAGACATGGTTGCTGTGATAAACATTTGTAGCACATTGTTTTTTCAAGTTGAAAGCTATTTCAGTTCCACTAGAAGGAATATCTGAGTCTCAGATATTTCTTTAAATCTTAGTGTGGCTTTCCCATAACATCCCTAAATAAGATGAAAAAATTCTTTGGAAATCCACAGACTTCCAGTCAATTAATAGCTTCATGCCTGTAATTTAGAAATACAATCTGATGGTCATACTGTCATATTATCAGGGGGAAAAGAAGTAGTATTTATTGAATATCTCCCATGAGCTGGGTACTGTGTTAAATGCTTCTCTGAATTGTCAAATAAAGTATTTACAAGTTGATGGCAAATAAAATAATTACAAGTCCATGGCACAATGTAATGAGTTGAACTGTGTCCCCACCAAAATATATGTTCAAGTCCTAACTCCCTAGCACCTGTGAATATGACGTTATTTGGAAATAGAGTCTTTACAGATGTAATCAAGTTAAAATGAGCTACACTAGATTAGGGTAGGCCCTAAATCCTGTGACCAGTGTCCTTATAAGAAAAAGGAGAGGCAGACTGGATACAGACACTGAGGATACACACGGGAAAAAGGTTCCCGTGTGTATCCTCCTGTGTGTATCCTGATGAGAGAAGCAGAGATTGGAGTGATCCGCTTAACAAGCCAAGGAATGCCAAAGATTTCCAGCAACCACCGAAAGCTAGGAGAGAGGCGTGGAACAGATTCTGCCTCAGAGCCTCCAAAAGGAACCAACACTGCCAACATCTTGATTTTGCACTTTTGGCTCCTGAACTGTGAGAGAATAAATTTCTATTGTTTTAAGTCATCCAGTTTGTGGTAGTTTGTTGCACCAGCCCTAAGAAGTGAATACATGTGTGCACCATGATGTTACCTCTACTTCACACAAGAAACTTGCCCCTGATCATCTAGTTAGTAAGTGATGGGTGCTGGATTCAAACCCCAGGGCCTCTATGCTTTTCCTAACACTCGCCCGATCCCTGTGCCCATGACTTTGCAAACTTGCTTTCTTCCCTCTTTAGTCTCAACTCTATGGGAATAAATAACACAGCCTCATGTCCACATGTGGGGAGACCATGCTGTAACACACTGAGCTGTTTGCAGTACTCGAAATAACAAACACTGCAACCAATTCCCAGCATATCAGAGACTGTCCCTGATGTTAGCAAAGTCATGTAATATTTGAAACGTGCCAGCTAGACTCATTAAAGTTTCCATTTTTGATGAGGCCTATAAAGATGCTTGTTACCGTCATTAATCCCTATACCCATGGAGTTCCTACGACAAATAGCAGATCCTGGGAAATTTACTCTTACTTTTGGATGTCAGGTATTTTGGTTTTGATGTATACTGCCTCTTGTAAGAGATTTAATTCTTATTTCCTAAGGCATATTTAAACATTTATTACTCAGTGAAGGCTTCTGTAACCTATGCATGATATTAGTTTATTTGGAAGCAGCTATACATAAAATAATACATTTAACATGGATCTTTTTGGTATTATCATTAACTTTTCTTGACAACTAAGGACTGACTTTCTAGTTCCAGGAGGTACTGCTACAGCAGTTGTTTTTCCTCTAAATGAGTGGACTCTAGTACAGGGAACCCAGACCCATATGGTCATGAGTGAAACACAAGACGACTTCAGTGCTGGTGGAGAAGGAAGAGGAAGACCCGGCACAAAAGGACTCTTGGGGGTGTGATTTCTCTCTGCTAGGGCAGGGGACAAGGCCTGTTGATGGTGTAGGAAGGTGGGTGGGGTGGAACCCTTCTGGTAGCTTCATGACCTCCAAAATAACCAGGTCCTTCATTGCTCATCAGTGAGGCTCAAGGGGAACTAGGATTCTATGGCCAAAATAAATCCCAATCCTTTAATTGACAAAGGAGGCAAGAATATACAATGGGGAAAAGACAGTCTCTTCAGCAAGTGATGGTGGGAAAGTTGGACAGTCACATGTAAATCAATGAAATTAGAACACACCCTTTCTCCATACACAAAAATAAACTCAAAATGGCTTCAAGACTTGAATATAAGACAAGACACCATAAAACTCATAGAAGAGAACATAGGCAAAAACATTCTCTGACATAAGTCGTACCAATGTTTTCTTAGGTCAGTCTCCCAAGGCAATAGAAATAAAAGCAAAAATAAACAAATGGGGCCTAATCAACTTATAAGCTATTGCACAGCAAAGAAAACCATAAACAAAATGAAATGACAACTTACGGACTGGAAGAAAATATTTGCAAATGATGCAACTAACAAGGGCTTAATTTCCAAAATATACAAACAGCTCCTACAACTCAACAACAAAAAACCAAACAACCCATTTGAAAAATGGCCAGAAGACCGAAACAGACATTTCTCCAAAGAAGGCATAAGATTGCCAACAGGCACATGAAAAGATGCTCAACATTTCTAATTATTAGAGAAATGCAAATCAAAACAACAATGAGGTACCGCCTCACACTAGTCAGAATGGCCATCATTAAAAAGTCTACAAATAATAAATGCTGGAGAGGGTGTAGAGAAAAGGGAGCCCTCCTACACTGTTGGTGGGAATGTAAATTGGTGCAGCCACTATGGAGAACAGTATGGAGGTTCCTTAAAAAACTAGAAATAGAGCTACCATATGATTCAGCAATCCCACTCCTGGGCATATACCCAGATAAAACTATAATTCAAAAAGATACATGCACCCCTAATGTTCATAGCAGCCCTGTTCACAATAGCCAAGACGTGGAAACAATCTAAATGTCCATCGACAGATGAATGGGTGAAGATGTGGAATATGTTGACATATATACAATGGAACATTACTTATCCATAAAAAAGACACGGCAATGAGGAGTAGCCCCTGCTCACCACAACTAAAAAGAAAGCCCACGCACAGCGATGAAGACCCAACGCAGCCAAAAATAAATCAATTAAAAAAAAAATGTATTTCCAATAAAACTTAAAAAAAAAAAAGAATGAAATAATGCCATTTGCAGCAACATGGATGGACCTAGAGATTATCATACAAAGTAAGCTGGAAAGAGACAGATACCATATGATGTCTCATATGTGGAATCTAAAATATGAAATGAACATATCTATGAAACAAAAATAGACTCACAAATATAGAGAATAGACTTGTGGTTGCTAAGGGGGAGGGACGGATTGGGATTTGGGGATTAACAGATGTGAACTATTATATACAGGATGGATAAACAACAAGGTCCCACTGTATAGCACAGAGAACCATATTCAATATCCTGTGGTAAACCATAATGGAAAAGAATATAAAAAAGAATATATATGTGTATAACTGAGTCACTTTGATGTGCAGCAGAAATTAAACACAACTTTATAAATCAGCTATACTTCAATAAAAGTTTTAAAAATCCCAATCCTTTAAAAGCTTATAGAAAATACCAATCACAAACTAACTTTTCGAACACAGCATTGGCAACTAGCTTTGGACTGGCATTTGATAATCAGGTTGTATCAACAAGCTGTATATTTCAGGTCTGTAAGCTTCTGTCACTTTAGGAAACAGGCAAGTTATCGAAAAGGAAAGTCTTGGAGCAGAGTGGCACCTGCTAGGAGAATCTCAGGTTCCCCAAAAGGGGTTTCCTGAAGATCCTACCAGAACACTGGAAGTACAGAATTTTTAACCTTTTATTCCCCAAACCCAGCTCATCCTTGTATGCACCATGGATCTCTATCAGCCACACATTTGACCAGACAGTACCGCTTAACAGCACCATTTTTCCCCTACTTGCCCCACATTTCCAAGCAGAAGGGCAAGAAGGTCCACCATTTCCTCCATCAGTCTTTGGACTAGCCTCTGGCTTCCTGTGCCGAGTATCACTGAAGCATTGATCGAGATCAGGACTACTCAGTGGGGCAGAGGGGAGAGTGGAGATGCCAGAGTTCCCTGGAACAGCGTTTTGGGTACCTTGGCATCCTGGGCTGCAATGAGTGAACATGTGAGCACCCTCCAGGTGCTGCTGATCTACTTTCCCCTCTCCCACCAGCTAAGAATGATTTCTACTCCTTTTGTAGCAAACCTTGTCAGCTAAGGAGCTCCAGAAAAACAAACCCTAGCCTCTTAGCAGCTTTAGTTCAAGGGAAGAATAGAGGAAAAAGAAATCCTTTATTGGTCAATATTTTCTTCTTTCATGGTTATAAGATAAATATTGGGCAAACAGATGGTTTGCTTAAAGATGCACCTGCATTTCCAAATGCAACTAGGGTGAACACTGCCTGTTTTATCTCCCTCTTCTTGAATGCTTATCCACATTCTCTTTCAGATATTCTCCACCCACTGTTTTTTTTGATTTAGAAAAAATGTTTTTGAACATTTAGACATGTATAGCGAATACTAAAGCAAACACTCCTTATACCCATTTCCAAGGATTAATAAATATTTTGCCATATTTCCTTCAGATCTTTCTTTAAAAGTTTTTTTGAGATATAATTCACATACCATACAATTCACTCATTTAAAGTGTACAATTCAGTGGGTTTGGTGTATTACATTATTAATTCTTAAAAATTGTGGTAAAATATTTAACATAAATTTGCCATTTTAATTATTTTTAAGTGTACAATTCAGTGGCATTAATTACATTCACAATATGGTACAATTATCACCACCATCAGAAACTACAACCATTGAATGAAACTCCCATATCTCCACTCCCCTGACCCTGGTAACCTCTAATCTACTTTCTGTTTCAATGAACTTACCTGTTCTGCATATGTCATATAGGTGGAATTATAAATATGTGTTCTTTTGTGTCTGGTTTATTTTAGTTAGCCAAATGTTTTCAAGGTGTATCCATATTGTAGCAGGTATCTGAACTTCATTCCTTTTTATGGTTAAATAATATCCCCATTGTATGGTATATACTACATCTTTTTTTATCCATTCATCTGTTGATGGACACTTGGATTATTTCCATCTTTTGCTATTATGAATAATGCTGTAATGAATATTGACAAATATCTGTTCCAGTCCCTGCTTTCAATTCCTTTGGGTATATAGCTAGGAGTGGAAATGCTGGGTCATATGGTAATTCTATGTTTAGCTTTTTGCGGAACTGCCAAATCGTTTTCCATAGTGGGTGTACTATTTTACATTCCCACCAGCAATGCATGAGGGTTCCAATTTCTCCACATCTTTGCCAACACTTGTCATTTTCCTTTTTAAAAAAATTGCTAGTCTAACAGGTGTGAAGTATCTTACTGTGGTCTTGATTTGCATTTCCCTTATGACTAATGATGTTGAGCATCTTTTCATGGGCTTATTGGCCATTTGTACATCTTCTTTGGAAAAATGTTTATTCAAGTTCTTTGCCCTTTTAAAAATTGGGCTGTCTAGGGCCTCCCTGGTGGCTCTGTGGTTAAGAATCCGCCTGCCAATGCAGGGGACATGGGTTCGAGCCCTGGTCCGGGAAGATCCCACATGCCACGGAGCAACTAAGCCCGTGTGCCACAACTACTGAGCCTGCGAGCCACAACTACTGAGCCCAAGCGCCACAACTACTGAAGCCCACGTGCCTAGAGCCCGTGGTCCACAACAAGAGAAACCACCACAATCAGAAGCCCGCGCACCGCAACAAAGAGTAGCCGCCGCTCGCTGCAACTAGAGAAAGCCCGCGTGCAGCAACGAAGACCCAATGCGGCCAAAAATAAATAAATAAAATAAATAAATTTTAAAAATTATACAAAAAATTTTTTTAAATAAAAATTGGGTTGTTTATCTTTTTATTGTTGAGTTGTAAATGTTATTTATATATTCTGGATGTTAAACTCTTATCAGATATATGATTTCCAAATATTTCCTCCCATTCTCTAGGTAGGTTGTTTTTTCATTTTCTTGAAAATGTCTTTCAAAGCACAAGTTTTTAATTTTGATTAAGTCCGCTTTACCTATTTTCCTTTTGTTGCTCTTACTGATAAAGTTGCTGCCTCTTTTCTACTATTCTCCAACCAAGCTCCCCTCTCTCCTCAGAGGCTACTTATATAGTATATATTATATAAAATATTATAATATTAAAATATTATATATTATGTAAGTATATAATATAATATATGCATATATATAATCAATAGCATGTTTTGTATACTTTTAAAATTATATATAAACGGTATCATTTTTCTTTCTGCAGTTTTTCCTTTGAGCCCACATTTGAGTTCTATCCATGCTGATCCATATTTACCTAGTTCGTTTACCTAGTTGCTGTAATTGTACTCAATCAAATGATCAGGGAGTGATATTCAAAATATTTAACAACTGGCATGGCTCTGGCACCAGCCAACACACACAGGTGCTCATCATGAACAGAAGCACCTCTAGGTACATATGCACACCTTGGTGTACCTGTGCATACCTGGCTGAATACCAAACCAGCTTCCACATTTTATTTATCTCTTCCATTATTGTAAAATTTAGATTGTTTCCAATTTTTCACTATTATAAATAATACTGCTAGAAATATTCTTGTAGCCGTCTCTTCATGCACATCTGTGAGAACTTCTCTAGGATGCATACCTAGGAGTAGAACTGATGGGTGGTCTGCTATGCACATGTTCTATTTTATTATTCTGTTGTATCAGAATTGTGGCTAAGGCCTAAAGCTGAGGACAAAAGATGTTAAGTCCCCATATTCCATATAACCACCATGATGTCATAGCAGTTGTGACCAGCTACCTCCCAGGAAGGCGTATTGAGAGGCGCCAATGCTGAGAATAGGTCTTTTCTCTAACCACTCCCACCCTGGTCAACCTAAGGGAGGAACGGGGCAGAAAGGAGAAAGGTCTTTTGGAGAATCCAAGCTCACAAAGAAAGGATATCCTCTCTCTTTAAACAATATCCACCAGGAAAGTCAAGGGAGGAAGAAAGGTAATCAATGATAAGGGCTTTCCGGGCATCTGTCAGAATCAGTCTCCTTCCCTTCCACATATAAACTAAGTCAGAGCCTGGTGGTCCTCTTTTATGGAAACTGGGGGTGAGGGCTTGGACTTGCAGAGCATCTACTGCTCCAGGGTGTAGAGAAAGAGGCAGGAGAGAGAAGAGAGGACTGAGAGAGGCAGCGGCATTCCCACCACTGGGCATGACAAACACCCCACTGTTGGTCTACGAGAACTGAGAGGATGCCATAGAGGGTGGATGTTTTGAGCTGTCTTGGTGGTACCCACCCCCCACCCCCCCGCCCAAAAACAGCGCCATCGTGTGGGGGAAGGTTATGTTCCATGGAGACACTGAGGCAGGGTGGAAGAAGTTCAGGTGGATTAAATCTCTTGTCAGGTAACTCTTCAGGGCTGAGGTCTCCATGGAGCCCTTCAAAGAATCCATACACGTGCCCCATGAGAGCTCAGCGTCTGGATCCTGCCGTGTGGAGGCGAGATCAACAGCTCATTGGTGTGGGCTGGAGAAGCAGCAAAAACCACAGAGAAAAGTCTACAGACGGAAGCCTACTGCCCCCTCACCCAATCGTGCAGGAAGGAACTTTGCCGTTTTCCTTTTCCTCTTCCCCACCCAACTCAAGAGGAGGAAGGAAAGAGAGGGGAAGGTGGTGTCTGAGTCTCTGTGACCCCACCTCCCTAACAATAGCTTGGCCTGATAGAGAGGCGGAAAAGAGCTTTGCATCAGATAAAAGGTCAAAGCTTTAAAACAAGCACAACTGAGTTTTAAACCCATAAATGAGACTGTTCTAATAAGTAAAAGTGGCCAAAACCTGAAGAAAATGGCCAAAGGATATTAAGGGAGCCTTTTCCTCAGCTAGCGGGGAGACTCAACATGTTATTGTAGGGCATTTGTTGGACAGAATAAAATCTTGTCATGTTTACAATCCAACGAGACTAGATTTTTCGATGAACTGGTGATACTCAATAAACCAGCAGTCATGTGAACTGCCAAGGTGATCTCCAAGTGGGGAATTCATCTATATTCCCCCCAGCAGCGAATGAGAGCTCCTTGCCAATATCTTGGATGTGCAGTGATATCTGTGTTGTTTTTACTTGTTTATGCTTTTTCAGTCATAAAAATCACCAATTTTGAGCAACAAAAATAAAGCAACAAGAAAAACAACCATTTTTTTTAAGGTAGAAGTGACATCTTTATGATGTTGACCTATCCTATCCAAGAACAAGAGATGTCTTTCCATTATTCAAGTCTACTTTTGTGTCTTTCAGATGTGTTTTAAAGTTTTCCTCTTTAGAGTTTTGCACACTTCTTAAGATTATTCCTAAAGTGGGGCTTTTCCTACTTTATATCCATCCCCTAGTTATTATTTATGTATATTAAGGCTATTGATTTCTGTATGTTAATTTTTAAACATTTGAGTTAGTGTTGTTATTAATTCTCTAGGGTTTTAGATATACTGTCAGGTCATCTTCAAATGGAGATAGTTTTACTTCTTTTTTTTTTCCAGTTCTCTTGCCTTTAGTTGAGTTCTCCTATCTAATTGCTTTGGCTAATGCCACCAGTAACACATTGCATAGTGGTGGAGATAGTAGGCAACCTTGCCTTGTTCCTGATCTTAGTAAATGTCTCTAGTGTTTCCCCACCAAATGAAATACTGGCTTCAAGATTAGCTTAATTACTATTTTCTTGAGTGTTTTAACAGGAAAGGATGTTGAATTTTGTCAGAAAACAACTAATTTTGACCAAAACCCAAGAAAATTGCCAAAAGAGTCATCACTACATAAATGGGTCCATTTTCATTTTCATGAGAAATGACCTAGCCCTCAAATGTTCACATGGAAATAGCCCAGAAAACTTAGTTCAGTATTTCTCCTCCATCAGAATCCTGGCTTCCTGGGGCCCCTTAAAAGCTCCCCCTCCCTCACGTCCTGCATCCCCGCTCTCAGTGGTGATCAGAGGCATCTGTGATATGAGCCTGTGGCCCTGGGAGGCCCAGAGGCTCAGGATACCACACCAGGCTCCCCCTCTAGCCTTTTGTTCAGAACCTTCTTGCTCAGGTTTCCTGCTCTCAATATTCCTTCCCTTTCCCTCACCCTGGTCTTGGCCAGTGCTTAGCTTCTTCAGATGGACATCAGCCTGATTTTCAACTGCAGATTTGCCTCCACGGGGATGGCTCATTGCTGCAGCCCATGGGCTGGGTCTGCATCCTGCCTTTTCCCCTCCATGCCATCCAGCCTCCTGGGTGAGGTAGTGGGGGGTTGGACACACCGTGAATCTACTGGAAGGGAGTCTGAACACACCCTGCATGCAAGCCCCCTGCATTTTATTTCTAATTTAAACTTGCAGGCTAATTGTTATCCTGCCACCCTTAGCTGACAGAATGTCTAAAAGGAATGGCCCTTGAAGGTAAAAGAGCATTACAGCTGGATTTAAGTAATAACACATCTCTCAAAAACCTGCATAAGTTGCAGTTCGATGAAAATTACAGTCAAACCTTGTGTTGTAAACTGCTGTTTACTGGAAAAAAGAAAAAGAAAAAAAAAAATCCTGTAACATATAGAAATAGTATCTGAGACCACCTGGCAGGGTGCTTGGAATCATTATGATGCGTAAAGAAAGCCTTGACAATGACGGATAACCTCGGGAAGATCTGAACGGGGCCTTTTGTTTATCTTCACTTGCCTTTGCATTTAAGTCATGTCTTTCACTTGGGGGTGAGATTTCGTCTTTGAAAGTTGAAACGATTTTTAACTCAAGAAAGAGGTTTACTGGGTTTTTCATGGACTTGTTTCCCCCTTCCCCCCACCCCCTACTTCTCCTTCCCTCCCTTCCTGACTGTCTCCCTCCCTTCCAGCTGGGGTGTGTCAGTCCTGGGTGCCAGATGCAAAATGATTAAGCCTGTGCAGTTCCCCAAGTTGAACTTGTTATTGATTAGCACTTCCTAAATCAAACAGAATTGCTGATCGCTGTTGCAGGGCGGCCACCACTTGCTTGGGATCCAAGAGCTGCTAGAGTGTTTGAGCCTGAGCAGGCATAGGGGGATTTTTGAGGTGTCCTCCCCCACTTAATCACTGCTGCAGCCTGCGAGGAGGAAGAATAACAACTTTCATCACCAATTCATGTTTCTTAGGCACCGACTGGGTGTGTGGCAGTGTGCAGTCACAGAGGGGATTTTGACAATTAGCAGGAGCTGCCGTCTTTACTCTCCTTGGCCGTGATAATTAATGCCTTAGGACATTTTTATGAGTTGATATGAGCCTGGCACATGACACATAGTACTGAGAGCGTCAGTTACATCCGACCCTTTTAAAAGAATGGGGAATTCAACAGAGGCCATTTTGCCCACTTGGTTTTTAGATACTCTAGCAGGTAATTTGAAATATTAGTAAAATAAAATGAGAAGAGAGGGTCTGTTTGCAAATCAGCCACGACCCAATCATCTGTCCAAAGGCATGAGGTACAACCTCACTCTTGTGTCACCTGCCCCCAATTCCTGCTCTTGCTGATGTATCTAGGCACAAGTCAGTGATCCCCACCTATACATGTGTATGTCTTTTCATCTCCTCCCCCAATCCAACCACCCTTCCTCTCTCTACGTATACATATACATGTACACACACACACACACACACACAGAATTGCTTTTCTTAACCATTTGAGAGTTAAGTTGTAAACCCCAAGCCCCCTTGTCCCTAAATACTTCAATGTGTATTACCAAAAAAGAATATTCTTTTACAAAATCATAGTATGATTATTAATTCAAGACATTTAACATTGGTACAATACTATTATGCAAACTTAGCCCATATTCAAATTTTATCAATTGTCCCAATAATGTCCTTTATAATATTTTTCCAGCCCAAGATCTAATCATCAA
Organism: Eschrichtius robustus; assembly: GCF_028021215.1. Classification (NCBI taxonomy): domain Eukaryota; kingdom Metazoa; phylum Chordata; class Mammalia; order Artiodactyla; family Eschrichtiidae; genus Eschrichtius; species Eschrichtius robustus. The sequence goes on from NC_090829.1 coordinate 37,956,385, forward strand.
TCATGCATTATATTTAGTTATCATGTCTCTTTGGTCTTGTTTAATCTGGAACAGTTCCTCCACCTTTTAATATCTTGTCTTTTATGACATTTGCATTTTTGAAGACTACAGGTCAGTTGTTTTGTATCCCTCAATTTGGGCTTGTCTGACATTTCTTCATGATTAGATTCAGGTTATGCATTTGGGGAAGGAATTCTACATAAGTAGAATTATTTCCATCTGAGGGCATCCTATCAGGAAACACGTGATGTCAGTTTGTCTCATTTTTTTGCAATGTTATTTAAGACAAAATTTTAAAAGAATTTAAACTCACCTTTTTAAAAGCTGTTCATATAGTCAGCTAGTGGGCAATAGTGAAGACCTTGAGGCCCAGCTTTAAGGATTAAAAACCAATTAGAAATATGTATTGTTGGGCCTGACACTTGAGAGTGACTGAAAAATGATCTCTTTGGCTCCTAAAACAGCACAAATCCAATAGCTCACAAATCGGACCACTGAGTATGACCAATGGTTCTTAAACATGGTTAAAGCCTGAGCAGAGAATAACAGTCATGTTTAAACTCTCTCTTTCATGTTTTCTCTATCAACGTGCACTGAGTAGTATTATTGTTGTTATTATTAAATCTGGGCTTCACCTTCCTCATCTCTAAAGTAGAGGGGTTGGACTCGATGATTCATTAAGTTCTCCCAATGTCTATGTGCTCAATAATATGGGCAAAGCACCTGGAATTTATAAAACATGGAGCATGGGATTTAGAAAATAGAAAAATATGCCTAGAGGAAAGAAATGATGAAGAAGAACTTGCCCCCAATGTTTTAGCAGCCAGAAATGGAGGGCTCCAAGTCAAAGGTTGTCTTGACACAATCTGGAATTGTTCTTAACGGTCTCTCTGTTTTCTTTGTCACCAGAATATCTCACAGGAGATGAACTTTATGCTTAAAAGGGTATGGAAATTCCCACTTTATGAAATTTTAAAAATAGCTACTTTTAGAACCCAGAAAATAAAAAAATCTAAGTTATTTTCTATTCTTATTGGAGATGACCTGAAATAGCCTTTATATCTTCTATTGTTGAAATGTTTGATTTCTGGGTTTTTTTGTTTATTTGGTTAGTGTGTTAACTTTTCCCCTTGACCTAAATCTTTGGTTTATTCACTTTAAGTCAGAGCCTGACCTGCTCTCCAAGGCTGGTATCAGGATTTCTAGGCAGTTGTTGGGGAAGAGCTGGCTGATAGGTGGTTTCCAGATAAGGAAGAACCCCACTTTATTTCAGAACAGCCTCATCTCAGGGCCAGGGCAGGGATAACAGAAGAGAACTACTGTGCTCAAGAGAAGTTCTGAGATATCTCCTCAGTGTGTCCCAGAGAATAGAACAGAGAGACCAAAGCTAGGCATTTGTGCAAATTCATTGCTTTGTAGAACTTTTGAAAGGGATCTTATGAATAATCGTATTATAGGTAAGTAAACTGAAGTCCAGAGGGGTTGTCTTGCCTAAGATCACACAGCTAGTAATAATAACAGGTACTTTTCTGAGCATCTAATATGTGCCTTGCTCTTTACATTACATTATCTTTATTTCTGTGTTATGTATTATGTACATAATGTATTATGACCCTTATTTTGAGGTTAAAAGTCAGACTGAGAAAAGTTAAATAACTTGCCCCTGCTTATACAGCTAGGAGGTAGCAGAGCCTGATCTTGAACCCAGGCCTGTCAGAAAATAACCCCCCTGCACGATTCTGTACCACATCATGGGCAAAGGGGAGGCTGGCCAGAATGCCTGTTCCTTCCTCCTGTCTCTTACTCTCCTGTGAGAGGGGTGGGAAACTTGAGTGGGCTGACGCTATCAAAATTCTTCAAATGTACTTCCCCTGTCAGAGTACTTGTTATCTATTGTTATTATTTATTGGATTTTCTGTCTGCCCCTGCATGATCACAAGTTCCACTGAGGTAAGAATCTTGCTTTTTGTTCATAATTATACTTGATGAACCAGTACAGTGCCCAGAACATAAAAGGTGCTCAGTAAGTGCTTATTGGGAAGCAGAAAAGAAGGGGAGGATGGAGGGAGAGAAAGAAGGAGAGTGAAAAACAGAGAGAGATTGTGAGGAAGGAGAAAATAAAAGAAGAAAATCGTAGAGAAAACAAGTGGAACTCTGACTTTATAACATTATTAAGGCTTTCCTTCTTGTTGCAAATTGCAAAGGAACCTAATTTGGTGATTTCTCAACACACTCACACATACAAATGGTATTACATTTTGGTTTTATCTCAGCAGAGAAAATTCCAAACAACCTAATTACTCAAAAATAAGTGCATGAGTAAGTAAATTAGGTACATCCACTCAATGGAAGAATATGCAAATATTAAAAATAATTGTTTCAAAGGCTAGGAGGAAACACAAGAAAATACATTGGCTAGGATAGAATTACTGATTTAAAAAGGAAACAGAATATTAAAATGTAGAGATGTGCAGATGGGTAAAGACACAAGAATGCATACACATATAAGAAGGTTTCCAGTTTTATTGTATACTTTAAAAAATCCATAGGGCCTAATATAATGTTGGGTACATAGTAAAAGTTAAAAATAAGAATAACCATGGTTTGGTATAGCCATTGTGGAAAACAGTATGGAGTTGCCTCAAAATATACAAACTAGAACTACTGTATGATCCAGCAATCCCACTCCTAGGTATACATCCAAAGGAAATAAAATTACTCTCTTGAAGATACCTGCCCTCCCTTGTTCATTTCAGCATTATTTATAGTAGCCAAGATATAGAAACAACCTAAGTGCTCATTCGCAGATGAATGTACAAAGAAAATGTAAGGTTTTCATTTGGAATAGTATTCAGCCTGAAAAAGGAAGGAAATCCTGCCATTTGCAACGATCCTGGAGGATATTATGCCGAGTGAAATAAGCCAGAGACAGAAAGACAAATACTGCATGATCTTATATGTGGAGTCTAAAAAAGTGAAATGCATAGAAACAGAGGGTAGAATGGTGGTTACCAGAGGCTGGGAGGGCAGTGAGAAATGGGGAGATGTTGGTCAAAGGTGTACTTTAAGATATAAGATGAATAATTTCCGGAGACCTAATATACAGCATGGTGACTGTAGTTAATAAGATATTGTACATTTGAAGTTTTCTAAGAAAGTAGATCTCAAGTGTTCTTACCACACACATACATACAAAGTTACATATGTAACTATGTGACATGATGTATACATTAATTAGCTTGATTGTCATAATTATTTTGCAATGTATACATATATCAAAAATCACATCGTACACCTTAAATAAAAATTGTATATATCAATTTCGATTTGTCAAGCATACTTCCATAAAGCTAGAAAAAATTTAAAGCACATACACAAAATTGAAAACAAAAGATGAATAATCATGATTTATTGACCATTTACACTGATTTCCAAGATGGAGTAATAGGGCCTGGATTTACCCTACTGCCTTAAACAACAAACAGAGCAAACAAAATATATGAAACGATAATTTTCAGAGATTGGGCAACAGGCTGCACAGTTCAACAATCCCTGAGAGAAGGGAAACAAAACAGGTAAACTCTATAGTTGCCCCAGCCTACTCCCTGGAGAGTTTGCAGGCTACAGTGCAGGGAGGGAGAACCCAAACAGAACCTGGAGGTCTCTCTGAGTTGAGGAGACAAAGTTGAGAATTAAGGAAGCCTAAAGCAACTGTAATTTTCAGGGCAGAGTTACTAAGTGTAGAGAGCTGCACAGAAAGAGAGCTCTGGAGATGTTTCCCCTAGAGTCTCCCGCTGAGTACTGACCACTGCATGCAAGTGAGGAAGCCATCCAAGGCAGGGGAAAGAACTACTGGAAAGGAACAGACCAGGAATAATTTCATGTTCTCACTGGCGAGAGTGGAAAGACATTATGACCCATGCGGCATTGAATACAGTACTCAAAAGGTTATTGCCTCAGTAGACTAGACTAAAATCTGGACTAAAGGCTGTTCTGGTCTGCCTAGCAAATCTTAAAGGCAAGTCTTGGAAGAATTATACTGTTTCCAAGTAGCTTCATTGTATCTCAGGAAAAAAAAGCTCAAGAATGTTTAGAGGAATATAAGCACATCTTGCAACATATAAGGTAAAATTCACATTCTCTGGTATCCAACTGATAATTAGCAGGCACACAAAAAGGAAAATAAGACTCATAATAAGGCCAGAAAACAATCAATAGAAGAGATTCAGAAATGACACTGATAATAGAATTAGCAGCCAGGGATTTAAAAACAATTATTATAACTCAGTTGAAAAATAGGAAAGCATAAGCATAATAAGTATATGTTGAGAAAGATAGAGGAAAGCATAAGCATAATAAGTATAAGAAGAAATAAAAATGATGCAGTTTGAACTTCTGGACATGAAAACTGCAATGTCTGAAAAGACAAATCCACTGGATGGAATTAACAGCAGTCTAGACATTGCTAAAGTAAGGATTAGTGAACTTGAGGACGAGCAATAGAAACTATCCAAAATGAAACATAGGGAGACAAAAGACTGAGATAAAATGAATAGCGCCTCAGTGAGCAGTGGGACTACTTCGAGGAGTCTGATATACATGTAATTGGAGTCCTTGAAGGAGGGGAAGGGATAAAAAATATTTGAAGAAATAATGGCTAAAGTTTTTCAAATTTTAACTTATAAACCTGCAGATCCAAGAAGCTCAATTGACCTTCCAACCCAAGAAAGTTACTCCAAGGCACATAATAATCAAGTTGTTTTAAAATAGTGATAAAGAGAGAATCTTAAAAGGAAAAAAGGGCTTCCCTGGTGGCGCAGTGGTTAAGAATCTGCCTGCCAGTGCAGGGGACATGGGTTCGAGCCCTGGCCTGGGAGGATCCCACATGCTGCAGAGCAACTAAGCCTGTGCACCACAACTACTGAGCCTGCACTCTAGAGCTCGCGAGCCACAACTACTGAGCCTGCGTGCCACAATTACTGAAGCCCGCACCCCTAGAGCCTTTGCTCCGCAATAAGAGAAGCCACTGCAATGAGAAGCCTGTGCACTGCAATGAAGAGTAGCCCCCGCTCGCCGCAACCAGAGAAAGCCCGCGCACAGCAACGAAGACCCAAAGCAGCCAAAAATGAAAATAAACAAAATAAATAAATTTATTTTTTAAAAAAAAGGAAAAAAATATTTATCATGTACAAAAGAACAAAGAATGACAGCACACTTCTTATTGGATATAATGCAAGCCAGAAGATGGTGGATTAACATGTAGTAGTACTAAAAGAAAAGAATGATCATTCTAGAGCCCTATACTCAGCAGTATCTTTCATGAATGAAGGTGAAATATAGACATTTTTGGACATACAAAAGCTAAAAGAACTCACTACAAGCAGACCTGCTCCAAAAGAGATGTTAAAGGAGGAGGTCCTTCAGACAGAAGGAAAATCATGCTAAATGGAAATCTAGGTGCATAAAAAGGAATGAAAAGCACTGAGCACTGGAACTGGTAAACATTTGGGTTAAAAAAAGGTTTTTTTCTTTTCTTTTTTTCTTTTTTCTTTTTTTTTTTTGGTATGAACATTTACTGTGTCACAGGCACTCTACTAGTTGTTTTGCACACATAATTAATATCTTTACATTGACCTTATAAGGTGGAAATTACTATCTCAGTTTCACTGAAGAGGAAACTTAGACTTAATGGGCTCAAGTCCACACATCCTAGTTAGTGTGGAAGTCAGGGCTGGTAGCCAAGAATGATTCCTAAACACACAGCAAGGCTTCAATAAATAGATGTCATTTGAAAATGTGATAAAGGCCATTGCAAAAATCAAATCTGCAAGGTGATTATGGAATCTGACAACCTCTAGGGCAAGCCTTGAATAAAAAATATTTCTAAAGTTTTTTACATAATATTTCCTGGGGAAGTAAGAGCATGTACAAAAGTAACTCTTGGTTTTAGGACAAAGTGATAGGCTGAGCACACACTGTAATATATGCCCTTGGACACCCCAGATACAGTGGAGTACTATCAGTGGACCAGAAACTAGGAGGATCTCTGAGAAATAATATTGAGATTAGGTAACGACAGTAAAAAATTTCCATTCTGGTGGAGAAATCTATGGGGGAAAAATGGATACATGACCAAAAATCCTCAGCATTTGAGGAAAGTCAATGTCTTGAAAAAGAGAATAGACAAAACAAACAAATAAATAAAAGAACCTACATATAAGGAAACAGAGTTAATAAAGCAGCTAGAACAGGATTTTAAAATAATTAGGAAAAAAAAATATAATGTCTAATAGAAACTGGGCTATAGCAAGTTGCCCTATTTTTATTAGGTTTTGAAGGTTTTTGTGGGGTTTTTCTTTTTTAAATGTACAGTAGAGTGTTGTCTGTATAAGTGTTAACTGTAGTGGGATTTTGTTCAGCAAGCCTGAAGTTTATACTTTGAAATAAACTACTGGGTTTTTTAAAATAATAATAATAATAATAATAATTAGGTTTAATATCCCTAGTGAGATAAAGGAAAGCATTGCATCAGTGAAACAAGAAGAGAGGGTTCTAAAACAAGAACAGGCTGTTATGAACCACAATAAATTAGCAATCTTGGAAAGAGAAGTAACTCCTACTTTACAGGAAGGAAAAACAGTTTTGGTGTCAATGGGTAGTGTTTTTCAATTTTCCAATAGGAAAAAAATAATTTTTCTAGTAGCTATAGCCAATCTGATAGAAAATCTGAAAACTATAAAGTAAAAACTACAAAGTTTTAGCAGAACCAAATAGCTAACAAGCTCTTACAGAGGCTGCCTTGTTAACCTTCTGTCCAGTGTGCAAAAAAAAGCAATTATAACAATTAATTTTTCTAAGTGTGTAACGTTCTCTTTAATAGCCAACACAAAATATGGCAAGAGAGGCAAGAAGCCTAGCCAACGGTGTCAGGGGCCCACAGAGCTGATTTGATCCATTTAACAGCAATGGATAGGCGTGAAATGCTGTGTGAAGTACCATGCTCTCCTTGACCCTCTTATTATGATGAGCTATGCAAACTAATGCCTGAGAAGGAACAAGAAAATGAAAGATTTCCTAGACTTTTAATGAGCCCTCAAATGAAGGTTTTTGAGGTTGTTTCGTATCTCAAAATCAGCAAGAAGAAAATGAACACAACAGTGAAAAAACCCCTAAAGATTCAAATTAAGTAACTGGATTCAAACATGCTGAGACACAAGACTGTTAAGGCTTTGGATTTCTATTGGTTCTGAGGCAACAACTTTCTCTCCTTTGAGCTGAAAAACATCACCCAGAATTCAGGGAGTTGGAGCCATTTGTGTGATCATGAGAAGAACCCTAGAATGCTAATGGCAACTTTACCACACAGGTGGGTGAGTAGGTGTGTGAAGTCCAGGCCGCAATACTCCTGCACACTGACATGGCCCAGAGCCCCAAGGTTTATGGGACCTCAGTTCCCACCTACTGTCCATGAAATGTGATTTTGATAAAGTTTCAGCAACTTGCTAAAAGAAGATGATCCAAAATCGGAAAAAGCATCTTATTTAAGTCAGATTGGTCAGTGGTTTATCAAAATAAAACAAATTATTTTTGAAAAACTACTGGTTGATCCTTTTAGGAATCTATAAGCAAGTCCTCCCTATATAGTCTTGATATTAAAATATTGTCATGCCTGCATAATGGTAATAATACTCTCTTCTGGATAATAGGAGTAAGAAACAAACAAGCAGAAATGGGAAAAATGCATTTTTTCCATCTGTACTTGCAAAATACTGGTCCCTATAAAATGCTCAAAGGAAAGAAGAGATTTGTAAACCAATAATTTGGGGTAGTACTATACAATTTAAGTTTCTCTTGGAGATTCAGAATTCACAGTTGAATATTAAAGGCTTTGAGAAGACCTACAGTAAAGAAATTTGTGGATGTTGTTAAACCCAGTATTTCTGAAAATACTGTTCATGGATCTATTTGTCCGTCCATCCATCCATCCATCCATCCATCCATCCAACCATCCATCCATCCATCTATACTAATAAGGATTACATCTCATGGAAGTAGTGTTCCATGGAGCACAATTTGGAAAGCATCGTATACTAGAAATATTTTCACTGCTTATTCTCACTTCTGTGGAGATTTCCTCAATGCCCCAGCCAGAATGACCCACACGGTCCTCTGTGGTCCCATAGAAATCTCCACATACCACTTAGAGGATGGATAAAGAGAATAAACAAAAGTTTGAGAAATAAATTTGATGACTATAATAGCTAATAGTATATGTGTGTCTCCTCAGACTATACACTCCTCCAGGCATGAGGTATTTTCTTATTCATTTTAATATTTTCAACATGTAGTAGATTGTTAAATACTTGTTCAATCTTCTGGCTACCTTGCCTCTCATCTTTGTTTTTCTCTGTATTCCTGCTGCGTTCTCTTGACGACTGATTTCCTCTGCAGTGTTCCTAGTTTCTGCTTCCCCATGGTTTCGGCTCATGCTTTGACTTAGACTAGAGTCCACTTTGGCTCTGACTCTATATGATTTTTGAAATCTAGAGTGCACCATTCTTTGATTGCTGACTCTGTGTCTCTTGGTTCAAATTATAAAGAAAAGTCTGGTTTAACCTAAGCAATGTTTTGGCTCTTCTTTAATCAGCTGTCTACCCTTGGTCTAATCAACTGGGCCTGGTCATGTATAATGAAAGGCTGATCCTCTACATGAGTGAGCAGGGTCGTTTGGATGAAGGGAAATCAAGCACGGCTGGAGAATTGACAAGTCCACCCCACTCCACCACCACACGTGTGCCATGCACACTTGCTATACAGATGCCCAGGAGTATCAACATGGATCCATTTAGCCTCTTCAGGTTTTTACCCCCACTTCTCAGAAAGAAGTGAAATAGTGAAGCATTGTACTGTTCAAAAGCCAGATAAGGTTTGAGGGAAGGAGGAGTCCCTGGTAGTTATCAAATGAAATAATTCGCCATTGAGTAATCAAAAGTTAACACTGTACCGAAACATATTATTTAATGTATATTTTTTGTTTGTTCAGTATCCACTCCAGTGGCTAAAGATGAGTGGACAAAAGGGTTTCAGCTAAAACAATGCTTTCTCCCCAAGCCTAGGATTCCCTGAGTAGTCGTCTAAAACAGCCCAAAGTTCTAGTGCCTAAAAAGTTACCTCCCATAATCACAGTTGGTTTTGAGCAGTTTCGAAGCATATGTGTTGGTTAGAACACATTCTATATTTTTTCTTTAATATTGATCCACTTCGCCACCAACAGAGTTTTTTTAAAAAAACATTTATATTTTTTAAATGATAGAATATTTATTTTTTAGTGTTAGAAGAATAAGAACTCACTAATTCAGGAGCCCAGCGATCAGTTCCCATCCCCTAATTTCAAAGCTAGTCATGGGGATCTATAAACTATTTTCACTGTTTTAAAAGGACTAACAAAAAATCAACATTTGTCCCTAATAAAACTCAGAGGCTGGCTAACACCTCAGTTTTCTTTGCTTTATGCTTAAACATTATTTGCTCAATGATAATACTGACAGTTTTACATTAATCCGAGGATCTGATGGACACCTATAGCCACACAAGTTCAATTTTTCTTTCCTTCTCACATTCTTGCCCCAGTCCCCAGAGAAAAGATCTTCTGCTGAGGGCAGCTCTCCTGCAAAAGGCCATGGAGGAAGCTTCCATCCCTCCTTCCTCTTACTTACTTCTTTCCACAGAATGAGGGAGGGAAATCTGTTTGCTAAGGTTAGCAAGAGCCTGACATTGTCTGTTAGGCAGGGTTAGTACGTTGTCTTCTTGGAAGCAGGACCCCAGTCACACGCTTCCTCCTGGAGCTGCCCGTACTCACTCCAAGAGGTAAGACGAGGTAAGCTGAGCAGTCCTGCTGTCTAGGCTTTCCTGATGGTCATGGGAGAGGCTGGGCTGAGGAACGGGGGTGGTAAGTGAGGATGGCACAGCCATGCTCAGCTCCCAGGTGGTGGGTGAGCATCCCGGTCATGTTTTCTAAGATGAATAAAGGGATGCACTTGGTGTTCACTCAACTCAGTACTTTGCATTTATTCAAAGTCAGCCAAAATGTGAAGGAAATAATACAATGGTGTGTTAGTGTCTGCTGTATAACAAAGTGAATCAGCTATACATATACGTATGTCCCCATATCTCCTCCCTCTTGCGTCTCCTTCCCACCCCTCTAGGTAGACAAAAGGCACCGAGCTGATCGCCCTGTGCTATGCGGCTGCTTCCCACTAGCTATCTGTTTTACAGTTGGCAGTGTATATATGTCCATGAGACTCTCTCACTTTGTTCCAGCTTACCCTTCCCCCTCCCCGTGTCCTCAAGTCCATTCTCTACATCTGCGTCTTTATTCCTGTCCTGCCCCTAGGTTCTTCATAACCTTTTTTTTTTTTTTTTAGATTCCATATGTATGTGTTAGCATACGGTATTTGTTCTTCTCTTTCTGACTTACTTCATTCTGTATGACAGACTCTAGGTCCATCCACCTCACTACAAATAACTCAATTTTGTTTCTTTTTATGGCTGAGTAATATTCCATTGTATATATGTGCCACATCTTCTTATTGGGGGAGGGAGAATTAACACTTAATAAATGGAGTGTGATAGATGAAGTTTTTAAAAACATTGTATCCACTTGGGAAGAGAGGGCTTAAAAGGTGGTCTTTGATGAAAAAAGTTTAGAAAACACTGATCAAGTCTAATTATTTCATTCCTCAGACCAGAAAGCTGAGATCCATAGCACTTAAGTCAAGGTAAGTCATATTTTCAGTGAGTAGCAGAGCCAGATCTGGAGCCCGTATCTCTTGGCCACACTCTATAGGGTCTCTTTCTGCCCCAGCACCATGTCTCAAATTCAGCCGGTGAATTGGGTCAGGAGGATCTTGGGAATATAACATTATTTGAGCTAATGCTTCTGATCATCAGTCTACAAGAAGCAATTTGGGGACCAGACTCCTGAACACATTGGTTTATAACTCTGCCTGCACATATGATCCACTTGGGAAACTTTTAAAAATCCCAATGTCCAGGTGACATCCCAGACCAATTAAATGAGAACGCAGGAGGTGGGACATAGGCACCACTAGTTTTAAAAGCTCCCCAGGTGATTCCAATGTGCCCAGTAGAGACGCACTGCCCTTACATTTTCCTCAGTAAAGACAGATGCAAGGGTTTTGATTAAGAATTACTTTAACCTCAGCCAGCTAAAGGGCAATTAAGAAGCACTTAAAATTAACTCAACTCCCACCAGCACAATGCCTTGTGCATAGAGATAATCAATAAATATTTGTTGATGTAGGAAGATGTGACACTTAAACATCAGCTTTGACTTAAATAAACCACCAAAAATAAGAGTTTCTCTTTATTGAAATTTTAAGAGAATTTGGATTGGTGAGGCAGACTGGAGCCTGTTCTCTTGAACACAACCTTTGTGGAGAACAAAAAAACCTCATTCACTCTGTGGGAGCTCAGAATTTGTTCCTGAAATCTACAAAGACCAGACAGGAACTAAATTTGGGTGATTCTCTCTCCCTTTCTGTTCTTCAAATGGTCCCTTTTTAAAACAGAGAAGACATTTTAGCTAACTGCCCCCCTTAATCCCAAAGAAAGGGATTGTTGGATTCAATGTATCTCCCCTTAAGAGTGGTCATGGCGAGCAGATGAAAGCTGATACCAAGAAGGCTTTAGGTAGAGAGGAACAGTTATTTTCTGTCTTCTCTGGGATTGGGGTCACTGATAGGATGGGAAAGGACCCTGAACTGGGCACCAGAAAGTCAAGCCTTTCATTTTTTTTTTTTTTTGCTGTTAGATAGCTGTGTGATCTTAGAAGTAAAAATCTCTCTGACATCAGTTTTCTCACTTGCCAAATGGTGATACCTCTTTATTTTCCAGTTGTGTGTGATAATCACACTAAGTAGAAAATTGGACTGTTGTGTGAGAAACATAATATTTTCTAAAGATATAACCAATCTGGACCTTGGAAAAGTTGATATTCAATCTATTATTCAAGAAAACAAAAGGTACACATCTATACATTCATTGAACAAAACCTAATGAGGAATGACCAATGTTGGATGCTGCTCTAGGAACTGGAGATACAAGGGTGATTTAGAGAGACATGCTGCCTGACCTCAGGTTGTATACTGTACTAAGAAATAAAGGAGATTACGCAGAGCAGTCAGCCTTCACTGGGTTATCTTGCAGTAACAACCCCCAGATCTCAGGTGGCTTACAATCACAACTGCTTTTTTTATTTTTCATTTATGTTATATGATGTAGGTGGTGACTTTGCCCACATGCCTTTTCATTCTGAGATCCAGGCTGAAAGAGAAGACTTCACATGGGCTATGTTGTTCCCATGACCATGGCAAAGCAGTTGAGCTGGTGCACACACCTGAAGGCTTGTAAAGCTTCCATCAGACACAACATATACTGTATTCCCTTCTACTGGCTACAGCAAGCCATGTAGCCAAGCTTGCCATCAATGGGACAGGCAAGGGTATGAAACCCAGCAAGTGGCAGCAGGGTGGGATGTGTAATCCTTATGCAGAGCCATGGCAGCAGGCAGGGATGTATAATCCTTATGCAGAAGCAATGAATAACTGAGAGGGTTAATAGAGTCTGTCCCACAGCAGGCACTGTGGCAGTATCAAGATGGTGTGGTAAGCTGAGGTAAGGAAAGCTTAGGGTATCATGGAGGGCCAAAGGAAGGCCATCTAACTCTGATAAAATTGGGGATTCTGGGAAGGCTTCCCAGAATGTGTAGGAATCAGCCAAGTGAATGAGGTTGAAGGAGGGGGAAATGTTTTAGGCAAGGGAAAAAAAAAATACATGTATGAAGGGTCCTGGGCAGGGAGAAATATGGCATATTTTTATTCTGGAGCATGGAATTGAAGGGTGGCGTAGCGATAACTAAGGCTGGAGGATTTGGGACCTTATGAATAGGATGCCCACACAACTTATCTTCCACTATATCTTCCCAATGTAACCACTTTTGGAGTGAAAGGAGACACTGTTAATACATATACAGGAACAACAGGCAAGAATCAGGACTATCTCAGGCAAACCAGGGAGAAGTTCATCTGACTAACAAGCCCATGTTACTCCTTGGACTTGATCCTATGGACAAGCCCTTGAAGGGTTTTAAGCAAGGAAGAGGCAGGAAACTCATTCTGACTATAATGTGGAGGATAGGTTGGCAGGGGATGAACAGAGTCAAGGAGACCATAGATCCTAGTAACAATTCAGGTGAGAGAAGATGGAGGGATGGACGCACATGCACACACACGTGCACACACACACAGACACAAGTGTTATCTGTTATATATAAAAGATGGGCTCATTTCTGCCTAATGAAATATTCATGGCCTACGAAAGTCCCATAAAGTCATATGTTTGTTTCCAGAGTCATCAGGAACAAAAGGAGAGACTAACATCTTCAGATCATAACATACAGTCTAATAGACATAATATACAGTCTAAGGAATATTTTGGTGACTATGGGAGTCCTTCCAGTCACTAAACACGTGAGAAAGACTCAGAAACACTTATACATGACTTTTGGTGCCAAGAGACTGGCTTTCCCTGAGGATTTCTAAGGTAAAATATCGTTACTATGCACATCCAGCAGAAATACCATCATGCTTTGTGCCCAAGACAGCTCAGAATTGCGGTGGGTTCCAGCTGTTGGGATTGGTAGCACTATTGATTCATGTGTGAGATCTGCTGGGTGTTTATGCTGAGAGCCTAAAGTGAAAGGGGTCAGCATTATTGTTTGGACCCTTTCAGCTGGAGCATCTTTAAAGTGAACACCCTTGCTTCTCTGTGGTTCCAGATAACCAGCCAAGGTTGGGGAAGATTAGTTTGTGAGGTTGCATTGCCTTCTGGGTGAGAACTTGGAGGTGAGTAGAGATTTCTAAGTGAGCAGCTCTGATCAGGGAGAATTAACCCTAACTGTGGGCAGAACAGAAAACAGACAAGGAATGATTCAAAGGCTCAATGATTCTCCCCACCACCGAGATGATATCATTCCTTTCATGTCAGGCTTGGTTTCCTTTCTCTCTCTGTATCTCTGTTGTTGTGTTTGTTTGTTTGTTTTTGCCTGCTTTTTTTTTTTTTCTTAACACATATTCCATTCTAGCAGCCATATACAGAGGTCTTTGAAATAAAAGTATGGCAAGAATATCCATCCATGTATGCCAAGTTCTAACTGGCTGCTGCAATTGCATTCTTTCATGATCTTATTCCCATCAAACACAGCACTGTACATGGATGCCCTCTTTTGCTTATTTTGCAATTTTGTAGCTCTGACATGACCACAGTGCTACACTATGCAACTCTCTCCCTCGTTTCTGCCCCCTCTTTTCCTCCCAGGACCTTCCCAGCCAGGCTTTACAGCTGTTATAATCCCACAGAACTTCCTGGTCCACATTTCCAGCCCCCTTGTCTTTTTGCCACGAGCAGCTCCATTGCTGACCCTCTTGCTCCTTCTCCTTTTCTACCAGCCGGCCTTATACAGTTCTCAAAATATTTCAAAGCAAACACGTTTGAATAATAATGATAGCTCCCACTTTCTGACAGCTTGCAGTGTGACAGAATGAGCAGTGAGCTCTTTGCCCAGACTGCTTGTTCCATCCTCACCACAGTCAATGAGGCAGGTGCTTTTACTAGCTTTGTTTTATAGAATTGAAAACTGAAGTCAAGTACAGAGCCATAAAGTATAGAACTGGGTAGCTAAAGCACCAATTTCAGTGCTCAACATAGTGTATGTGTATGAGTTAGAATTGTGTATGGCTGCAAGTAACAGGAAGAAAAAAAAAACAATTTCAGTGTTTTAAGTAGGGGTTTACTTTTCTCATATTGCAAGAAATCCAGAGGTAGTAGTTGCCCCATTGGTTCAGCAACAAAGCAATATGAGGATTGATGTCTTCCAAGATGCCCACACAGCTACAGTGACACATCTACCTTCAGAGTTGGAAGGAAAAGGACTTACTTCTTAAGAATCTTTGTCTTATATGGATCAATGGAACAGAATAGCTCAGAAATAAACCCCACACACAGTCAATTAATCTTTGACAAAGGAGGCAAGAATATACAATGGGAAAAAGATAGTCTCTTCAGCAAGCGATGTTGGGAAGGCTGGACAACCACATGTAAATCAATGAAGTTAGAACACACCCTCTCACCATGCACAAAAATGAACTCAAAGTGGCTTAAAGACTTAAACATAAGACATGACACCATGAAACTAGAAGAGATCATAGGCAAAACATTCTCTGACTTAATTGTTCCAGTATTTTCTTAGGTCAGTCTCCCAAGGCAATAGAAAGGAAAACAAAAATAAACAAATGGAACCTAATCAAACTTACAAGCTTTTGCACAGCAAAAGAAACCATAAACAAAATGAAAAGACAACCTAAGAATGTGAGAAAATATTTGCAAATGACGTAACTGACAAGGGCTTAATTTCCAAAATATACAAACAGCTCACACAACTCAACAACAAAAAAACAAACAACCCAACCCAAAAATGGGCAGAAGACCTAAGCAGACATTTCTCCAAAGAAAAAATAGAGATGGCCAATAGGCACATGAAAAGATGCTCAACAGCACTAATTATTAGAGAAATGCAAATCAAAACAGTGAGGTATCACCTCACACTGGTCAGAATGGCCATCATTAAAAAGTCGACAACTAACAAATGCTAGAGAGGGTGTGGAGAAAAGGGAACCCTCCTGCACTGTTGGTGGAAATGTAAGTTGGTGTAGCCACTATGGAAAACAGTATGGAGGTTCCTCAGAAAACTAAGAATAGAATTACCATACAATCCAGCAATCCCATTGCTGGGCATATATCCAGACAAAACAATAATTCAAAAAGATACATGCACCTCTAATGTTCATAGCAGCACTATTCACAATAGCCAAGACATGAAAACAACCTAAATGTCCAACAACAGATGAATGGATAAAGAAGATGTGGTGCATATATACAATGGAATACTACTCAGCCATTAAAAAAAAAGAATGAAATAATGCCATTTGCAGCAACATGGATGCAACTAGAGATTATGATACTAAGTGAAGTAAGTCAGAAAGAGAAAGAGAAATACTATGTGATATCACTTATATGTGAAATCTAAAATATGACACAAATGAACTTATCTACAAAACAGAAGCAGACTCACAGACCTAGAGAACAGACTTGTGGTTGCCAAGGGGGAGAGGGATAGGGGAGAGATGGGATGGGAGGTTGAGGTTAGCAGATGTAAGCTTATATGTGGAATGGATAAACAACAAGGTCCCACTGTATGGCACAGAGAACTATATTCAGTATCCTATGATAAACCATAATGGAAAAGAATATTAAAAAAAGGATGTATATATATGTATAACTGAATCACTTCGCTGTACAGCAGAAATTAGCACAACATTGTAAATCAACTATACTTTAATAAAAAGATGTCTAAAAAAATCTTTGTCTTTTGGGGAAGGGAACTATCCCTCAATCCTAACCCCCTACTCTTTGCCCTCAGCCACTACCACCACCAGCAAATTTCCCTTACTTCTCATTGTCTAGAACTGGGCAACACTTCCTGCCATCATAGATCATTTACTGTCCAGTGGTAAAGAGTTTTCCAGGACTGATTTAGATAAATAATAATTTGTTCCTTAGAGTTGGAGTGGAGAACTATACTCTGTGAGCTTAAGGTATCTCTCCCCAATAACTGAATAGACTGGGATTACGTTGCAGGGAAGAATGGGTGGAGATGACTATTGGAGAGGCAATTACAGCATCTGCCTACTCAGTGGGTATCCTTTCCCAATCCCTTTAGAGTAGAGAGGAATCAATTCCAGGTGTATTCTCCATGTGAATTTTCACTATGGCAGCTGGATTCAGGTAGATGGCCTTTGTGGACAGCATAAAATAAGTCTAAATCCTGGGTATGGTGAGTCAAATTTTTGAAAAACAGCTTGCCTCCATTCCTACAAATAGAGTGTCTGATTCAAAGGGCACTCATCAACATATTTTAAGAACCCTAAGTACTTTGTGGGATTCACTGCAAGCTGATTCTATGGTCATATGAAACACCAAAGACTTAATATATTCCCCTAGCTCATTTTGATCTCTGATTATCTGATATGTTTATTAAAGAACAATTGGTCATCTTGTCAGCCAATGGACTAGTCATCATTTTTTCTGGTTTTCTACCCAATAGCTATTTTCTTCTTCCTTGGGAGGTAAAATGCCCAGCAAAAAGATTCAATCTTCCAGCCTCCGTTTGAGGCTACCAGAATGTGGATGTGAATCCTTGAGATACAGCAACCATCTTGCAACAGTGAAGCAGCAAGCATGAAGAAGACACCAGTACTAAGGGGGGCAGAGCAGAAAACTAGAAGGTTGCTGAGACGTTGGTGACATCACATAGCTGCTGAACAGGTCTGGATAAAGGAATAGGCCTTGGGATAAAGGAAACCTTGGATCTCATTCTAAGAAGTAATCTTCATTTAAAACTAGTGCCTAGCCCATAGTGGATGTAAGCGGTCAGCCCTAAATGACTTTTTGCGCTCAATGCTCCTTCATTGGCCCCTCTTCCTTAATAAGGAGATCATCACTGAAAACCCCTCAGCTTAGTGTCTGACCTGTAGTGAACACTCAGAAAATAATATCAGTTTGGAAGTTATTTAGGTTATCTGTTTCATTTTCACTATCTTTAAAATAATGGGACTATTATTCTGCTGAATGGTCAGGATTAACTGAAATGACATATATGAAGCAGCTGGAACATTCAGTCATTTATTCAACAAGCATTAAGCATTGAGCATCCACTATGGGCCAGGCACTGTTCTAGACACTGAGGATGGCAGAGAGGGACCCTGTTTTCATCTAGGGGGGGACACCCAGACCATAAACTACAAACGTGTGAGCCAACCAGATTGTGTCCACTGGTGATTAACGTAATTGAGAAACCAAGACAGGTGCTGGGATAGAAGTGTGAGCAGAGGTTTATTTCAGTCTGCGTCAGGGAAGGCCTCAGGGAGGAGGTGACATCTCTTTTAAATGACAAGAGAATCCAAAGGGAGGCATTGAACTCAGTAAATATAGCCATTCTATTATTTATTTACATCATTTTCTCACTTAAACCTCACAACAACTTTATTATAATATTCTCATTTTACACATTGGGAAAATTGAGGTCTGGGGAGGTTAAGTAAATTGCTTGAGATTACAAGGCAAATAAGTGGCAGAGCCAGCATTTAAATGGCTATTTAGCCTGAAATAAGACCTAGATTCCAATACTCCTGAAGGGAAAGCCATTTAGCCAAGACATTTTTGTGCTGTTGTAAGTACAAGCATAAGAGAGGGAGTCTCTTGGGCTGGTGGGCCTCAGTAAGGGTTGGGACCAAGCTTTAGAAATAACTGAATCAGAGTAGCCAGGGCACAGGGGCCTTGCCTAGCGTTCTGGGCATCTCTGGTCCCCGGCTGTCTGATGAACAGGATGGGGAGCTTGATGAGATTCCAAAGCATCACCAAGATGGCCTGCATCCCCAGAGACTCTGGAAAGATATGCCATCCATTCTATCCCAATTGCCAACCTCACGCTAAGATCACTTTTGTCATATCAACCAGTGCAGCAATTCTCAGGAGACGTAAAGGTCATCCTGCCTGATAAGCAGTTAATGAGGAAGAAGAAATCTTGAGAAGGAAATCTTGAAGTCACTGCGCCCCCTTAAAACTCTAACATTCCTTTCTTCATTCAACAAGTATTTATTGAGCACCTACTGTGTGCCAAATACAGTGATGAAAAGAACAGTCAAGTCCTCGTTTTCATCAAGCTTTCATCCAGAATAGGAGAAGGAGACGGAAATAAACAAGGAAATCTTGGTAATAAAGTGCTGGGAGGAAAATACAGTTGAGAAATGAGAGGGGACGGGGTGGGAGGGCTACATCCGAGAGGTGGCAGGGAGGACATGGGAACTGAGGCCTGAGGGCAGAGATGACAAGGAGGAACCAGCCCTGGGAACATTCAGGGAATGTGTTCCACGGTCCCACCCAACCTCAGCCCAGCCTGAGGAAAGAGAAGCCTGGCCACATGCAAGAGACATAAACAGCAGGCCACCAGACCTGGACAGTATGAGTCAGGCTGGAAGGAGCGAAATGAAGTGGAGGAGCTAGAGCAGGGCCAGGTCATGGGACCTCATTTGCTGCAGTGAAAAAGAGGAACTGACTCAGTCTGGCAAAAAGCCATCGGGGTGCAGCTGTGGAGAGCACTGCCATGTGCTCCTTGTGCTTGGAGAATTTGGGGGACTCCAGGCCCTCCCCCCACTCACCCACTGAGGGGCTGCGATGAAGGCCTTGGTGTCCCCTTCTGTTGTGTCTGTGACAGATTCCTGCTAAGATAACTGGCGTAGGAATGAAGCTCTCTGCACGGCGTGGGGCTCCATCTTCTCACCCTGCGTGGCCATCCATCACGGGGAGGTGACAGACACTCCAGGAGGCTCGAAGCCAAGTGAAAAATATCCCTGTATTTCCTTCTGTACTTCAGCATATGTATGTCAGGAAACAAGCTTTTTCCTCACCAGCCTGTCCCACAGCCATCCTGAGCTCCTCCATGGTGAAAGGACGTGGATTTTTCATGCTAAACCAGTAGAAATACACTGGAAACTGATGCAGCAAGTCCTTGGTCCAGCCCCATGGAGTTATTTGTTGAGAATATCCTTGGGTATAAAATGCCCTTCTGAGGTTCTGTCTCTTATCAGAAGTTGTCCCAATGATACACTCAAGAATCCAGAAAGGTCAGATACTTTAGTCCAAGCCCATCTCTAATTAATTGCCATATTTATGTTGAAATAGATCAATAGCCAAGTTCAACCTCAAGGTACAATATGAGCTATTACAATATCAGTGCAACATGAAGGGAGCTGCAATACGTGGGTCAGACAAGCCACTTACATTGAACCCAGCAACGTTGACGAGAAGCTTTTTGTCTAATAAACATTTATTTCAGTGTTGAAAATGAGAAGGTCGCCCTCAGGTTCCACCCCCAGCTAAGCTCTGGGCCCAAAGGGAGCAGACGGAGCCCGGTGAAACCTTGGGCTCCGCAGAGCAGTAAGATGAACCAGCCAGCTGGAACCACAGCCATGGCTCTGAGGCAGTTTGTCTTCTTGAAGAGGAAAAAATAGATAAAAATGAACAACTCCTTCACGACCTATACATTATTCTTTTGTATTTCACAATTATTTTTAAAATGTCTTTTAAACGAGCCATACTTGTGGGAAAGCGGAACCCTAGCGAGGTGGATTGGGACAAAATTGGATTGAGAAGAAATGTTAACATCTTTACAAGAATATTGACTTTGCTGGATGGTCCCAAGGACAAGAAGTCCTCCCCACAGAAGCAGCTGGCAGGGCAAGGGGCAGCACTCAGTCCCTGATTCTGTCTGAAATTGCAGCTTTAAAATTCTTTACTTTAGATTTTCACTCTGGTTCTGTTTTCTGGAGACATTTCTTAAGATGCAAATGTTCTTAGGAAAGAGTAATCAACTTCCACCAACTACCAGGTTATTAATGAAGAATTTAGGCAGAAAATATGACTTCATACAGGAGCGGGCAACTTGTGTGCACGTGTATGTGTGTGTGCTTGCTTGTACCCTCATCTGTGAGTACGTGTGTATACCTGTGTGTGTCCATGTGTATACGTGCACTCTGTGTATGTGTCAGTGTGTGGACATGTCTCTGTGTGTGTGGTTGTGTGTAGTATATGTGTATGTTCCGAGTAGCTCTGGGCTAGGAGTCCAGATAATAGGATTTTCTAATTGGAGCAAATTACATGCCTTCTCTGTCCTCAGTTTTCTTATCTGTAAAACCAGGAGATCAGACAACATCTTTCAGGGCTCTTCATGCTCAAATGCTCTATGATCCTGTAAAACTATGTAAAGAGAGACAGGAGACCCAAATCCCAGCCCTACTCTTTACAATTTCATCCAAAGCCAATCTTTCCTCGCATGTGTAATAAACTTTATTGTCTCATTAGAAATTAGATGATTACTTCCATCTCTTATCAATAAGAAGCACAGATCATTCAATAATTGTGGAGAAAATCCACACAGATAACAACTTTTTTAAAGGCAGGCAGCAAAATGAGTGACATCCCTCTGTGATTTTTTTTTTTTAATTTTTATTTATTTATTTATTTATGGCTGTGTTGGGTCTTCGTTTCTGTGCGAGGGCTTTCTCTAGTTGTGGCAAGTGGGGGCCACTCTTCATCGCGGTGCGCGGGCCTCTCACTATCGCGGCCTCTCTTGTTGTGGAGCACAGGCTCCAGACGCGCAGGCTCAGTAGTTGTGGCTCACGGGCCTAGTTGCTCCGCGGCATGTGGGATCGTCCCAGACCAGGGCTCGAACCCATGTCCCCTGCATTGCCAGGCAGACTCTCAACCACTGCGCCACCAGGGAAGCCCCCTCTGTGATTTTTAATTTCTCTTCTGCACTTTCTGAAAGAGTTGTTGAGTATGTTTCTGAGAATAGATGCAAAACTCTTCCACCCTATTCTGTGGTACCTCTTCAGGGAGGAAATGATATGTCAGAGCCCCAGGTGGACCTCCGTACGTGAAGCCTCCTGAACAAACATAGAACCGGCTTATATCTGAGGAAAAGGGAAGGTGGAGTGACGGGAAATTGTCACAGCTCCCTTCCTTCCAATTTACAAAGAACAGAATATTTTTCAAATCATACTTATCCAAACTGGTCTTTGTTTCAATTTTATTTATCATACTACTTGTATGATTCTCAGGGTTGCCATTTATTAACTATATGATCTTGGGCACATTTCTTAACCTTTTTGTGCCTCAGTTTCTTCATACATGAAATGGGTATAATAATTGTATGCACCTTATACGGTTGGTGTAAGGTTTAAATGAGTTATTTTATTTAAAGCCCTTAGAATAGGGCACCTACTAAACATTATATACTTGTTAGTTATTGTGTCTAATTTTGGCATTCAAAATATGAATCTCTTCACACTAGTGAAGTGTACCATTGGAAAGAGTAGACTTGGGAAACAGGAGCCAGCAAATTCCAGGGATTGCTTCTCTCTGCTTTTAATCAATAAACTATAATTCCATATTTGCATTCCTACATACTTAACACAAGCTGGGGGCCAAGTGCCTGCAAAACTGACAGGTGTATTGTGTTTCCTGGGATGCTTACAATAGATTTCCTTGGCCACAAGCCACACCCATCCCAGGGAGCTTAGAGAAGCCTATGATCCTTATTGCCTCCTTCACTTCATCAATCTGATATAATTCAGAAATGATAACTCCCTGCAGCTTTTGAGCAAATAATGTGATTAATTTTACTAGTGTAGAAATATGAGTCTTTTTAATGCCACACTGATTTTCAATAGCCAGTAAAAGCATTTTCCTATATGCTGGTCTGGGCTGTCCTGGATGAAACACTTTCCTCCCGCACCCACTGCGTGTGGCTTCAGGCCCCCTTGCTGGCCTCTGCTCCACCCACTCATTCTCTTTAACCAACATAATTGTTTCAGTAGCAGGATGAAAATACAGTCATAATATAGATGTATCTAAATAGAATGTTCTTTGTTTCTCTATGAATTAACTCAATGTAGCTCTCAATGCCATGTTTCCATGTGCAGCTAAAAACTTTGTCGTCAAATAACTCAGTTTCCCCCTCCTACACTGTTGGTGAGAATGTAAACTGGTGCAACCACTATGGAAAACAGTATAGAGGTTCCTCAAAAAACTAAAAATAGAGTTGCCATATGATCCAGCAATCCCACTCCTGGGCATATACCCAGACAAAATGATAATTCGAAAAGATACATGCACTCCTATGTTCATAGCAGCCCTATTTACAATAGCCAAGACATGGAAACAACCTAAATGTCCATCAACAGATGAATGGATAAAGAAGATATGGTACATATATACAATGGAATATTACTCAGCCATTAAAAAGAATGAAATAATGCCATTTTCAGCAACATGGATGGACCTAGAGATTATCATACTAAGTGAAGTAAGTCAGAAAGAGAAAGGCAAACACCATATGATATCACTTATATGTGGAATCTAAAATACGACACAAATGAACATATCTATGAAACAAAAACAGACTCACAGATATAGAGAACAGACTTGTGGTTGCCAAGGGGAAGGGGGGTGGGGGAGGGAAGGATTGGGAGTTTGGGATTAGCAGATGCAAACTAGTATATACAGGATGGATGAACAAAAAGGTCCTACTGTATAGTACAGGGAACTATATTCAATATTCTGTGATAAACCATAATGGAAAAGAATATGAAAAAGAATATATATGTGTATAAGTCACTCTGCTGTACAGCAAAAATTAAACACAACATTGTAAATCAACTATACTTCAATAAAATTTTTTTAAAAAGTCAAAAGAACTCAGTTCCCCTCTGATTGTGCCTTTGGGCTAGATAATATGCCTAACTCAAAATTCTCCCTCCTTTAGGGAGTGAGAGTTTATGACCACAGACTGTTGCCCTGACTTTAGAGTGAGGCATTTTACCCTTCTGCCCTCCTCAGCCCCCTCCACCCGTACTGAGGAATAAATGGTCCCTCCTGTTCCACTTTGCTTTCAATGCCAGTCTTTACTTATGGTTCTGATGTTCCCAGCTGACGCAACTTGCAGCCTGCTGTCACTGAACTGTCAACACAGGGGATTTCAAATCTCTGTCACAGGCAGAGAGGGGGGTGAACAAGCAGATCAGCTCCATGGAATCCCCCCACCTCTGACTTGGCCCTGTAAAGCTGCTGGTCTTCTAAGGCTCAGCCAAGTCCAGCATCAGATCTGCAGCTAGAGGGGACTACCCCACAGCCCAGGACACAGGAAACGTCAACCCGCACTCTCCACCATCAGGATTGAGTGTCACTCTCAAACCTCAACTACCTTTCCAAGGTCATCCCCTGTGATCCTGGCGACTTTTTGGATGCTCTCCAGGTCCCAGAATTGAGAGAGCCCAGGGCCGAGGGCGGATAGAAGGGTGTGAGTGCACCTCTGTGTCAGGATATAGCACATCCTCTTTGCCCAAACCCACCAGACACACATTTCTACTGTAAGGCTTGTGTGGAACCAGCTGGGCTCTGTAAGTGACTATTCTTTCCTCAAGACTGTCCCTCCTGCCCGTTCTGTAGGATGTTTTTCCCCTGTCACCTCCTTCAATGAAAAACAGACAGGGCTATAACTTTTCTGATCAATCTTGGCCAATAAATCCTCTGGTCATCTTAGTCCTCAAAAAGTCTCACACTAATAATAAATGTGTCTTGTCTTAGCTAATAATAAAAACCCTGAACTTTATTTCAGGCTACATCTTCTTTCCTCATGCAACTGGATCTTGCTACAAGTGAAAGCCTGTGGTGGCAGAGGAGCTGAGGGCTACCCTACACAAGCTGTTTCCTTACCCTATTCAGTCTGGTGGTCTCAGTTTCTGACTCCTTGTCAGAAAGCGAGCAGGAACTGTATTACTTGACTGGCTTCTATATGGTGTTGGTTTGTCCTGTTGGTACAGATGGTTAAAACCAACTCTTTCTTTTGGGCAGCCCCCCACCCCCATCTTCCATTCCTCTGCATCATCTGTGACAGGTCACTTACAAGGCCTTCTGCAGTCCCTGCACACAGGTGGTACACCTCCAGGCTTATCCAACCTAGCTCTCTTCACCTCTGCATAGGGTCTTCTTGGATGTGTTATGGATTGAAATGTGTTCCCCCTCCAAAAAATAAGATATGTTGAAGTTCTAACCTCCAGTACCTCAGCATGTGCCCGTATTTGAAAGTAGGGTGTTTACAGATGTAATCAAGTTAAGATGAGGTCATACCGGATTAAGCTGGGCCCTAAATCCAATTACTAGTGTCCTTATAAGAAAAGGGAAATTTGGACAATGACACACACAGGCAGAATACCATGTGACCACAGTAGAGATTGGAGTTTTGCTGCCACAAGCCAAGGAAGGCCAAGGATTGAGGGCAACCACCAGAAGCTAGAGACCAGATTCTCCCTCTGAGTCCCCAAAAAAGAATCAGTCCTGCTGACACCTGGATTTTGGACTTCTAGCCTCCAGAACTATGAGAGAATAAATATCTGTTGTTTTAAGCCACTCAGTTTATGATGCAGCCCTAGGAACAAACACCTGCAAATTCTCCTGAGACCGAGCTCCTTCTGTGCAGGGATTATAGCTTCCTTATTTTGCATCCCCCAGCCCCATTCAACATGATGTCTAGAGCACAGATATTTCATTTAATCTTGCATGAATGAATGAGATGTACATGATTGGAGAAAACACTCAGATATTTGGTGATGATTGGATGGCTACTTGAACAGTTTGCTTTTCATTTTGCCAATTTGGTCTCATACAAAAGAGCCATTCAGTTGCAAAACTCTTTATAAGTCAAGAAAGAGATGCATTATTTATTTAATTAAAATAAACCCTTGTTAACTAAGTTTTATATTAGTTAAATTATTTAACAACCCAATTATTTTCCTTGTATGCTGCCCCTATTTAAATAAATCTCTCCTTTAAAATAAGTGATACATAAAATTACCATTCACTGAATTTTGAATACCTTTTTTAAAAAGAGACACATCATGGATGCCACTAGTAATTAGTAAACTAGTGCTAATCCACAGAACTGCTATTTTCTTGCTTGCCTTCTTAGTCTCTCTTTCTTTTGTTTTTTCAAATTGTTTTCAAATTAAAGCAACCTTATAGATTCCTAGCAGTCTGAAAGCTTTGCTTGGTTGACTCTTCCAGGAAACTCTCACATCTATGCAAAATGATCATTACTGTCCCAAGGATGGGATGCAACAGCGTTTCTTCTTTTCCCTTTCGTACTCCTTTGACCTCCTTTCTTGCTTCTTTCTATGGTAAACATGTTTATGTTATCAGATGCAAGAACGTTGAAATCATATGAGCCCATAATATCAATACAGCATCAGGAAAGGAGGGGGAACCGAGGTCTGCCTTTTTTGCTGAAATTCATCTCCACTCAGTTTGGTACGCTGAAAAGAGCAGGAGAGGCAAATCAAGCAGACATATCATCAGCCCTTTTTTCACCAGATTCCTCAAATAATGTAATTACAAATTAATAAATCCAAAGGCAAAAGCTCCAACTGCCCAAGACATTCGAGACCCTGGGCAATCTGTTCTCTAGCCAGTCAACATGTAATGCAGGGGGAAATCGTCCTTGTGATATCACAGAGCTAACAGGGTAGAAGTTGCAGACAAAGGGTGTGATTTAATTGGTAGGGGATAAATAGGCTTGGTGGATTTCAGCTTCTCCACCAGGAAGGTGGGTCACTGATGTAACATACTTTTAATTAAGGAAGTTTCAGAGGCTTCTTTATCACATGGGTAAACAATTTCTTAGAATAATATAGAGGTTGTCAATGATTCTTTTATGTTCAAAAAACCCTATATTGTGCTGTAGGTCAATGAGAAGCTGTGGAAGGTGAGATCTGTTCAATACTCATGGCCTAAGGTCTGCAGAAATTTCCATAATGTAAGGAAGATTCCTACAGGGACGAGAATGCTAAACTGCAGATTTTTTTTCTCCTGGCTATCTCTGCACCTTTGCTTCATCTTCCATAAACATTGCTAACCACATGGATTGCTAAATTGCTTTCTTTTAAATAAACCCAGGAATTGAAATTAAAACTTTGGCCGATCAATCTATCTTAATAAAAAAAATCATATCAACCCAAGCGTGCATCAGACAGTAGGGGGAAAAATTGTGTGGATAGAATGAGATTTTAAAGTGCAGTTACAGAAGAGGCAGCTGTTTATTTGCTTATCTCCTATCTTGGAATCTTGGACTTGAGCTCTATAAATGCCCGGTAGGCTATCGGGTTCTTTTACCCATGGCTGCACCCACCAAGCACAAGATGATGGCACTTAAGGCGTAGCCATTTCAGCCTGAAACATGGTGGCCCTGCAACCAACAAGCACCATTGCTACCAGAGAAAGGATTCATGTAGAATCCTTTGCCCTGTATTTATTTGATTTCCACTGTTGTTCCAAACCAACTGTTGTTGGGGCTCTAATGGTCAAATAAATATTCTAAAACAAATCATATTTTCTTAGTTTTCTTTCAAACCATGGCTGCACATCCAGGTCTTTGGTGTCCTGGGCCCATCAAGAGAACATGCTGTTCTTAGTAAAGGCAAAAGCATAATAGGAAATTCTACCCAATTTAATATCTGATCAAGATTAGCTCAAAATGAAGACTTCTCACACAAGAGCAACAGATTCCATTCAGGTAAGTTTGATCAAGCACAGTACTTGGGGAAAAAAAAAGAATCTCTTCCTGCATCTTCCCCTACTGATGGTGATTTATCCCTTTTTTGAAGGAGGTCCATTCTGTTGGGCTGTGTAGCTCAAGGGGAGGGACTGACACATTTCTATAGCTATGATTAGGGCATTGGAGGTCCTATTCCTGGCAATGCTGATTTGGGTAGACATTTGTCTTTTTTTTTCTGCTAAGTGTTTCATGCACTTAAGGACTTCCCTGCCTTTTGAATTTCAGAGACAGGAAGAGCCCATCCCCACTCTACAAGTGGAAACTGCCATATCTTTGCTTTTCTAGCCTCTCTTGCAGGGATGGTGTGAGGTCATGAACTAGTCTCCAATAGTCAGACTCAATCATACCAGACAGAATCAGAAGCCAAAGATGCAGAGAAACAGGTACTGCATGAATCCTTTCTCTGGTGGCAATGGTGCTTGTTGGTTTCAGGGCCACCATGTTTCAGGCTGAAGTGGCTACGCCTTAAGTGCCATCATCTTGTGCTTGGTGGGTACAACCATGGTTTTTCTCATCAAGCCTGCTCTGTGGCTTGGTGGTAGCTGTTGTCTCTGGCTACTTAACTGTGTTTCTCCAATCCTTATGGTGATCTGTAAAGTACTCCCTATCCCTTTCATACATGCCTTGCTACTGAAATCAGCTAGAGCTCTGTTGCTTGCAATCACGAGCACTGATGTTCATAAATAAATATCAGCACTTCCTTTGCTCTAACTGCTGTGTAGGGTATGGAGAATTTTTCATTTATATCCCCTAAGGGAATGTTGTTACTGAATGTTGATTGCTTTTCTGTAGTCTAACTTAATTAAATGACACAGTATCCATTGTAGAAAACAAACAGAGATCATTTTACACAGTATACTGTAAACAGTGATTCTAATGTGTGATCTTTCCAGAGAAATAGTAGGAAACAATGTTTTCATTCAGACAGTTCCTGCTGGAAATTGCAAGGCTGTCCTCTACATTGTAATCCCTTTCCTCCTTAGCTCTAATGCAGGAAACTCCACTGTGATTTTATAACAAAGTCACAGCAGTAAAGTCCAGTGTGGGGATAAGAGTTGGAAACAAAGTGAGTGCATGAATCCTGCTAGTCTATGGAAACCACGTGGGAGGATACAAGCATTTTTCCATAAAAGTTATTAAGACAAGGCATCAGGCTATTGTCTCTGATTTGTGGACAAAGTAAGGCTATTTTCCAAGCTCATCTCCAGCCTTGGGTCCTGCCAAAAGCTAGAGACCCAGGATGCAGAGTGAGCTTGTTTTTTTGTTTTTTTTTTTTGTTTGTTTTTTTAACTAATTTATTTATTTAGTTTTGGCTGTGTTGGGTCTTTGTTTCTGTGTGAGGGCTTTCTCTAGTTGCGGCAAGCGGGGGCCACTCTTCATTGCGGTGCGCAGGCCTCTCACTGTCGCGGCCTCTCTTGTTGCGGAGCACGGGCTCCAGACGCGCAGGCTCAGTAGTTGTGGCTCATGGGCCCAGTTGCTCCGTGGCATGTGGGATCTTCCCAGACCAGGGCTCGAACCCGTGTCCCCTGCATTGGCAGGCAGATTCTCAACCGCTGAGCCACCAGGGAAGCCCAGTGAGCTTGTTTTTAATGCGATCCCATACACTGAAACTTTGCTTTTCTTTAAAGCTGACTCAGAGGGAGAGGCTGTTCGGGCGGCTGACCAGTGGAAGCCTTCTGACCACGCTGCCACACAGAGAGCCTCTCATGCAGCATCGTCTGTACTACTTTCTTGGCACTTTACTCACTCGTATCTTTGATTAAGTGCTATTCAGCATTCATAGGCTCCCTGACTGTGGCCCTGTCTCTTCTAACCTCTTGGTCTTCACTGAGAGCAGAGTTGGCCATTAATATGCATTTATTGATTGACAAGTTGGAAGAGCTCTTGGATACATATTCAGACTGGAGCTGAACTTTGGTGAAAAAGACACAATGAAATAAATATCCCAGCCACATAAGGAGATAGGGATCTGGAATCATGCTGAAGGAGAGGGTGTAGGGCGTGTGGGCGCATATGCAGGAGAAGACAGGAAGGATAGGAACTTTTCTTCCTAAGAAAAGCAAAAGCCAGATTTTAGGCAGTTTGTTAGTTAGCTGGTTGGTTGGTTGGTTAGTTTGTTTGGTTTGATTTACTCTCCCACACAAAGTACCAGAGCACCAGAGCTAACGCTGTCAGCAGCACCTTCTATCAGCTGGCATCAATGAGCAGGGCATGGGAAGTGGCTTATCAACACTATTCTATATTTATCGGACATCTGTGAAGCTCACAGCCCTATGGAATATGTTAATTTATTTAATCCTAACAACTTCATGTTGTAGGTTTTCTTTTTTTTTTTAATTAATTAATTAAATTTTGTCTGCGTTGGGTCTTCATTGCTGCCCGCGGGCTTTCTCTAGCTGTGGCGAGCAGGAGCTACTCTTCGTTGCGGTGCGTGGGCTTCTCATTGCGGTGGCTTCTCTTGTTGCAGAGCACGGGCTCTAAGCGAGCAGGCTTCCGTAGTTGTGGCATGTGGGCTCAGTAGTTGTGGCTCCCAGGCTCTAGAGCGCAGGCTCAGTAGTTGTGGCTCACGGACCTAGTTGCTCCGCGGCATGTGGGATCTTCCTGGACCAGGGCTCAAACCCATGTCCCCTGCACTGGCAGGCAGATTCTTAACCACTGTGCCACCAGGGAAGTCCCGTAGATTTTCTTTTTATCCCACTTTACAGATACGGAAACTGCGGCTCAGGGATGAGCCTGCCTAAAAGCCCACGGGTTAGGAGGTGGCAGCCCAGGCCTTCTTAAATCATTCCTTGAGCTTTGTTAAATATCTCATCAAATTCCTTTTTGAATACAAAAACAACTTATTGTGAAAGAGTGATGAGAACTTTTATTCACTTATGGATGTGTAACAGTTTTCTATACTGGAATATGCAGGTTTTAATGACAGAAATGTGTGATGTGCTAGATGACTCAAAATAGATGGGAATGAACTGAGCTACTTCAGTGTGAAAGTCCCGGGGGTGGCTCAGTTCTCTGCTCTCTTCCCAGAGAACATTCATCCTCTGAGAAGGTCGTGCCTGTCTCACAGCTTCATCCCAATCCAGATGACTCCTGAATGTCTGTCTCCAGGCCCTTTCTGCCCCTTTGCCTTCTGTTCCAACCCTCTGGCTGCCACTCCTGCATTCACTTGAAGCCTCTCCAGCTAGAGCCTTGAACATGGCTTCCCGAGGGAGAAAGCATTTGATGGCTTCACCCTAGAACTTGATCCTACTCTGGACCCCCCCAAGCCCCCCATCTTTTTGGGAGCTGGTGATAATTTTTGTTTAACATTATTCTGAGAAACAGTTGAGCTCCCCGTACACAGCTTGACCCTGAAATATAGAAAAGAGTAGAGGAGGTTCTGAACAGGTACAGCAGAGAAAAAAATACATTGTTTTCCGGGTAGTCTCTAGGAAATCCAGCTGGAAAACTACTTGGGATAACTTTCTGTGTGTGGAATAACCTATTTAATCCTAAAATCTGAAAGAACAGAAATACTCCATATTAATTATTTTAAAATGTTTATGTGCCTACATATGCCGGGCAATTTACACAAGCTATCTTATTTGAGCCTCACAACAACCCTAGGAGGTATTATTATTATTATTATTACTATCCCCATATTTATGAATGAAGAAAAACAGGCTTAGAGGGATTTTGTGCTGAAGTGTACCTAGTTAGTGAGCCAGATTGGACCCTGGTATGACCCCCCAAAGACATGCACACTGCTCCCCTCATTACTGCCACTGACATGGTCTACTTCATCTACTCAACCAGAGAAGAGCGTTTACAATTGCCTTTCAAAAGTCAATGTCAATATCTGTGTAGGATTTATCACCTGAATACTAATTATTTAACACATTCGTCTCTTCCTACTTGACCTCATGCAGGCATGAGCTACACTTAACTTTATTATAAGCAAACCTGTTTTCACCCCACTTATCTGTCCCAAGGTTCAAGCACCAGCATGAGTGGGGAGAATCAAAGTATTCTCACAGGACAGGTCACAAAATGTCTGGACAGAGTTGCATTGAATTACTGGCTTTACCTGGTATTTGTAAATTTACATTATAAATAAGGTGTTGATTTGCCTGAATCTGGCTGATATGGGGAAATGGGATGTTTCAGTTATGTAGACAGTCCAAATCTTTCCGTTAGAAGCTTAGGTTACATATGTTTTTAAAAGGAACAATGAGATTCTAAAAACAGCAACATCTGCTTACAGAAAGAAATAAAACAAATAAAACCTTCTGAACTATTTTTTTGGCTTTAAAAATGACAAAACAATAAAACTAATATCCATGTCTCTGAGTTATGTATTGGAGGGCCTGCTAGAACATCTCTAGACAATTTAATGAAGTGCAAAGCTTGCTGAAGACAGGTGATAAAATTGGAGCATGGATCTCTTACCCTCTTCCTCTTCTACCAAATAAACGTGGTCACATTTAAGAAATGAAGGAGCATCTTCTAAGTAACATTTAAATCTTTTCCCTTCTTTCTTTCTGTTCCCTACACCACTTCACCAATTTTCTGAAATTCTAAGATTTTAGGCATATGGAGGCAGTAATTATTCTAGAAAGTTGACAATCCTGATGTTGAAGAAGTCAACAAGTAATAATAATTAAAACATACTAGCTCATAAATACTAACAAAGTTCCTGGGTTTCCAGGAACTGTGCTTACGCAATGAGTTCTGTGCCCAAGTTTAATTGGTCAACATTAATTCCAACTTTTCCATTCATTCCCTCTTCCAAATGATGTTTTCCATAATCTGTTTGCAGTACACAAGAACCCCTCCCCAAGATCTCAAGCATCTCTTCTCTTACATTGCTTCATAAGGTTTGTATGGGAAAAGAATTAGAGCAAACATATGCAGTATTTATTTGACTCAAATCAATGCGTGCAGTATACACACTCTGTGTCTATGTGGTCACATTTCTTTCTGTGTTTTGTCACCTTTCATAGCATTTATGAAATACCTCTATAAGACAATGTTTCTTTTCATTTTATGGCTTTATAATTGTAAGTATTGCACAAGCAATTTTTAACAATAGGAAACATTTTCAAATGAGAAGGAAAGTCATTCATACTTCCACTTTCTGACAAATCATGTTTGTTCTGGTTTTTTTTTTTTTCCCTTTTCCAGCTCTGTCCAGGTACATATGTAATGTTTTACATAGCTATAATTCTTCTCTAAGACAAATCTTTCCAATTCATGTACTGTATAACATTGTGACATATTTTTACACATAATACTGGGCTGTCCATTATCAAATTAACCTTGCCCATCACAACCTGAATACCTTGAGAGGCAGTTATCTCATTGTTCCCAAAGGTTGTCATTGCTCAACAACTTTTGAGTTTCCACTTGGTAAGCTACTTTAGAACTTGCTGTTATGCTTTTGATCTATTTCAGGTGTGATAAATCTTTGTATTCTGAGGGTGGGTTCATTTTTGGACTTTATCACATTTTGTCAAATCAAGTTTGATAAATAATGTTGAAGTTGGTTAGAAAAACAAGTAGGAGTAAAAAGCAATGCCACTGGTGAGTAACATGTTGAGACACCGAGTCTTCTCACATAGACTGGCTCCAAAGATCATTTCCAAAGAAAGTTTCAAAAGCTACCTGAATAAACCATAATGGAAAAAAATATTTAAAAAATGTATATGTGTATATATATATACACACATTCTGAATCACTTTGCTGTAAAGCAGAAATTAACACAACATTGTAAATCAACTATACTTCAATTTAAAGAAAAAGCTACTTGAGAAATGGAAGAATCAGTGTAACGACGTTGGTCTCCCACAGAACCACCCAGAAGGGTACAATGCTCATTTGGAATTTCTAATCCTTGTGTGTGATTTGTAAAAACAGTTCCATTAATTTATAACTTGACACATCAGCCCACCATGCTGCTGATGGCTGCCTCGTGCCTGTCTCTGCAGGGACAGCTGCCTCTGAGGTTCTGGGGTCCCAGGAGCACACACCTCTCAAACCTCTCAGATCTAAAGGTCAAACCTCTGCTGGGAGAGAAGCCAGACTCTTCCCAGATTAGCTACATTCAGGAAGAGCATCCAAAGGAGAGCCTCTGATATTCTTTGCAACTCATTTTAGTCTTGGCGGGGCTGGTCATCTGTAGTTGAAAGTGTAGTGGTTCATGCAAAGAACCTCAGTGCGAGAGGATCAAAAGACTAGATTCTAGTCTTAGCGCTACACCAGCTAGCCTTTGGGATGTCATTTCTCCTCTCTGGCTGCTGAGCTGGTGATTCTCCATTGATCTCCACCTAGCTTTGCTCTCTGCCCTTCTCTGCCCTCCTGTGGTCCCTGGGAGCTGACTCCTGTGGTGACTTTCTAACCCTCTGGCTTCTTGTTTGGTTTGGCCAAAGAGAATCACCTGTAGAGAGTGCAAAGAAAGAGGTTGGAGTATTAATCCTACACATTTTCCCTCTCTCTCTCTCTCCCTCCCTCCCTGTCTCCCTCAGGGGCAGTGGTTTGCCAGCAGCTGCGCTTCTCTATGCTTGCTGCTCCCATTAGGTAACCTCTATCCACAGTTTCCGTTCTTGCCAGCTTCCAGTAACAGCGCCCTGTTTTGCCCCTTAAGCCAAGGAGTGGTTAAAGCTCCCCATTGTTGTTAGTCCCAGAGTGCTTCAACACCCCTACTCTGCCCAGACCTCTGAAATAGTTCCTTCAAAAACTCCCTTTAATTAAGCCTTCTACGTCCTGTGGGGTCATGTCTGATGGGGTTGTCTAATACGTATATAATAAAGGGTTCAGACAGTTTGAACCTCAAGGTCCCTTTAAGCCCTTGTGTTCCTTGACCACACTGTTTGCTGATTGAAGCAGGGTAATTTTACAACCACAGACTTGCTCAAAGAGCAGTAACCTGCTTTTCTAAGGAGGTCTTGACTCTCAATTTTATTATTTTTAAAGTCAACCTAAGATGGCTTAAATAGTCAGTAGTCATCATCAATTCTAGGAAAATGCTTATTCAAAATATTTGGTTTGGAGTTGGCAAATAGACCCCAAAGTGACTTCTTTCTATCCAGGTCTTATTTAAGAACCTCAGGATTAAAAAGCCTATCGTTAATTAGGGCACCTTTTCTTTCGCCTGATTCATGAAGTCCACCTTGGCCCAGTCATGTCCCTGCTGACCTGTCTGCAGATTTGTCAGTCTGTCTCACTGGCCCGCATCCATCTGGCCTATCTAATTGTAACCGCTGGGATGTAACTGGACACCAATGGCGTTCTCCTTCTTGAGTAATCGCATCAATGAGTTATATTAGCTGTCATATTAAAGTAGCTCTCTGCTAACCTCTGGTAATATGAGATCATGGTCACCATTAGCCTTTTTTTTCAGTTGGGTAATACCATCTCCCTAATGTTTTTGCCTTCTTAATCCAAACGAATAAAATCCAAGAAAAAGAACCACAATCTAAGGGAGTTTGGGAGTGAGTCAATATTTCATTTCTGCTGGTTTTTTTTTTCTCAAAATGCAAAAACAAACATGTTAAACAGAGATCTCATGGAGCACCCAGAATGGTGATTTCCTGCGAAAGTGATCACACATTTTTTTAGGAAGTATGGAAGGGTGATGTGGGCTTTGGGAACATCAAACTTAACTTGGAAATAACTGGGGTGGGATAGGGGAATAGGTATAATCATTCTGTCAATTTTACCATCTTGGGCCCTTCTCCAACAATATTAGAGCAGAATTAAAATAAATAGCAACAGCTTACTTAACTGCCATATTTTATTACTCATCCAGGATGAAAAAGTAAGTGTTTTCCAGTTTTTCATCTCTTGCAACATGGATTCAAAGTTGTTTTACTGGATTTTGAAGGTGTTTACAAAAATGCCTGGGATTTCATTTTTTTTCCTATTTAAAATGGATCAAATATACTTTGTTTTCAATGTCTCGTGACTCCAATATATTTCTTGACGAGTGTGATTTGAAAATAACTAACACCGAGTTCATAAGCTGATGTCACCTGTCATCCATTCAAATTCTCAAACCTTGTTAAACTGAGACTTGCTACTTGGCATTGTCATGGCCCCGGACCATTTTTCTATACTTGCCCTGAAGGCAGGAAGATGGGAAACAGGAAAATCAAGCTGCGAACATAGATGGGAAGTGAGAAGAATTTGAGAGGACTTTGGTGTACAAAATTCAGAGTAGCAGTCCTCTGTTTATATGCA
This sequence comes from Eschrichtius robustus, assembly GCF_028021215.1. NCBI lineage: Eukaryota > Metazoa > Chordata > Mammalia > Artiodactyla > Eschrichtiidae > Eschrichtius > Eschrichtius robustus. The sequence goes on from NC_090829.1 coordinate 37,991,967, forward strand.
CACTCACTTTCCCTCCCTATGTGGCTCCAGCTATGGAGAAATGCTTAACAGTTTTTTTTTTTTTTTTAAACATCTTTATTGAAGTATAATTGCCTTACAATGGTGTTAGCTTCTGCTTTATAACAAAGTGAATCAGTTATACACATACAATATGTTCCCATATCTCTTCCCTCTTGCATCTCCCTCCCTCCCACCCTCCCCATCCCACCCCTCTAGGTGGTCACAAAGCACCGAGCTGATCTCCCTGTGCTATGTGGCTGCTTCCCACTAGCTATCTGTTTTACATTTGGTAGTGTATATATGTCCATGACACTCTCTTACCCTGTCACATCTCACCCCACCCCCTCCCCATATCCTCAAGTCCATTCTCTAGGAGGTCTGTGTCTTTATTCCCGTCTTGCCACTAGGTTCTTCATGGCTTTTTTTTTTTTTCCTTAGATTCCGTATATATGTGTTAGCATACTGTATTTGTTTTTCTCTTTCTGACTTACTTCACTCTGTATGACAGACTCTAACTCCATCCACCTCATTACAAATACCTCCATTTCATTTCTTTTTATGGCTGAGTAATATTCCATTGTATATATGTGCCACATCTTCTTTATCCATTCATCTGTCGATGGACATTTAGGTTGCTTCCATGTCCTGGCTATTGTAAATAGAGCTGCAATGAACATTTTGGTACATGACTCTTTTTTGACCTATGGTGCTTAACAGTTTTAAGGAAGGGAAACAAACAGAATTATCCAGTTCAGTGAAAATGCATCAAATCAAAAAGTTATAAATTTTGGTAGTTCTTTTCCTTTTCTCTTTTTTCCTTTTCCTTCCGTCCTTCCCTCCTTTTTCTTCCTTTCTTTCTTTCCCTTTCTTCCTTTCCTTTCCTTTCCTTTCCTTTCCTTTCTTTCTTTCCCTCCATTTTTATTCAGTAAAGTGGCCAATGCCAGAAAAATTAAAAACAACAGAGTTATATAAACAATAACATTGAGATACAATTCAACTCCTTCAAAATATATTGATCAGATACCAATGACAGCATCTTGGGTATTATGCCCTATTTTAAATGTTGAGAAAATGGTGACTATGTTTGGCATGACCTGCCTTTAGTATGTCCCTTTAGTATAAATGCACTGATTGAATTTCTGCTTTTTTGGCAAACCACGTCTGTTTCTTTAAGCAGCAGCTGCTGTTCCTACCACGACTACACGTTGCTACTATCACCCCTGCTCTGCCTTTCTTGGTGGAAAGTCGGTTTGGTAAATTGCCAACTCCAGAGATGATTTCTATAGTAATAGGATGCCCAGGGCCATGGAATTACACACAGGATCGTCAACTTCTGTCTAAATTGAACAGCTGTGATAACTATAGTAAAATAAAGCCTTTATAATTAAATGCTTAAGAACAGAGCCAAGCAGAGAAATGGAGGAGGCCAGAAATCTCCCTAATGAATGAAATTTTGATCACTTAATGTAGTTTTCTTACTTCCAGCAATCTATTTGTTATAAACAGGACAAGGAAGTAATTCATATTTTAGTCTTTTTATATGTGATAATATCTTTCTAACCACGTGCTCGAATATACCAAGCTGTTGTTTAAATTCCTAGTTTGAACCCAAGTGGGGTTTAGTGCCATGACGATGCCTATGCTCATGGCATCATAGGATTGCAAGTGGTCTGAAGCAATCATTTGGCCCAAGAAAATGGGAAACTTCTAGAACAGAAACTCTTCCAGGCTTTTCTTGAAGCCCTCCAGGATTTGAGATTCCATAATCTCCCTCAGTGATGTATTCCAGCGTCACATGATCCTGGGACACATTACATATGTTCTAACTTAAAGAGGTATCTATTTTTTCCAAGAAATTGAAGACAATAACTTCATCTTAGCAGACATCATCTTCTCCTTTTTTCCTTAATGAGAAAGACTGATGAGATGATCTACAAATCCCTCTGCCTCAAAGATTCAGATTCCCTTACACCGATATTTTGGCTTCTCTTGAAAAGCAAACAACCCTCTACTTGAAGACAGAAGGAGGAGCCTCTCACACAGCAGGAGCCACTAATGTTTATTGAATGAATGAATGAACAATGCATGCACGCCTCTTCTAAACCCTGTGCTCTTGACCAAGTAATTAAATTTCTCTCAATTTTTTCCACGTTACTAATTTTTTGTCATAAAAACTAGGGAGCTAAGGATGCATAGTAGAAAGAAAATGCATAGCCAAATGGGACCTAACCAAACTTATAAGCTTTTGCACAGTGAAGGAAACCATAAACAAAATGAAAAGACAACCTACAGAATGGGAGAAAATATTTGCAAATGATGCAACCAACAAGGTTTTAACTTCCAAAATGTACAAACAGCTCATGCAGCTCAATATAAAAAAAACAAACAACCCAATCAAAAAATGGGCAGAAGACCTAAACAGACAATTCTCCAAAGAAGACATACAGGTGGCCAACAGGCACATAAAAAGATACTCAACATTGCTAATGATTAGAGAAATGCAGTGTTTGTTTTTCTCTTCCTGACTTACTTCACTCTGTATGACAGACTCTAGGTCTATCCACCTCACTACAAATAACTCAATTTTGTTTCTTTTTATGGCTGAGTAATATTCCATTGTATATATGTGCCACATCTTCTTTATCCACTCCTCTGTCGATGGACGCCTAGGTTGCTTCCATGTCCTGGCTATTGTAAATAGTGCTGCAGTAAACATTGTGATACATGTCTCTTTTTGAATTATGGTTTTCTCAGGGTATATGCCCAGTAGTGGGATTGCTGGGTCATATGGTAGTTCTATTTTTAGTTTTTTAAGGAAACTGCATACTGTTCTCCACAGTGGCTGTATCAATTTACATTCCCACCCACAGTGCAAGAGGGTTCCCTTTTCTCCACACCCTCTCCAGCATTTATTGTTTGTAGATTTTTTGATGATGGCCATTCTGACCGGTGTGAGGTGATACCTCATTTTAGTTTTGATTTGCATTTCTCTAATGATTAGTGATGTTGAGCATCCTTTCGTGTGTTTGATGGCAATCTGTATATCTTCTTTGGAGAAATGTCTATTTAGATCTTCTGCCCATTTTTGGATTGGGTTGTTTGTTTTTTTGATATTGAGCTGCATGAACTGCTTGTATATTTTGGAGATTAATCCTTTGTCAGTTGCTTCATTTGCAAATATTTTCTCCCATTCTGACATTTGTCTTTTCATCTTGTTTATGATTTCCTTTGCTGTGCAAAAGCTTTTAAGTTTCTTTAGTCCCATTTGTTTATTTTTGTTTTTATTTCCCTTTGCAAATCAAAACTACAATCACCTCACAGCAGTCAGAATGGCCATCATCAAAAAGTTTCAAATAATAAATGCTGGAGAGGGTGTGGAGATAAAGGAACCTTTTTACACTGTTGGTGGGAATGTAAGTTGGTGTTACCACTATGGAGAACAGTATGGAGGCTTAAAAAACTAAAAATAGAGTTACCATATGACCCAGCAATCCCACTCCTGGACATATATCAGGAAAGACAAAAACTATAATTCAAAAAGATACATGCATCCCAATGTTCATAGTGGCACTGTTCACAATAGGCAAGACATGGAAGCAACCTAAGTGTCCATCAACAGATAAATGGATAAAGAAGATGTGGTACATATATACAATGGACTATTAGTCATAAAGAAGAATGAAATAATGCCATTTGCAGCAACATGGATTATCATACTAAGTGAAGTAAGTCAGACAGAAAAAAAAACCAAATATTATATGGTGTCACTTATACGTGGAATCTAAAAAAAAATGGTACAAATGAACTTACTTACAAAACAGAAACAGATTCAGACATAGAAAACAAACTTATGGTTACCAAAGGGGAAGCAGGGGGAGGGATAAATTAGGTGTATGGGATTAACAGGTACACATTACTATATATAAAATAGATAAACAACAAGGATTTACTATATAACACAAGGAACTATATTCAGTATCTTGTAATAACCTATAATGGAAAAGAATAAAAAAAGAATATAAATATATACAGATATCAGATATAGACATCCAAATCACTTTGCTGTATAACTGAAACTAACACAATATTGTAAATCAACTATATTTCAATTAAAAAAAAGAAAGAAAATGGGCTTCCACACCACATTGATTAAGTATACAAACTGGAACAAGTTGCTTAACCTCTTTGCAGCTCTTTTTCTTTGTAATATGGACTACAGGAGCTGACCTCAGGATTGTTGTATAACATATGTAAAGAGCCTGTTGCAAGTTGAAAAGACACAACAATTTTTTTTCCCTATTCTCTAAAACTCCCAAGTTACTCCATTCTTTTTAAAGGAGAGCATGGATGAGACTGCTATTTGCCTATCCCAATCTACCTCCTTTCCTTCCCTTCCCTCTAATAGAAAGGCCCTAATTTTGAGCTGGCCCAGCTAAAGACGACATTTGCTAGCCTCTCTTGCAGCTATATATAGCCATATGAAAAACTTCTGCCAATAAATATAAGCCAAAGTGTGATGTGTCTGCTTTCAGAAGGTCTCCTCAAAAGGAGAATGAGCCTCTTCCTTCCTTCCTTCCTTCCTTCCTTCCTTTCCTTCCTTCCTTCCTTCTATCTGTTGCTTGGAACATGTATGTTATAGCTGGAGCTTCTGCTTCCATCTTCAATTCCAGGGATGCAAGTCACACAGTAGGGATGGCAGAACAGAAAGCTGAAAGGGGTTTGGGTGACTCTTTGAGGTTCTATGAAGGCCTCACCTGCCTACATTCAGACTTCTTTTGTTGAAGAAATAAACTACCTTGTTTAAGTCATTGTTACTTGAACACTTTCTATTATATGCAGCCAGGCCCAGAAGATAACCTCAAGGGAATAAAATATATATTAAACTTTAATCTTAACCAACAAATAATTAGTGTATATTCCTTAACCACTTATATAGTTTCCTTTCATCTCTGTTATCATGTTGACTTAGACTACAGTAAAACTACAGTGATGGGTCACACAACTCGCAATATTTATATTTTTCCTTTAGTATTTATAATTAGCCTGTGTTACCTTTTATGCTTGTTTTGGCCTCTTCTCCAACAGGTCAAGGTCATTTCCATTTGAATTAATTTTTTTCAGAGGTATTAATAATATTACTAATTCATAACAATTTAGAAAACAATATGGCAGAGTTGAATGGCCTAGGATTTGTAGTTTGAAGGCTTAGACCAATCCTGGTACTAGCATCATTAATTGTGTGACCTTGAACAAGTCCTTTAACCTCTCTGAGCCTCTGTTTTAGCCACAACAAACAGGGTTAATAATAATCCTGTCTTACTGACTTACTGGAGTTAGTGAGAATCAGGTAGGAGAATACATTTGAAAGTACTCTGTAAGATAAAGCACCATAGGGATGTTGCTTGTTATGAATACTATCAGAAGAGACACACTGTAAGATTCTTTATGCATACAGATATTATTATAGATAGAATTATCAGAGAGATAATTTTAAAGATCCAACATATGGTGGTTTCCAATCTCTTCTTTTGAGGGTAAAATAAATCTTCGATTTGAGACGTGACTGTAAAATATAAATGAATCAGAATAATGGTCATAGGCTATAATTTTTTTTTTTTTTTTTGGTTTAGAGTTGTTTAGGTGCAGAAGGAATAAATATTTAAAATCTTGAATTCCAAGAAATGAATCTGAGGATCTTTGTACTCTTGGTTCCCTCTGGCTCCTTTCTTCCCTTACCACGCTGGTATGGAACAGTGGAATCTGATCCATTGTCCTTGAAGAGCACAACAGAAAGGTCAAAGTCATTCTTTTATAGCTTGCCAATCTTTTGGGACAAAACTGAAAGGGTCAGTAAAAATCGAGATAACTTACATCTGTTACTTCTTCATTGTCCAGGTGGACAATCATAGCAAGAATTATTCAAGCTCAATTTTCTCTTCAAAAGCTGTATTGATTGCTGCATAATGTTTTCTGATGGTCCAAGGATCTTATGTTAACTCCCCAAACGAACTGGGAACACCCATTTGATTTTTACCAGTTAGGTGAAAATTCCAGTTACAGAGAAGGCTCTGATAATGAATATGCTTCAGTGGAAGAAATGAACTGAAAACCATATGTATTTATCTTGCACATTATGATTTTACTGAATCTGGTGCAGTGATGCACCCTTTTAGGGTGACCACACATCTTGGTTTGCCTGGGACAGTCCTAGTTTATGTCTGCTCTCTCAGCATAATTATTAATAGTATCCCTTTTAGTTTCGAAAGCACTCTGATTTGGATGATAAATTATATGCTTACCCTATTTTAGAGACATTTTATTGTCCTGGTTGACTAATAATGGGATGTCCTTATGAATTCTAAGCAGGCATCATTCTTTTGTAAATAATCTGCCCTGCTGTGGAGCCTTTAAAACAACATCTCTGATAGTCCATGTTTTCTTAGACCCATGAGCAAGACCGCCTGACACTCTTCTTCAGAAAGAAAGGCATTAAAATATCACCATTTCTGAACAGCTATATCAGGGGTTGACAAACCTTTTGTAAAGGACCAGATAGTAAATATTTCAGTCTTTGTGGGCCATACAGTCTCTGTCTCAACTACTCAACTCTGCTGCTGTAGCATGAAAACATCCAGACAGTATGTAAGCCAATGGGCGTGGCTGTGATCCAACAAAACTGCATTTACAAAAATAAGAGGAGGAAAGGATTTGGTCCGTGGCGTGCCGACCCCACGCTAGTGTTTTAATATTTTCTCTTGACAACTGACAAAATGGAATTTATACTTTCCAGATTTCTTTTCAAGTGTTAAAAGGAGCAAAAGACAGACAGTTGGCCCTAGTTAGATTGTAACTAATATCATGGAAAGATGCTCTCATTTCTTACAAACAAAGCTCCCGAGCTTTCTGTCATCGACACATCTTGTTCAATCAAAAGAGTCACAGTGCACATTCAATCTAAAGAAGTACAATGAAGATGCTCCCTCTTTAAATGAATCAACACAAATGTGTATCCTTCAAAGGCTATGGAATTGACGGGCAGCTATATTTGATTGTTTAGGTGTTTTAAACATTGTTTGTTTCCAACATCTATGATGAAGCAGTTTCAGGAAATTTTTATTTTATTTTGCACCTCCTTGTGTTTTCATATTATGGGGACAAGGTGTAAATCTACCTTTGAGAGAGACATCTGAAATGCTTAGATAAACAAGCTTGCATCTGTAAAAGAGGAATTAGAGAGGGAGAGAATTGAAATACATACCAGTAGTTAAAACACAAGAGGAAAGTCCATTGCCCTTTAAATTGAAACAGAAGGAAAGACATGAAGGAAAGCTTGAGTAAAATTCAATAAATGCTGAAAATATACTCAGAAACACGTCAAAGCATGGAATTGTTTTCTTGCTATGTTGAGAATTGTGATAATATGGTATGGTTCACAGTGTGTGTGTATGTGGGTGTGTGTGAGAACAGGAATTAAAAATAGACAGCAACAAAATGTTAAGACCAAGATATTGGACATACTAAGCAAAGAAATGTATTCAGTCAAAGTAAATAGACAAAGTGTGACATGCTTTAAATGATGATGAGTTGATGAATTCTTTGCTGTCTGACCTGGAATATCAAGCCCCAATCAGAAATGAATGGACTGTCTCTCCTGGAGAGGTAGACACTAGTTGCAGCCTGGGGAAAGAGGAAACATAAAAGCAGATCTAGATTTGCCTTGCAATGACAGCTGCATATTAATCTAAAGAATTTCTAAAAAATCAAAAAGGCATTTTTCAGCAAAATACACCCCTAGAGCCTCAATCATAAAGCAGGGGAATAAACTTGAAACAGGATTGATTTCATCTTAAAGGGAATATTTCTTTGAAATGCTACCAACTGTAGTTGTCTTATTTGGTTTTCAATCCTATAACAAAATTGTGCCATATTGTGTCAAATAAGAAGATAATATAACAGGTTTAAACAAATTTTGTAATTATGGGTTCAATCAAAAGTACATCAAATTTGTGTGTATTTGGGAAGTTATGCCATTGAATACTAAGTAGCTCTAAATATCAACCTTCATTTTTCACTTCAGTTTTAAGACCTTGACTCTTAAAGGGTTAAATTTCCCCAATAGAAGTTAGAGGCTGGAAGAGATCCTGTGCATTTTAGTAGTTTGCTATTCTCTTTAGAAAATGCCAGGTGCTGCCGTGGCAGAGACTGAAGATATTTAGGCATGAATGAGATGTCTGTGGTCTAATGCTCTTTAATCAACCCCTAAGTACAGTTCTAACCATTGAGCATCTTCATGTTTCACTGTGACATTGTTTCCAGGTTCATGAAAAACTGGGTTTCTTGTGCTAAGAGAAGGCCTGATAATTGAATCCAATTTGTTCTGATTTTTATAGAACTATCTTGCCAGCATTTGGTGTCCTTTGAACGGAGAGGGAAAGAGATGAACAGGTTAGAAAGGCCTTATAGATTTTCAATGTGTCAGGCAGGCCTGAGTTCAGGTTCTGAGTGTCTAGTTCTTACAAACTTGGGCAGGCTTCAGTTTCCACATCTGTAAATTGGGGGAAATTTTAGTACCTCTTTTCTAGGTTGTTGTGAGTATTATCTAAGATAATGTATACAAAATAAACAGCCTCAAGTCAGGCACATAATAATGGCTCAATAAAATAGAGCCGTTGATAAAGACTCCGAAGTCATAATTAACTGAAACTGTTTGGGTTTCTGAGTAAGCTTGGCAGGAAATAAGTATGGGAGATATTCTCTTTAAGGTGATTTTCTTTTACCAGCGCCAAGAGCAGGATTAATAACTTTGACTGGGCTTGAGAAGGCAGTGGATGTGAGCACAGAGAATCAGACAACTCCATACCCTTCTACGCTCTTCTTTCCAGAACTTTCTTTTGTCACTGAGCTGTTGCACTTAAATATTTTCACTGTAGTCTCTTGGTATAAATTGGGTGTGTGCTTTCAATGCACAAGTTTAGAAAGTAGTACTGTATCAAGGTACTTTTTCCTCCCTGTGCTAAAATGTTTCCATGGAAGAAAGTAAATTTTGGAGCTTTCTATTTTCTTTTTTCTGTTTATTAAAAAAGTTCCCTGCCTGCAAAGTTGCTGGCAAAGTAAAGTTATCCTTTGTCTCTTAAGACTTGATTCATCTTAAACAAATCTTTTTAAGGAATGCACTGTAGCATAAAGAAAATGGTGCCTGACATTCATCACATGAGCATTACATGAACCTTCAGGAAGAAAAAAATCACTCAAAACTGCCCAGGTAAGGGACTTCCCTGGTGGCACAGTGGTTAAGAATCTGCCTGCCAATGCAGGGGACACGGGTTCGAGCCCTGGTCTGGGAAGATCCCACAGGCCGCGGAGCAACTAAGCCCGTGCACCACGACTACTGAACTTGCACTCCAGAGCCCGCGGGCCACAACTACTGAGCCCGTGTGCCACAACTACTGAAGCCCATGCGCCTAGAGCCCGGTCTCCACCACAAGAGAAGCCACTACAATGAGAAGCCCACACACCGCAACGAAGAGTAGCCCCCACTCGCCGCAACTAGAGAAAGCCCGCGTGCAGCAACAAAAACCCAACGCAGCCAAAAATAAATAAATAAATTTATAAAAATAAATAAATCAAGTGTGTGCCCCCATTTTATGGATGAGGACACTGAGAATCAGAGAACTGAGTAATCAGCCCAAGGTCATCTAACAACCAAGTGGCAGAACTGGGATTTGAACCCTGAGTTTACATCCCTTCTACCTGAGTCAAGTGCGTTAGCATCTATTCCATCTTGCAAAATAACAATGTCTAAGGCTAATTCTTTCCCTTGATGTCCACTGGAAAAGCTGTGTTCCTGCTGCCTTAAGGAGCAGTGGGAACAGGAGAAGAAAAGAGCTTCTTTGAAGCAGTGCAAGTTCTTGGGCCCCATCCCAGACCTACTGAATCAGAAACTCTGGGGAGGGGCCAGCAGGCTGTGTTTTAACAGGCCCTCCGAGGGATCCTGATGGGCGCTAAAGTTTGAGAACCACCACTCTATAGCTCTAGACAACCTGTCTTCAAAATAAGGTGCAAGCCACATCCTCACTGTCTGCCCTGCCTTTTCAATCATGGCCAACAACTGAGCCCACCCTAGAAGGGCAGAGATGAGAAGAATTCTGTGAATGTTGAAAATGTTTCCACGTAGAAAACAGTGTTAGCTTTCAGCTTCTCCATAAAGTAGTACAAAACACACTTTGTCCATTCCTGACAACAGCATGGAAGCCTTTTAATTAGTCCACCCTAGAGGAAATAGAGATGAGCTCATTAAGTAATTGCTCTGATTACCGGTGGGCAGGGGTGTGCATTGTTTTCTGATGCTTTTGTTTGGAGTGAGCAGTGCTACCAAACTGAAGGTTTCTTACAGAGGGTGTTAACATAAAAGGACTCCAACAAGCTGTGTGAGGGAGAGGGAGGTGGTGTTGATGACAGGAACACTTACAGAGCCAAACACACACCCACACACACAAATACCATTTCACACTGTACAGACTGATCAATGGCCTGTATCCCAGGAAAGTGAGCATTAATATTCCTGATACTCCCTAAAAGTTCAAAAGATATATCAAAGCCTGGTGCCTTCCTCCAAGTTCCCATTGCATGGGGTTAAATGTCTACATTTTAGTGAAGGTGACTCAGCCAGTGACAAGATGTAGAGACCCAGGTTATAGGAATATAAGAAATTGAAGTGAATACTGTTCGTAGAAATGTCTCATCTTACAACTCTGGGCACCTCATCCTACCACACATTCAACTCTGGTAAGGAGTCTGAGTAATAGTACCCACACTCTCACAGTTGGAAAGGAATGCTGAGACTCTCCTCCAACTGCCTCTTCAATTAAAGAACTCTCTCTTCAATAACTCTGTTCCAGAGTCATTCAGTATCATTTTTCTTTTTTTGGAATTAATTTTCATTGGCATATAGTTGCTTTACAATGGTGTGTTAGTTTCTGCTGTACAGCAAAGTGAATCAGCTATATGTATACATATATCCCCTGTTCTTTGGATCAGTGTGATTTTTCTGAAGCCACACAAATAGAACCAGGTCTGCTGATGGGGCTTAGGCTGTTGGAGCCACACACAGAAAGGGTGTGTGGACCCAAGTCACAAGGGCCAGTTCTGTGGTCCCCAGAAGCACCCTATCAGAAGGTGTAAACTGGCCACACTAAGTAGCTAGACTTTCTGCCCTTTAGTTCAAACTTCCAAGAATAAGAATTTAACTGGTTTAGTTCAGTCAAGTCACCCTGGATGAGGTACCTACTCCTAGCCCAGTCAGTGGTGGCCAAAGGCGGTCTCTTCAGGGGGTCAAGGGAAGAGTAGATGCTCTAGGTAACACAGAATGATGGGGCTGACAGTGAAACACCAGGTACCACACTGATTTAAAGTTAGTAGTAGACACGTCTGTCTCTTCCTCTAGATCATGAGCATCATCACAACATCTTATTTATCTTAATAAAACCACTTTCTAGAGAAACCTCAACCTGTTAGAGTATAAACATGAACTAATTTAATTTTTTCCAAAAAAAAAAAAAAAAAAAACTAGCTGTAGACTTCAGGGTACAAACAAATATTTCAAATTTCCTTCTTGTAGGCTCACAGTAGAATTTCACTTTCCCTGCCGTGATGAGGTTAGCTGTGGCCATGTGACTTTCTTTGGCTAGTAAAATGTGAGCAGAAGTAAAGATCACATCTGGGCAGAGGCCTTTGAGGCCAGTGCTTGTTTCACCATGGCTCTGCCCCCTGACTTGAGGACTGTGGAAGCGTATCTCAAGATGGTACAACATCAACTTGGGTCGTTGAGTGACTGCAGTGAGCGAGTCCACAGTTGACCCACACAGCACAAGTAGCATGAAAGTACACTGAACATGTGTCATTAAGACACTGAGACTTTGAGGTTGTTTGTGTTAAACAATTTTGTACTGGGCACTTCTTAAAGAGGGCAAGACAGATTTTATCTGAGCTAATGCAGTAGGGGAGAGAGACATCAGTACAGAATGAACTCAATCCCAAATGCAGCAAAGACAACTGGGGATTTATAGCCAATAGGCAGAGTGAGGGGACACAGTGGATGGACAATTGCTAAGAGGAACTTCATTAGATATCAAAGATAGGGGAATTCTCAATAAACTGGCTTGGTAGGATTCTTTGTGAAAACTGGGCCCAGCAGGCCAAGGTCAAAGTCTAGTTGAGAAGAGGAACCTGACTAAAGTTTGGTCAAGGAAGGAGTCCTTATCATTTGTCACTGTAGCCTAGATTCTCTCTGCCACTGGGTTAGGAAACATTTATTTTCTTTTGAACCCTGTAATAGTTTGTAAGAACTGCTATAACAGAATATCACAGACTGGGTGGCTTAAACAACAGAAATTTATTTTTTCACAGTTCTGGAAGCTAGAAGTCCAAGATCAAGGTGTTGGCAGATTTGGTTTCTTCTGAAGTCTCTCTCCTTGGCTTGCAGATGGTCATTTGTTGCTGCATCCTCACATGGCCTTTCCTCTGTGCACGTGCACCCCTAGTATCTTTCTCTGTGTCCAAATCTCCTCTCTTTATAAGGACACCAGTCAGATTGGATTAGGGCCGAATGCCCTCATTTAAATTTAATCACCATGTACAGGCCCAATCTCCAAATAAGTCACATTTGATGTACTGGGTGTTAGGGCTTTAACATATGAATTTGGAGGGACAGAATTCACCCCACAACAAGCCCCAGTTTTGCTCTCTTTCATTTTCCCAGACCAGCCCTAGTTCTGCTCTCTAATATTCCCCAGAATGTATTGAATGCTTTCCTGCTCATGTCAGTCCACCAAAGGGTGGGACCTTCTTCTGATGTGGTCTGACCAGTGCTGAGGACCACACAACTCTTACTCCCCTTCTTCCAAACTCTATTCTTCCATGGGCACGAGCTTAATGCCTATGTCACTCAACTGGCTCTTCAGGACCCTAGAACTTCTTTGGGGTGACTTTGCTGTTAAGTTAAATCTCCCTCATTTAGTTGATTTTCTGAACCCAAACACAGAAGTTTATGTTTATGTTTGTTTCTGTTTATGATTTATTATCATCCTCATTATATTTCCTTTTATTGTTTTTGACTTCTTGTTTGTGGCTTTAAAGTAGCTTTTGAATCTTAATGCTGTCATCCTGTATCCTTACTAGTCCTCTCAGCTGTATGCCCACTTCTGGTTTCATGAGGTTGCCTTCTCTGCATTTATCTAAGTTGTTGGGAGATATGCTTAACAGGAAGGTCCAACTAGGTCACACTTGGACAGCCCCCTGCAGGTTGACATCTGTCCATCAGTTCAGGAGTGTAATAGAACACTGGTGAACTCACCACCCTGCCCTGTATCCAGCCCACATTTGTCATCAGGAGTTGCTTTTCCCCTGGGCCAAAGAAGCCCACAACCACACCCTCTCCATCTTTTTCTTGGGCTATTGTGCCAATGGTCAGCCCGCTAGGACTTGAGCCATGCCTTCTTGGCTGCTAGAGATTTGATTTTTCTGTTGGCTCTGACTTAAGGACTCCGTATGTTCTGGATCCTGGCAGCTCAGCAATTACTCAGCTGGATCTGCCCAAGCAGAGCTTGCCCAAGGGGAACTCAAAGAGGACACCCCTGGATAACCCTGAAGCTTGGGTAAGCCTCAGTTCTGACAGTAGGCTGAGCATTCTGAAGGGATTTCCCTTCATCAGGGGTCCTTGGTACTGTATTGTGGCCATTCTCAGATCCACGTAAATAGAATAAAAAACAGTCTCAATTTAATCTGCCACTCCAGCCCCTGCAAGGACACAGCTGGTGAGGGTGTGCTGACTTTATTCACAAGCCAGTCCCTTCTCCCCAGCCTTGCAATAATTTTGTTGTCTTTGTTATTCTATATCCTGCGGTGATTTCCCTGAGTGCAGTGAGTGATTAATTTAGCTGGTGTCACAGGCTACAACATGTTGATATAAAGGGAAAAAGAATGAGAAAAAGAAAAGTGTGGAAGAGGTGAAAGGCTACTGCAGCAAACACACACAGGACCCAAGCTCCAGCCCTCGTACAAGACGCTCCAATGGCCAAAATGACCCCACGACATTGTTTTTGTGAACAGGAGTATGAACTTCTGAATGGTTGAGTTCCGAAATTCAAAGCCTGAAACTCTCCCAGGGCTCTCTCACTTCCCACATTGCCTCTGAAACATCAGTAGCTTCAGGAAATAATGAAAAGCAAATCAGAAATAAAATCAGAACTTGAAAACCCCTGGTTCTCTATGAAAAGGGCTTCTACTGTTCAAATTCTGGTTTACAAGAGAGTGAGATTTGGGATCTTGTGTGAAAACAAACTCCAGATTTTTCTGCAGTTTTGATACCCAGTTTAACCCTTTATCCTTCTTGGCTCATGAAGCTTAAAAGGACTAATGTGACTACTGATTTGAGACCTTGTACAGTTTACCAGTCCTAGGTCCTAGGTGGAAGCTTGTCTGTACCTATGGTTGTTGATATTGGTGAGGGAGTTTATCAAGTGATAATTGTTTCTATACACAACATAAGGTAGTTATGGCATATCTGTGAATAATACAGTTTTCCCCATGGTGACCCAACTCCTCCCTTGCCATTTTGTAACCTGGCTTTTAAACGTTGGGTTAAGAAGTAATTTAAGAGAGAATAAATTTTTGTTTTCACACTAAGCTCAGATTTTGACATTTTTATCCTTAAAATAATTTTAAAAGAAATAGCAGTGATAATTTTCATTAAAAGTGATACAACTTCATTAAAGAAAACATAGAAAATATCTTAGAAAAAGTCACCTAAAATCCCACCATGTGGAGATTATCACTTTTAACATATTTAAGTTAGTATTTTCCAGGCACAAATGCATGTATGTGAATATATATTTCTATACTTCATTCTAAAAATGAGATAATTCTGGACATACTAGTTTGTAACCTATTTTCTCTACTTAATAAGTTGTAAACATCTTTTCTTGGTATTCAATTTTTTCTACATTATTTTTAATGTCAGCACAGTATTCATTTCATTGGAGGGTGGGGGTAAAATGATACATACTCTGATTTAATCTTAAAATATAGGAGAGAAAATAAAAATTACTGGAAGTCCTCCTACTCAATAAAAACCACTGTAAATGTTTGAATGAGCAGCCTTCTGAGACCTCTCCTTGTACAATATTTTGTGCTCTCCATGGTGCTTTTCAATTTGCTTTTAAGCACTTGACAATGGATCAAGGAGAAACTCACATGTCTCAACTTATAGCTCTATATCATTATTTATTTATTTATTTTTGGTTGCGTTGTGTCTTCATTGCTGCGTGCAGACTTTCTCTAGTTGCGGCGAGCGGCAGCTATTCTTCGTTGAGGTGCACGGGCTTCTCATTGTGGTGGCTTCTCTTGTTGCGGAGCATGAGCTTTAGGCGCACGGGCTTCAGTAGTTGCAGCATGCAGGCTCACTTGCTGGGGTACACGGGCGCTAGAGCACGCGGGCTTCAGTAGTTGTGGCACGTGGGCTCAGTAGTTGTGGCACACGGGCTTAGTTGCTCCACGGCATGTGGGATCTTCCCGGACCAGGGCTCGAACCCATGTCCCCTGCATTGGCAGGCAGATTCTTAACCACTGCGCCACCAGGGAAGTCCCATCTATATCATTATTTTAAAGGTCTATATTACATCCCATTCTAGTAGGTTCCATTATTTACATGATGAATACACCATTGATGAACATTTCAGTTGTTTTCTTTTTGTGTGTGTGCTATTCTAAACAACATTGTGATGGACATCACTGAGATTTATCAGCTTGAACTTGAGTGATTATGTCTTCAGAGTAAATTCTAAATGCGGAGTTGCTGGAACAAATAGTACACACATTGTACATTTTAACTACTAAAGTGACTTTCAGAAAAAGCACCAATTTTCATCTCCACTAAATAGTGTGTGAGAAAACTGATGCTCAACAACACTGAGTTATATTAACTTAAACATTTAATTTTGTCCATCTTCTGGGTGAAGAATAAAATTTATTGTTTTATTCACATTTTATTGATTATTAGCAGGGTTGAAATCTTTTAATGCATTGAATGTTTTACTTCTATGAATCGTCTGTTAACGTCCTGTGCTTTTTTTTGTTATTGGTCTTTTCTTTATTGATTTGTAAGAATATTTAGTCAGTAATATTTAGTTGTGATCTATCATTTGTCTTGTAAATATTTTTCCCATTTTGCTTGTTTTTCAGCTTTGTTTATATTTTTAGCTGAGCCAAAGTTTACTTTTTGTAGTCAAATTGCTCAGTTTTTATGTATTTTCATTACATGATTAGAAGTTATTTCCTGATCCAACATTATAAAAAATTATCACCATCTTCTTCAAGAACATTAATGGTTTTATTTTTTTATTACTTTTAAAACTTTGATCCATCTCGTATTTATTTTGGTGTATCCAACTTTATTCTAACTGGCCATCCAGTTGTATCAATACTATCTATTGGATAATTCATTTTTTCCCTATTAATTTGAAGTCCTACATTTATATATTATATGTTATAAATTCCCACCTATTTTTTAGAACTTGCTTTTATTACAAAAATCATATATGCACATGGTAAAAAAGGACACAATCATCAAAAATTGTATACAATAATAAGTCTCCACCAACCACTGCTAGTTCCTCACTTCCCCTCCCTAGAGGGAACCATTTTCCAGAAGTGCTCTAGGTATACACAAGCATGAGAGGTATGTCTGTGACACATGCATAATACATAGATGTATACATGTCTGTGTATCCTATTTTATGTTTACACAAGTTAGAGCTTCCTACATGTATGGCTTGGCACCTAGTTTCTTTTTTCTTTTTTTAATTAAACAATATATCTTGGAACTCTTTATAAGATCAACAAAGCTACTTCATTCTTTCTCATAATTGCATAGTACTCCATTGTATGTCGGTACCGTAATTTGTTTAAACAAATAGCCTGTTTGTTGACAACTTTTTCAGGTTTTTTTCTACGATCAGCAATGCTATATCACCTCATATTTCTTGCACATGTGTGCATATAACGTGGGACAAATTCCCCAAAGTGTCAGCTGCTGGACCAAAAGGGTATATGCACCTTGTATTTGGTAGATATTACCAAATTGTCCTCTAAGGAGGACTGTCTTAGTCCATTCAAGCTGTTATGACAAAATACCTCAACTGGGTATAAACAACAGAAATTTATTGCTCACAGTTCTGAAGGCTGGGAACTCCAAGATCAAGGTGCCACCATGGTCAGGTGAGGCCCTCTTCCTTGTTACAGACTTCTCATTGTATCCTCACATAGCAGAAGGGGGCAAAGGGGCTCTCTGGGGCCTCTTTTATAAGGGCACTAATATCACTCAAGAAGGCACCACCCTCATGACCTAATCACCTCCCAAAGGCCACACCTCCTAATACCATCACACTGGGCATTAAGATTTCAACACATGAATTTGGGGAGGCCACAAACAATCAGATCACAGCAAGGTCAAACCAGTCTTGTACTCCCATCTATATTGAAAGAGTTTGCTTAAGATCCTGTCTCAAACATTTTTTTTATCTTTCTCAATCTGAAAATTGCAAAATGTTATCTAATTGTTAAAGTGGATTTCTTTTTTTTTTATTCAAACAGAAAGTCACAAAAATTATAATCATCCTCATCAGTTCACTCAGTCCCATGTAATTAATTTCTTTTTCCATCTTGATCTTTTGTTAGCACTTTTATGAATTCATCAGTTTTCCATTAGGGTTCTGAAAATGCTTATTCATTCAGTTCAGCAGTATAGTCAGTTACCAGAAACCTGTACTTGTCAGAGTCTTTTCCATGAATTCCTTGAAGATGAAACCCTTTTTTTTTTTTTTTTGAAACCCTTTTATAGGAACATTTTTGCAAAAGCATCAGAGTACACCCGGAACTATCTGTAAATGACAAAAGACTTAAAAATGACCACGGTTAAAGATTTGATGAAAGTTCATAATAATGCAATTGACAAGGAAATTTAGTTATTTCTGAGATATACATTTTAAAGTAATAACTAAAATTATGACTTATAACATTATACCAGAACATATAAGATTTTTAGAAATTTCATGTAATGTCTGAAACATTTATATTAACATATTTCCATACAAATAACCCAAAGAAAGTTTAGTGTTAGTTGTTTTTTTGTTTGTTTTTTTATACTGCAGGTTCTTATTAGTCATCAATTTTATACACATCAGTGTATACATGTCAATCCCAATCGCCCAATTCAGCACACCACCATACCCACCCCACCGCAATTTTTCCCCCTTGGTGTCCATACGTTTGTCCTCTACATCTGTGTCTCAATTTCTGCCCTGAAAACCGGTTCATCTGTACCATTTTTCTAGGTTCCACATATATGCATTAATATACGATATTTGTTTTTCTCTTTCTGACTTACTTCACTCTGTATGACAGTCTCTAGATCCATCCACGTCTCAACGAATGACTCAATTTAGTTCCTTTTTAAGGCTGAGTAATATTCCATTGTATATATGTACCACATCTTCTTTATCCATTCGTCTGTCAATGGGCATTTAGATTGCTTCCATGACCTGGCTATTGTAAATAGTGCTGCAATGAACATTGGGGTGCATGTGTCTTTTTGAATTATGGTTTTCTCTGGGTATATGCCCAGTAGTGGGATTGCTGGATCATATCGTAGTTTAAAGTGGATTTCTTTTATTATTAGTGAGAGTGGGAACATTTTCATGTACTTATAAATCTTTTTTCTTTTTATAAAAAACATGAATTCATGTTCCTGTTCCTTATAGTGTTGAGAGAACTCTTTATAGATTGAGAAAATTAATCATTTGTCAATAATATATGTTTTAAATGTTTCTCTTATTGGTCATTTGTCTTTTGACTGTATTTATGATGATATTTTCACTGTGCAGAAAATTTAATTTTTAGGTAGTGTAACTTATTAACCTTTAACTTTATGGCTTCTGGGTTTGTTTTCTTGCTTAGAAAGGCTTCCACCATTTCAAAATTACAGATGAACCTCATGTTTGTTTCTAGAATTCTTATGGTTTCATTTTTTTTTTTAATGTTTAAATCTTTGATTCATCTTTCTGTTAGGAGGAAGATTGAGTGTATTCAGTTTTAGTCTTTTCCCAGAGGTCTAGATAGTTGTCCCTAAAACTGTTTATTGAAAAATCAATTTTTCCCATTGATTTTAAATCATGGGTTTATCATATATGAAATTTTCATATAAAGTTAGCTCTAATTTCTCAAATCTGTTCCATTGGTCTAAGCTTTCTAGTCTGTGCTGACAGTGAACAGTTTTAATTATTATAGTTTTATAATACATTTTAATATATGTCAGGTCTCCATCAATAGTCTTTTCCTACTTTTTCTCACTACTCTTGACAAGTGCCAAAATAGACAAGAAATGCTCTAGAAAAATAAATTAATGCTAGTGGGATTTTTATTGCGATTGCATCAAATTTATAGAGTCCCTCTACGTATTTACTAGGTCTCCTTTCATGTCCTTTACTAGTTTTTGAATTTTCTTTATATATTTCCTGTACATTTCTTATTGAGTTTAATTTGAGATATGTAATGGTTTTTGCTGCTGTTGTGAATGGGATAATTTCTTCCATTAAAATTTCTTTCAGATATTGTTTGTCTATTTAAAGCAAACTTAAATGAGACTTTTTTCTTGTCTTAATTCAGTATTGATGTTCTTACTTTTATGGAGAATTCAGATATGTAACCATCACATTATCAAATAAGAGTTGTGCATATGACCCATTCCAAACCCCAACCGGGTGTGAAGTGATGAAGAAATGATAGGAAACACCAAGTAGATAATGGACAATCAATTTAATCTTCAGGTAATTGTACAGTTTTAGAGGGTTTTTATAATTTAATATTAAAGCAAAGGACAGTGTCATTCTTAGCAAAGGACAATAACTTCATATGAATCAATGCTGGTGACCAACACACTATGAACATTTTGTCACTGATTCCTGCCCCCTCTTCCCTTTCTTCCTGTCTGTGTCAGAGATGTTTTCTCTTAATGCATTCGAAAGGGCTATTTTGGGATTTGAGTCACCTTTTCTCCTTGTGTCTCTGCCACAGACACAATCCATCAACCTCCTATCATACACAAAAGAAAAAAATCCACTCTCCAAGATAGCAAGGCGGTCACTTGGTACTGTGTGTTATCATAAGGGCTGAGCCCAGGTTCTCTGATGTTTCTGAGTGTGAATTCTCAGCCACCTCAGATGCCCGCATTTGGTGCCCTGTCTGGCTCAGTTTAGAACAAAACACTTTTCCTGACAAGTTGTGTGGTGCTAATTATATTTCAATTAGCAGTTGGTCAAAACCCTGCAGAAAGCCAAAGAACAGCCCTTCACAGGTTCTGATAAGAAGTCATATGAACTAAGGCATAATTATTGCATCATGGACAGAGGCTACACCCATGTCATAGATCTTTATATCAATAACTGAAGTCATAGATGCTAATTTGGCTGCATTGGGAAGCAGACCTCACTAATCAAGAGAGAATAAAGAAAAAGAGAATTTTGTGATTATTCAGCTGGCTGGGGGGGGCCTGCTATGATGATGAGAATCCTAAGAAATGCATGGTGCGTGATAATTATTCGTTATGAAAAGGAAACATGAACCTTTAACCAGTTGCTAGACCCTCTTTCTTTGTAGAAGCAGCTGCCCCACTCCTAATTTACAACAGCTCTATTGCCCAATACATGGGCAGATTGGAAAGCATGGAGGTAAACCATAATGTCCCCTGAATTGCAGACTCATATGGCCAACCACCTACTTGACATCCATGCCCAGTTTTAATAGGACTAATGCCGAGCTTCCTTCTTCTCCCAGACCTGCTCCTCCCATAGCCTCCCACCAAAAAAACCCCTTCATGCTTGATGCCTCTCTTTCTCTCACAGCCCATATCTGGTCCATCAGCAAATCGGGGCGACTGTACCTTCAAACTCTCTCCAACATCGAACCACTCCTCACATCCACACTGCTATTACTTGTGTGAAGCCGCTATCATCTCTACCAGGCTGCTTCACTGGCCTCCTAAGTGTTCTGTTCTCAACAAGCAGAGTGATCCTGTAAATGCTAAATTATGTCTGTTATTCCTCTGCTCAAAAGCCTCCAATGGTTCCCCATGACATTCAGAGTAAAAGCCAATGTACTCACCATGTTCTACAGAACCCCCTGGGATCTGGCCCCCATCACCTCTCTACCACTGCACTCATCCACTACACTCCCCTCGCTGCCTTCACTCTAGACAGTTTGCCACACTGATGTTCCTCACACACACCAGACAAACCCCCCCTCAGCCTTTACACTTGACAGTCCCTCTCCCCCAGATATCACATGGCTCACTCTGTCACCTCCTTAAGGTTTTTACTTAAATGTCATTGTATCAGCAAATCCTTCCCTGGATATACTGTCTAAAAGTGCAACCCCACACTCTCACTTCTCCTTCTTCCTTTCTTTATTATTCTCCTCAGTTTTCAGCACTAACATATGTCCCATTTTATTTGTTCATCTATTGCCTGATGGAGTATAATGTCTTGGAGGACAAGGGTTTTGTCTGATTTGTATCCCTTGCACCCAGAACAGAGCCTAGCACATTGTAGGCTTGATAAATATTTGTTGAATAAGTGAATGAATGAATGGACAGTTAAGAGCAAGGGCACAATAAAATTTTTTAACATTGAGCTTTGACAATATACTACATTTTCATTTCTTAAATTAGATACTTGAAAGGCTCATTGATAAAGCATATGTTAATGCCTTTTTATCACTTGAAAAAATACCATCAAAGCTTCAAAGTTTTAATGACCAACTGCTATCCTTTCCTGTTGTTTTATTTTTCCTTGAAGACTCTGAAAGGCAAAGGAAAGTAGGTCTGTGTGGTCCTCAGCTTAAACTGAAGACTCCCCCATTCTCATTATAATTATGTTGTCATTGATGGAGACTACAGTGTTCAATGTTGTTTTTTTCAGTAGGTCGGGACAGGGACGCGGGGAAGGCTTTCATTGGGCCAATTTAACCCTGAATATAATGCTGTAAATCATAAAGAAAAGTCCCAGACATTGCAGATTAACCTGGTCCAAATGAAGTCACCCTAAAGAGAGACAGGTGTCAGGATGGCCAAAAGCATTTAGTACCAATTTGCAGTGATACTAAATCTAATGTAAAAAAAGAGACCAGAATGATGTAACTTAAGTATTTGCCTGGTGGTACATCTTAGGGATCTGGAGTCTACAATGATACATAAAGCAACATTCTCAGGGTCTCTGCTCATCAAATCTTGGGATTTGATCATCTCAGTCACTTGAAAATTTACCTCTTACTCTTTCTATTGATATAAGTCATGTACTCATTAAGTACACACCTGCGAGTGAAGTTTTGTTAAGTGAAAGCTAATTTATACTCACTACACACACGGCTGCTATTTTTATATAGCCAATTTGGGTTTTGTTTTATGTTTCCCGTCACCTAGTAGTTCATTTTGTAATGGACTTTTAAAGATTAGAAAACCAGCAACCCATATATAAAGCCAGGTTACTTTAATATTCAGCAGTAGACTATAACCATGCTATGAAAAATAAATTCTATTCTAAGGCTAGCTGACTAGTCACGGGAGAGCAGGGAGGGTTTGGAAAGGGTATTCCCAGATTAGATGCTGCACAACTCACTTCACATGTACTATATGATTTGGAGATGTGAATGGGACTTGGTACCTAGAATTTCTCTGCATAGAGCAAAAACACATATATAAAGTCTTTTAGTATGCCTGATTTGATTTTTCCCTTCTCAGTAAAGCTCTCAACCCCAATTCCCATGTAGAAAGTCAGTACCTCTGTAATACCAAACAAGTTCTGTGCAATGAACTATGGAGGCCTGCGTATTTACACTGCAATATAAAAATCCAAGTACATATAATGTACATCCATGATTCATCCTACAAGAGCAATTTTCCAGTGTCGCTGGTCCATGGGTCACTTTCTTAAAATAGTGGTATCTGAAGTATGAGATACCAATTGCTCACTTGGATGAGTGTGGGGAGATATGGGGTATGGAGGACAGCTAATGAGAAAGACATTCTGTTTCACAACGTATAAATGTTGGGGGAGATAAGAAGAAACATTCACCCAGCATCAGAGCTCTATGTTTATTTATGTCCTGCCTTTATTTTTAACTATATTTCAAGGCTGTTGTGTTGAAAGAGAAATGTTTGAACACTGTGTCTCATCCCACGTTGAACCCTATACTACACAGGTGGTGTCATGGAACTCTGCTGTCTGTGGACAGAATATTTTTTATCTCAGGACACCCCAGAAAGTGCTTTTAGGCAACCCAGATCCTTATCACTGTAGGCAGGGCCTCATTCTCTATCTCTAGTAATAACTAGTAGAATATTATATTCAGGCTTACAATCCAGAATAGCATTTTTCATTCTGCCAGACTGTGAAATTAATGTAGCACAAGCAATATTTTTAAGTGAAATACAATAGAATAGAAAATATCAAAGGGTAGCTTATGTAATAGAAACAAGTATTGTTTTATAAGTTTGTGTGTGTGTGTGTGTGTGTGCGTGTGCGTGTGTGTTGGGTATTGACAGGAAAGTGCTTGCTTACTGTAGGTTGTTTAAAAGCCATTTATGGAAAATTACAAGTATTCAACAGTATTTCTATTTTCTCCTTTGAGGCAACATGGCTATATCATTTAAGCCTCTTCTGTGGTTAGATGAACCCATATGACTGAGTTTTGGCCGAGGGAATGTGAACAGAAGTGCCATGCATTCCTTCCAAACTTTGCCCATAAAAATTTCCCAAACTTGATCCTTGCTTTTTCCCCACATATAACTGAATTGAGAGGACCCAGAGGAAGGTGGAGCCACGAGATGGGAGGAGTCTGGGTCCCTGAAGGTACATGTGGAAGGCTGCTTACTCATCAATTCACACTGAACTGTAAAGGGGGTGAAAAATAAACCATTTGTGTTAAGCCACTGCAATTGGGAGTGTGTTTGTTATAACATCTAACTAACACAGGACTGATGAAAGGGTGAACACCATGGCGAGGTGCTCTGCTCTCCTGCCTCTGGTTTTATTTCAGCTCCTTTAAAACAGGACACCCAACAAGCACTAAGCTCCACCTCCACAGAGCATGTATGAGGCTTAGATTTCCTCACAGCCTTGCTGCACTTCTGTGGTTTTTTGTTTTGTTTTTGTTTTTGTTTTTTTTAAGACTGGCACTCCCCAGTGCTTTCAGGGAAAGGTTTTTCTTTTTTTTTTTTAAACTTTGGGTTTATTTATTTATTTATGGCTGTGTTGGGTCTTCGTTTCTGTGCGAGGGCTTTCTCTAGTTGCGGCAAGTGGGGGCCACTCTTCATCGCGGTGCGCGGGCCTCTCATTATCGCGGCCTCTCTTGTTGTGGAGCACAGGCTCCTAGACGCGCAGGCTCAGTAATTGTGGCTCACGGGCCTAGCTGCTCCGCGGCGTGTGGGATCTTCCCAGACCAGGGCTCGAACCCATGTCCCCTGGATTGGCAGGCAGACTCTCAACCACTGCGCCACCAGGGAAGCCCCACTTCTGTGTTTTAACTATGACTAAATCTCCAGTTGGACCTTGGCTTTCTGCTCCATTATGTTCAGACATTTGTCTCAATGTCTGTCAGTCACTGAGTCTCACCAAGCCCCTGGGACCTACCCCACAGCCAGTCCTTCCCCACCAGTCCCCTATAGATCCTTATCCATGATCTGTGATCTATTTCAGCCTTAGGATGTAGGTAATGTCTACAAATAAAATTTATTTCTGACAAAAATTTTAATTTATATGAGAATATTCTCTTTCCAAGGAAAGAATTTGAATAATTTCAACAGTAACAATGAGTAACAATAGCTAGCGTGTACTGAATGCCTACCATCAGGCATATATTATCCCTAAATCTCACAAAAATCCAGTAGAGTCGTTATTATTATACTCATTAAAAGAGGAAGAGATTGAAGCTCAGAGAGGCTGGGATTTGTCCCAGGCCGCACCGCTATAATATGGACTTGAACTCACATTTGTCTGATGACCAAACCCACACTCTTTTGCCTTCCTGATGACAAAAAAGGACAAATGTCTAATAGCAAGAGGTTTAGATGTCTATACACTGAAGAGGCTTCTTGGGAGCCTTCAGTCCACCCTCCATAAGAGGGCACCTGTTCTTGGAGGTCCCACTGGGCACTGAGAAATGCTGAACTTTTAGCTCACTTGTGGTTTGTGGGAAACGGGGGAGATCAGAACTGAACTGAACAGCTCCATAGAGGCTGCAGCCGCATTTGCTGCGCACGTGGCAAAGGAATGCCACACTCCCAACTAAATACAGTTCCCGGCACAGCTCTCTGAAGTTTGGTCAAGGAGCTGGGAACTGACAGGAATAAACGAGACCACTGGAGGCTTATTCCAGTATAAACAGAACTGGCCAGGTTGCGTCTTCAGACAAAAATCTAAACCAGTGGTTTTTGAGGGGGATGCTCATGACAGTCCACTGGGGAATGGGAAGAAAACGTGAGAACTTCTCCCGGCATAGTAATTCCATGTTAAAATAAGACAGAAATTCAGTGTTTCTAACATCTAATAAATAGGCTGATACCAGTACTCTCATCCCTTCCTTATGTCACACCGGACAAGTAGCACCATGACATATCCTGAGGGAAAGTGAGGGCTCCATGTTCCATGGCACAGCGGCGTGAGAGCCGAGCCCTTACTCATTCTTTCACTTTCTTGTTTTGCAACCCAGTTCAGCTTACATGGCCCTGTTTAAGTGCGTTTATATGTTCTGTTATCTGGTTGTATTATTTGGGGTTCTCCAGAGAAACAGAACCAATAGGAGATATAGAGCTATATATAAGGAGGTTTATTATAGGAATTGCCTCATGGGTTATAGAGGCAGAAGAGTCCCACAGTCTATTGTCTGCAAGCTGAAGAGCCCAGAAAGCTGGTGGTGTGTTCAGTCTAAGTGCAAAGGCCCTAGAACCAGGGGAGCCAATGGTGTAACTCCTAGTCCAAGGTGAAAGACTTGAGAACCAGGGGGCTGCTGGTGTCAGTTCCAGAGTCTGAAGGCTTGAGAACCAGGGGCTCCAATGTCCAAAGGCAGGAGAAGATGAACATCCCAGCTCAAGAAAAGAGAGAGGGAATTCACTCTTCCTCTGTCTTTTTGTTCTATTCTAGCCCTCAGTGGATTTGATGAAGCCCACCCACACTGGTGAGAGTGAATCTCTTTACTCAGTCTACTAAATCGAATGCTCATCTTTTCCAGAAACTCTCACAGACATACCCAGAAGTAATGTGTTACGAGCTATGTGGGCATCCCTTAGCCTAGTCAAATTGACACACAAAAATAACCATCACATTGGTTTTAATCAAACCAGTTGCCACCTGGCTTTAACAAAGTCAGTCTTTACAAACATAAAATGGTCATATGGCTTAAGATATTCCTGCCAAAGTATCTGAACGTTGAAGATAGTCCTAATAAGACAAGCACAGGTAAACAACAAGAAAATGACAGAACTGACCCATGCCTTGAGTACTCAAGGTACCATTTACCTTTGTTTCGATCTCAGC
Source organism: Eschrichtius robustus (assembly GCF_028021215.1). NCBI lineage: Eukaryota > Metazoa > Chordata > Mammalia > Artiodactyla > Eschrichtiidae > Eschrichtius > Eschrichtius robustus. The sequence continues at coordinate 38,018,603 of NC_090829.1, forward strand.
TACATCATGAGAAAAATACGGTGATTTATTCAAATATAATAGACACCATCAACTCTTCAGAATGTGGACTTATTCGCCATTATCAGTGATGTACTTCAACCCAAGTGTACGTTGTCCTTTGAGATATTAACTAATTACTGAACTGCCTGCAGACAGTTTATAAAGAGATCCGGGGTTGCTGCTCCACAGTCGGTTACTGATAATAACACCTTGGCCAAAAACTTTGGAGAACACTGATACGGAAGACAATCTGGCCCATCCTAGGGCACTTTCCATAATTCAGGAGGTACTAGTAGATATTGAACGGCTAGATCCAGATTTCCATGGGGGACGCCTGGGCCTCTGAAGTTACATCTCTCCACCCCTTTCTTCGGACTTCCAGAGCTGTACTAGTGCAACCCTAACTGCCTTCGTAAACACAGGCAAAACCATTTTCAGCCGCCTGGGACTCTGCTGGGCAGATTTTGCTTTCGTCAAACCCTTGCTGTTCTCCATCAAGCATGGTTGGAATGATTCGGTCTTGATTTAGATTCAGAAGCTTCATGCACTTACTGCTCTCAGCAAAATTTAATCAAAATATTTATCTCAATAATTTGGTCCAAAAGTTTCTTCAAATTAACTAAGGCAAACCGTTCAGCCAGGTTACTGCAGAAAGCCCTAGAGTGGGACAGAGGTGCGAAAAAAAAAAGAAAAGGGTTCAGTCGGGAGGGAAGGCCATACGCTGACTAGATTCAGTCAGAAGTATATACAACATTTATTAGCTAAAGTACCACAAAAAGCATTCTAATCAGTTGGTTTCCTCTCATTAAGTGTTAACTAGTTCATATAAGCTTCCTGTGTAGGAAAGTATCAAGTACTTAGCAAGCATTAGGGAAGAGGCGAGTCACAAGTGGGGTCTGAGGGACAACAGACACTGGAGCAATGACATTGTTACCTTGCTGGGTGACATTTTTGTTTGAGGCATATGTGAGCGTCTTGAGGAGGATCCAGAAGGCCTGCCAGAAACAAACACAGATCAGAATTTTCATTCTGGTAATGAGTCTCTGAAACAACATTTGTTGAGTTTTAAAAAACATACTTAAGGGGACTAGCTCCTGAACCAAATACTATGATTATATTCCAGATACACTGGCTCACACCGTTTAAACCCACAGAACAGGATAATCATATCATATTAAATGGCCTTTTATTTAGATTGTTTTAGTATGCTGGCTTATAAGCCACTTTGGTAAAGTTATAAAAATAAGAGGAACAAAACTAAGGGGCCCTGTGGACCCCATCATTAAATGATTTGGAAATGGGTCCCTGGGATCATACACGTCTGGGACTAGAAGGGGACTGCAGCCAGTTCACACGAGCATGGCCACACCATGCTCATGGTGGCCCCTGTTCTGATTGGCCAGTGCCTGGCCCCAAGCAGTTGCAAAATATCACAAATATCACTCCTGATAAATTCTAAAGCATGCATTTCACAGATAAAGACACAGTGACCCAGAGAGATAAAGTGACCTGCCCACACTACACATCTTATTAAGAGAAAAACAGAACTTGGACTTGAGCGTCGTTCTACAGTGCTCCTTTGGCGTCCCCACACCACCCTCTTCCCCTGAAATTTGTTGCCATTTTTCTTTATAAACTTGTGATGCAACGACCACCTTTTGATACAGAGTGACAAAGGCTGTTAAGCAGGTTGGGCAAATGCTTTGATAACAGGTAGAAGAGCTTTAAATTGCTATCTTTCAAAAATAATGTCAAACATTTATTGAGTGCTTGCTACATGACAGGCACAGATACTTCACTTGTTTATTAACTTGTTTAATCTTTTAAACAATATCACCTTTAATCTTTACAATAGCCTTATTGAGTAGTTATGATTATTGATTCCATTTAACACGTGGAAGAACTGATGTAGAGCAAGACTGAGTAACTTGCTATGGAGGCGACTTCTAAGATGACCCCCAATTGATATTCACACTCTGTGTAATTTCCTCCCTTTGGCTGTGGGCTGGACCTAATGACCCATTTCAAATGGAATACAGAAAAAAAAGTGATGGGATGTCACTTCCATGGCTAGGTTATAAAAGCCTGTGACATCTGTCTTACTAGAGACTCTTATTCTGCTGGCTTTGATGGCTACTCTGTTGGAAATGCCCATGCGGCAAGGAACCTGAGGGCAGCCTCCAGCCAACAGCCAGCAAGGAATTTAGGCTTTCAGCCCAACAGTTCTCAAGGAACAGAGTCTTGCCAAAAACCACATGAGTGAGCATGGAAGTGGATCCCTCCCCAGTCGAGCTTCAAATGAGATCCCAGACCTTGCGCCAATGCCTTGATTGCAGTCTTTGAGAGACTATCAAGCAGAGGACACAACTAAGTTGTTCCTTGATTCCTGATTGACCAAAACTATGAGATAATATATGTTGTTTTAAGTCAATCATTTTAGCGTAATTTGTTATGACGCAAAAGATAACTAACACAGTTACCCAAGACTACATAGCTACATAACTCCTGGTATAGCCAGGAGTTGAACCCAAGAAGTCTGGCTGCTAAACCTATGCTTTTTTCCCCTAAGTCTACTCTTTTAAGCAGTGATACCACACTGCCTCTCAGAAGGGACACCACATTCCTCACGAACATCACCATCATTATTACCATCATCATCATCACCTCTGTCCCCATCATCATCATCACTACTACTACATACCAAATATTAGCTAAGTGCTTTATATAAATAATTTTATGTAATCCTCAAAATGACCCTGTGGGATATATCCAAAAAAAAATAAAAACACCAATTCAAAAAGATACATGCACCCCAACGTTCATAGCAGCATTATTTACAATTGTCAAGACATGGAAACAACCTATGTTTCTATTGACAGTTGAATAGATAAAGAAGATATAGTATATATACACAATGGAATACTATTCAGCCATAAAAAATAGTGAAATTTTGTCATTTGCAGCAACATGGATGAACTTGGAGGGCATTATGTTAAGTGGAATAAGTCAGACAGAGAAAGATAAATACTGTATGATATCACTCATATGCGGAATCTAAAAAATACAACAAACTAGTGAATACAACATAAAAGAAGCAGACTCATAGATATAGAGAACAAACTAGTGGTTATGGGAGGGAAGGGGCAACATAGGGGTAGGGGGAGTGGAAGGTACAAACTATTGGGTGTAAGATAGGCTCAAGGATGTATTGTACAACCCAGGGAATATAGCCAATATTTTGTAATAACTGTAAATGGAAAGTAACCTTTAAAAATTTGTATAAAATTTTTATTTTAAAAAAATGATCCTGTGGTTCCAACTTTATAGTTTAAAAAAAAAATGAATCTCAGATAATAAAAGCAACTCACCTAGGGTCACATAGAAAATTCAGAACTTGACAGAGCTGAGTCCAAAACCAATGCCTTTCCAACTAAATTTTGCTGCTTCTCTGTAAACCAAAGGGCTGTACCTAACTGGTTAATGATGCCCTGATATATAATCTTTTACAACATTGGAAAAAATGTATAACAATTTTTTTAGTAAATCATTGATAACAAAATCTAATTGCTGCAGATTTTTCTAAGTTTACCACAGTTAACAATTCCATGGAGACTTTTAGGATGTGGGATGTAGGAGTGCCATGGAAAACTGGAAGCAAAAAAAGAATGCTTTACTACATTGTATATAGCACTTCTTGTTAGCAAATATAATGAATTGAAGTTAACATCAATTGTATGATACTAAGTTTCTTTCAAAAATAAAAGTCATAAACCCTAAATCTAATATAATAATTTGCATTGCGTATAAAATCTTGAATGATTCCTTACAGTACAGTGGATGAGAAAGCTCACACTCCTTGCCATAGCATTTCGGGCTGACCATCTTAGCCCAATTTTCAGCTTAATCCTCTACACAGATGTCACCTATGAAACTCAAGTCTGATTGTATCATATCAGGGCGTGAAATCAGACACCTAGATTTTTGCTTCCAGATTGAACACATTGCTTACCAAAGCACAAAAAAATTTTTGAGGGAGAACAGCGGGACGAGGGGAGGAAGGAGAGATGGAAGTACAAAAGGAAGGGAGGAAGGAAAGAGGGAAGGGAGAAGAGAGGACTTCACTCTTTTCACTCTAGCAATGAATCCTCAAATTCACTAAATATTCTAATTCTATCATAAGTGAGTCACAAAGTATCCTTACACACTTCAGTTTATAACAAAGTTCCCCTGCAGACTAAACAGAGAGAAAGCAGAAACGTTGGGTACATGACATCAAGTATTCTACCATAAGCTTTATAACCTCTGCTTTCTTCTGTATCCAGTTCACATGGTCCTAACATCCCTTCCAGTTTTGCCCCCAAGGTTTTGAGTGTCTGAACCATATTTAAACAAAAAAGTACCATAGGTACTTTTTTAAAGCAACTAAGAACTCTGCTAAGTCCGACGTGCTTCTGGTGGCAGCACTGGAGTAATTAACTGCAATGAATTATAATGATCCTAATCATGTTCTTTAGAATATTTGCAGGGTTAGCTAGGAAGAAATGGCATGCACAAGACCACCTAAATAATGGAGGAACCAGTAAGCATCATTTTAAATAGTGCTTGAGTTCACGTTGTAGATGGGATATTGGCATGGTCCCCTTCACTGTCACTTCATTAACCATCAGTTCAGGGATTGCTTCTATTTCTGTATTAAGTCTCTGACCTGCTTTCTGGTAGGCCGACATCACTGTAGTCTTGACAGAGTCCTTCAGACTTCAGCTGTCGGCCTTCGTCTTCCAAGCTCACACCCTCTCGTCCCTAATTACATTAGAGTGAGGGAAAAGAAAAATGACCTCAATGGTATTTATTTGGCTCAGCAGGATGAAGACTTGGCTGGAAGAGGAAGTGGTGAGGCTGCAGCTCTTAATTCCAGGGGGAAGCCTTGAAGGCTGCTGTGAAGCCTGCTGCTGTCTTATTGCTTAGGTCTCAAGTCAGGCTGAAAAGCTTAAACAGCAACTTTTCAGCATGTGATTGTACTTTTCATTTTCCTTGTAATTTGCCCACAGCCGACTGTTTAAAACAATGTGCCTAGTGCTATGTAACGTTAGACAATGCAAGTACTATTGCCGACCACTTCTCGTTTCCATCTCCCCCTCAAACCCTCCAGGTTTTTAAATCCCTAAATGTCTCTCTCCTCCCAAGCACCCCTTGTTCACTCCCTACAAAGTGCCTTTTATGCCTTTTAGGCACAAACACTATTAGTGGCATCTTTTAAAACTTATTTGGATGGAAAGCTTTATAAAATAGATTATGACCTTCGACCCAGGGATGCCCCAGGGACTGTTAAGGTGTGTAGAACTGTCTGCCCCTTTACTAAATGGTCCCAGACGGCTGTACTTTTCCAGTTCTTATGTCTGTTTTCTATTATTTTCTGCCTCCTCTGTGCTACCAATTCTTTGTGCTACTTCATTTCCCACAAATTCTGACCCACCAAATACGTCTCCTAAAAATCAATTTTTGTTTTTGGAAATCAGAAATAGCTAGGCTCTTAGCCATCACCCTTTACTTTCTGACCCAGGAGTTTAAAGTTCACACAGTGAGATTCTTTAATAAGTATTCCAAGGGACTGAAGAAACATGGTAGTTTAAGATACAAAAGGTAGTCACTCTAGGATTAAAAACAAAAGAAAATATTTATAATGATGGTCACCATCTATATTTGGCATTTTATTTCAAGAACTGACTTCTCTTGTATTCAGAGTTCTGAAAACAGCCAGATTCATGGGAGGTAGTTTTTCCTGTAGTCACATCTGCCCGACTTTATTGAATTTCCTTTTCTTAATGAATCATGAGGGTTGAGTTAAATGTTAAATATCGGTGTTTATATAAGGAACATGCATGTTTGCTTTTTCTTCAATTAAGGAAAAGCCGGTTGACCTTTGTGCCACTGAGTCTTGTGCTTGTTAACTGCGTGGCTGTCCCATCTAACAAGCCCTTCTTGTAAGACCCATCACACCATCTCATAGGCACAGTTGGCTCTCCACTAGGTGGCATCACAAAAGAACCTGTGCCCCAGAAACCGGAAGATGGAAAAGTAGGAAATGTCTTATCATGATGCTGGGGGTGGTTTTGACTGCACAAATGTGCACATTAGGAACCTGGGGATGATGAGAGGTTACTTCAAACACTTAAAGTTGGAAAGCAACTCAGTATAAGTTTAAGAAACCCAGCTGCACTTACAATCATCTGGAAGGTCTCTTTTTTTCCACCCCTTTGACTCCTCTTCACCCATTTCTCCCACTCTCCACCCCTCACCTCTCTGGCAAACACCAATCTGTTTTCTGTATCTATAAGCCTGGGTTCTGTTTTGTTTTATGTTTTGATTCCACATATGAAAGAGATCACATGGTATTTGTCTTTCTCTGTCTGACTCATTTTACTTAGCATAATGCCCTCAATGTCCCATCCATGTTGTCACAAATGGCAAGATTTCATTCTTTTTAATCGCTGAATAATATTCCATTGTATATAAATACCACACTTTCTTTATCCATTTATCCCCAATGGACACTTAGGTTGTTTCCATATCTTGGCTATTGTAAATAGTGCTGCAATAAACATGAAAGTAAATATAACTTTTCATGTTAGTGTTTTCATTTTCTTCTGATAAATACCCAGAAGTGGAATGGCTGGATACTATGGTAGTTCTATTTTTAATTTTTTGAGGAACCTCCATACTGTTTTTCACAGTTATTGCTCCAATTCACATTCCCACCAGCAGTGCACAAGGGTTTCCTTTTCTCCACATCATTGGCAACACTTGTTATTTGTTGTCTTTTTGATTAGACATTCTGACAGGTGTGAGTTGATATCTCATTGTGCTTTTGATTTGCATTTTTCTGATGATTAATGATGTTGAGCATCTTTTCATGTGTCTGTGGGCCATCTGTATGTCTCCTTTGGAAAAATGTCTATTCAGATCTTCTGCCCATTTTTTAATCGGATTGTTTTTGTTTGTTTTGGCTTTTTTTTTTTTGCTATTTAGTTGTATGAGTTCTTGTATATTTTGGATATTAACCTCTTGTCAGATATATAACTTGCAAATATTTTCTCCCATTCATCCCAAAGGCAAAGTAGATTGCCTTTTTATATTTTGTTGGTTTTCTTTGCTGTGCAGAAGCTTTTTAATTTGATGTTTTCGCTTATTTATTTTTACTTTTGCTGCTTTTACTTTTTGTGTCAGAGTCAAAAAATCATCACCAAGACTTATGTCAAGGAGCTTACCACCTATGTTTTCTTCTAGGAATTTCATCGTTTCTAGTCTTATGTTCAAGTCTTTAATCCATTTTGAGTTAATATTTGTGTACGATATAAGATAGTGGTCTAGTTTCATTCTTTAGTATGTGATTATCCAGTTTCTAAGCACAATTTACTGGAGAAACTGTCCTTTCCCCATTGTATATTCTTGGCTCCTTTGTCGTAAATTTATTGACCATATGTATGGGTTTGTTTCTGGGCTCTCTATTTTGTTCCGTTGATCTATGTGTCTGTTTTTATGCCAATACTATACTGTTTTAATTATTATAGCTTTGTAATAGAGTTTGAAAGCAGATTGCATGATGCTTTCCAGCTTTGCTTTTCTTTCTCAAGATTGCTTTGGCTATCCAGAGTCTTTTGTGGTTCCAAACAAATTTTAGGATTATTTGTTCTATTTCTGTGAAAAACGTCATTGGAATTTTGATGAGGATTGAATTTAATTTGTAGATTGCTCTGGGTAGTATGGTCATTTTAACAATATTAATTCTTTAAATCCATGAACATGGAATATCTTTCCATTTATTCATGACTTCTACAATCTCTTTCCTTAAAGTCTTGAAGTTTTGAGTATGCAGGTCTTTCACCTTTTTGGTTACGTTTATTCCTCGGTACTTTTATTCTTTTTGATGCAATTGTAAATGGGATTGTTTTCTTAATTTCTTTTTCTGATAGTTTATTATTAGTGTATAGAAATGCAACAGATTTTTGTGTATCGATTTTGTATCCTGTAACATTACTGAATTTGTTTATTAGTCTAATAGTTTTTTGATGGAGGTATTAGGGTTTTCTATATATAATATCATGTTATCTGCAAATAGTGACAGGTTTACTTCTTCCTTTCCAATTTGGATGCCTTTTATTTCTTCTTTTTCCCTGATTGCTCTGGATAGGACTTCCAATACTATGTTGAATAAAAGTGGTGAGAGTGAGCATTCTTGTCTTGTTTCTGATTTTAAAAGAAAAGCTGAGTATAATTGAGTATAACGTTAGCTGTAGGCTTGTCATACATGGCCTTTATTATGTTGAGGTGCATTCCCTCTATACTCACTTTGTTGAGAGTTTTTAATCATAAATGGATGTTGAATTTTTTTGAATGCTTTTTGTGCATCTATTGATTGTATCATTTTTATCCTTCATTTTGTTAATGTGGTGTATCACATTGACTGATTTGCAGATATTGAACTACCTTTGCATCCCTGGAATAAATCCCACTTGATCATGGTGTATGATGTTTTTAATGTATTGTTGAATTCAGTTTGCTAGTATTTTGTTGAGGATTTTTGCATCTGTGTTCATCAAGGATATTGGCTTATAATTTACTTTTATTGTGGCATCCTTGTCCGGTTTTGATATCAGGGTAATGCTGGCCTTGTAAAGTGAGTTTGAAAGAGTTCCCTTTTCTTTCTTTTTTTTTTTTTTTTTTTGAAGAGTTTAAGAATGAGTCAAATTAGTTCTTCTTTGAACGTTTGGTAGAATTCACCAATGAAGCCTTCTTGTCCTGGACTTCTGTTTTTTGGGAAATATTTCATTACTGTTTCAATCTTCTTGCTAGTAATCAGTCTTTTCAGATTTTCTATTTCCTCGATTCAATGTTATTAGGTTGTATGTTTATAGGAATTTATCCATTTCTTCCAGGATGTCCGATTTTTGGTCATGTAAAAGACTCCTGTGATCCTTTGTATTTCTGTGGTATCAGTTGTCATATCTCCTTGGTTTTCATGCCTGATTTTATTTATTTGAGTTCCTTTTTTTTTCTTGGTGAGTCTAGATAAAAGTTTTTCAATTTTGTGTATCTTTTCAAAGAATCATCTGCTACTTTCATTGGTCTTTTCTATTATCTTTTTAGACTTTATTTTACTTATTTCTGCTCTAACTTTAAGCTTGTTTATTCCTCTTTTTCTTGCTCCTGGAGGTGTAAAGTTAGGTTATTTATTTGAGACTTTTCTTATTTCTTAAGGTATGCATTTATCACTCTGAACTTCCCTCTTAGAACTCCTTTTGCTGCAACCAATAAACTTTGGTGTATTTCCATTTTCACTTGTCTCAAAGTATTTTTTTATTTCTCTTTTGATTTCTTCTTTGGCCCACTGGCTGTTCAGTAACATGTTGTTTAATCTTCACAAGACTTACAAAGTCCTTCATGATCCACCCCATGCTCACCTCTTTAGCACTCTCTCTGACCTCTCCCTCTGTGTATTTGACACTGGTCCTACTCAAAGTGAGGTCCACAGGCTGGCAGCATCAGCATTACCTGGGAGCTTATTGGAAATGAAGAATCTCAGACCCCACCCAGACTTTTAGAATCAGAATCTGCATTTTAACTCATTTATGTGCACATAGGGCTTGAGAAGCACTGCTCTGCTACATATTAGCTCTGTTCTAACTTTTGAGGCTTCAAAACTACTGTTTCTTCCTCCTGAGATATTCTTCCTGGTCTCACACCCTAAAGTCTTTTCTTACTAACACTTTTGGGTGCCCATATAGATGTCATTTCCTAGAGAAAGCCTCCTGCAATGTTTCATGACTGAGTTAAGTGACCTCTCAAATATATTGGGTTGGCCAAAAAGTTCGTTCGGGATTTTGGCCAACTGAATACTTCCCTTGTACCTTCCACATTGTTCCATAATCAAGTTTGTGTAATTAGTTTCTTAAGAAGCATCTTCTCTACTGTCATATCCTCAGTGTCTAAAACATAGCAGATTCCCAATAAGTATCTGCTGAATTAATGTTAAATAAATAGTAGGTGCTCATTAAACATAAGTTCCAAACATCCCACCAAAATCCAGATGTGCTATGATCCTAGCCTTTCCCTGACAATGTTAGACTAGAGACCCTCCTACAAGAGAAAATGAGGTTAGGCCAGTGTTACTTGTTTTTCATAAGTTATTTCTGGACCCTAGTGATCATCTCTTCCCTTTCTCAATGCTCAAACTCCAGGTGTGGATGAGCTTACAGATTCAGACCTGTTAGAACACAAAGGGGCTATGGAATTCATGTGATTCAACCTCTGAGTCTATAGGTGAGAAACCTAAGACCCAGAGTTTGGCTTTCACAAGGAAGTACAGAGAGGTATATCGAGTATGCACAGGAGCCCACAAGTCCTCCTCCTTTTGAAAAGGCATATTTGTTTATTCCTAGTGTTAGTCTCTTCACACCCCTGTTGCCATTCACAATTCCTCCAACCTACTCAAGAGTCTCTCAGTTCCCTAAGACATATCTAGTCCAACTACAGATATTTTAATTCATTATTAACACTCAAAATGATCTCTTCATAGTTTATCACATACTTTGCCTTCAAATAACTTATACTAAAGTGAGATCTAACCATACTTGCTGGGTAATAAGTTTCATAAAGGAGAGGATGTAAGTTAAAAAAAAATAGTTGAGGAATACTAACATTAAATTTTCTTCCCACGTCAGCAGGTTTGTGTTTTCTTTCTTACCCTCCTCACTCTGGACGTGGCTTTAAAGACTTATTTTTGTCATCTCTGACATTTTTACAATCATCTTCTATATATTTGCTGTCCAATAAGGTAGCCACTAGCCACTATTAAGCACTTGAAACATGGCTAGTGCAAATGAAGATGTGCTGTAAGTCTAAAATATACCCTCAATTTTAAGGATTTGATGAAGAAAAGAATGCGAAGTATCTGGTTAGTAATTTTTTATATTGGTTACATGTTGAAATGATAATATGTTTGATACGTTGGGCTAAATAAAATATGTTATTAAAGTTAATCATCCTCTTTCTTTTTACTTTTTTAATGTGGTTACTACAAAATTTTAAATTGCCAGTGGGATTCACATTGCACTTGCATTGGACAGTGTTACTCTGGCTTTAGTCATCAAGAGTGTCCTCACAGTTTTATACTCCTTTAAAAAAAAAACCTTCCTTTGCAATATGTTCTTCATATTTTGTAAAAATTCTACTAAATGGGATTTAGTCAGGAGCTTCCACTGTTGTCACATTGAGCTCTCACTTCCCTCTTCACTTAATTTTTCATGAGCATCCTTTGCTTGGGGTTTGTCAGAAATTCATTTTGAAATGCCTCCCCAAATTCTTAAGTTATTTTCCCTTGGCTTGATAATGAAACACCATTACAAAGAATCACACAATAATGCTAATAATAATATCAGTAATTTGTTGAGGTATTACTATGTGTCAGGCACTGTGATAAGTGCTTTACATACATTACCTCATTTAATATTTACAATAACCAAATAAGGTAACTGTTATGATGTCCATCATACAGGTGAGAAAATTGATGCTCAGTGAGGTTATGGCAAAGACTGGCTAGCTCTTTCCAAACCTCTTTCTCTTTCCTCCTCTGCTCATAGCAATGCTCTCTTTCCCAGTTGTGACAACCAAATGTGTCTTCAGATATTGCCAAGTGTTCCCTGGAAGGCAAAATTGCTCCCCTTCCCCCTGTTGAGAACCACTGGTGTAGAGTAGAAATTGTCTTTGTTGTTTCCTTTAAATTCAGGGGATGAAAATTTTGGCACCTTGTGTCAAGGCTTTATCCACTACACTCTTCAGGCAAATGAGACTTCTTGCATATCCCCAATAGTCTGCAGTTTACCCTCTTTGTCCCTGTGCCAGCTTCAGGCTCTACCTAGTGTCCACTTAATTTTTCTGGCTGGTGAGTCCATATAAATAATCCCTCACAGACCTCACACCACTGTTGTTTCCTCTTTTCCCAAACACTCTCCAGGGATATTGCTCATCCAGAAGTCATAATTGTGAATGGTTTTCCTTCCACACCTCTATCCCAGGGGCAAGAACCAGCCCAGAGATTTTTTGGTTTGCAAAAGTGCTGGATTTCTGATGAGTGCATATAAGAAAAGGTCAAGTGACACCTTTATTAAACAAACAAACAAGAAGCCCTCTCAACAGGCATAGATGGAAATTTGTTCATTGTATTTAGTTCAAGACTTTATCACCCAGTCCTTTTATTTACCCACTTCCTCTAAAGCTAGGTGGTTACAAAAGAAAAATAATTCCAGTGCTCATTCAAATGACTCGGAAACTGGCTAGAATCTATTTCTCAGTCTTTTACATAACAATTACTGTTTTGAAATTCATAGTACCTGTGTCTGTTTCCCATAAAGCATTACTTTTTTCTTCTCTCCAGCTGAGTCCTGGAGCCCAGTCTCACGACCCATGAACAGATTGCTTGTTCAAGCCCCTTTCCTGAGAATCATACCAATCTGAACCTTCACTGGCAAGTCCAGCACTCTTTTCACTCACAACACAATATCATGATCTGGTTAACATTAAGTTATAAGCTCCACAAAGCAAGGATGATTGTGTGTATGTGTATGTTCATGTGGGTGTGCATGTGTGTGCATGTGTGTTAAAATATTGACTTTTTAACAGTAAACTTGGAGTTATATCTCCTTTGCTGTTTTTGATTCCTAAGATATTTGGTGTAGACAAAGAGGGATCATTTCCTTTCCCTCACTCCCTTTCAAATCAGGTACAGCTTGGAAGAAAAGTAACGATTTTTTTTTAGACCATTTCCTTTCCAATAATAAGGACAAATATAGAAAGGTCTCCTGCTGCTTCATGTAGAATTATTTTAAGGCTGTTAAGTTGGTCTATCTAACTTTAATCAGGTGCAGATGAGCGCTTGCTGATCTGTGCATTCTGAAATTTCACTGCTCCTACACAAACTCACTGCCTGGAAACAAGGAAGCCTGACACTTGGAGGGCCGTTCTGTCTGACAAACCAGATTAATAATGAATGAACCCATCTTGTATAATCAGGAAGGGGAGAAGTGCTACAAATTAGAAATAAGCATGTTCTTCATTATAGGTGGCAGCGGGATACTGCTTAGGGTATCACTGATGCTCAAATTAGCTGCGGGGCACACGAACCACTTGCTGCCTCTCACTGTTCCTTACTTTCCTCTTGAGAGTCTCATTCTTAAGGGATTTGCAAAGTGAGAAATCCTCAAAATTCAAACTTGGGAGATGCATTTGCACCACATGAAAATGACAACTTATTATATATGTATATATACATCGAGGGTGTACAGATATTGTAAATGGGTTACATTTCTATCTTAAATTCAGTTAAAGTTCTCATATTTCCTATACAAATTAGATCAAAATTATGCCACGATGGGAATTTTTGCAAGATTTCTGGTATTCTCAAGAGATGCTTACTCTGAATATCATGTGCTTTCAGAGAAAATGAGCTGCAGTCTCAGAATCAGGGGAAATTTGCTGGTGTTTGGCTGGAGCTTCTTTTAACATAGTCTACCAAGGACTAGCCCTGGTATTAGCGTTGTGTGCATGTGTGCACACCAAAACCTGAGCAGGTACAAAAATGAAACAAAGTGAACGATCTCAGGAAAGGTGCAAGGGAAAGCCAGTTAACATCACCACATCAGCCAAACCTGAAAACGTATTTCTATAGTGCAAAGGGTGGACAGCCTGTACATGTCAGCACCACAGATATCTCATAAAATATCACTGATTCAAGAATGCTCCTTGGGGCTGAGATAAACTGACTACCTGCCTAGATCTCCAGTGGTGGGTGGGTGTGGGGGGAAGAATTCCACTAACCTGTGACTCTGACCCATTTACTTGTCATGGTTCCACAAGTTCCATTTACTTGTCATGGTTCCATCTTGGTTCTCCTATACCATGAAGGTCTCTTGTGCTGAGGTGAGAGTAGATTGAGGTCAGTCTTAGTGGTCTGGAAGTCTGTAACCTTTAAATCAATGGAGAGAAAGCATGGAAGTCCCATGGCTACTTTCTGAGAAAAGTCTATGCTGGGTCAAGGTAAGGACCAATTGCTATAACTAATGTGATAGTTCCAGGTCACAATAAAACATGCTGACCATCAGGGGAGATATTGTTCAGACATAATCAAAGTAGCCCCTTAGTTGTCCACCTATTGGCATCTAGTATGTGGACGACAGTGTCAGTTTGGTTCTGGAGACCTTGAAAAAGGTCAGCCAAAATCAGGACAGCATCTATAGCAGCTGATAGATTAGGGGATCAGAGGGTTTGAGGGATGAAAGATTTCAAGAAAGAAAGAGCAGATCATATGTGTGGCAGCAGAGAGCCTTTGCAAGGACAGAAAGTGGCACCCTAGTGAGGGTAGCCCAACTGTGGTTGATATATGCTCCGGGGATAAGGGCAGGTCTATGGAGAAACTCCAAGTCACACTGACCTACGTTCACTCATGTGGCCCATCCTGACCATTGCTCATGCACAGCCCTCATGAGTAGCTATCACTGAGCTATGCTTTCAAAAACCTATGTGTGGTAGGTAGAATAATGCAAGATGTCCATGTCTATAATCCCCAGAACCTGTGAATAAGTTACATTACATGGTAAAGAGGAGTTAAGGTTGCAGACAGAATTAAGGATTCAGCTGACCTTAGATGGAGAGGTTATCCTGGATTCTTCCGGTGGACCCAATGTCATCACATGAGTCTTTATAAGTGGAAAGAGGCAGAAGAGAAAGGACCAGAAAGATGGCAGAGACTTGATAAGCCATTGCTGGCTCAGAAGATGGAAGAGGGCTATGAGCCAAAGAATGACGGCAGCCTCTAGAAACTGGAGAAGAGGAAAAAATTGATTCTCCCCTAGAGCCTCCGGAAGAACACAACCCTGCCAACACCTTGATTCTAACCCAGCAGACCCATTTCAGACTTCTGAGCTCTGGAACTCCAAGTCAATAAATTTGTGTTGTTTTATGCCTCTAAGTTTGTAGTAATTTGTTAATAGCAGCAATAAAAAAAGAAATCAATTACCACCCCCCCTCCCAAAATGACTTGTAACATATTCTTAAATATTTTTGGAACTTGTGTTAGAGGGAATGACACAGGCAAGATGGGCCTCATGGCAAAACCTCAGATGGATTGGGGGCAGGGGGAGGTGAGGAAGACTGCTTATGATGTTTGTCACGGCTTTTGTTCCCAGTCTGGTCCCCTGGGGAAGAGCTCTTGGGGGCTACAAAGTAATAATTGAAATAACTGTTTTCAGTAAAACCACCATAAAGCAGCAGGCACAAAGGAGCATTGCTTTGGAGCCCTGCTAGCAGGGTATAACACAGGAGGGCACACAGACTGTCTACTTTGTGCTCCAGCCATGGAGGGGGCTGCAAAGGGCTGTGGAGCCTCAGGAATGCTGCAGACTGTCTGGCAGTGACTTGGGCCATGGTGCCCAGTGTTTGTGGCAGCATAGCAGGGCGAGCCCAGAAGAAATGGTCATTTGCATAGTCGATACAGCAGGAAACCTTACAAGGAACACAGGGACGTGAGGTCCTGAAGAGGCAGCCGTGCCCACCAGATGCCGTGTTATTATTCATGAACAGAGCTGAGCCCTCCTGGAAATCATCGAACAGAATTTCACTGATGGCTGATGGTCCTCCCAGAACAGGTGACAGGCAAGGTTGTCATTCCTCATGTGACCCTCTTATAACCCTAGGCTGGGGTGGCCTGGGGTCCCGAAGTTTACCTTATAGTACCCAAAACTGTATAAATGATAGGCACAAAAGAAAAGGGAGAATTCACTGATAGTATCGGGATGTGGCAAAATTTTCCAAGGAACGTTGTGTCTGGGACTTCTGAAAATTTACTATGTGGTATCTAAACCAGATTCAAGCCTAAGGCAAGGCAGCTGTGAGGCAAATATTCGAAATTGCTTTGTTACCAACTGTTAGCAGAGAATTTTTCATTGACTATGCCATCACTGATGTGGTATCAGCCCAACAGAAACTCATACTGGCAAATAAAAGACATAACATTCTAACTTCGAACCTATATGCTGGAGAATTCAGATGTTTAACATGAAAAGAGGATGTGTTCTTATTTTTGTCTGAGAGCAGTTTCCAATCAAAGGGGATTAAAAGAAGAACACCCTCAAAGTTCTCTCTAGCTTTACACACCCCATACGAAAGAGCACACGGAGGGAGGGGGTCTTGCCCCGCCTGCACCCGGGAAGAGCCCCGTGGATGCCTCTTTCTGAGTTCCGTGTTGGTGTCATTCTGCTACAAGGCACCAAGAGGCCAAAGCTTATCTCCTTCAAAGTGTTTTCTCAGTTGATATTGCCAGTGTTGCTGATGATTTTTCCTCTGGTCCTACATGTACAAATTGTCCTCTTTGTTAGAAGCGTCTCTGGATTCATTCCTGGAGATCTCCTGCCCTCTCTATTTGGTTTGACATATGTGTTAAGTAAAACCCCTGCTATTTACTTTGATGAGATTCAAGTGTTCCTCTCATGGAGGAAAGGAAAGCCTCTTATATGACAAGATGAATAGGAAAGAGCTGAGACTGGTCGCATACAATCAGAGCTCACACAAACCCCAAGCAAAATGAAGCTGAAAATACCCCCTTTTAACTGATTCAAAGTCAAATTTAGTTATAAGCTCAGGGCAGCTGCAAATCCCAAATCATGAACCAAGGCCCTTCTCCATGAGCTCTTCCACCAGCTTGAACCTAAATATAAGTAGTTGTTTAGAGTTTATTTTCTTTTTGTTAAGATATAGGCCAGTGGTTCCCTTAATTCAATTTCACAGTCTTTTATCGAAGTAGAACAAGGCAAGGAAAAGTTAGAATGCGGAGTCAAAAGACTTGAACTCAAGTCTAGAAACTACCAGTTCCTAGTTGTGTGACTGAAGATAAATTGCTTTATCTTTCTGAACCCCAGGTTCTGCTTCTGCAAATTAGGGACATCACTGCCTGTTTTACTGCCCTCACAAGACTGCTGTGAGGCACTAATGAAGAAAGGGTTTGTGAGTGCAATGCAGTATAGAATGCTCTGTAAATGTCATTGTTGTTGTTGTTGTTATTGGCTAGAGTCTGTGAGGGACACAAGTATGTACAAGTCATAGTCCAGACTCTCAAGGAATTTATAATCAAAGTGAAAAATCAGAGGTATATACAGCTGACTATAAAATACAGCAGAATGTGATCACTGCCCAGGGAGCCCAAAGGACCCAGAGACCCAGGGACATGGGAAGATTATGAAAAACAGGGCATTGAGGTCCATCCTGAGTGACGGGTGGCATTCCAGAGGGATGGGGAGAAAAGCACCTTGGCAGAAGGAGCAGCATGGCTAGAGGTGCCCAGACTTGTGCTTGAGGGAGACCTGGTTGCAGGAGCAGAGGTGCTTGGCATGGAGGGGCAAGGCCACCAGGAGAATTCTAGAACTGGAGAACCCTGGGAAATACGAGTTCTTTCTACATGAGTGTAAGCACGAGCCACAGGTTCTAATGTCCCAGCACAGAGCTTGAGCTTGAATTGGGAGGAAAGTTAATAAAGCATTGAATTTTAACCAAGTAAAGTGTCTAGTCCTTACTTTAAAACTTTCCCACATACAGATTCTCTTCCACAAAGCTGATCCTTAGTTGTGTTTACTTTTCCCCCATTAATTAAAGAGGATGAGCCTTCTCAACTAATTCTTCTCAAAAATCTCACTGGATTTTTTTTTTCTTTCTTCACATCCTTCACCAGATTCAAGCTGAGGAAAGTTTATGCTTTAGGGAAAGCCCAAGATGAACTGTAAATATTCCAGAAGTCACAGTCTATTATCTTTTCTGCAGCTTCTAAACAATGCATGCTAGTTGATTTCCCTGGCCTACACAGGCTCTTTGGTACTGAGTATCCCTGTGGCCAAATGAGGCTTTGCAGTTTTCTTGCAGCTGAGAAGTGAACCTCACAGTGCTCTGTGATAAGTTGTATTTTTCTTGCACTCGCATCTCATTTTCTTACACATATGTGTGCAGAACTGCACCCGCCCACCGCCACACACGTACAGGCTTACTCTGGGTCCGTTTCCTATACTATGGCTTCACTGGGTCCCATTCCTTGGCCGCCTTTGTAGTGTCATCATGGGGAAACTGACTATCAAATGTTAACTTACCCAAAGTGATTAGTATAAAATCTGAAGAAAGGTGTTACCTTTGTATGTTTTAGAGACATCTTACTCTTTCCAGAACTGTTTCCTTTCTCCAACACCCACTATTTACTGTCCCTCAAATATTTTGGTATGATTTTTCTATTTCTCCCATAGATAGCACTTTAATGTTTTAATGTAAAGAAACCTGTTACAAACTCTAGTAGGGTCAGCTATTTTCTCCCCAACTTGTTAAAAGATGCCCCGTGTGGTTCTTCTAATAATTGTATGCTGACTTAAACACATTTTTTTAAAGCTCTCAGTTATATTCTTGAGCAGTGTTTAAAATCGTAAGCACAGCTTTTATTATTAGAAATAATGAGAACTTTAGCTTAGACAATGTATAGTTTATATAGCAGAACTACAAATTTCCCAAGCTTTGTTTGCTTCATGTGTTACAAATATGGTAAATGCAGATCTGAAAAAAACAATGATTATTTTTAGGTTTATGGGTCAATTAAAATAAAATACTATAAGAATTATTAAGTGTAAGAATTTTAAAATCATAATTTAAATTTTATATGCTTTAAATTGAACATTTAGGAAATTATTTTCAGAAAAAATTCTTTCGTAGCCTATAATCTTTACTTCTGTGAATATGGAATATGTAGTAAATTGAACAAAAAATTACAATATTATGTAGAAAACTTTCAAGTATTTGAAATAATAGTTTCTAGATTTTATTTTCACTGCTACGTATGATGAAATTACTATAGAGTTCAGATAGCCAACACCCCCCATGCCTTCGCCCTCCAAATTTAGTCAATTCAATGAGAAGAAAAGGTCCAAACATCAAATTAGCTATTTGGCACCAAATGAAAGATTTTTATCAACATTTCAGTTGACAATATCAATTAACATAAAAGATCTGACATTCTTGTCACTTAAAATGAAGATAAAATAATGATGTTGATTAATGAAACACTCTCTGTGACTTGACTGACAGGATCTACCTAAAATATTTTAATCGCTCTTAGAGATGGGAAGTCTCAGCGTGTGAGCCCTTCTGTTTTCCATGGTATAGGGTGCAATAATAGTTAAGAGTAAAATGTGGCAAATAATGACATTTGGCTTAACAGATCTAGGACAAAGAGTAAAGAAAGAAAGCCAAGAAGGAAGCGTTCTGGCTGAAACTACTTCCTGCCAAACAACATGAGAAGCATGTTTTCAAAGAATTGCTTAACATCTCTAGATGAGAAGTCCTGTGAGGCCAATAAATGATTCTATCTTGTTTATTACTATGTTTCCTAGAAAAGCGCCTGACAAATGCTTGGTGATCAGTAAATGCTGAATGAGTGAATGAGAAAAAATTAGGTGAATGAAGTAACGTTATTGCTGAGAAATCTGTGAAGAAAACATAAGAAAGTAAGAAACTATAGTGACATTAAACCAGATGATTTAATATACTTATTAAAGTTCATATACTTATTCATTCAACAGTTATCTATTAAGCTCCTATTATATTCCATGTCCTGCTGTGCCCTAATGATAGAAACGTTCACAGTCTAAAGTAAGAGAGACACAAACGATTAACCAAATACATGCGAAAACTACTGTGATTGGGGTCTGTAAAATAGTCAATGAGAATATGGATGAGAAGTGTTAATTCTGCCTAAAAAAAGAGGTCAGGGAATGTTTCCCAGAAAAGGTGATATTTGATTTGGGGTAGAAGGATGAGCAATTAGGTAATTTGGAGGACCATCAGAAGAATGTTGCTGTTGGTAAAAGGAAGAACACAGGCAAAGCCCACGAAACATGAGAAAACATTGAGAATTATAATATTGCTTGACAATCGCATGTATGAGGTGAGGACTGGCCCAGAAACACTGGCATGATCCAGAGTATAAAGGATATCATAGGCAATGCTACTCCACGTATGCCAGATCTGTGGGCGGTGGCGAGCCTTCAAAGTATTTTAGGCAAGGGAGATATGTGTGAACTGTGTTTTTAAACCGTATGTTCCAGTTTTGGAAGACTGACTCATAACACATCAATCTTTTTGTCAAGAATAACTAGAAAAGATAGATTTAACAGTTTTTTAAAAGTTTTGGACACACTGTAGAGCTACCAAATCACCCAGGACTTCAAGAACCAAGGTGTCAGAAAGATGGGAAACTGTTGAAGTAAACATGATGTTCTACACTTCTTTTTCCCTCAAGGAACTTCCAGTTCATAAACATCTTGGGTGGAGAGGGAAAAGCAGATGCTAAAAGACAGAGAAACTAAGTACAGCTTTCAAGGAATCTTATAGGTTTGGAGAGACAAAAAATTGGAGTTCAGGGGTACCAAGGCAGTCAAGACTTGAGGGGTCAAGATTCTGGAAAGAAGGGAATGGAAGAAAAGTGAAAACAATAGTCTAAAATCCTTTCTTATCAAGGTTATTTGATGGTCTGCAAGCTATGTAGGCAGATAATTTTAAAAGCTAAGCAGAATCATAGACCTAAATGTAAAACAAAAACTAAAAAATTTTGAAGATAACAGAGGAGAAAATCTACCTGACCCTGGGTTTAGGGATAATGTTTTTAGATACAATACCAAAAAGCATGTTTACGAAATAAAAAATTGGTAAGTTGGACTTCATTAAAATTAAAAACTTTACTCTGTGAAAGACACTGTTAAGAGAATGAAAAGACAAGCAGAGATTGGGAGAAGATACTCACAAAACATATATTTGATAAAGGACTGATACCCAAAATACATAAACAACTCTTAAAACTCTATAAGAAAACAAACTATCTAATTTTAAAAGGGGGAATTTATTTGAGGAGACACTTCACCAAAGAAGATATACAGATGGCAAATAAACATATGAAAAGATGCTCAATATTAGGGAATTGCAAATTAAATATTAGGGAATTGCAAATTAAAATAACAATGTGATACCACTAAATACCTATTTAGAATGGCAGAAATCTGAAACATTGACAACACCAAATGGTGGCTAGGATGTAGAGTAATAGGAACTCTCATCGTTTATTGCTGGTGAGAATGCAACATTGTTCAATCACTTTGGAAGACAGTTTGGCAGTTTCTTGCAAAACTGAACATACTCTTACCATACAACCCCTTACCATACTCTTACCCAAAGGAGTTGAAAACTTACGTGTACACACACACACACACACACACACACAACACGGTACACAAATGTTTATAGCAGTTACTAATAGCCAAAACTTGGAAGCCACCAGATGGTCTTCAATGGTGAATGGATAAACAAACTGTGGAACATCCATAGAATGGAATATTATTAAGCAAATAAAAGGAAGTGAGCTATAAAGCCATAAAAAGACATAGAAGAATCTTAAATACGTATTGCTAAGTGAAAGAAACCTATCTGAAGAGGCTAAATACCATATGATTCCAACTATATGATATTCTAGAAAAGGCAAAACTATGGAATCAGTAAAAAGATAGTGGTTGGCAGGAACTTGGGGGGAGGGATGGAGGGATGAATAAATGGAACACAGGGGATTTTTAGGGCAGTGCAACTATTCTGTATACTATAATGGCTATATGGCAATATACACTTGTCAAAACCCATATACTATACAATGTAAACAGGGAACACTAATGTAAACTATGGATGTTAGTTAATAATAATGTGTCAATATTAGCTCATCAATTGTAACAAATGTACCATACTAATGCAAGATGTTAATAATAGGGGATGCTTTATATGTATGTGAGAGTAAGGGTATATATGGGAACTCTCTGTATTTGCCACTCAGTTTTTCTGTAAACCTAAAACTACTCTAAAATATAAATTCTGTTATTAAAAATAGCTAAACAAAGTGTCAACTAAGAGGCTATCAATTGTCTTATGGTGCTGGAGATATATTGGCTTAGCCAAAAAGTGCCTTCGGTTTTTAAGTAAACATAAAAACACATTTTTGATTTTCACCAAGACCTTTATTGAACAATGTATTCACCCTTTTGTTCTACTACCTTCTGCCATTTTTCAGGCAACTTCTTAATTCCATCTTCCCAAAACATTTTTATCTTTTTGAGCAAAGAGTTGTTCCAGGTGCCTTTTATAGTCTTCTAGGGAATTGAAATTTTTTCCATTAAGAGAATTTTGTAAAGACTGAAATAAATGGAAATCCAAAGGTGCAATGTCTGGTGAATACAGTGGATGAATCAGAACTTCCCAGCCAAGCTGTAACAGTTTTGGCCTGGTCATCAAAGAAACATGTGGTCTTGCGTTATCCTGATGGAATACTATGCGTTTTCTGTTGACTAATTCTGGGCGCTTTTCGTCGAGTGCTGCTTTCAGTTGGTCTAATTGGGAGCAGTACTTGTTGGAATTAATTGTTTGGTTTTCCAGAAGGAGCTCGTAATAGAGGACTCCCTTCCAATCCCACCATATACACAACATCACCTTCTTTGGATGAAGATCAGCATTTGGTGTGGTTGGTGTTGGTTCATTTCGCTTGCCCCACGATCTCTTTCATTCCACATTATTGAACACTATCCACTTTTCATCACCCGTCACAATTTGTTTTAGAAATGGAACGTTTTCATTACGTTTATGTAGAGAATCACATGTGGAAATATGGTCAAGAAGGTTTTTTTCGCTTAACTTATGTGGAACCCAAACATCAAAGCGATTAACATAACCAAGCTGGTGGAAATGATTTTCAATGCTCGATTTGGATATTTTGAGTATGTCGGCTATCTCCCACGTGGTATAGTGTTGATGGTTCTCAATTAATGTCTCAATTTGATCGCTATCAACTTCAACTGGTCTACCAGACCGCGGAGCATCGTCCAGCGAGAAATCTCCAGCACAAAACTTCGCAAACCACTTTTGACACATTCAGTCAGTCACAGCACCTTCTCCATATACTGCACAAATCTTTTTTTGCGTTTCAGTTGTGTTTTTACTTTTCTTGAAATAATAAAGCATGATATGCCGAAAATGTTGCTTTTTTCTTCCATCTTCCGTATTAAAATGGCTACACAAAAATTCTCCAGTTTTGATAAGGCTTTTTTTAAATGCGCACTGATATGACAGCTGCCAAAATACAATCTACCAAAATTGTTTCTAATGAAGTTAAAGACAACTAAGCGCTACTAGAGCCATCTTACGGAAAAAGAACGAACGAAACTTTTGGCCAACCCAATAAAAATTGGAAGTGAAGGTCTGCTAAGTAGAAAAAGCATGGTAAAAATCAGACATTTTGTTGGGATCCTACTTGATTAAACTCAAGAATAAGACTGAATCAGAAATAAGTCATGACTTGTAAATACTGAAACTCAGCCTTAAATCAGGTCAATCACTCAATGGGTTAAAGTTACATGCTCCTGATGCCTGCTAGAAGCTAAAGAAAATTCTCTGGAGGAGAATTAGCCTGTACAAATTATCATACCCAATGTCTGTAACTCAGTCAAAAATTATCTGATATAGCAAGGATTAAAAAAAAGGGCGAAAATAGAAAAATAAAAACAAAGCCATAGGTAATCTGGAATTTAAAATAACTGTGAAAAGAGATGACAAGATTATTTTATCAGAGATATGGAATCTACTTTTGAAAGAATCAAATAGGCATTTTATTATTTTTTTAAAAATATTTATTTATTTTCTTAATTTTTTTGGCTGCATTGGGTCTTCATTGCGGTGTGCAGGCTCCTCTCTAGTTGTGGCATGTGGGTTTTCTCTCTCTAGTTGTGGCGCATGGACTCCAGAGCGTGTGGGCTCTGTAGTTTGCAGCATGCAGGCTCTCTCGTTGAGGCGTGAGAGCTCAGTAGTTGTGGCACATGGGCTTAGTTGCCCCAAGGCATGTGGGATATTAGTTCCCCAACCAGGGATCGAACCGGCATCCCCTGCATTGGAAGGCGGATTCTTTACCACTGGACCGCCAGGGAAGTCCCTCAGATAGGCAATTTAGAACTTGAAACATAGCTGAGGAGAAAATTAATGACCTGAAATATAAATTAGCAAAAAGTGTGCAGCTTGAAGCAGTTTGAAGGCTAGAAAATACAGAAAAGAGGAGGAGTCGTATGAGACTTACTGAATATATCTAATATACATGTAACTGTAGTCCAAGAGGAATAGGATAGAGAGTATTTTTAAAAGCAATGTTTGAAAAGATAATGGGACAGAAATCATTCTGTGCTCATGGATTGAAAGAATTAATATTGTTAAAATGTCAAAAAGACAACAAGTAGCAAGTGTTGGTGAGGATGTGGGAAAAAAAGGAACCCTCTTGCACTGTTGGTAGGAATGTAAATTGGTATAGCCACTATGGAGAACAGTATGGAGGTTTTTCAATAAGTAAAACAGAACTACCAAAGAAAAAGGATACAAATGAACTTATATACAAAATAGAAATAGACCCACAGACATAGAAAACAAGCTTATGGTTACCAAAGGAGAAAGGGTGGGGGAGGGATAAATTAGGAGTTTGGGATTACCATATACATACTACAATATATAAAATATATAAACAACAAGGACCTACTTTATAGCACAGAGAACTATACCTTGTAATGACCTATAAGGGAAAAAGAATATATATATATAACTGAATCACTTTGCTGCACTCTTGAAACTAACACAACATTGTAAATCAACTATACTTCAATAAAAAGTAAAATAGAACTACCATATGATCCAACCATTCTACTTCAGGTGTTTACCCGAAGAAAACAAAAACATTAATTTGAAAAGATATATGCTCCCCTATGTTCATTGCAGCATTATTACAATAGCCAAGATGTGGAAGCAACCTAAGTGTACAAACACACACACACACAATGGACTATTAGTCATCCATAAAAAAGAATGAAATCTCACTATTTGCAGCAACATAAATGGATCTAGAGAATATTATGCTAAGTGAAATAAGTCAGACAAAGAAAGACAAATACTGTATGATTTCATTTATATGTGGAATCTAAAAAACAAAAACAAAACAGAACAAACTCATAGATACAGATAACAAATTGGTGGTTGCCAGAGGGGATGGTGGTGGGGGATTGGGTAAAATAGGTGAAGGTGATTAAGAGGTACAAACTTTCAGTTATAAAATAAATAAGTCACAGGGATTTAATATACAGCACAAGGAATATAGTCAATAAGATTGTAACTATTTGGTATGGTGACAGATGGTTACTAGACTTAACATGGTGATATTTTCATAATGTATTTAAATGTTGAATCACTATGTTGTACACCTAAAACTAACATAATATTATATGTCAACTATACTTCAACTAAAAAAGACCTAAGTAGAGAGTTATACCAAATTTCTGGATTAGAACACTCAATATTATTAAGATGTCCATTTTCCCCAAACTGATCTGTAAATTCAACAAAATTCTCCCTCCTCCTCAAAACCCTGTCAATCCTTTAAATTTTTTTTCCTGCAGAAATTGTCAAGCAGATTCTACACTTTACATAGAAATGCAAAGGGCCTAGAATAGCCAAAACAAACTTGTTTTAAAAAATTGACGAATTTGGGATTTCAAGACTTACTGTAATGAGAATGCAGTGTGGTATTGGCATAAGGATAAACGTATGACATGGAACAGAATAGAGGGTCCAGAAATAGATGCACATATACATATGGTCAACTGATTTTCAAGAAAAATGCCAGAATAATTCAATGGATATATGATAACTTTTGCAATCAACGGTGTAGAATATTTGGATATATATGCGCAGAAATATAAATCCTGACCCTTACTAAACAACACATACAAAAATTAGCTTGAGGACTTCCCTGGTGACTCAGTGGCTAAGAATCCGCCTGCCAATGCAGGGGACACGGGTTTGAGCTCTGGTCTGGGAAGATCCCACATGCCGCGGAGCAACTAAGCCCCTACACCACAACTACTGAGCCTGCGCTCAAGAGCCCGCGTACCACAACTACTGAAGCCCACACACCTAGAGCCCGTGCTCCACAACAAGAGAAGCCACTGCAATGAGAAGCCTGCTCACTGCAACGAAGAGTAACTCCCATTCGCCGCAACTAGAAAAAGCCAGTGCGCAGCATCAAAGACCCAATGCAGCCAAAAAAAAAACAAAAAAACTTGAAATGAACAAAAACCTACACGTGAGAGCTGAAGCTATGACACTCATGCAAGTAAGCTGACATTTAATTCAAGGATGTCCTTGAATCAAAGGTCAGAGATTTCTTAAATAAGAAACAAAAATATAAAACATAAAGGAAAAATTGATAAATAGACTTTATCAAAATTGAAATTTTTGCTCTCAAATGACACTACTAAGAAAAATGCAAAGGCAGCTCAGACTAGGAGAATATATTTGCAAAACTTATATCTGATAAAGAACTTATATCCAGAATACATTAAGAAAAA
Source organism: Eschrichtius robustus (assembly GCF_028021215.1). Classification (NCBI taxonomy): domain Eukaryota; kingdom Metazoa; phylum Chordata; class Mammalia; order Artiodactyla; family Eschrichtiidae; genus Eschrichtius; species Eschrichtius robustus. The sequence goes on from NC_090829.1 coordinate 38,045,140, forward strand.
AACTCTTACAATGCAATAATAATAAGTGAAACAACACAATTTTTTTTCCATAAATTTATTTATTTATTTATTTTTGGCTGCGTTTGGTCTTTGTTGCTGGGTGCAGGCTTTCTCTAGTTGCAGTGAGCGGCTACTCTTCGTTGCAGTGCGTGGGCTCTAGGAGCATGGGCTTCAGTAGTTGTGGCACGTGGGCTCAGTAGTTGTGGCTCACAGGCTCTAGAGCGCAGGCTCAGTAATTGTGGCACATGGGCTTAGTTGCTCCATGGCATGTGGGATCTTCCCGGACTAGGGCTCAAACCCCTGTCCCCTGCATTGGCAGGCAGATTCTTAACCACTGTGCTACCAGGGAAGTCCCAACCCAATTTTTTAAGTGGGCAAATGACTTGAACAGATACTTCAACCAAGAAGATATACAAATGGCAAATAAACACATGAAAAGTTTCTCAGCTTCATTAATCATCAGGGAAATTAATTTAAAATCAAAATGAGTTGCTACATACCCACTAGAATGGCTAAAATTTAAGACTGAAAATGCCAAGTGTGGGCAAGGATATGAAACAACTGAAGCTCTCATACACTGCTGGTAGGAGAGCAAAATTGTACAGCTATTTTGGAGAGCAGTTTGGCAGTTTCTTAGACAGTTAAACATACAGGTACCATCAAACTCAACAATCACATCATGTGTTTTTTTATGCAAGAGGAATAAAAGCATATGTTCATTTTTTTAGAAAGAAAAAAGATAAAAACCTTGCAGGTGAATGATCATAGCAATTTCATTCATAATAACCAAAAACCAGAAATAACCCAAATGCCCTTCAGTTGGTAAATGGATAAATAAACTATGGTATATAAAATTATAAAAATAAAACTACTCATACATAGCGATATAAAATGGAGCATATTATTGATACATACAGTAACATGGATGACTCTCAAAAGCATTATGCTAAGTGAAAGACAGATACTAGACTGTGTATTTTATGATTCTATAAATATGAAATCCTAGAAAAGGCAAACTTAAGGGACAGAAAGCAGATCAATGATTGCTAAGGAGTGGGGCTGTGGGGAGAGGATTGACTATGGAAAGACACAAGGGAAATGGAAATGTTTTATATTGTGATTATTGTGGTGGTTACACATGCATATATCTGTCAAATCTCATTAAATTACACACTTAAAATTGGTGACTTTTATTGTATGTAAATATACCTCCTAAACATTGTCCCAAAAAAGGTGAAATAAAGTTAAAAACAATAAGACAAAAGCTGAGATTATTTGTCATTACCAGGTCCCACGTTAAAAGAAATATATAAAAGAAGTTCTTTAGACAAAAGGAGAGTTCTTCACAAAAAAAAAAAAAAAAAAAGGGAGAGAATACATTGCCACATTGGAATCACAAGCTATCGGATGGATTAATGGAGTTAAAGAGTTCTAAGTTCCTTTCATTTTTTCAGGAAATGTAAAAAATATAATTTGTATTAAAATTTATAAGTTGAAGACACATGTAATTTTAAGATAAACTCCAAAAAATCTTTAAGAAAAAGACAACACAGGAAAATGAGCAATACATTTGGAACAAGCACTTCAAAAAAAGATATCCAAATGGACAGCAAGTATATGAAAAAGTGCTCAGCCTTGTGAGTCATCAGAGACATACCAGTTAAAAGCACAATGAGAAACAACTACATATTTACCCATCAAAATGGCTAAAATGTAAAAGATCAACACAGATCGAGGGTTGGCAAAGCCATGAACTAAATGAAACATTCCTACACTGCTGGCTGGAGTATAAATTAGGACAACCACTTTGGAAAAGTGGTTGACAGCAGGGACTAAATCTAAGCATATGCATAGCCTATGAATCAACAAGTCCACTCTAAAATATACATTCAGCATAAAGGTGAACATAAAGTCAATACTACAGAGCTTTAGTCATAACAGACAAAAACTGCAATGAACTAAATGCTTATTAACAGAAGAAAGGATAAATTCCACAAAATGGAAACCTATACAGCAATGAAAATGAATCAACTACAGCTACACACGTCAATATGGATGCATCTCTCAAAAATAATGTTGAATGAGAAACACCAGACATAAAGGAGTACATACTGTATGATTTCAGCTGTGTGAAGCTCAACAACAGGCACCAATCCAAGGTGCTAGAAGTTGGGGTAGTAGTTATATTTAGGGAGGCATGGGTGGATTATAACCTGGAAGAGGCATAAAGGGGGACGTCTGGGGGTTGGTAATGCTCCGTTTCTTATTCTGGGCTGCGGTTGCCAGAGCATATTCACTTTGTGATAATTAATCAATGTAATAAACACTACTGGTGTCCCACACAGATCCCCTTTACTTAATGTATCCTTTCCTCAACTGCTATGAGTGGTGGCTACTAGCAGCTCACAGCTGCACCCTTGTTCTGAGAATTAAAAGAAGTGGTTTCCCTTGGAAATACTCCCAAGGTTGTACCTTCCTATCAGGGTGATTGACAGCCAAAGGTCGAGTGATATGGAAGTGCAAAAGGCCAGGCCCCTTGGGATCACAATGAGGCTAGACTTTAGCTGGACCTGCATCCTTCTGTGGGGAGACAATTCCCCAGACCTCTTTCAAATTTCTGCACCTCTTGTGAACCAGAGGCACTGACTGCCTTTGTTTTGCATGGTCCTTACAAGAATATCTGTATAGTAATCATCCGTGAAAGGTAAAAATAGTATCTTCCTGGAAGAAAGGGTAGGTTTGTTTACTGTCCCATATAATAAATATAATATCTCCTTCCAGGGCAAAGTTCAGACAGGTTACTGCCCGTTATAAAAGATTCAGTTTCCCTAAAGTTGTGCCCCTATCCTGTGACAACCCACTACTTGTGCAGTATTACCTGGCAATATTTGTATCATCTGATGGGAATTATGGCTCGGGGAACCAGTACAAATGCTGCTACTCTGGCTGTTACTGTTGCTACTGTTAGCTTGCAGATAAAGTAAAATCTCAGAGCCTTCCCAGCTCTTTACAACTTCTTCTGCCACTTCTCCTCCTTCATCTGTTCTCTTACAAGTTTCAGCTGAGTGTACTCCTCAATAAATCACATACATGAAAATCCCTCTCTCGGGTTCTGCTTCTAGGGAACCTGTTCTAAAACAATACAGTTGTAGACTTACAATCTGTGCACTTTCCTGTATGTACTCTATACTTCGACTTTTTAAAAATAGTTTACATAAATATATTTTAAATTATAAGGATATAAAACAGTTTATACAAATATATAAAATATAAACTAAAGGGTAGAGCATGGATTAGAGTAGGAGGAGATTGGAGTAAAAAAGTCCAGTTGAAAGTCTATTACTAGAGAAAAAGAAAAGAGTTACTAGCTGATAATCACCCTAAAAAATTGAAGTCTATTCTTAAGAGTCTAGGTTAGAGGAAACGAAAATCTGACTGAGGTCGGTAGCACATCCATAGATATAAAGGGGCAGACTCAAAAGATATTTAAATGGTAGGATGCAGGGTTGCTATACAAAATATTTAACAACTTGTAGACACGGATGTTGACCCATCATAATGGATACCAGCCATAAGCAACTGCTCTGGCAGAACTGGTGCCTGCAGGCAGAATATCACCAGGTCTGACAGGATGGATAGGACTTGATAACCGGTTGAACTCAATGAGTGAGAAATGAATTGAGATGCCTCCAAAGTTTTCAGCTTGGTGACGTGGAGAATAATATTGCCTTTAATATGGGTAAAATCATGTCTATTTACATAACCTCAATTATTTGATTTTTACACAAATGACTCCCAAATCTCTCCAACTCTCCTGAAAATCAAAATTATCTGAATATCTTATTCCACACACACACAATTTCGAATAAGATATGTTTTTCATCTTAAAAATATTTTGTAAATCATACCAATTAGAAGCCATAAAGAAAGGAATGCAGACCAATAAAGTAAGCCAGCTTGACAGATGATGTATCACTTTTAATCACACAGCACATGCGACTGCCAATTGCTATTTTTTTCTGTGAAAGCGCACTTTACAAATCGCTTGACTCTTCCTAAGGTAGCATAAAGGCAGCTGGATTTTATGGAGTGAGACTCTGAATTACTAATTCACAGTCTTTTGCCATATATCCCCTTTTAATGCAAACAGCTCAGAATTAGCTCTCCTTAAACGATTAAGAAGCTATGGCTTTCCATCTTCCCTTCCCCATAATTACCAGTATCTTTTAAAGAGGAAAGTGTGTTTTCTGTTCATTAATGGTAATACTACCTAGGAAGACCAATCAGTAAGTCCATGATCTGCCAGTCACTGTGGAAGTCAAATTACCCTCAACCAGGACAAAATCAATTAACACCACTAGGGATGTCATTATTGTCACATTATGTCACCTGATAGTCTCCAGGGCCTATAAGTGATTTAAATTTTTTTTTACTGCTATGATTCCTGGGGGTGGGGAGGATGGGGGAAGGGATAAACTTCACATTAACAAGGGAGATTTCAATTACAGGGAAATTAACTTTACAACATACAAAAGTTAAGCTACTGTTTTAGATCTTTGGGAGAAAATGGTTAAACACTAGGATAACTCTGAGGCCTAAAAGATTTCTTGTACTGAGGTATATTTTAAAGGTTTGCTGTTAAACAAAAGCCGCATTGGATGGAGTCATGAGGCACTTTCCTCAGGGCACAGTAAGCCAGGGACTGGAAATCTATCAAACCGTGGCAAGCTACACTGCAGTCAGAAGTCCAAGAGGCCAAAGTTGTGATTTCCTTTCTAATAAAATCAACTTGTTTCCCATCATGAAAAATAATATAGTTCCAGTTCTGCAAAGTTAGACACTCATGTCAGAAAAGAGGGTGAAATAAGTATCTGAGAATCAGATCTCGTTTGGGAAGGCTGGAACTCGTGCTTTGAGTTGCATAGACATGTCACAAGCAAGGTGTCTCGTCTTCTGCACCCTCAGAACTCTTCCAGTTTCTTAGTCTGAGGGGTGGTTGGCTCAGTAGCCAAGAAAACCACATTTGACATCATTCTCTTTTGACAGTTGTCTTTCTCTTCC